>NC_080191.1:101027423-101668423 GCF_030028045.1 Hippopotamus amphibius kiboko
CTTACCCCTGACATCTGCCTGGTCCCCCTCCTGAAACAACTTCTTCTTCTTGCTGTTTGCTAAAGTCCTGATCCCCTGGCTCGGCTTTGACTGGCAGCTGACTTCTTCCTGCTATCCTAACAGGCACCCGTTATGTATCCTCACTCTGCTCCCCCAAAGCCCTTCAGATACCCCTTTTCCATGCCTCACCTCCCCTCTGCCCCAGACAGGCCCTGATGGTCTCAGCAGCTCAGGTGCCCCCAGAGAGGTTACAAGGGTACCATGACTTACTTCTTCAGGATAAAATCTCAGTTTGCGTTGAAACTGAGCCCAGAGCACCTCTGTCTTAGTTTGCACTTACCTGGAACCTTGTGACAAGGATTTAGACGCAAGCAGTTTATTTAAGAGGTGGAGGAAGCCTCAGTAGAGAGTGGGGAAGCGGGAAGAAGTCAACACAGGGTTTACTAACAAGTCATCTCCAGCATGGACAGCCAGAGCTGAATCCCAGGAGGCACTCCAGAGCACACGCAGACCCCCAAGGGAGACCCGCCACCTCCTGTCAGCCCGTGACGGAGAGCTGCTTGCAGGGTACATTACTCCCAGGGGACAGTAATTCCCCAGCACTCTTAGCCTGTCACTTGGGCAGGCAAAGCAGGCTCTGGAAGTCCTAGAGAAACTAAAGGTGAATACAGCAGGTAAGATGATTGGCAGTCAGCTGCGTTGTCTGGAAGAGCCACAGGCACGGGAACGTGGACGAGGCACCAGCAGCATCCGCTCTGACCCCCACTGAGAAAAGAGGGTCTTTTAACACTATGACCTACTTTCCAGGCCCCAGAGAGTCAGTGCGCTGGGAAATAGCCTTTGAAATGGAATTTTACTGATAAAATTCCAAGTGACCCAATAAAAATGTCCAAGTGACACCAGGACACCCCTCTTGTTTTATCAGGGTTTAGAAAGAAAAAAGTCAACCACAATTATTTGACCTTGTTCATAGGTCCTGCCAGGTAGAGGAATTTGTGTTGGAAGTTTCCAAATTATATTACTTTATTACTTTTCCAAAAGCAAGAGTCTATTTTTACCTGCATGTATGTGAAAATCCGCCTGCCTGGCAGTTCTGTATGTTATGTTAGAATGAGTCTTAAATGTCAACAGTTTAGCTGGCGCCTTTGTAACCATGGCCATGTCGAACAGACAGCTTGGGTTATTGAGTTATCATTTTTTAATCACTGGGTCCAAATAGAAGTCAGCCAAATCTAAGCCTCGGGTCTGTGGCCACTTCTATCTGGAAGCTATTTGGAGTTACATTTTTCTGAAATCTCTTCTTGGATTTTTTTTCATATGCCTTGTTCTCCCCCTCCTGCCAGCATTTATCTGATTCTAGAAAATCTCCCTGTCGCCTCAACTCCGCCGGAAGCTCAGAATCCACCCTCCATCTCAGAGTGATTGTGTGAAGGCTTAAAACGGTTCCCGCGGCGTGACACACAATGCATGTGATGAGCATCTGTTTGCAAACACTTAGCCCCCGTGCCTCCTTCCTGGATTAACGTTGTCCTTCTCCTTTCTCCCTTTTGTAAATTTTAATTGGGATCCAGGTCTCTCATGACTTCGCAATCAACTTTAATGAAGACAACCCAGAATGTGCAGGTAAATCACGCCGTGAAAGGAAGCCAGGGTCTCACAGCCCTTCCCTTCGTCCTCTTCCCGTTGTAGTTTCTCTCTCCTGATGCAGTGTGTCAGGGATGATTGTCCACAGCAGAGAGGCAGGCTCCCTGCTACCCAAATAAACAGGCTGCTCTGAAGGCCACAAAGAGCCGTAACAGCAGAGCAGAGACATAAGGGCTGGAAAAGACTGAATGCAGAAGAGGTCTTGAGCTTAGAGCAAGAATATCAACCCCAATTCTGGATTCCTCTAGCAAAAAAACAAAAAACGAAAAAACATGAGGGAAGGGTCACCTGGTGGGCAGTGACGAGGTGCCCTTCTTTCTGCTTTCCAAGTTGCCATCAAGTATTTATTTTTCACGACTTCCTCTCTGTGATGTAGTAGGGAGGGGGGAAGCGAGCAGATCACACGACACTTTCAGCACGTCGGCCCTCAGCAACCTCAAACAAGTCACTTCATGGTTTTGTGCCAGAAAGACCCTTCTCAAAGGCTTTGGTCTGTATTCTGTTATTTCCAGCTAGAAATTCCCCAAGACATTCCACAAAATAATGGTGATGACTGGGATGATAAATTGTATCCTAGAACCATTTTTCCTGATTTCTAAATAATAAATAGAGCCAAGTACACCTGTTGCTATGAAAATGGTAAGACATTTTTACAGTGGGCTGGTGGAAATGTCCACATCTCTTCCTCCTACCTGTAGAGGAGGAAGGGACTGAACGAGGTTAATTCGGATCCTGCAGGGGGTTCCTGTCACAAACTTGGCACTAACTGTCCAAGACCATGGCATCAACACCCCCCAGGTCTGCACACAACGACCTCTGAGACCAGATGTCCATTCTGCCCTAGTCCTTCTCACCACCCCTCACACCAAGTTTATTCCATTTACACTTCCCTCATCTCAAACCACGCCTGCTCTTCAACTGTAAGAATGGTTTTCCATCAACGCAGAATGAAGGACATATCCAGTGTTAACCCATTTCACATCTTAGAATTCATCTGCCTGGTATTTTTGGAAGAGAACTCAAACTTGCTTATCTTAGGCAAAAACTCAAAACACAAAAAAGATAGAGAGCTTCTGTTCAGCATCACTTAATTTCAAAACCAGGCTATGTGATGATTTGGCACCTGTCTTTAGAACAGCAGACTTTGGAGCAGAACAGAGAGTGCAGCATTGTCAGTCATTCTCATACACATTGTGCTGCATGCATGGGTATAAGGGCAGAACAGAACACAGCTAGCTCATCCAAGATGCCCAAAAGCTGGTTGGCGGGGTGCGGAGGGAAAACAACCACAGCAGGGACTTTGTGGGTCTCTCTGGCCTCAAACAGGATCAGTGTGCTGTTTCAGGGTAGAAAGGGGTGTAGGAGGATGAAATGAAACAGGGGAAGGGAGAGGTGACACAGGCACAGACACGGAGAGAACCATTTGAACAAAAATCATTGGTGATGGGACTTCACTGTGGGATCAGGATTAGAACATTGAGTGTGCAGTCAAGACTCGTGCTGGGAGGAGCTACACAAGCAGGGCTGCCTCTTCCAGCAGAGCCCACCCGTCACCACCTCTTGGCTGGAAGCCCCCCTTAAATGAGAGGTGCCCATGGTGATGGATGTCGCACATCTGTGCTCCAGTCCCTGGCAGATGATCGTGACAGTCATTTTGCTCACTCGTCACACGTTTGGGGAGCAGCTACCATGCGCCCGACCTGCCTCGAGCTCATGAGAGAGAAAGTCACAGTTCCTGCCCACGAGGACTGTAACATCTGGAGAGACAGTTGTGGGTACACATCACTCACACAGGTGGCCTGGGGTGGGTATACTAGAGTCCACAGGACGGTGTAAAAACCAGAGGCATGTTAAAGCTGTGAGCATGGCCCTTAGAGCCAGACACACCTGGGTGTGAATCCTGAGTCTGCAGCACACTTCTCCGAGCCTCAGTTTCTTCATTTGTAAAATGGGTGCAATGTTGGTTGCATTACAATAGGACGATCTAATGAAATCTGTTGTGTAGAGTGAGACCTAAGGGAGACGTTTGTGGAAATGGTCGCTTTTGACTTGAACCTTTAAAGAGAGTGATCTCAGACCAAAATGATTTCTCTCTGAGTTTTAAGTTGGAGGGTGGCAAAATATTCCCAATAGGAATACCTTATTTTTGAAAGTGTAGAAAGTTTTGGGAATACGTAAGTTTGTAACTGACATTTTTTAAATGGATCTAGAATATTCTCTTTTGTCATAAAAAGCTTGTCTGCATTCTGTAGCAAACACAATCATTCATTAATAAATTCTTCCCAAGCTAATTTCAAAAAAAATAAGTAAAAGGAACAAAGAGAATGATTTTAGTGGGAGTGGAGGCAGAAATACCAGCCCAGATGTGGTGTTTTTTATCTTAACATAAATGTGCTGTTGATAAGGACTGTTTGGAGGAAGTTAATTCTTCACGTGTGTGTGTGTTTGATTATAAATATAGTTAGGGGACTATTTAGCTATTGACCTTTGCCAATTCCACCTCAGGGATTCAAGGAGTTGTGGAAGCCTACCAGAGCTGCCTCCCCAAACTCCAGCTCTACGGCCCCACCAACATCGCTCCCATCATCCAGAAGGTCGCCAAGTCAGCATCAGAGGAGACCAACACCAAGGAGGCGTCGGTAAGGAGAGGGGCGGTCTGCCTGCTCGTGGGCATTTACCCTTCCTCACGTGGACACTGGTCGTAGCACCCATCCCACTCTGACAATAAATTTCATTCCTACCTGTGTGAGTTTGAAGAAGTGACTTAACCTGCCCCCCGTCCTCAGTCTCCTCATCTGGAAAGTGGGGATAAACATGCCCATTTTTGCTGGATTAGTGTGAGGTTTAGAGACGACCCGGCTGGATGTCTGCAGCGTTGCCTGGACACAGGAGGCACTCAACACGGGGGGCCACTCTATCCGCTGGAGTGCAGGTCATCCTCATAGTACCCACACTCACCATCAGTCCCCGGGAAGGAACAACCGTCCAAAACTAAGCTTGCTTTCAGAGTGCCCAGACTACAGATGGAAGTGAAGTAAAACAAAGGGTTATTCTTCCTCCTGGTAGTCAAGTGAAGTAACACACACCATCACAGCGAAGATTTAATTCAGGTCCTGTTGGTGGTTTTCTTAAGAAAAATGCAAACCAAGGCTACAAGGCCAAAGTGTTCAGTTTTTCCCCTAATATATTAGAGGTACATATATTGCCGTAATAACTTTTCTATGTATCATTTTTCAATACCATCATTATGTGCTTTTTCAGCTTTATGACCTTTTCTCAGATTTAGCAGAACATTACTGACGTCTGAAATTTTCTCTGATTTTATGCTGGGTTCCAAGATACTTAATCTGCATAGAGAACATGATACGCGGCTCCCTCACCTTTTCACGTGAGCTCATCTGAGCCCCTTCTCCTGTGCCTGTTCTCAGCTCCCCTCATGTGAGGATGGGCTGGACCACACTCCCATCTCCTGGCGACCTCTGCTCTGCGCACTGCAGCACACGCCTCCGCTCCAGGGACACTGACCTTGTACTTAGTATTCCCTTTCTCTCCTTATCATCTGTTTTTCCCTCTCTACTGAAGACTCATTCCTATTAGCAAACAAAGCATTTATAATATCTCTTAAGTCCAAAGCTCTCGCTTTACTCTTTAGCTACTGTCCCTTATTTTACTCTTTTAGAGCAACATTCATTGAAAGAGCTGCCCATACTCAGTGTCGCCATCCCTCCTGCTGTTGGCCCCTCCACCCGTACCACACACACTTTGTCCCCAACATCCCTGAAGATCCTGCCAAACCCATGGAGGCCTTGGAGCAAATCCGAATCCTCACGGATGCAAGATTTAGGGACAGAGTTGGACAGGATCGGGATTTCATTTTATTTTTAACCTTTTTTCTACTCACCAGAACTTCAAATTCAAATTCTTCAAATAATATCTTGCTCGGAAACCAAACATATAAAATGGATTTGAAGAAAACACTATTTTTGCTAAATCGGGCTGAGGGATGGGGTCCAAACTTGCCTATTCTCCTTGACTCCCTTTATCCCCAAGAGCATCCAAGCCATCCCTAGGGCTCCCCGGAGCCCAGTTTGAAAACTGAATCATCTCGGCCTCTCTGGGGTACCAGGACCCACAGAAAGAAGAGAATCTGACATAGGTCTGAGTTCTGGACTAATACAAACCAGGGTGAGGTTTGGCCACCACTCACTCCTCCAGGGACGGGTGGGTCAGCTCTGAAAGGACAGGTCAGGAAGCATCTAATCCATATCTCCGCAGATAACTCACTCCTATAGGCAGGAATACTGGCGCCTTCCCCCAGAGATTTCTGTTACCTTCTGAACAGCGTGTGGTCCAGGGCCTTGTTGTCACTGGTTGCTAAGAGTCCTAACCTTGAACCTTGTAGGCAGGTGGTGCCAGGAAGTCTGTGGCTGGAGGGTTTTCTCCTCAGTTTTGTGGGACTCTTCTAGAAAGAAAAAAAAAGTCCCCTCCTTATGTAAACTGGACCTCAAGTACATTCAAAGTCTATAATATTTCACTGTGAGTATTTTCCTAGCCTGCCTTTGGAAGCAGCTGTTACTGTGAGCTTTATTGGAAATTTCCATCGGGCTTGCAATCCAGCAGTCTGTAGCCTCTTACCTGTAGCTAGATTAAACCAGGAAGGGTCAGGTTCTAGAATCTTGACAGCCTCCTCAGACCAGGGCTTCTTAACCCTTTCTGTTCTATGGTTTCCATGGCAGCTGGTGAAGCCCACGGACCCCTCCTCAGAAGGGCCTTTAAATGCACAAAATAAAGTATGTGTTATAAAGTAAACCAATTATATTGAAATGCAGTTAGCAAAGTATCTCTAAATGTGACCTAGAAGTATCATAAATATAGTAATAAAATTAAATCATGAGAACTAGTGGCTGGCCTAGTAATTCCATCATTTCTAAGTGGTACTGAATGGCGTGATACGTTGAGATATTTGCAGCCACTGTAATGTGTCAGAAACATATTCTGTGATTTCCATTGGTGACTCAGTCACAAGTACAGTTAAAACTAATTTTATTTGTTGATTATATTTAGAATTGAAAAAAATGTTTTAGTTAGAGGTTAGTGAAAATAAAACTTTAATTTACCCCAGCTGCACAGACTGCCTGAATTCTTTCAACTCAGCAACCTGCAAGCCCAGGTTAAGAACCCCTGCTCTAAATGAAAAGGCAGCTACCCTCTGCAACCTATTTTTCAGGGGCTTACTAGCTAAGAGTGGCTTTTACATTTTTAAATGGCTGAAAAAAATCAAAAGGAGAATAATATTTCAGGACACACAAAAGTTGTATGACATTCAAACTTGTGTCCATCAATAAAGTTTTACTGGAACAAAGGCATATGCACTCCTATTAAGTACTGTCTATGGCTGTTTTCATTCTAACAGGCAGAGTTAGGTCATTGCCATGGACACCATTATGGCCCGCAGAGCCTAAAGTATTTATTATAGACCCTTACAGAAAATACTTTCCCAGCGCCCACTCTAGACCATGACAACTCTACACTAGCTTGATGTGGTCATGTGACTGTCAGGTCGTTTGCTCCTGGGGATGTTGTAGGGAGCAAGCAGGGGAGATCCGTGCCCTGGACCATGAAGATCGAATCAGACAGGAGTTAGGGGAAGGTGGGGCGTGGATGATGGGGGCGCAGAAGTGTGATTCACTCAGAAGCCCACCTGCTCAGGAATCAGGAGGGTCTCCCTCCAGGTGTGGCACCTACCATGGCCTCCAAGGGGCACCCTGGGGGGAGTCATTTATGTTCCTAGTGTTTCCTACACTGCTTCCCTCCATCGCCAAGCCACCAAGTTGCCCCCTTCTGCCCCTTCTCCCTGCACCTCCCTAGCTCCTCCACCACTTCACCCAACTGAAACCTTCCTCCAAACTCCCAGGCCGCCTTCTCTGTGAATGTATGAGACTCAAAAAAGCATAGGTATGGATGAAAATTGGCAACCCGAATTTTCAAAGCACTTGAAAATTGTTCAGCTAGAACTAGGGGTGGGTAGCTAGCAGACATGGCACAGAATTAGTCTTTATATTAAACTGTGGGGACAGCATTCAGGACATGTGGCTGTCTTCATCACAGTGTGAATTCCTCTTCTCTCCAATTGGATTTTTGACTGAGTTGTTTTGTTTAAAAACATTTTTTTCAGACTCACAGAGAAAAAAGGGAACTCTTTAACACTGCCAGCCTATATGCAACCTTTTAAGTGTGATTCTCAAAACCAGATGTTTTCGACATGTGATTCTTCTATATAGCCTTTCTCCTTTGAAATGTGGCAACTTGGAATGGTTTCATCATCCCACGCTATTTCCTGTAGAGTTGAGCATATTGCGACGATTACATTAGGCCTTTTGAGTTTGGCATGAGCAATATCTCAGTGACCTCCTTCCCTCCCCTCTTACCCGAGAGGCTGTCATGATGCCTCTTATAACTAAGGACAGTGATGTCCTCCACTGGGCTTTCCCTCTCCAGCCCCATAGCCCTTCCCGAGCCCTCCCTGTACTGATGAGTATGGAGCCTTCTCTCCAATCTCCATCTCACATGAGTCACCCACCAGCCTGTCCAGCCAGGACCTGGAGCAGGAGGAGCCTTCTGCCCACATCCTTGGAGAAGGGCAGCCCCCTGCAGGCCACTCACTAGCCCAGGGCACAGGGCCTTCAGAAGGAGAGACTGCGACCCTCACCTCTCCTAGCGGGGCTTTAGTGCAACGCCGTCCACTAGAAATACAGTGGGAGGCATACAACAATTTTAAATTCTCCAGTAGCCACATTTTAAAAAGTTAATAGAAACAGGGAAATTAATTTTAATAATATATTTTACTTAACCCAGTATAACTAAAACATGATCATCTCAAGAGGTACTCCATATGAAAATTATCAATAACATATTTTACATTCTTTTTTTTTGTACTGAGTCTTCAAAATCCAGTGTGTATTTTATACGTACATCATCTCAATGTGGATGCTAAAGTGTCATCAAAAATACTTGGTCCTTATATAGATTTTATACATTGATAATTGAGAACGTAGACTCACATTCATAATCATTCCAAACATACTTAAAAGATTTCTGATAACTCAATCGGATATCCACTTTTTAAAGTTAAATTTAAGTTCATTCGAATGAAATAAAATTAAAAATTCTGTTTCTCCATTGCTTTCACCACTTTCAAGGGCTCCGCAGTCACGTGGAGCTGTGGCTACTGTAAATATTAGGCAGCTTGGCTTTAGACTCTTGCCAAGCCTCCAAGCTGAAGAGGACGGTGGGATGATCTGGCCCCACCCTCTCTTGAGAGATGAAGAGGCTGAGACCCAGAGGAGTTAAGGGACAATTCCCAGCGTCTCAGAGAACAGGATCTGAAGCCAGCCCCGCTGACTCCTCTGCTGCTCTGTCTAAACCCTGTGCCTTGTAACCATCGCTAAGGCGATAATTAGATTAACCCGCAATCACTGTGCCTGCCTTTAAGCTGCCGTCATCCTAGGTCTTCAGTGTTTAGGGCTGTCAGCACAGGCACTCGGGAAAAGTCTGTCGTCACTCGCTGTGGTCCGTATGCACTGGAGACGCCTGGGTGTAACTGGCCTTGTCCTTGTCTCCCCACCCCACCCCCTTCCCCGTCATCTCCTGGCATCCCACCGACGACAGCAATACTTCATCCTGCTGATCCTGACGGATGGGGTCATCACAGACATGGCGGACACGCGGGAGGCCATCGTGCACGCCTCCCACCTCCCCATGTCGGTCATCATCGTGGGAGTGGGCAACGCAGACTTCAGCGACATGCAGATGCTGGACGGTGACGACGGGATTCTGAGGTCACCCAAGGGAGAGCCCGTCCTGCGCGACATCGTCCAGTTCGTGCCCTTCAGGAACTTCAAACACGTACGCATATCTCAGGGGCTTCCCATGCGAGAGCAGAAGACCACCCCCCGCCCCTTTTCCACCAGGGTTCGTAGTGAAGCAATGCCAACTGCCCCCTCCAGGGCCAGGCCGCCTCCCACCCATGACAGGTAGAGCTTGGCTCGCTGGAGAAAGAAGTGTAACCTGAGCCATGCGAACTAGGTAGCCAATACTTCATTAGAGCTTGGCCTCATCCACATAATTTAGGGTCTCCAGTGCACCCAGGGCTGCCATGTACAGTTGTGCAGGTTGTTGTCTGCTCAAGGGTGCCTGGCTGAAGCAGCAAAGAGGAGCTGAAATTCGGCCTGGTTCTTCTTGTCAAGCCATGTGCCCCGGCAGAGGCCTGTGTTTGCCTTGGCAAAGTATATTTTCAAAAGGATAGAAACCTAATCCCTCTATAAATATGTAGTGAGCAGCATCAAAGATTTATGTAATTCATTAATGAGCGAACCAGCAAGAAGCCAAAGTTAGTTTAAAGGATGATATTAAACAGTTGATTGTGGTCAATAGGGGAAAATTCTGGAATAAGTTTGCTAAGGCAGAATCAAAACCGGCTCATGACCGATAGAGTTTAAAAAAAAAAACCACCACCACCTTTTCTGATTCATACAAAGTTTCCCTCGGCTGGTGGCGCAGCCTCTCCCGCTGTGTCCCAGACAGCCCCCCGTGTTCTTTCATTCCATCCCCTTGTGAAAGCCCCTACAGGTGTACAGGCAGTGAGCCTGGGTGAAGGGTAACCCTGCTACGGTAGCCCACCTTCGGCTTGCCCGAGGGGAAGTTTCCAAGCCCCCGAGGTGTCTGCACAGGACAGCAAGGAGGGGCATCCTCTTCAAGTCGGGGTGCGTTGGAGCTGAATCTCCCGCAGTTGTGTTTATCCGTGAAGCCACTTGCTTGCGTGGTGCCCAAGGTGGGGAGACAGTGTTCTTGCAGACTGTGGTGTCCCACCCCATCCTGTCAGCCAGACAGGAGCACCACAGGACTGACCACCACCCACAGCGTTGCCTAAGTGAAGAGGGGTCCAAGAGCATCCCCAAACCACCCTCTTCCTGCCCCCTACACACACACACACACACACACACACACACACACACACACACACACACATACATGCGCACGCGCGCTCCACAGGGCCACGCAAGGTTGCAGCCTCCGCGCCAGCCCCTCACCCTCACACACTCGCTGGGGGCCCGCTAAGTGCTCACTCTGGGACCACAGCGAGATGAGGCGCCATGGGGCCCGGCCTCCAGGAATTTACTGAAGAATTGCGCGGTTGGGACATAGATGTCTGCAGAAAACTCCCACGCTAAGCGATCTGTGGGTGGTTGAGGAGGGCCACCCGGTTGCTACAAAACTTCAGAGAAGCGGCAGGAGCTGGGACATGAGGAGGACAGACCTTGGTGGGCGGGCAGGGAGGTGGGGGCACCCGCAGCAAGGAGGTGCCTGATCAGGGTGAGGAAGGGGGTCCCCTCACTGTCCCTCTGCCCCAGGGCCCCAGCTCCCCGTGGACCACTAGAGCAGAGCACCAGGAGCCTAGCACCCGCCTTATCTTTCTGGATTTCAAATTAGATTCTGAGAACCATTTCATTATCCAAACTAATCTACTCTGAATTCAATCAACCATAAATAAAACGCAAGGTGAGGCACTGATATCATTTCATACAGCCAGGAACCCAGGAATTGCCTCTCTTTTTCTGCTCTGCATGGTAACTCAGCTTCGGACAGGGCAGAGGCTCTGAGCTGTGTAGCTCAGGGCAAGTTATGTAACCTCTCTGTGTCACAGACTTTCATCTGTAAAACAGGTGAATGACACACACATTGGAGGGTTGGAGGTGGGCCCTGTATAAAGCTAAGCACAGGGCCTGGTACATGTAGGTGGTTAATAAATGCAGCTGTTGTTACTGTTGTTGCCAGCTGCTTTCATATCTTTTTGCCTTTTCCCAACTTAACAGACCTCCAAGCCCTCTTTGCTCACTAGAGCTACCAGCACAGATATGCAAGAGGCAGGAGAAGCATTGGGAACTGTGCTGTCCAACAGAGTAGCAAAGAGCCACATGTGGTTATTTAAATTTAAATTCATTAAAATTAAAAGTCAGTTTTTCAGTCACCCTAGCCACATTTCAAGGGCTCAGTGACAGCATGTGTCTGGTGACTACCACATTGAAGAGCAGAGATACAGGATACTTTTATCATCCAAGCAAGTTCTATTTGACATACGATTGAAGAATATTTGTCTTCAAATAACAGCAAATCCATCTCACAGTGGGTTACACACATGGTTCTTAACCAAGGATGATTTTTCTCCCCAGGGGACATGTGGCAATGTCTGGAGACAGTTTTCATGGCTACTTGCATCCAGTGGGTAGAGGCCAGGATGCTGGTAAGCATCCTATGGTGCAGAGGACAGTCCCCACATGAAGAATTATCAAATATATCCAATATATCAAAATAGCAATAATGCCAAAGTTGAGAAACCCTGAGTTTTACAAGTACAAATATACTTTTCTCATGTAGCTAGAGGGGCTGGTGCCTGCGGACATTAGTTTTTTTCAATGATTCAATAGTGTCAGGACCAGCACTTAGAGATTCTTTTTGTTATTCCCTCATAATGCTAAAATGGTTGCCATAGCCCCAGGAATCACATGCTAGGTCAAGGAAAAAAGGAACGGGAGAGAGAAACAGAGCCAATGATGTCTGTTGAAGAGCTTTCCAGGAAACACCCCCAGGGAACTCCCACTTGGGTCTCAAACAATGAAATTGGGTCAGATGGCTGTCCCTAGATGGCAGGAAGGCCAGGAAGTCTTTATCTTTCTAACATTTGTGTGAGCAACGACCAGAGAGAAAAGGGAGGAAGTGACTGTTGTGTCTTCCCCAGTGTACAAGTGGGCCATGATTTAACACACAACCCTGAGCAGTTATTTATAAAATAAAAGAGCATTCATGGATGCCAACATCCCACATACTGTGACAACTTCAAAATGTGAGCAGTCACTTTAGAAGCACTCCTTGCAGTGTTCAGATTGTTTTTAAGACATACGTCTCTTACATTTTGAGCCTCCTAAAGACTGAGATAGAATGAATTTCTATTCTTTCCTCTCTTGTCTCAGAATATGCAGAGCTGAATGGCTGCGTGAGAAGCCACATAGGAAGGAAAGAGCTCGAAACCAGGTCATCTGGCATTAAGGCCAGCCCCCTTTCCTTCAGGGGGGAAGGACCTCAAACATGCCTCTGCTTCAGGCTTTCAACCTCTTCAGTCACTGCTAACAATGAGGTTCAGGCAATCTTACTTGCCTAGCGGCTGGGCAGTTAGTAGTGAGTGCCAGGGTCCGAGATCAGGCCCAGCTCTGCATGGGTCCAGAGTCCATGCAGGATTTCAACCTCCACCTTCCTCTGCCCCAAGGCCGGCAGTGAGTCCATAATGCTGACAGAAGAAAGGATACGTAAATTAGCATGGTATTCAAGACCCTCCATCACCTGGCCACAAGCTCATTTTCCAGCTGAGTGCCCCACCAACCCTGCATCCCCGACATGCACACGCACGCGCGCGCGCGCGCACACACACACACACACACACACACACACACGCACGCGCGCACACTTCCTTCAGAGCCCCATCAGAGGACTCACTGTCCCTAGAATGATCAAATGCCAATCCTCTCCTTTTCCCCCTTTGAAAACATACCCAACTTAAATGCCACCTCTTCTTGGAAACCTGCTGTGGTTTCCTCCAGGATGACTTAGTCTCTTGGTTTTTGTGCTCTAGTCACAGTGTTTGTGACTCGCTAGAGCAGTGCTTTTCAAGCTTCAGTACGCACAGGAGCCTCCTAGGCATAGCATTGACATGCAGACTCTGCTTCATCAGCTCTGGGATGGGTCTAAGAGTTTACATTTCTAACGAGCTCCTGTGTGCTGGGATCTGCTGGTCTGTGGCATGTATCATGTTCTGCCTTGCGGGAGGGTTCATTTCGGCTCCACCAGGCTCCTCTCACGTGACTGTAACTTCCCTAATGGCAAGAACCATAGACCCTATAAATGCTCACATAGTGCCTGGAACATAAATAGGTGTCTGGATTTGAATGTAAATCAGACACAAAACTACAAAGCTGTTCTTCCTGCCATCCAATGTTCACCCATCCTGAGATGTGAATAGTTGTATTTTAGACAGACATGAAAAACTACAATTATGAAATTAAAGGTTCATTTTCCAATGATCAGACAACTCTTCTTGGAGTAGATGCTAAGTACAGAATGAATGATGAATGAGTGAACGGATGATGAATGAGTGAGTGGATGATCAATGAGTGAATGTATGATGAATGAGTGAATGGATGAGCCCAGCTGCTCAGAGCAGGACTCCAGTCTTTCAGGCTGATTTGGGTCAGGTTCCTTTGGCTGGGCGCCAAAGTCACGGTGATTTCTTCTTCCCTGCAGGCATCTCCAGCTGCCCTGGCAAAGAGCGTGTTGGCTGAAGTCCCAAACCAAGTCGTGGACTATTACAATGGCAAAGGGATTAAGCCAAAATGTTCATCAGACATGTATGACTCTTCCCGGACACTGGCTCCATGAACTCTACACACTTTTACGGACTTCTCAAATACTATTCCTGCTAATATTTAATACTTCTATTACTCCTGTACTTAAGAAGACACACAGATACACATTTAAAAATAGCACGTTTTGGTGATTTTTAACTAATTGACAATTTTTTTGCATGTGTAGCCCTGAGGCCTCAATCTGTTAAGCACTTGTATTGTTAAAGACTTTTTACGAAGAAACACAGATCATTATAACTTACTCTTTACATTACAGCATGTCGCCTTGAAATAAAATGTTATCTGTATCTGTTTTTTATACAGGTTTGTTGAAATTTTGCTAAATTTCTTATTATCTTTACACTGTAAAGCATTTTGAAACATTTCTTGAACGTTGGTAGCCAAAACATGTTTGGTTTTATCTGCTACAGGATGAGAGACTTTTTAAAATGGCAGATGCATGGACTGTATTTTGCATGTTTAAAATAAAAATAAAAAAACCCATACTGTTTTGGCAGCTGTCATCTGTAATTCCTCCCTGCTGAGGATGGTCTGTCCACTGAAGAAGAGGTTTATTCACCTAGAGGTGTCTTCCTGAGGTGGGTCCGGGATTCCCAGTCCAGCACCACTCAGACTTTCCTGTGTATACAGATCACCAGAGGATCTTGTTAACACTTAGACTGTGACGCAGTAGATCTACATGGGCCCAAGATCCTGCTCTAACAGAGTCCCAGGTGATGCCAATTCAGGCCCCATGTTTATGTCAATCCCTAGGAATGACCTCAAAGAGTCTTCAATGGACCCATGACAGTGGAAACTTGTCCACGGCAAAAGGCCACGTGGTATGGCTCTCCAGAGAAGTGGCCCACCAGGTTTATATTTAAGCTTAATCTAGGGCTTCCTTGTGTGTCTTTTTATCACTCCTGAGAGCAAACTCAGTCATCAACACAAATGCCTGGAATCATTGTTTTGGGTGGATGTGTTTTGTTTTGATATAAACTGGCCAGTCTTGAACCAAAAGAATGAATGTTTCACTTGTATAATCGTCTTTCCAAGAAATGAACAAGTGTCTTGCAAGCATAAAAGGCCCTAGGTGGAGCCCACTTTTGGTCAGAGATATGGGAGAGTAAATCACAAGGCAGAATAGATCTGTGTGTTGTTTGGTGAGGGGGAAGTATTTAACGAGCACATCAAATGCCTTGTACGATTTCCAGAGGAATAACTACAGACCCTAACCTTGCAAATACATGTTGGCCGAAGGCACATTTGGGAGTGATGGTAAGTATATGACCAAAAAAAAAAAACCCATAAATATTTAAGCTGTATTATTTTATGAATAAATTGGGTACTTACAGAATTTTTTCTGAGTTATAGTCCTGTTTCTCTTCGCAAGGCAATTTCTGAACAGCAGTTTATTTCACGTAACTTGGCCTCAGGATAGGAATAGCTCTTTCACAGTCTCATAGAAACATGTGGATCACGGTTTTTAACAGACAAGGCATTAAAATACTTAGGCCCTGTTCACCAGAAAGAGCTGATGGTTGTTTCTAACCCAAAACAAGGACATGAGCTTCTGTGTCCATGAGACAGGAACATAGTAAGCCATGTGTTTAATGAATAGATAACTATTCGATAGATAGATGCTTAATGAAGAAATAGAATACTGATCAAATAAGTGAACGTGTGAAAGAACAAATGAATGGACTTGTTAGTGTGCTCATCAGCCACAGCAAATCCGCTGTACATTTTTTTTTAATTTTTTAAAATTTTTATCGAAGTGTAGTTGATTTACAATGTTGTGTTAGTTTCTGGTGAACAGCAAAGTGATTCAGCTGTATATATATATATATATATATATATATATATATATATATATTCTTTTTTAGATTCTTTCCCATTATAGGTTATTACAAGATATCGAGTATATTTCCCTGTGCTATACAGTAGGACCTTGTTGTTTACCTATTTTGTATATAGGAGTGTGTATATGTTAATCCCAAACTCCTAATTTAACTCTCCACACCCCCCTTTCCCCTTTGGCGACTGTGAGTTTGCTTTCTAAGTCTGTGAGTCTATTTCTGTTTTGTAAATAAGTTCATTGCATCATTTCTTAGATTCCACATGTAAGCCATATCACATGATATTTCCCTTTGTCTGACTTACTTCACTTCGTATGATAATCTCTAGGTCCATCCATGTTGCTGCAAATGGCATTATTTCATTCTTTTTTATGGCTGAGTAATAGTCCATTGTATATACGTACCACATCTTCTTTATCCATTCCTCTGTAGATGGTTGTTTCCATGACTTGGCCATTGTAAATAGTGCTGCAATGAAACTGGGATGTATATATCTTTTTGAATTATGGTTTTCTCCAGCTATATACCCAGGAGTGGGCTTGCTGGATCATATGGTAGCTCTATTTTTAGTTTTTTGAGGAACCTCCACACTGTTCTCCAAAGTGGCTGCACCAATTTACATTCCCAATGATGTAAAACGGACTCCACACCCTCTCCAGCATTTATTATTTGTAGACTTTTTGATGATGGCCATTCTGACTGGAGTACGGTGATATCTCATTGTAGTTTTGATTTGCATTTCTCTAATAATTAGCAATGTTGAGCATCTTTTCCTGTGCCTGTTGGTCATATGTATGTCTTCTTTGGAGAAATGTCCATTTAGGTCTTCTGCCAAATCCACTGTAGATTTAACAGGTGTGGATTGAGTGGCTGTGGCTGTCAATCAAAATGAGGCCCATGTCATCCTCGAATATCTGCTGGGACCCACCACACTCATGTGAGGATGCCTGGGACCTGGAGAAGGGTGGGGAGGACAGCGTCCAGGTTTTCTGGCAGAATCTTAAGGCAGCCGACTTTCCTTTTCACAGCAGACACCAGCCCAGCTCAAAAGAATAACAAAAATAATAGCTAACAGTCGTTGAGGGCTTCCTTTGTGCCAGCCACTGTTCTAATTGCTTGTCACACACTACCTCATTTAATTCTCCCAACAGCCCTATAAGGCAGATAGTATTATGAGCCTAATTTTGCAAATAGAGTTTGGGTAACTAACCCAAGGTCACGCAGCTATTAAAAGGTATAGCCAGGATTTGAACACAGATACTCTGGCTCTGGCACACAAACTCATTTTATAATCCCCATTTCAGCTACCCTCCTGGCACCGTACCCATCTGCTTGGCATATTCAGCAGCACTTTATTAACATATTTGAGAGAATGAGCCTTACGATATGCCCTGTGCCTCCATTTCAGAAATCCCTGTCTCATCTGGCGATCTCATCTTCTTTTCATGGGCTCTTGGCATCTAGTGATGTATAACATCCCCTGTGAATGAGCTAGAGACACACCCAGGTCTTCCTAGCTTCTTGCTACCAAGGAGACCATGTAGACACGTAGATGAGACATTTCAAACACAGATGCTTCCAGGAGCCGAGACACCACATGAACAACTGAGGAGAAACAGGTTTAAAGGGAAGGTTGTAAGGAATGGGGTGTGGTGAGGGTGGAGGGAAACTGGAAGGCTTGTGTGCAGAGGAGGGCTGCCCCACCCAGCGCCAGGGGCTGGGCTGAATCCTGGATCCAGTGCAGCCAGGCCGTTCAGTTTTTTAAGACAATTGAAAAATGTGATATTTCACACAAAACCTGCCAATCTGTAAACAGAGAAAACTCATTCAACATTCAACAATTGTTTTAAGAATGAAAAGGGCTAAAGTGTATGAGTTAAATGAAAAATACCTCTGGAGCACTAATTCAGAACCACTGAGTTACACCCATGTGTGGCCTGCCCTCCCACAGGCCTCGGTAGATAATATCCACTCGAAGATTCCTGAAGACCCCAAAGATTTTATTTCTGTGGTTCACATCTATTGATATTTGCTGTATTTGAAATTGAAACTGAAACTATAATACATGTATTAATTCATTTATGTCAGTAATAAATCCACTATATGTTACCATAAAAATATTTTTAGAAAAACCTACATTTTAAAGACCAAAAAAGTAGTCAGTGAGACAAGCTGCACTGTGTGTCTAGCTTAACAAAAGCCAGCTGGATTCTCACATCTGCTTCTGCATTCAACCTGTTGTGAAATAATGTCTTGGTTGAAGTACAATGAAGAAGATCTAGCCTCACGTGGCTATGTAGCTGGTAAGGGGAGGGGCATTGTTTTTATAAATATGTTTATTTATCTATTTATGTATTGGCTGCACTGGGTCTTCGTGGCTGGGCACGGGCTTTCTCTAGTTCCGGCGAGCAGGGGCTGCTCTTCATTGAGGTGCACAGGCTTCTCATTGCAGTGGCTTATCTTGTTGTGGAGCATGGGTTCTAAGCATGTGGGCTTCAGTAGTTGTGGCACACGGGCTCCGTAGTTGTGGCTCGTGGGCTCTAGAGCACAGGCTCAGTAGTTGTGGCACACGGGCTTAGTTGCTCCACAGTATGTGGAATCCTCCTGCATCAGGGCTCAAATCCATTTCTCCTGCATTGGCAGGAGGATTCTTAACCACCGTGCCACAGGAAGCCCCAATAAGTGGTAGCTTCCTGAAGGTTAGTTGCAATTTGGAATATGGAAGCATATCAATAAATGCTTCCTGCATTTTCCATGGCTCATTTACTCAGCATGATTAATGACCCACTCAGTTATTCACATGTTCCAAATACTTCCACAGTTTATTTTACAGTATAAAGAAAATCACATTCTTCTGCTGTGTAATATCACAGCTGATCTCATCAGACAGTCTAAGGATTGCAAATCTGTCAAATTCCAGTGGCAGACTCAGGTTTTCCAAAATTCTATTCTTTGCTAGAAATCTCAAATGCTACCACTGGTAACGAATACTGTCAGTTGTGTTTCTTGAAGTGTCAGTCTCACTTCATTCATCTTCAAGAAAGTATCTCCCGAATACCCATGTCTGAATAACTCTAATTTCTGTATCAGTCTTTTGTCTAGTAAAACTGGTGTTCCATGGGGGAAAAGGCACATGAGCTTTTCTTCGAGGCGGAGGGGCTTTCTGGTGCTTTGATATGATCACCCAGCATATGAAAAATACATGGCTCAAGGGTCGAGATTTAACAAAACTAATAATTTTTCTGCTCCTTAAGAGCTTCCTTAAGTGAAACTGCATGTTCTTTCTTGCAAGGTTGTGCCGGTGAAAATAGAATGACCACTGGCAAAGTGATGCCACCTTGACATGAGCCAGGACACCAGCAGTTTTCCCCACTGATGCTTTTGCGCTATTGGTGCAAATGTCAACAACATGAAAAAGGCAAATAACATCTTAGTGTTATTGTGAAAATAGTTTTCACCTCACAGACTTCCTGAAAGGGTCTCAGTGGCCTTCGGGAGCTGCACTTTGAGAACTGCTTGCTCTAGACCCCCTGACAAAAGGTGTATTGGTTTGCTACTTCTGTGTAACAAATTACCACAAGCTTCGTGGCTTAAAACAGCACACACTCATTACTGCACAGTTTCTGTAAGTCAGAAGTCCAGGGAGACTCAGCTCTCAGCCTCATAAGGCTAAAATCTAGATGTCAGCAGGACTGTACTCCTTACTGAATGCCGGAGGACAGAATCTGCTTCCCAGCTCATTCAGGTGAGGTCCTGTTTCCTCACTGGCTGTTAGCTGGGAGGTTGAGGGGGAGAGGTGTTTACGCCTAGAGGCCTCACCTCCCTTCCCTGCTTTCCATATGCCTCTCCGGCAGTGGGTCAAACACCTCTCAAACACTGACTCTCCCTTACTTCCTCTTCAGCATCTCTCTGACGCCAGCAAGAGAAAGTTCTCTGCCTTTAAGGTTCATGTGATCACGTTGAATCACAGAGATAATCTAGGATTCACTATCCAAAGATCTATAACAGTAATGACATTTGCAACATCCCTGATGTCATGGAATATAATGTGTTTATAGCTTCCAGGGATCAGGGCATGGACATGTTTGAGAGGCCATTCTGCTTACCCCAGAGGAAATGCAGGATGTTGCCAGATGATTCTAAAAGGAAGCGTGGAGTGTTCAAGAGCTGTTAAAAAGGCTGCCCACGGAGACAGAAGGAGAAAACAGA
This sequence comes from Hippopotamus amphibius kiboko, assembly GCF_030028045.1. Taxonomy (NCBI): domain Eukaryota; kingdom Metazoa; phylum Chordata; class Mammalia; order Artiodactyla; family Hippopotamidae; genus Hippopotamus; species Hippopotamus amphibius. The sequence goes on from NC_080191.1 coordinate 101,047,588, forward strand.
CAAGGCCAAGGAGTGATGGTAAAAATACCCACCGATTCAAAATCGCTGCCCAGGAGAGTGTCCTCTGAATCTGTCTGAATACCTCCTTTCTTCAGTCTTCCCAGCACTTGCTAAATACCAACCCGCCCTAAGCTTGGGGCTGGGGATGGAGATGTAGGGGCAGTTGGGAGTGAAGGAAGCAGAGGAAACACATGGTCTCTGTGTCCAGAGGAGGTCCCAGCCCAGAGCTACCCTCTGATTCTAGGACTTTGGAATCCTGTTAGACATACCATACATGCCTTAACATTAAGACTCACAAGATGTAAGGTCTTTCTCATGAAGATGCTCTTAAATATTGGAAGGAGAAGCAGGATGGAGGGAGAGAGGTGGGCATACGTGTGAGAAGAAACAGCAAGCCTGCCAACCATTTTCATCATCCTCCTCTCCCCCACCCCCAACATGAGACACACCTTCAAATCAGTCCTGAAAAAAATTCTACTTTCTAAATACCTCTAGACTCTGCCCTCCTACCGAGCACAGTTCAGTGGAAATTCCTAGTGTTTCCAGCCAGAACAACCTGGATCCAAACCCAATCTTTGCTACTTCAGAGTTGGATGATCTCTCTGAGCTCAACTTTCCCATCTGTGGAATGGGGAGAATAATTTCTACCTTGGCAGGTTTCCATGAGGACATGAGATAATGAACCCTGTCTGGTGTTGCAGGTTGGGTTTCCCAAGAAGCAAACTCTAAGACTGAGATTATTGTGCAGGTAGATTATTAAGAGAATATTATTAAGGGAATGGTCTTGAGATTATGAGCTGTGGAAGGAGAGGGAAGGAAGTAATACTGGGCAGAGGAGATGTTGGGTTGCAACAGGTGGATGTGAAGCTGGGAGAGTCCTTCCACGTTACCCCGAGTTGGGCCAAGGAGACAGGCTTTTATAGCCCCTCATAGACTAGCCAGTGATGGGAGCTGCCTCAAGAAGAGGGGTGGTTTGGCGTGAATAAGCCCTTCAGTCCTGAAGGGGGGATCTGGGTTGCCCAGCACAACACCCAAGACACCTGGCATATAGCAAGTACTTAACACATTGTAACACCTGCTATTATAATGTCAGCACCATTTTCTCCTTCTTTTTATAGCCACTGCACTGAGTTTAACTCTTCACCATCTTTTTTTTTGTCGGGGATATAAAAGAGCCTCCTAACTTGTTTTCCTAATCTACATCATCTTCCTCAGATCTGTTCTCCCACTGCTGTCTGACAACCTCTTCACACTGTGTTTGTTGAAGCTTTCCCCAACCTACCTCTTCACTCCGTGGGCTCCCGCTTATCTTCGAGGTTTCAGCTCAGGCGACAACTCTTCTCAGAAGGCCTCCCAAACCAAGACTTGGCCAAGTATTCCTCCTACTGGTTCCCTTTGCTCCCTTTGCTCCTGGGTAAACTTCTCTCAGAAATCCCTCCAACTGGGACCTGAGTTCCTCCCAGAGAGCAGAGCCCTCAGGTCCTATACTAACAGCACAGATACAACCCCAGAGCATGCAGGGCCCAACCAGTAAGAGGAGGTGCCTTTTTGGTCAATGACAGACCTGCCCACAGTCTTCTGAGAAATGCAGCTGCAGAGCATGAATCAGATTCTGGTGCATTAATTTCCATTCCACCAAAAGCCACTGTTTAACACAAGGATTTCCAGACCAACACACTGAAGTGCAACAAACATAATACAAGAGAATGTGACCGGTATCTTAAGGTTGATGTGATACTGTTACATAACCCAGATGGCTCCAAAACTTCTCCTGCCTTTCATTAAAAACACCAACAGAACAGAGGGATGAAAATGTTTGGGAACTAGAGATGGAGATTCACAGCATTGTGAAGGCAAGAACTGTCATTGAATTGATCACTTCAAAATGGCTAATTTTATCGTATGTGTGTTATGTTACATGAATTTCACCTCAATTTTAGAAAAATAAAACCAGTAAATATCCCAGCTTACTTGATGAGTAGACAGTCCAGTCATTCACCAGGTTTCCTCCCAGACCCACGTCTCATCTTAGATGTGGCTGCAGGTTCTCCGGCCAATCTCCCCTCCTTCCACATTAGCACATTTCCAGGCTGCTGCATCTTCTCCCAATCATACTCCCACCCCCACTCCCCACTCCCTCCCCACCACCACCACCATGGACACAGTCCCCATGCTTAATTCCCCAAAGTACAGCCAAGAACAGACAGTAGGACTCAACAAAGCTTTCCTGAATGTTTGAACTGAACAGAGAACATTTTTAATGTGATGGAGATGCATTGAAAAGGGGACGCCCTATTTGCTCTAAGAACTCTGGATTATAAGATTTATCATTCATCTAATAATGCATAGGAGAAAAAGAAACACCATAAACTATTTACAAGAATTTCACATTTGCCAACCATAGCATACATTTATCCCCACAGTCCTACTCTTCTTTCTTCTTTAGAGGCAAAACGCATCAAAGCCTTCTTCACGTTGTGACTTTAAAAGTGCTTCTGCCATTTACACGTAAGCAGAGCATCACAAATAAATGTTGGGATTTGTAACTGCTTGGGACCTTGACCTTTTGGGGTCTTAGGGCAGATAATATAATTCAGACGTTTACCCAAGAACACTGAGGTTTTGTGCGCATTTCCAATTTGATGAAACTTACAGTGGGTTCTAATGTTAAAAGCCCAGCGTGCATTCACAAAGGCACATCAGTCTGCCATTCCACTCCTGCCTGTTTCTGTGACTTCCGAGAACATAAAAGGGTCCTAAAACTGCAGCCTTGTTGATGGAACAAAAAATGCTTTTCCCCAGAATGTAAACGCAGCTTCAAGTTCAGGCATTATGAACAATTTCTCTAGTCTTGCCCAGAAATTTCTGAGAGAAAAATAAAATAGATTTAAACGTACATTGGTTTCTGATAGTATAGGGAGTGCCCTTTTCTTTTATACATCTGTGTACATATACGCACATATGTTCATTAGCTTTCACTTTGTAAAACTGAAAGCAGAGCCAGAAGGTTGGCAGGGTTCTGCCTAGGATGAACAGACAGGATTTCCCCCATTGACCAGGTGAAATTTCTAAGAAAGGAATTTCTTTCACAGGTGATTAAAAGGCATGGTGTATTTCAAAAGAAAGATCTTTTCTTTCCTCTTGCATATTGAATGATTTTTCTAAGTGACATAAAATGCTAAAGAGGACCTCCTGCATTCATTAATAATCCACAGGTAAATCCTTGGCAACCAGCTGGGATCCACTGGGACCGCAATCCCCGCATTATGCAAAGCAATCAGAGCGCCAAATGTCAAACCCAGGTGGACTGGAGTGTGGGATAATAAAAATACGTACACCAACAGGGACTGGATTAGGCTGAGAAAATAATTTCATAATCTAAACTAATTCATTTAGAGCTAAATACGAATCAAATGAATTGAAAGTGATTAAAAATATCATTAAATATAGCCACAGTCCAGAAATTACCATCATGTTCTGCTGATGTCTCTTTATTTAATAGCCTCAGGATCAGAATGAACTTCGCTGAAATGCCATCTGGCAGGTCTCGGTTCATTCTAGAATGTGCATTTATCCATTGTAGCGAGAGCAGTTAACAAGCTGGTCAGACCGTCTTGAAGAAAGCTGCCTCATGATGGTTATGAGCGAGGGTTTTGGTGTCAGGCACAAACATGTGTCCTAGAGAGTATAAATTTAGTTACCTTCTCTGACCCTCAGAGTTCTCATCTGCAAAATGGAAAGGATACTATCTACCTCTTAGAGTCCTTGTGAGGACCTCAGGAGGTATTATCTTTAAAATGTTCAGCTCATTGCACGGCATATAATAAGCAGTCTCTAAGTCATTATTTTCAGCATAATGGGTAAGGTGTATAGCCTGGAAGACAAAAAGATGGCCAAAAAATATTAAAGTATGATGACAAATGCACAAAACTGTAGCATTTGATGGCCCTTGTCACAGTGGCTGGCTCAGGGATAAACATGTGACCTGAGCCAGGCCAGAACATCCAAACCCAGGACTTTGCTGGAGCTCCCAGGAGAGAGTAAGTGTGCCCTGACACAGCTGCCCTGTGAGGACGTGAACCTGCAGGTGTGGGAAGCTATCCTCGCCTCCACACGGGAATGAGACCAGTGCAGAACAAAGATGTAAAAAGGGACGAGGGGAGGCACTGTCTTGATAACTTGGGACAGGCTCTGGATCCAGCCCACCCCCAACCCCGCATTCCCGGAATTCTCAACCACCGAAGCCTGTAGTTGTCCTTTCACCTAGTCCAGTAGAAGCTGGACTTCTGTTGCTCACAACCAGAGAGTTTTGACTAATGTAGCTTGACCTTGGGCAGAGAGGAAAGGTGGCAGGGCAGGGGTGGAGGGAGGTGGTGCTGCGTGGCTATTCCTTCTCTCACCAGCCACGGAGGGAGCCCATTTCTCTCACTTCTTTCTGGTTGCTGAAACGTTGTAGGGGTGAGAAGTACCTAAATGAATAAAAATTACTCATCTATTAATATTTTGTGTAAGTCTTCTGCCTCAGGACTCTGGAGAATAGGGTCACCTTTGATTTTCCTGCGGGACTTAGCATATAGATAGCAGGTGGGATTTGGAACGTAGAAAGTCCTTGCATATTGGTTGAATGAAATAAGCATTACCCACTCACTAACCACTTCCTTGTGTGAGATGGAAAAGAAGCAGAAGAGACACAATTTGTTTCTAGGATGGATCAAATCATCCGAGCTGCTGCTGCAGGGAAAGAGCAAAAGGAGAGTCCTCCTCTGCTCTGCCTGAGGGAAACCCACCATGTTCCTTCTTAACACCCTGTATCTACCGCTTCTTTCTATTTTCCTTGGTGTCTATTCTATTATGGCCCATTACGTGTTTCACTTCAGGATTTGCAATAAGATAATTCAGAAACAATGGAGAGATTAAAATCAAATCTTTCTCACATTCTTGGAAGCAGGAAGGACATTCTAATTAAGGTGTTCTCTAAATTTGCTAGAAGTTTAAGGCGGGAAACTGAGAGAAGTTTCAGGGAGAATGGCTCCTTGTCCATGGGCTATCCTGTTTTTGCCCCTTGAGAAAAGCCACTCTGCTTTAGAGTCCAAGAAAGCATCCATCAGGACAAGCACCTTTTTGCTGCCTGAGACCTCCAACTTTCCAGTGCCGAGATGCTCCCCTGGGCTCACGGGAGGAAGAACCAAGTTTCAGTGACAAAGTCAGTTTCCCCAAGAATCAATTTACCATATATTTTATTTTGCTGTCTGACCAAGTCCCAAACTCCCTCTTACAGAAGGCCTTGCCTACTTAGAATGACATTTTACATTTAGACAGTTCCAGACTAGCTGATATTTCACTTTAAAGATCATTTCCCCCCTTTTCTACTGGCCATAACTTAAGCAAGGAGATATTTCATGAATAACTTCTGCTTTCAGTCACCCAAAACAGCAAACCCAAGGGCTCGGCATCATGTAAAGTGGAAAAATAGAACAGGAATTAGGAGACCTGGGTTCTAAAGCAGGCTGGATTATATACATGGCTTTCCTACAGATGTTTACTAAATATCTGTCTTGGACAACTTATCTAACCTCTCCAGTCACAATACTTTACTCACAGATTGTTGTGGGGATTAAATGAAATATTTGCAAAACATTTACCATTATGCCCCACACTATATAAGTGGCTCAAAAAATTATTATGAGTCTTTTCATTACTACCATTACTATTGCCATGATATAAGAGGGGTTCTTTTTCCAGAAAACTCATGTTCTGACAGACGAATTACTGTTCCCACAATGACTGATTCACTTGAAAGAAACTTTAAGGCAAAGTTTGCTCACCCACACCTGGCATTTTCTGCTCTGCTCCTGGACTGGAGCATGTGGATTACAAGGGTAAAGAAAGAAGCAGAAGGAAGAGAGAGGAGGAGGCTTAGCATACTACACCTTGTCCAGAAAGGAGCCGTGATGGTAATGTGATGACAGTGATGATAAAGATGCTGATGCTGATGATGTTGATGATGCTGATGGTGATGATGGTGATGATGGTGATAGTGATGATGGTGATGATGGTGACGGTGATGATGGTGATAGTGATGATGGTGATGATGGTGACGGTGATGATGGTGACGATGCTGATGGTGCTGATGGTGATGATGGTGACAGTGATGATGATGAAGTGGGATGGTCGTGGATCTCTTATTATGTATCTAATGAAAATATTATATAATATGATATATTATATATAACATATACTAATATATGTTATATATTTTATATATATGAGATATATATATATATCTCATATATATATTTTGGGAGGTAGGAAGCCTGCTGCATGGCTTGCAGGATCCTTAGTTCCCCAACCAGGGACTGAACCCATGCCCTTGGAAGTGAAACCACAGAGTCCTAACCACTGGATTGCCAGGGAATTCCCCTGGAGCTCTTACTATAAATATAGGATTTCTGGGAGAACTGAGGAAATACGTTAATATTATCCTGCCTTGAAAGAGTTTGCAATCTTGTCAAGAATGCATGGCTTATAAACTTACGGCCCCTCACTACTTATAATAGAAGAGAATCGTAGAGTACAAGGGCGTAGTGCATACAGTAAGTGCTAAGAGAGAGGAATTAACAGACAGGTCTAGTGACCATGAGGAAGCCCTGAGCAGGGAGGCAGGCCTTGGAGATGCGGAACAGCTGGAGAGGTGGTGTGAGCAGGGAGAGCCTCAGGTGCCAGAAGCTGTCAGGCTAAATGGCCCAAGTGTTAAACTCTTGCTAAGCATAACTATTTGCCCTACAGGGAGACCAGCTGGGACTTCAGTAGGAAATAGGAAAGAGAATAGATGAAGCCCAGTGATTTCAGCCAGAGATGGCCTGGCCTATTTGAAGGTAATTTATATAATAGTGACCAGCGGCTCCTCTCAGACACTCGGGTGTGATGCTCCTTGGTTTCAGCGGGATGTATGCTTTGCAGAGCAAAGACAGCATTTGGCCCATGGTGGAAATTCCTGCTTTAAAAAACCATTTTGTTCCATTTTGAAATAAAGTGGGAGTGAAAGTCATGCCCCATGGTGCTTCATGGTTAATAAAACAGCAAAGGCATTTCTGCCTGGGCATAAAAGATTATTTTAAGCATCATCTCCTGGGCGCCTCGGTTACTAAGGGAATCCTGTCTCAGCTCAGCAGTGCAGGCAGGCGAGTTGCCATGACAATCCTGCTAGGCCTGGTTGGAGTCTAAATACCAAAGAGGGAGGAACCGCTGTCACCACCTGACCTCTGAGCAGCTTGGCAGTGCCCTCCCCGCCCCTGCAGCCGGCCACTCCTCCTGGACCCAACTTAGCTGCCCAGCCCTTGCCACTAAGGGGATAGGCACTGCTGGAAGGGCATTTAGGGTCAGTGGCTCAACCTGTTTGATGGTCAATCTCCTTTTCTGTCCTACAATGTGCTACTCATACTGGGTCGTATTCAAGTCTTCCTGGACACCCACAGTCCTTCAAGCCGGCCTTTGGTCTCTATGAATAGAGAAAATACTAGCTTTTTACCAAGAAGGTGCACTAGGAAGCAGAAGAAAATCTGGAATAAATCTCATTTTCCTTCCAGCCAGGTTATGTCCAGTCAGACATAATCTCAAACACTTTCACGGGGAAGACGTCACGGTATTGCTCAATCAGCGGTTGATTAGCAATTGATCAATCCCTGCAACTGTGTAGATGCAACTCTATCCTTTCACATGGACACACTCACAGTGTTTGTGGCAGACTATACTTTCTAAAGATGGCGGTAAGCATGTCTCCCACCCCATGTGCTCTTCGACAATGTGACTCAATGCGCCCATTGAGGCGTGGGTCCATATTCCTTGAATCTGGGCTAGCATGTGTCCAAAGTGAAGACACAATTTCTGAGCTGAGGTCATAAAAGGTTACACAGCTTATATATGGTTCTTTTGGGATGCTTGCTCTTGGGATCCAACCCTCACGTTATGAGGAACCCCAAGCAGCCACATGGAGGGACCACATATAGGTGTTCCAGAGAACAGACTAGTTCAGGTCCTGGCTGACATGCAGCATCAAACACCAGACAAGAAGGGAAGGAGCCCTCAAACAATTTCAGCCCCACAGCTGACATCACCCCCCGTCTCTGAGTCATCTCAGCAGAGCTTCCAAACATCATGAAGAAGAAACAAGCCGTCCCCATTGTGCCCTTTCTGAATTTTCCACCAATAGAAGGCACACAAAAAATAAAATAGTGGTTGTTCAATGCCAAAATGTTTTCGGTGATTTATTACCCAGCAATAGTAACTGGAACCATGTTCTTTCTTCTTAGACTGTCCTTTCTCTAGTCTGTTCCTGGGGACTCTTACTCTTTCCTCAAGGAATAGTTCAACTGTTACCTTTCAGATGCACATCTTTCTCCTCTTGGGTGAGAGGCAGTACAACAGGGCAGTGGAGCACTTGGACTCTGGAGCCAGCCTGCCTGGGTTCAACTCCTGTCTCCACGACTTACTTAATGAACTTACAGTTTGTGACCTTGGATGGGCTGCTTATCTTCCCTGTGCCTCGATTTCCACATCTGTAAATGAGGATGAGAATAAGAGTAGATACTGCATAGGTGAGGAGTGGCTTGGAAAGCATTGAGGACAATGCCTTCCACTTAGCACAATTTAAGTGTTGGTTATTTCTCATCCTTCTGGGACCCTTTCCAAGTATAACCAAAATCCCAAATGAACTCATTCTACAGAATTTCTCAAGACTCTATCTTCTGGGCTCAGACAGGATCATGACCATGGCTCCAGATGACAAGAATACTCACTGGTCTAGAGCTACACTACAGCCATCAGAATTACACAGCATCTGGAGAAGACCAGGGGGAAGGAGCCGCCCTTGGCAGAAAGCATCTTGTCCTTGGGTGTGTGATGCTCCACTGCCTGCCACTAACGTCTTTGTTCAGTCATCAGAGAGCTTTTAAAAAATGTACATGGGTTTAAAAAATGCACATTAAGTTTCAGAACCATTCTGAATATAAGGACAGGATGCTGGGAAACTTGAACGCACATCACCACATGGCCACACTACTGCTGGTGCTGCTTCTCCCCCCCTCCTCCCCCTCCTTCCCTTTCTCTCCTCTCTTCCTCTTCCTCCCCCTCCTCCCCCTCTCCTCCTCTTCTTTTTCTTTTTCTTTTTTAGACTTCAAAACAAATATATTTCCATGCTGGTCAGTTCTTGGAACCCTAAGATCTGTGGGAGAATTAGGAACTTATAAATAAAAAACTGTTTTTAAAAGTTTTATACTGAAATTGAAAATTGTGATTTACTCTTACTGGAGGACATTGAGGCAGATTTCGTCTTCTTACTGATTCTGCAATATGGCTGTTTAAGTTTCCTATTTGAGTTTGCAATGGGATCTCAAAGTTTAAAATTTCCTAAAGTTCAATTTTTCTATTCCCCATCTAATGCTCAACTAACTTTCATAGAATCTCTACCAATTTTAAAATGTGCTAAATTCTCACAACTTTAGAATAATGGGGAAAAGCCAAGCATAATTTAATTAGAAGTCTAAACTCAAAACAATTTTTAATTTCAAATATAAGGCATGTTATGAGCTAAGAGATGGCATAAAGGAATGTAAAATGTAAACTAATCAACAATGAAAAATGTATTATTCTGCAAGCAGCCAACCAAACAGGACATATCACAAACATCGTGAGAACTAACTGAAGGGCTTAAAGGCAGGAACACATAAAAAAGATATTTTCCAATAGACCCTTGGTTTGAAACCTAGTCTTTCTATGATGGTTCTCTTTTGTTGGACATGGCTTTAGAAACTCAGAAGTGAAACTATTCCTCATGTTTTATTTAATATGACGAATATTTATTCCATCTGATTTTGGTCTAAATTAAAGGAGTAAGAATTATAGAATGGTAGCACTAATGGGGGTTACCTTTGCTCCAGTGAGAAAATTGAAGTCCCAGAGAGGCAAAGTGATATTAGGGACCCGGGGTCCGGGGTGGTCTCTGAAGGATGATGTTAGAAATGCTGGGAAGGGACTTCCCTGGTGGCGCAGTGGTTTAGAATCCGCCTGCCAATGCAGGGAACATGGGTTCAATCCCTGCTCCAGGAAGACCCCATGTGCCACGGAGCAGGTAAGCCCATGCACTACAACAATTGAGCCTGCGCTCTAGAGCCCACGAGCCACAACTATTGAGCCCATGTGCTGCAACTATTGAAGCCTGCTCACCTAGAGCCCATGCTCCACAAGAGAAGCCACTGCACTGAGAAGCCCGCAAACCACAACAAAGAGCAGCCCCTACTCGCCGCAACTAGAGAAAGCCCATGTGCAGCAATGAAGACCCAAGGCAGGCAATAAATAAATAAGTAAATTTATTTATTTATTTTTAAAAAAAAGAAGAAAGAAATGCTGGGAAGCTTGAGCTTGGTTCCCTAAAGGAGACATGGCTGGGTTCCTCAAGAACTGGACTGGTCCTTGTCAATTAGCAGCACACTGTAGTGGCTAAATCAAGTAAAAGGATACCTCCCAGACCCAGCTGGCAATCAGGAGATGTGACAGTAGACAAAGCACATTTTACTTTGATTCTGTTCAGCAGTAGTATCTGCTAAGGATTTCATTGACTCAAGGTTGCCACTATGCACCAGGAATGTTCTGGCACTAGGGGCTAAGGTTAGTCTGAACGGCTGCCTCCTCAGGCCTCACAGGCTGCCGTGTGTGAGATGATCACTTACCAATCTTCCTCTTAGAGACAGAGGAATTCCAAAGCAAGGGTAATAACATATTTGTTTTAAGGAATCAAAGGAACAGAATGGCTGAGAGCACAGGCTCTGTGGCCACACTGCTGAGATTTAAATCTTGGCCCTACTAGCCGAGTGAACTTAGGTTGTGTAATTGCTCTGAGTTTATTTTCTCAACTGTAAAATGGAAATAATCATAGTATTATCACATGGGGTTATTATAAAGATCAAGTGAGGAAACACACTGAAAGGGTGAACATGAATCCTGTTAGGAATTGGACTGCAGAGTGTTTAATTTATAACGGAATGTCAACACAATATTTCTAGCAGATCACACCCAAGGTCACACCCCAGGTACAAAATGACTAACTTCTTTAATCTGAGCAATTTTGGCTCTTCACCATCATCATCCCTAGTCTCACTTTGTCCTTCTTGCCTCCAGAACAAAGTTATTGAGTTACTGGATTGTCCTTGATAGCATCCATTCCAAAACAAGTCCCTGTTTCCCTGATGCCACCCAGCATAAGTCCAAATCTTATAACTCATTTGCACAGAAGCATCCAGGTATATGCTCTTTCTTGCTGCAGCAAGGTAATTTAAACAAACTTTTTGAGTTTGGCTGTGCTCCTGGTGGTCTCTGACTGATGGGCTTCCACAATACTGAACACATATTATAGCATACTATATGCACAAGAAATGCTAGACCTTGGCAGTAGTAGACAAGCCTTTTTATTCCCAGCTGCTTGCATGCAGCATACCTCAAGACATGCTTATTCAGTAAAGGGCTGTTCTCAAATAACTGGGAAGCCTGGTTAGCATGAACAAAGCAAAGATTTTGAGACTGTGCTTTTTTTTCTAATTTTCATTTTTACAGAACAGTCCAAGTAGTTACCAGGAATTGACTATTGCCTGGACTTTTTAAGCCAGGGTAGCCAGATCTTGAATAAAATAGGGTCTTGAAATAGCTAAACTTTTAAGTTTTTATTTCTGAGTTTCTACAAACACCCATTTGACAAAGAAGGAAACAAACTTTTGGAGTGATAGAATCAATGCCCAGATACATACATGCCGATTAGGCTGGAACCCAGGACAAGGGTTTATTTTTACTTAAGGTGTATTAGGTATCTATTTAGCGACTCAAAATAAGAGTAACCATTTCTTCTCTCTGGAAGTTTCTTCTGGCCAGGAACCCATGAGTTCCTTGGCTGGGTGGTTTAGGCTCAAAGTCTTTCATGTATTGCAGTCATCTGAAAGGTTGCCTGCAATGGGAGGATCCCCTTCCTAGATGGTTCACTCCTAGCTGGTGAGTTGGTTCCTCTTCGCAGGGCCTCACCACAGGGCTGTCTGAGTGTCTGCAGGACGTGACTGCTGGCTTTCCCCATAGGGAGCCGTCCAAGAGCCCAAGACACCGTAGCAATACCTTTTATGATCCACCCCTGGAAGTCACACGACATCAACTTGGCCACATTCTACTAGCACACGCCAACCCTGTTTCAGTGCCGACTCTGTCCATCTGCCAGATGCGCTATTTTGGACCAGCACCAAAATTCTAAGTCTGTGTTCCTTCATTTATAATATAAAAATAACAACCTCCTTTCAGGGCTGTTTCTAACGTAACCAGTGCAAGAGTATCAAGCGCTGCTTAGTACAGTGAGCTGCCCCACAACAGGCATTACTCAGAAGTGATTTCGTTTCCTTAGGAAGCCTGCCCCTAGTTCTCCTCATTCTCCTAAAGAGGATCCCTTGTTTTGCACCCCTGGAGAGCCGAGTCAGTCAGACCCCGCCCTCCCCACCCGACTGCGACCCGACGTGGGACCATTCCAGAGGCGGAACTCTGGTTCCCGGGGCTGACCCCCTCACCGGTGCGCTTTGCGAAAGAACCGGAAGTGGCTCCTTAAATCTCCTTCCTCCGGGAGGGCAGTGGCGGGCGGGCGGCTGCTAGGACGGCTCGCGAGGGTTTCGTGGACGTGGACTCCGGCGCCGTGGCGCCCTGAAAGCCGAGCGGCAGGGCGCCCGGAGGCGAAGGGGCTGCGCCCTCCCGGCTTGGCCATGCCCGGTTGGAGGCTGCTGGCTCGGGCGGGCGCCCGGGTGCTGGACCGCGGCGCGGGCGGCCTGGGCGCTGAGCGCGGCGCGGGGAGCAGGTGGGTTTGGAGGAGAGACGGGGGAGGGGGGTGGTCCCTGCACCTGCGGCCTCGGGCTGTGGCCTGGCCCGGCGCGGGGGTCAGGGGGCGCCGTCCAGGCCTCACGAGTAAGAGTCGTTGCTCTAAGGACGTGCCCTTCGAGGGACTGAAGAGGTGGGGGGGTTTGTTTTTTGCTTTTAATGCTGATGAGCCAGCGACTGGCAGCAGGCGTTTCCAACAGCAGTAATATTATCTGCCAGTTAGTGAGCGTTTACTCTGCAATAGATGCTCTGTTAGGAACATTAGGCGTCTGAGCTCACGTAGCCTCACGTGAGAGCTGCTCTGCGTTTTGCAGATACCACCATTATTCCATCCTATCGTTCCGTTTTGCAGTTAAAAGGGAGGCTTAGAGAAGAGTGATTTGACCAAGGTCACTTAACTAGTAACTACAAAACTGGGACTCTAGCCTGGATATATCTACCTGTCTACAAAAGAGACCGCAGGAAGCTTTACTTCTTCTCTGACCCTCCTTGTAAGAATTACACACATTTTTCCTGACCTCCATCCCCTAAGGTCTTTTTTGGTGTGTTCAGCTAGTCAGAGGTCATGTCTTTTATGGATTTTTAGAATTTGTACACCGAGTTTCTTCAACACTCTGAGTCAAGGCCATGTCATTACAGGCAGGAAGTGGGTTTATCAGAGAAAGATGAGTAATCCCACATTCTGTTACCTCTCCGGGCTGTAAACTGTTAAGGTACATGTTCGCATGGGCCTGTGGCTTCTCGTGTCTACATAGGACTGCTCTGTTAGAAATGTGTTTACCCCAGAGGAGAAGAGGAAAAACTTTTCATCCAAGGTAGCTATCAACAGGTAAAACATAAGCCCTTTTATCATCATGAGGAATGTCAGGGAAAAAGCTGGAACAGAATCCAAACACTTTCCTAAGGGCCTGATTGCTTTCCAACTCATGTGACCTTCCTTTTGTACACTAAGTGGGAGAACCTTTTGAGTTATGCTTTGTTTTCTAATTTTTATTTTTACAGAACAGACATCTGGCTTTTGGTTAGATGTCTCCATGGCAAGAGTGGTACTTGGTGGGATGAGCATCTTTCTGAAGAAAATGTTCCCTTTGTTAAGCAGTTGGTCTCTGATGAAAATAAAGCCCAGTTAGCAAGTAAACTCTGTCCTCTGAAAGATGAGCCGTGGCCTATACATTCTTGGGAACCAGGTGATTATTTTGTATATGTTGTGTTCTCATCGCTTAATTACTGTCTGGCTGGCATGTTTAAAATCATAGTGACTTCTGGATAAATTTATCATCTCTTTATTTTTCATGTCTTAAGTGTGTCTATTTCATTGTGGTTTGCTTTGCAAGTATATTTCCAGCATCCTAGTCTACTGTTAGCGAATGTCTGAGGGTCATCAAGACTTCCTCAAGAAACTGCTTTGTAGATGAAAAGAATTGTTCTGCAAACATTTTCTTGTTTTCTTTAGATAAAAAAATAATATCAAGTAAATCAAGGAAGAAAAACTGAAAGAGTGTGATCTAAACTGTAACGTATCACACAGACATTTGCAGTTGGGGTATTCTAGCACTCCACGCCTGCCAAGCATAACCCCAGAATCAGCTCTTTGTGCCTGGTGGAGTGCTAAATCCATGTGTGGCTAGACCAGAAAGCATAAGGCCTTTCCTGGTGAGGGTGTTGTCATTGGTTGGGGGTTATTGTGGCTGTTTAGTTGTTTAATGGCTAGAATTCTTAGTGGAGCAACTTCAGTTTATACAACAAATCTAAGTATCGTGGTGGATGCTGACATATTTTAACAACGTGACCACTTGTGTCATCTCTATAACTCCAGCTAGCTTCTTAGAATTTGAGTAGTAGATGTTTTGTAGTTAATGAGGTTGGGTATGAATTTATCTAGGAAAGCAAAACAGAATAGTGGATTTATTTATCCTCTATTAATAGAGGATGCCCTCTATTAATACCACTGTTTTAAATACCAGAATGTCAGTTTAACTGTTTTCTTTATTTTGTACAGTTCTCTTATATTTTTTATTGTACAGAGATTTATTGAGTACCAGTATATTATGTCAGGCATGGCTGAAGGCACTTGTATCTGTAAGGAACAGTTGTATTTCACTCTGTGAATATATCAGCATGTTTCTTATCTGCCTGCTCCTTATATGAAACCAAAATTTAGGAAACACTGTTGTATTGTGTTGACAAGTGTTGAAAAATCTGTGTGAAAATTGATTTGTTTTTAACGGCCAGGTTCCTCTAGAGTAGGCCTTATTGCACTGAAGCTAGGCATGATGCCTTTATGGACCAAAGACGGTCAGAAGCACGTGGCCACGTTACTTCAGGTAAGAAAGAAACAGAAGATTCAACAAAGCCGTGTGTGTGCTGAGGTCTGTTTGTGCAAACCTAAATGGGCAACATTTGTGTCTTGAAACATATGGCTGTGTGGTGAAAAAGAGGTAAAGTGGAGCATAAATACTGTGAAAGGGCTTTTCTTCCGATGGTGTCAGTGAATGTTCTTATGTCTGAGTGGTGCCTCTCTTGATACTGGCATTGGAATAATTGGGGCAGTGAATTAAAAAAAAATTATAACCTAGCTTCTTATAGATCTACTAGTTTAATTCATAATCAGAAAAAAAATCTCAGTCCCATCTTATTTTCATCTATGGAGTTCTTTCAACTCCAGATTGTAACTTTGATCTCTTTACTAACTCAGAATGTAACACTTGTCTGGGAAAGCAGCATTTTGTTCTCTGAGATAAGGTTAAACTCTGATGGTTAGGAATGTAGGCCCTGAAACCAGAATACCTCGTATCTTGGTTCTGCCATTTCCTAGCTGTGCTCCTTGGAGCACTCTGACTCATCTATAAGAGATATAATTTTATTCTGTAGAAGAAATCATTGTGACCTCTCTCAAAGGGTTATTGTGAGGCTTGCACAAGATGATAAATGTCAAGCACTGAAAATTTAAAACAATATTAAATGTCCAATAAATGTTAGCTGTTGTTGTCTTTATCATTATTATAAAAAGAACACTGATAAAGTTGAGACCATCATTCCCCGTATCAGTTTGACCAGCTCAGTTCATATCGGTATCAAGCCTCAGACAAGTGATTAGGCAGGTAATGGAGATTAAAATGAGAGCTCTTGCACATAAGTGCTTCCAGTGCTGACAGGCACAGGTGGCCTGCAAGCCTTTAGTAAGTTTTTACTGACTCTGAATAATCAAGGAAAGGATTATTGTTTGTTTGGACTAACTTTGGGAGCTTTCAGGAATGATGGGTGGGATTGTAAATTGGTACAGCTACTTCAGGAAATAGTTTAGCATTATGGAAAACTTGAGGTAGGTGAACCTGTGGTTTCCCAGTTCCACTCCTGAGTGTTACTAGAAAACTTGAACAGATGATTTATAGCAGCATTACTCTTAATACTTCAAAAGTAGGAATAACTCACATGTCCATCGTGGTAGAATGGCTAAATAAATCATGGTGCATTTACATGATGGAGTGCTGAGTGGCAGTGAAAATGGACAGAATGGAGCCAGACAGAACAGTATGGGTGAACCTTACCAATAGACTCTTGTGCAAAAGCCGGAAGATATGGAGAAGTCTATGCGGTCTGACTCCTTTACTTACATAAAGATTGAACAGGCAGCACTGAACTACAGAATTAAGCAATACTGCCAAAGGTAGTGATTATAATGAAAAATTAAATACATGATTACCACAAATGTCAGGAGAGGTGGATATTTCTAGGGCAGTGCTTCTCAGACTTTACTGTACCTCAGAATCACCTGGAGGGCTTATGAAATAGGTTCTGATTCAGCAGGTCTCGGCTGAGGCCTGGGAACCTGCGTTTTCACCGAGTTTCCAGGTAATGCTGCTGTGCGGCTTGTCTGGGGGCCACACTTTGAGAGCCACTGCTCTGGGGTGAAAAGGGTGGGGAGCAGTGGGTGTGGGGGGACTGGGAAGAGACACAGAGGTTTGGGGGATTTTTGACATGGGTAGTGGTTACATGCATATTGTCTTTATAAATACTCATTTTGTTGTAGGTTTGTGTTTTATGCACTTTTTGTGTTGTATTCAATATTTGACAGTTCTTTTTAAGACTCTAGTAGGTTTTAGAGGGCTGATGAGATAAGAAACTTTAGGGAATTCCTAACTGTCCTAGGGCCTCAGTGTGGCTGGTAGGTAATGTTAACATGTATACTGGCCCATACCTAGTTTTTTTTGTTTGTTTGTTTTCTTTTAGGTACAAGACTGTCATGTCCTAAAATATACGCCAAAGGAAAACCATAATGGAAAAACGGCAGCCCTGACTGTGGGAGGAAAAACTGTATCATGTTTCCGTGTAAGGATGCGTTTTCATTCCTAGAATAGTGCATTTCATTAGTTTTAGATCTGGATTCTTTCGGATTCTGAATTCTGTAAATGTTGAGGATGTCCCATCGCCACAGACTTGTCCAGGAGGTGTCTGTGGACTTGGGGGGAGGCAGTCTGATAGAGCCACTGAGCCCGGAGTCTGGGAGCCTTTGCATTTGCTCCAGCATCTCCCTTCACTGCCTGAAACAAGTAACTTCACCCTCTGAGCTGCAGTATTTGCCCAGATGTAAAATGGGGATAAAAATACTTCTTACGTAAGAGGTTCAGGGTTACGTGAGACTTTTCACATGTACCTGGCATGTAACAGACACTCAACAGATGGTAGCTGATTGTTTTGTGTTTGTTTTATGTTTAATTTCATTTTTTTCCTAAATTGTTTCAATTCTTGACACCAACAGCATGTGAGGATTAATGTTATATATATTAGAAGGAGCTTTCAGTGTTGGGAAGAAAGCTACATATGAACTCACATCAGATTTTTCTAAATACAGTGTATTTCCCAAGTAGGTTAATAGAGTGTGGAGTTTGTAGTTTAAATGTGAAAAAATCTGCACAATTAGTATTTGGGGGTTTTTCTGGATGAGTAAAAGCAGAAAATACCTTTCTAGGAACAGTGGTGGTTTTACCAATGGCTACTGAGATGTCTTTCGGCTTACTAAAACATCACTTGTCTCTAGATTAACGTTTTTCCACTCTGAATTGTTTATGAAATGAACTTGTATGGAAATTAAGAGACAACATGTGTTGTGCAGCTGTCAAATCTAGCAAGTGTATATTGTTCATCTCCTGTTTCCTTATCATAGTTAACTTTTGAGCACTTATTACATGCTGGGTATGAAGGCAGTAAGTCTTTTATGTTTATGAACTTACTAAGCTTTCTCAGACTCTAAGGCTAATGAGGTTGAGTAGTTCCCTTGGGGACACCCACTGATAAGAGGTAGAGTGATGGTGAGACTCCAGAAGCCTTTCTTTCTTAACTGTGTCTTCATACCCACCTTCAGACGCACAAAGGAAGGCGGACTAAGAAATCGGCCATCTCAGCACAGTCTGTGAATGCAGCAAGCACATTGGCTGATTCTGCTTGTGGAGATCCTAGGAGGTGTCACAAGGAAGAGCCCAGAAAGGAGGGTGGGTGTTAAAGGCATGCCAGGCAGAGTGGGCTCTGCAGAAGCAGATGTGTGGAAGAGCATTGGTGCTTGGGAAGAGGAGGGCTGTGTGTCTGAATCTTAGTGTGCAGTGGGGCCACTGGGAGAATGTGGTAAAAGTATGAAAGATGGGGTTGTCAGAATGGAGGGCTCAGGAGGTTAGACTTCATCATGTAGACTTTGAGGAACTTTCTGAATTCTTTAACCAGGGTAGTGGTCAAATTGTTATCATGGTTAACTAAGTTAGAAGATTCCAGATGCAGGGAGGACATTTGGGAGGTTGTTTTAAGCCCTCAGGGAGAGTTGATAAAAGTCTTTTGCCCCAGAGCAGTTGCATTGGGCTTGGAAAAGGCAAGGATTATAAAAGACCAGGTGAGTGTGAGCATGTGGGAAGAGGACCCAGCGGGTCAATGCTGATGCCGTGACCTGCGACAGGGACAAGGAAAGGGATGCTTTGGAGGAAAGCTGTATTTGAAGTGTTTACAGAAAATCCAGGTGGAATTGTCCTGTAAGTAGTAGGATATACTGATCAGTAAATTGGCTGTGGTTGGAATCTTATACTTTAATAGGCCTATCTCATAAGTATTAGAGGACTTAGCTATTTTGCATATTATGGTAGTATAGTTAATTTTTCATCAAGGCTTTGTAGTAATATCTACTATTCTTGACAGTTTATTGACTGGTAATTACAGGGTTCAGATAATACCACAGTAATTAAAAGCACAGTGTGATATTTTTGAAAACTTTTTTTAAAATGTCAAATGTTTGAATTTTTAAGTGTGTAAATGTTTGCCAGACTTCCTGTGAATCAAGTGAACAGTTCTTCAGTTTGATAGACAACTGTTTTCTAATTGATTGTATTTCTGTGTTTTTGTTAAGACTAGCACTGCCGTCTTTATTTCATTACCAGTTTTGTAAATATGACCTACAGCCTTGCTGTTTGTAGGTCAGGCGTTGTGTTGGGGTAACCCCTTATGCTCCAGCAGATCTTTGCACATTACTTCCTCTGGACTGTGAGGTAGTGGGAAATGAGCAGGCGTGGGGTCACAAGAGCTGAGTTCTGATTCCGTGGCTACCATTAGCTCCTTCACTCCACTCCAGTTTCTTAGCCATGAAGACAAGGAAGTGGGCTTGATGGTCTCTGAATCCTCTCCTGTTCTAAAAGTCTCACATTGGTTCTCTAATATTTTAGTTTTTAAGAAAAAACAAAAGTTCCCCTCCTAAAATGTACTTGCTAGCTCAATTTATTCTATTTTACTTAGTGATGAAGATAGTCTTATTGAAACTATCACAGAAATGATAGTACTTTTATTTCTACTTTCGTGTATGAGATTCTCGTCTTCATACTGTAAGCTTTATCTCACCAATGAATATATAGCACAGCAGGGTGATTTGAATGCTGTATTCTTATACTGTGATGAATTTTAACCATTTAACTGGCATAAACCTTTAAAACTATTCACTGCGGTGGTATAGGAAGTGCTACAGAGGCCCTTTTATGCTTTTTTTTTTTAAAATCAGTATTTCTGTTTTTTTAAAATAAATTTATTTATTTATTTATTGGCTGCATTGGGTCCTTGTTGCTGTGCTAGGACTTTCTCTAGTTGCGGAGAGTGACAGCTACTCTTTGTTGTGGTGCGTGGACTTCTCATTGTGGTGACTTCTCTTGTTGTGGAGCACGGGTTCTAAGCTCATGGCCTTCAGTAGTTGTGGCTCATGGGCTCAATAGTTGTAGCTCATGGGCTCTAGAGTGCAGGCTCAGTAGTTGTGTCGCACGGGCTTAGTTGCTCCACTGCATGTGGGATCTTCCTGGACCAGGACTCAAACCCATGTCCTCTGCATTGGCAGGCAGATTCTTAACCACTGTGCCACCAGGGAAGGCCCCTTTTATTCTTTAAGATACTAATTTTCTAGGTCCAGAGGTCATGTATTGCAGTATTAAGAAAAAAGTTTGTCTTTGAATGACCTTTCATCAGGATAGGATGTGAAAATGAAGTTCTAGAATTCTTTATAAGTAAAGCATTTTGGTTCAGAAAGGAAAACTTTTGGTTTTTGTTTGTTTTGTTTTTGTTTTTTTGTTTTGTTTTTGTTTTTTTATGTAAATTTATTTGCTTCATTGGGTCTTTGTTGCTCTGCATGGGCTTTCTCTAGTTGTGACGAGTGGGGGCTGCTCTTCCTTGTGCAGGCTTCTCATTCGGTTCTAGGCACATGGGCTTCAGTAATTGTGGCACGCAGGCTCAGTAGTTGTGGCTCGTGGGCTCTAGTGCAGGCTCAGTAGTTGTGGTGCACAGGCTAAGTTGTCCCACGGCATATGGGATCTTCCTGGACCAGGATCAAACCCATGTCCCCTGTATTGGCAGGCAAATTCTTAACCACTGCACCACCAGGGAAGTCCCAGAAAAAGATTTTTGAAACTAAAAGCATACAGACTTTCTCTTGCACATTGTGACCCTCAGGGAAACTGCAAGTAAATTGATTGTAGAGGGTTTGAGAGAGAGAAAGAGAGAGAGAGACCTATGAATATATAATATTAAATAGTTAAGCATTCTAAAATGAGTTGATTGAATCAGTTTTATTTATAATAGGGCTAGAATGTTATTTTTTTTAATCTGTAAAGAATTTATGCCTCCAAGAAATTAGACTACTTTGCTTTTGCCATTTGTGTACCTTATAAATAAAAACTGATGTGGTACATGGTGTTTTTGAATAAGGATGTTAAGTGGCCTTAAGAGTTGATTAAATCAGTTCATCTTAGGAGCAGAGAAGCATTTTCATTGTGAGAAGAATAATTGCAGAGAACTCTGAAGAAGGAGAAAAAAATGCAGCCTCATAGATGGGATTATCCAAGTGTGACGCTGCTGTCAGTCTTTTAAATTGCCTTGTGAAATCATTTATTTGGAAGTTAGGGAAAAAAACTCTGTTACACTGTGGTTGACTTCAACTCAACTTGAACATTTGTTTTTTCTCAGGAAGATACCTATTAGTTTTATGATATTTTGATTTTAAAAGAAAAAAATTATTCACTGTTACTGAAACTGGACGATAATCAGGAAGTATGCATTACCTTTGTCCTTCTTATGTCTCAGCCTGTAGTTACTTAGTCAAGACATTTATCTTGTCCATTTTGTGTTACTAAAAAAAGTACAGAATTTTTCTCATAAGCTTCCTGGAATACTTAAAAACTGATATTAATAAAATAATATGTTTTTTAAATTACCAGGTAGAATATGTGAGGGTCAAAAATAAAATTGAAGTCTGTTCTAAATTTAATAAATCTGAATCTGATACATTAGGAAAATAATTTCAAGGATCCACATTTTAAAAAATTTTATTGAAGTTTAATTGACCTAAAACACTGTTAGTTCCAGATGCACAGCATAGTGATTCGGTATTTCTGTACATTACCAACTGAATCCTGTGATCAGTCTAGTTACCATCTGTCACCATACAGAGTTGTTATAGTATTATTGACTGCATTCCCAAGTTTACCTCTTAACCTCCCTCACTTATTTCACTCATCCCCCCACTCCATCCCCCTCTGACAACCAGCTGTTTGTTCTCTGTATCTGTGACTCTGTTTCTGTTTTGTTACCTTTGTTCATTGGTTTTTTAGATTCCACATATAAGTGAAATCATACGGGATTTGTCTTTCTCCATCTGACTTATTTCACTTCGCATAATATCCTCTAGACCCATCCGTGTTATTGCAAATGGCAACATTTCATTTTTTTCATGGCTGAGTAATATTCCAGTGTGTGTGTGTGTGTGTTTGTGTGTGTGTCCATTCATCTATTGATGGACACTTAGGTCACTTTCATATCTTAGCTATTGTAAATAATGCTGTGATGAACATAGATATGTGTATATCTTTTTGTATTAGTGTCTTTGTTTTCTTTGGAAGAATATCCAGAAATAGATTAACTAAATTATATGATATTTCTATCTATTTTTAATTTTTGAGGAAACTCCATACCATTTTCCATAGCAGCTGCACCCATTTACATACCCATCAGTGTGTGAGGGTTCCCTTTTCTCCGCATCTTCTCCAAAACTTGTTGTTTCTTTTCTTTTTGATAATAGCCATTCTGACAGGTGGGAGGCAATATCTTGTGGTTTTATTTGCATTTCCCTAATGGCTAGTGATGTTGAACATTTTTTCATGTGTCTGTTGGTGATCTGTATGTCTTTGGAAAAGTGTCTATTCATGTCTTCTGCTTGTTAATTGAGTTGCTGGGTTTCTATTGCTGTTGTATGAATTCCTTGTATATTTTGAATGTTGACCCCTTATGAGAGATATCTTTTGCAAATATCTCCTCCCATTCAGTAGGTGGTCTTTATCTTGTTAATAGTTTCCTTCACTTTTTAGTATGACGTAACCCCAATTATTTATTTTTGCTTTTGTTTCCCTTGCCTGAGGAGACAGATGCAAAAAAATTTTGCTAAGATCTATGTCAAAGATCATACTATGTTTTCTTCTATGAGTTTTATGGTTTCAGTTCTTACATTTAAGTCTTTAATCCATTTTGAGTTTATTTTTGTATATGATATGAGAAAGTGGTCCAGTTTGATTCTTTTGCATGTAGCTGTCCAGTTTTTCCAGCACCACTTATTGAAGAGGCTGTCTTTTCTCCATTGTATATTCTGGCCTCCTTTTTCATAGATTAGGTGACCATAGGTGCGTGGGTTTATCTCTGGGCTTTCTATCCTGTTCCATTGATCTATAGTTCTGTTTTTGTGCCATTACCATGCTGTTTTGATTACTGTAGCTTTGTAGTATGGTTTGAAATCAAGAAGTGTGATACCTCCAGCTTTGTTCTTGTTTCTCAAAATTGTTTTGTCTATTCTGGGTCTTTTGTGTTTCCGTATACATTTAGAATTTTTTTTGTTTTGGTTCTGTGAACAATGCCATTGTTTTTGATAGGGATTGCATTGAATCTTTACATCACCTTAGGCAGTATGATTATTTTAACAATACTAATTCTTCCAGTCCATTAGCATGGTATATCTTTCCTTTTCTCTGTAGCATCTTCAGTTTCTTTCATCACTGTCTTTTAGTTGTCCAAGTGTGGGTCTTTTACCTCCTTGGTTAGATTTATTCCTAGGTATTTTTTTTTATGCAATTGCAAATGGGTTTTTTTTCTTAATTTCTCTTTCTCTTTCTGATAATTCATTGTTAGTATACAGAAAAGCAACAGATTTCTGTACATTAATTTTGTGTCCTGCCACTTTACAGAATTCATTTATTCTAATAAGTTTTTTTGATGGCATCTTTTAAGATTTTCCATATATAGTATCTTGTCATCTGCAAACAGTGATAGTTTTATTTCTTCCCTTCCAGTCTGGATTATTTTTATTTCTTTTTCAAGGAGCCGCATTTTTAAATGAAAACTTCTGTGTTTGCTTTTGTGGAAGAAGTGAGTGTGATAGATGATGAAAAGCAGGGGCCTTGGTAACAGCGATGTTGAATGTCAGTCTTAGATTTTAGCATATGGGACGTGAAACCATAGAGAATGATGAGAGTGCGTGTATGTTGTCACTCTTGGAGGAAAGCATAGCCCCCCGAGGGAACTCTGTGGGGTGGAGAACAATCTTCTGTGGATATCTGGAGTAGAGCTGCTCAACGTTTGTTGCGTGGTCCACTGCAGTGCTCTAGGGAGAGTCTTGCAGGCTGTGGTCTGATCCAGAACCTAAAGCTCTCTGCTTACAGGCCAGTGCCACCCAATGTCATGTCCACTGAGAGCAGCCTACTCAGTGATTATAAAGGACACAGTTCTTATTTCAAGTCGAAATTAGCAAGTGCCTGAAGTTTGCTGCATATTCAAATACATGTTCTTCAGAGAAATGTGGCTTATCACTGAAGCTGGGCCTAGACATGTGTTTAACAGACTTTCAATGAGCTTTGGGAGTACACAGTGGGGCAGGTTATAAGCCAGGAGATTGGCGTGGACAGGCACAGGTAAGCTTACGTAGAGCGCTGCGGCTCATGGCGGCCCTGCAGGTGCTCCATTTAGGAAGGCAGATATTGTTGATTATATTCTCATGAAAGAGGCTCTTCATGTCAGGAAGTGTAAAGTGGTACAGCTTTTTGCTAAGTCTTACAGCAATCTATAGCAAGAGTCTTAAGAATTAAAAAAAAAAAAAAAAAAAGACACCAGGTCATTATGGTAAGGAAATGAGTTGTCCATAAAGTTTTCTATTCATGGATATTTTCTATTCAAGGATATTTACAATAGCAGGAAAAAAAGTGGGGTGGAGGGAAGCGCAGACAGTAGGACCTACCAGGGGCTGGCAGTGGAGCAGCCACTAACGTCTCTTCTCTCGAGAAGCTTACGTTTTGGTGGGGTTGGGGGTGAGACAGGGAAGCTATTGCACAGAAAATAAACAGTTTTAAAAATGTGTATTGTGACAGATGGAAGGAGGTGCTTTGAAGGTTAATAAAGTGGGCTGAGGGCATTGCCAGAGACAGAAAGTGGTGCTGTTTTAGGTAGAATAATCAGGAAAGGTAAGTTGATATTTGGGTGGAGACCTAAATAAGTAAGGGAGTATATCATACAGAAATTGGCAGAGGTGAGAGGAGAGACATAGGTGAGGGAGGTTGAGAGGCACAGACTTCCAGGTGCAGAATAAATGAGTCACAGGTGTGAAATGTACAGTGTGAGGAATACAGTCAAAAACTACGTAATATGTTTGTGACAGACGGTAACTAGACTTATCACTGTGTAATGCATAGAAATATTGCATGGCTTTGTTTTGCATCAGGAAGTAACAGGGTTATCAGTCAGTTATACTTCAACAAACAAATTCATGGGAAAAGATTTTGGATTTGTGGTTACCAGAGGAAGGTAATGGGGGAGGGGGAATTGGATGAAGGTGGTCAAAAGGTACAAACTTTCAGTTATAAGGTAAATAATACTAGGGATGTCATGTACAACATGATAAATATAATTAACACTGCAGTACATCATATATGAAAGTTATTAAAAGCAAATCCTAAGAGTTCTCATCACAAAGAAAAAATTTGTTCTTTTAATTTTTTGTGTGAGATGATGGATGCTCACTAAATTTACTGTGGAAATCATTCCATGATGTATATAAGTCAAGTTGTTATTCTGTACACCTGTAATAATAAGGCAGACATTTTCTACAGTTGTAAATAGCATAGGCAGTTTAAGACTATGGAGAGGAAGGGGAAAAGGGAAAAAAAATCTGGCAAAATGGCATTTCAGGCAAGGAGACCAGTGTGTGCAAAGGATCTGAGGCTGTTGTTTAGTGAGTTCTCAGACTGGTCCCTGAGACAGGGCGAGCCAGGAGGAGAGTAGGTGGTACAGAACCTTGTAAACCATGGTGAGGACTTGGGACTCGATTCTGCACGAGATTCAGGCCATTGTGGAGACTGACGTAGCTTGAGTTTAGAAGGATCATGCCAACCTGTGAATGGAGAACACACCAGGGAGTCAGGAGTGTGGAAGTCGGAGACCTGATAGGAGGCTACTGAGATAATCCAGACCATATACGGCTGGCTGGCTGGGGGGCTGGCGGTGGGAGTGAGAAGTGGCTGATGAGGCTACAGGAATGGCTGATCGATGGACTTGGGATGTGAGAAAGAGAAGAGTCGTAGGTGACCACAGAATTTTTGGTCTAAAGAGAAGTACCTAGCTGCTGTTTATTGAGATTTGGAAGATGAGGAGAGCAGGCCTGGCGGGGTGGGGGGCATGTTGAGTTCAAGTTTAGAAGTGTTTAAACTTGAGTTGTTGTATGATATCAAAGTGAAATGTTGACTTGGCAACTGGGCAGAAGAATTTGTAGTTCAGAGTAGAATTTGCCTGCGTGTTAGAAAGGTGAGTCATCAGCATGGAAAGAGCCAGAGGGGGAGCTGCAAGTCCCGTGCAGGCCTTCCGAGGAGACAGCCGCGCCTGTGCCGAGCGTTGTGCGTGCTGACCAGCGCCTCCGGGGGTGCTGACCAGCACGTGCCATTGAGTATTAGGGGCTGGAAGCCCCGATGAAAGTGGGCTTGAGAGAGCGGGAGGAGCGCTGTCGTGGGTAGGCACAGAAGGATTAGCTGGAGGGCACTGTGGCCGAGGAAGAGGTTTTGTTTTAACGCAAGTTATTGTGATTCTCTGTATGTGGATAGGAAGGCTCCAGTGGAAAGAGGGAACTATTGATTCAGAAGATGGAGAAGACAGTATCAGGAGTAGAGCCATTGCGTAGGTGAGGGGTGCTAGGAGTCAGCACGCAGCGAAGGATTCGGCTTTAATGAGAGCATGGACAGTTCATCTGTCGCTGTGGTTCCCAGCCCCAGATTCACATCAGAACCAGATGGAGTGCTGAAAAAACGCTGGCGCCTGGATGTCCCCTTAGACCAAGTGAAGTTACAGCCTCTGAGCTGAGGCCCTGGCCTTGGTGTTCTCTGAAAGCTGCCCACTTGCTTCTTGTGCACCTGGAGTGGGTGGGAGGGTGACAGTACGTAAAGCTGGTACAGGCAGTTTGATTGATTTGGTACTAAAAGCTTGGGGAAGGGCTCCTGGTTCTTCTGGGTTTTTTCTAGTGAAATAAGAAGCAATGTTATCAGCTCCAAACAAAGAGGAGGGGAGAGTGCTGGAGGCTTTAAGAGGATGTGACAGAGTTGCCTTGGGGAGTGAAAGGGATGTAACAGGGGAATGTGGTTGGCCAGGCCACACTGGAACTCACTCTGAGGTCTGTGGTCGTACATTTGAGTGTGACCTGTCATGTTTTCTCCCAGCTGCTTGGACGCAGCAGGGAAATTCGAGTAAAATTTCCCAGGATTGGGGTTCTTGATACAGTCAAGATCAAATCCAGTCAAAATCCAAATATGAGCACAACTATATTTCCTTTCCTGTGGAACAGAAGTCTTTCCCCATATACCTTATATGCGCTACTCTATACCAATTATTTGGACCCCAAGTGTGATGGACAAAAGCTCACCTCCCTTAAATAAGGGGAATAGGGTATTCTTTGTTCATTAGAGAAGAAGAATGCTCTTTGATTTGTTTTCTGGGGTGTTAGTAACATGGTTTAGATCTCTCTGTGTTAAATTCTGCCTTTCATATTTAATGTGTTACTTATGTGTGCTGCTTTTCCTCTAGAAATCTACATCTATATTGAAATTTTACCAAGAACTTGGATTGCCTCCAAAAGAGAAAGTTAAAATCTTTCATGTAACAGATAATGCTGTAATTAAACCAGGTAATCTGAGGCCGGGGAGAGGAGGGAGGTAAAAATACCCAAATATGTGATTTACTTAATGTCAGCCCTGTCAGTAAAGCTGAATTCACAATACAAAGTCCCAAACATTTATTTTTAGATATAAAACCGTATCTGGTTTAATCACTAGGGACAAACAAGTCTTTTTCTTTTTTAAGTGGAAATAACTGTGGAGGAGTCTTTGTTTTCCACAAAAGAGGGAGGGATGCTTTTGTTTGTAATGTACAGAGTTTCACATTTGGAAAAGTCACTCCAAATAAATAAACGAACTTTTAAAACATGAAGTTCACTGTCTGTAGGCTGGCATTTTATTAAGAGAAGAATAGACTCTCACTGAGATAGAATAATATGAGGAAATGTAGCCTGAAACAGGAAAGTGACTGACCATAGCACCTTGATGTAAAGGTTCTTACTTAAAAATTCCAAAGTATTTTACCTACTCCATGGAATGTCAGAAAGTAAGATTTGGCAATATTGGTTCATATAGTTAATGGCATTTTGATGTCTTTGAACTTCAGAAAAGCTCCCTGATCTCTTGAACTTGAGTTCTAACAAGTAGACTGTAGAAGGATGTTTTCAGATTTGATATTTTAATACCGGAACTGAATTTCTTGAAGTAGGAGCAGTTGCAATAGGCCTTATTAATTGGAGTGGTAGAGTCAGGCTTGATATAAGCTAGAATCGAAGGTATTTTTTGAAGTGCAGATTTTTCATCTTTGAGGTAAAGTAAATGGAGTTAAACTAACAAGTATAAAAATTAAGTCCACGTTAACTTTTGCTGTAGCTCAAACCATATGATATTGTTTTTGTGTGGGGGGGTGAAAAATGGTCATATGTTAGCAATTCAGGTTATTCAACCTCATAGAAATTCAGTCACTTTTTAATCTCCCCTATTTTTTCTTACTTTAAGGTTTTTCTCTGCTCTTGTAAATCCATGTTGGGTCCTACCTAAAGGATGCTACCCTCTCAAACCCTACTGCACTTTACTCCCTGTTTTAAACAAAAGTTAGCTTTTGATTACTTTCTGTGCTACATTGGTTCCAGCTTTTTAAAAAAAAGTCTCTTACTGGATGGTGTTAATGTTGATTCCTATTTTTAGATAACTTATCTCCAATAGGAAAAAAAAAAAAAAAAAAGACTTGATCCAGCCCCAGTGTTTTTTGAGTCATTCTCTGATTTTTATTTTTCTTATTTGAGATGGGAAATTCCTCGTAATATATTGTTACTCACAGAAACGACCAAGAATCTTGTGTGTTTACCAGCAGGGACAGTGCTGTCACAGAAGTTGCCTGTTTCAGCCAGCATCATGTTGGCTTCTGTGAAGGCACAAGCATATCAGTGGTCATGGGCCTTGGCCCCTCCAGCACCATGTGCCCCATGCTTCAGCCTACATACAGTCCATTAAAATATGTTTGCTGAGCAGTTTTATTTTATTGTTGATGTTTCTAAGAATTAAAATTGCAGAAGAGACTCTCCTGATATTTTGAAATGTGATCGCTAGAAGGCTTCCTGTATATAGTTTATGTTTGATGCAGTTGTTTCTGGGCTGACAAATTTCATACTGATTTTTTGTTTTCTTTTCATAAAGGCACCCCTCTTTATGCTGCTCACTTTCGCCCAGGACAGTATGTGGATGTCACAGCCAAAACGTAGGTCCACCGAACAGGTTTTTTTACTTTTGTTTTCCTTGTATATTAAAAAACATCTGAGTGAATGAAAGAAGTGCAGTCTTTCAAAGTCACTGTGTGAAGGATAAGTAACAAATATTCTCATTCATAATTCTAATCCTTAATGTTACTGATGGTACCGGTTTGTAAATTGCACTGAATTAGTTGCATGTGAAGAGTTCACATTGGGTTACAGCTGTTAAACTGAGATGTGTGCTTCTTGAGGTGGGATTAAGAGAAAGATCACACTACTTAGGTCCCTTGTGGGTTGGGCCCACGTCTGTTTGAAGACCAAAGGCTGCATACAGTTTGCTGGTGAAAGAGACAGGCAGCGGTTACATTACAGGCATCTTGTACTATTTGTGATAGTTGTGCTTAAGGTTCCCCTAGGTAACTAACTGAAAAGCATTTTTGGAACTCTTAAAATCCTGTCAGGAGCTGGAAGAAGAAATAGGATTACACCTTAGGCCTCTTCAACAGCATGGCATCATCTCTTGGCACTAGGAAGAGACCTATTCCATAAAAGCAAAATATTGTGTTATACATAAACAAGGGTTCAGATTTGGTAGAAATTAACACTTAATTGTCACTCTAACAGAAATGCTGACTTTGAATCATACTTACTCTGGGTGGTGGTATTTGGGATACTGTAGTTTTTTTATATCTTACCGTCTGTTAAGATAAGCTCAGTACTGGCTAGATAATCTCCAGGAAACATTTAGATCTTACAGATTTAGTGTTTCAAAAATCAGTTGAGGTTATCTCACTATTGAATGAAGTCACCAAGCCCTTAAATATGTTTATATAGAAATTGTTCAATATCAGTTGTTAGAATCCACATGGTCTAGGCAAAGCTTAACTCCATATATCAGCTTTTGTCTGTGTGACTTGCAAGATGTTAGTTCCCCAAGCAGGGATCAAACCCAGGCCCATGGCAGTGAAAGTGCTGGGTCTTAACCACTGGGCCACCAGGGAATTTCCAGGCTCTTGTGCATTCTTGTTTCTTGTTCTATCAACATAGATGATAGTTTCACTGCTTTATGTGCCTGGGTTTTCTTTTGGAATATTCTGACTGAGAACCCTTTGAAAAATGAACAGTGGCTCACAGGTGCTCCGGGATAACCTTAGGATCACAGTGACTGAGCCAGAGCAGCTTCATATATCCTAGGAAACCAGATAAACCCAGCGCAGGTTTCCTGAATGCAGTCAGATGCTTCTTCACTTCCACATTGTTACTGCCTACTTTTAACACGGGGCATTGCGCACAGGTCCTAGGGGCCGTAACTTTTGATTACCTATTTAGAAATGGAGGAGGCTAGGGTGGTGCTGGAGGAGAGGAGAGTGGGGCCTCTTTAAAGAGATTGTGAACGTTCCTCTCTTTTTCCCTGCTTCCTGATTGCTGTGAACTCATTCCTACTTGCTGGGGTGAAATTAGTGCTCTCTTGGTAACATTTGTCCTGCCTGCCCTATGAAGAACTCAAAATATCAGAGCTATAAAGCTCTGGTTTTGGTAGGTGGGGAGACGTGTGTGTTGTGAATCAGATGGTTTTACTTTTTAAATTCCTTAATTATTATATATAATAAAATACCTCACGGTAATTTGTTAATTTGCACACAGTTAATAGTGTTGGAAGCCCTGCAAAGTCATCCTTTTTTAGCAGATGCCTTGTAGCAGTGTTTGTGACTAGCTTGGATTAGAGCCTAGCCTTTCAGTGCCTATGTTCAGTAGATGCTTTCATTTCATATGCTAGTGTTGGGTTTCCTTGGCTTCTTAAAAGCTATTTTTAAAACTTCAGCCTTCTCCTTGTGAGTGTAAAAGTGGAAGGATTTTGTTTTGTGTTTTAAGATCATGTACCTAGAAAACGTGTGTGTACAGCCATGTACCAGCCTCAGGACTGGATGGCTGCTGAGAGCTGGGAGAGTAGTGAGCCCTGGGATTTAGAGGAGTTGACATTCTACTCTGGAGAAGGGCGACCTGCATTTGAGAAGACCCTCACTGTTGTGTGGGCTGCGGTACCATCCTCTGTTTGACTTTGACTGTGTAATGTGTGCACTGTACTCTGGTGTGCATACCTTTTCGGGGTGTTACCTGAAATCAGAATGAAACCGACTTTGACCCTTCGCTAAATGTTGCCGGTGGCCTCCGCTCTTGTGGCTGGCATGTGCTTGTGGGTGGCCTCAGGGTGCTTGTAAGTGCTTGCGAATTTACAGAACTCTGTCCTCCTCATGTGGAGATGTTTTGGATTCCTCCTGGGTGCAGACTTGGGTCTCATGTACACACGGTCCTGGTGGAAGCTGTCTGTTTACTGCTGACTTTCCCGTGCAAGTGTACATGCGCGCACACATGAATTTGCTTGCTTTTCTTTCTCCTTTTTAAATTC
The DNA here is from genome assembly GCF_030028045.1 of Hippopotamus amphibius kiboko. Lineage (NCBI taxonomy): Eukaryota > Metazoa > Chordata > Mammalia > Artiodactyla > Hippopotamidae > Hippopotamus > Hippopotamus amphibius. The sequence goes on from NC_080191.1 coordinate 101,079,255, forward strand.
TTCTGTCTCATCTCCCTGATGCTTCTCATTTTTTTTTTTTTTTTGGACAGTTCCGCATGCTTGGAGTTTTAGCCTTCGCAGCCAGTGAGAATGTTTTTTTTCCTTCTTGACTGTAAATAGAACCGTTGTCTTTTGGGCATAGGCTCTGAGTCCTTGCAGTTTCTTGCTGTGGCTCACCTACAGGCAGAGATTTTCTACCTTGTCCTCCATTTTCAGCCCCTGTTTTAAAATTTTGAAACTTCTGGGCTCCATTGTCTTGATTATTAATCCTGTTACAGGTGTAAACACTAGAGGAAAAATGGGGCCGTGACATGGTTAGGTCAGATGAGGGACATGGGTTCACAGCCTGGAGCATCAGTTCCTGCACCTGAGTGGGCCTCAGAATCTCCAGGAGGGCTTCCTAAGCGCCACCCTCCCACCAGTCCTTAGGTTCCTTAGATCTGGGCTGGTGCCGGAGGGTTTGCATTTCTCACAAGTTCCCAGGTGGCATGGGTGCTGCTAGTCCAGAGACCACACTTTGAGAACCAGTGGGCTTGGAGGGTGGTCAGGAGCTCACCGGTGGAACCGCTTTTCCTGCCTCTCCTTCACCCAGAGAGTCCCAGTGCCTGCCTTTTCTCAGCTCTACTCAAATGATAACACACAACATCTGTTTTAAAGCAGGCAAATCTAATCCATCCAGTTTCAAATGACATTGTCAGTAAAAACAGGCCTCTGCATCACCCACATTGTAGTTGGCACGGAACTGGAAACTGGTCTCCTTAGTGACTGGCTGCGTCATCTCCTTTCCATTAGAAGTTAATCTCAGACTTTTTTCTAAGTGAAATTCTTCATTTTTCTCATGTTGAAATGATATTTGTTAAGTTTGCACTTATATTTTGAGTATTTCAAGTTTTTTACCTATACCTTCAATTTTAGTTGCTGGATTAAATATACTTAAGAAATAACTAACTAAATAAGAAAAATTAAAATGGAAAAATACTAATTTAAGAAAATACTGTGTTAATAGAATCTGTCTACTTCAAGAATGAAATTGTCTGCAGGCATTTTTTTTTAAGTGACCAGTAACCAACTGTAGCAGCCTCTTCTTTAAGCCTTCCTTAAATTTTTAAAATGTTTGTCTTTTGATGATTGCATTGGGAAATCTGCTTATGTTGAAAGATACATTGTGTTTACCTGTGCTGACTTTGGGTATAATTTTCTATATAAATAAGTAAACTTACCATTGTTGCTTTGGAGTGGGAGGTGAATGTATATTTAGTGGAGTTCTTTTTAATTTTTACTTTTAAACCAGAAATAGTTTTTCATCTTAAAGGGTCTGAGTATACAAATTCTATTTAGATTATATGGGAAAGATCTTTACATCTACTTTATAAAACCATTCTAGCAGAATAATTTTTCAGTTTTCATTATGCTATAAATAGATAATAAGACCTGGTCTTTGAAATATGTCAGTTTTATGTAATTTATTATAAATAAAATGTAAAGTCTAGCATATATAATGATACTTTCCCCACACCACCACCACTCCCCACTCCCCTTCCTAGGACCCTTTTAAAGATTATGTTCTTGTTTTGTAATGGCAATTCACTCCTCTGTAACTTCTCATAAATGATGGGTTTGGGGGTCTAATGTTTTCCCTTTCTTTTTCTCTCTGTTTTGAGGAGGAAACATCTCTAAATAGTATATAAAGAGTGGGTGAGATAAAGTGTGACTGTTGATTCTGCCCTTAACATAGGATGTTTAGTGCATTTTCTGTTGAATCCTAGCAGTGCTTATTTTAACTTGTAGAGTTTTTCCTTTTTTTAAGGAAATAAATCAGGAAAGAATGAAAGTAAAATAAACAGAATGAAACTGTAAAAGTGCATTCTTCATTGTTCAGGAAAAAATGTTGGGTTTCTGTCTCAGAGGACTTCAAGGACACAGGTGTGGTGATGCATCCATGACAGTGGGCATGGGGGCCTTTCCTGGCAGGTGTCGTGCTGAACTTTGACTTCCTGACAGTGGTGTGCCCAAAGTAATGTCGTGAATCCCAGACTGAAATCAGAAAACAGCTCATTCAGCTACTAAAAAGATTTTTTCTTTCTAGATGAAAGATAATCTAAAAATCTGTCTACGAGTCTGAGCTGATTAAAACAGCCCATATATTTTCAGGCATAATCTTATTGCTTTAATAGCAATTTCTGGCATAATCTTACTATTTTTGAAGTTATCGGTGCCCTTTAGTTCTCATTACCCTTTGGCCTCAAAATAGAAAAACAGGCGCTTGCTTTGATAATGATACTTACTTCAGGTGATTAAAAAGCTGGATAGGTTCTTAACAAAGCGGAGACTCTGGGCTGTGTGCGCAGTCCTGCACACGGTCCCTGCCAACGGGTTGTTCTGTCTGGGGGGTGTTTGCTGGGAAGCTCCCAGGGAACAATTGCTCTCCAGCCCTAATCATTTGCAATTTTATTTCACTTTTAATGTTACTTTATTTGCTAGTTATTCAAAGCAGTACATTTTTAAGCATGCTAGTGAAACAATTTTCAAAATGAGTAAGCTATAGAGGGAAATAGTCTCTAAAAAACAATCCTCCTTCAGTCAGTCAAAGTGAGTGTCTCATCAGAGGTATCTAGGGAGTGGCTTAAAGCATGGCTCTGCTTCTCAGCAGCTCTGTGACCTAAACAGCTTTGTTAACCTCTCTGTCACCTGAGCTTTAACAAGAGACCACTTACAGCACCTTACCTCACAGCCTTGTTGGAAAGATTGAATGAGATCATGCACAGGGGCTCTTAGCTCAAGATCTGGAACATAATAAATGCTCAGGAGCATTGGCTGCTATCGCTATTGCTGATATTACTGGGTTTTCATTTGTTTCAAAATTTTAAAGGAAAATTGTTTTCTCAATAGGAAGTATCTTTTTAAATGAATTAACATTGTCATTAGAAATTCAATTGTGGTATTTTCTAATACATCAGATTATTGCCTCTTACTTAGACTGTTTTGTATAGCAAAGTAGTAGGTAATTTTAAGAATACATAATACCTTCTGCATCTAGAATTTACAGTGTAATGAGGATGCCCTTGAAATAGCTCCTTGCTTCTCTGATATGCTACTTCATTTTTGCTCTACTCTGTTTCTCAAGAGACAGTATGACCTGGGTTGAAGCATGACCAGATGCTTTCATTTACCAGGGATTTGACCTTGCGCAAGTGGCTTAACTTCTCTGGATGTAGATTCTGTATCTCTAACATAATGGTTTGGGAGTAAATGGTTTCTGAGGTTCCTTTCTTTCTTTTTTTTTTTTTTCCAGTGTGGGTTTTTGTTAGGTTTGGGGGGGGGGGTTATTTTTTTGTATTTATTTATTTATTTATTTATTTGGGGGGTTGTTTTAAGTATAGTTGATTCACAACATTGTGTTAGTTTCAGGTGTATAGATAGCAAAGTGATTGAGTTATACATATATACATATATCCTTTTTCATGTTCTTTTCCATTATGGTTTATTACAAGATATTGAATATAGTTCCCTGTGCTATACAGTAGGTCCTCGTTGGTTATCTAGTTTGTATATAGTAGTTTGTATCTGCTAATCTCAAACTCCTAATTTATCCCTCCCTAGCCCTTTTCCCCTTTGGTAACGGTAAGTTTGTGTTCTATGTCTGTGAGTCTGTTTCTGTTTTGTAAATGTTCATTTGTATCATTTTTCTTTTTTTTAGATTCCACATATTCTAAGGTTCCTTTCAGTTTTAAAAATCTGTTTCCAAAAAATAATCCCTCCGTTTTCCAAGTAGCATAACTCACTGTTTTCTGTATTAACGAAGAAGTAATACTCAGAAAACTGTCTTTTCACGATATTGCAGCATTAGTTGAGGTTTTTTTTTAATGAAATCAATTTTGGGGTTGCCATTTTACCTTTTTTTTTTTTTTGGCTGCGTTGGGTCTTAGTTGTGGCACGTGGGAGTTTTGTTGTGGTGCACAGGCTCCTCTCTAGTTGTGGCGTGCAGGGTTTTTTCTCTTCTCTAGTTGTGGCGCGCAGGCTCCAGGGCACATGGGCTCTGTAGTTTGCGACACACAGGCTCTTTAGTTGAGGTGCTCAGGCTTAGTTGCCCCGCGGCACGTGGGATCTTAGTTTCCTGACTAGGGATCAAACCCGCATCCCCTGCATTGGAAAGCAGATTCTTTACCACTGGACCACCAGGGAAGTCCCTTATTTGAGTTTTTGAGTTTTCTTTTGTGAGAAGAGCAGACTGAACTCAGAACAGCACACATGGTGTTCTGGGTTTACTTAGGACAGCCAGAAAATGCTCCCTTCTGTAAGAGGACTCAAAGGAGTCACTGCACATTTCGCTCTTTGTAATATTGAATGAACTAGATTTGATGTCAGAAAGCTCTAAGCTGTGCACTCTTAGCAGTCAGTTGTTGATAAAAATGTTCCCAGATATTGATGGGAGCTTTATAGTTTTTAGACAGAAACAAAATCCCTGCACTTCAGGTCGTGCTGTCACAGATTCATCCTGGAGAGTAACAGCCATACAGATCTTACATCCAGCTTTTAACTGTATGTGATGGGACACAGAGCAACTGGAAGATTTCACCATGACTTACCTATGTGCTCAGGAGCTGTTTTACATCACTGATCGAATAGGTTTAGACAACAGCACTGAGTTGGGTAGAAATTGACACGACAAGACTCAGTGATGAGAATTTTGGAGGAATTTCTCGGAGGACTCAGAATGGATGGACTCGAGAGTACTCTTTACCTCGTGGACATTTTGTTTTTTACCTCCATATACAAATGTGTCCAGAACCATGTAGTCAAAGGCAATTTCCCACAAAGTGGGGAAATATGTGATGGGTATGTAGACCTGTGTGTCTGCTGGTAGACATTTAGGCATTTGTCACAACGTGACAGGGAAATGAGATTCATAGTAGTACTCTCTAGACACTTACAGAATGCACTTGGAAACACTGACTTATGCATTCTGTTCTGCAAGATTCTTAGAGTCAAACCTTTAAGCCCCTCCTTTCCTTTTCTTAATACAATCTTCTCGAACTTTTATAAAAGAAAAGCCCATTATACAGCATGTGGAAACTACAGGACAAATTAAAGGAAGTAATTCTCTCTCTTCCTAAGACATAGTTATAGCCAATAACAAAATTGCTCTGAGTTCTCTAGGTGGGGCGCTAGGGTTAGATGTTGCACAATCCCTGTGACTCGTGAACTTAAAGTATAGTGAGGAAATATACCAAGACACAAGGGCAATAAAGTCTAAATTTAAATCGTATCTCTGAGATTCTTTGATGAAGTTTTGGTTTTAGCAAGTATGAATACTCTAAATAAAATACATTTTTTATATTTTCCTAATTTTCAGATATGTTTCACAAAATTTGGAACTTCTAATGTGTTCTTAGCTGATTTGGATTTTCCTTTATTTGGTTTTTTCTGCTGTCAATTAATTAAAAACTGCAGCAGAAAAAGGGTGGGAGAGATAAAAGTGTATTAACATGTTTTGTATCCTTTTTAGTAAACTGAAGGTTTTATTTTGTGACCTGTGAAAACCTTAGGTTTGAACTGTGCATGGGTATGCTAAGTATAGATTTGTTCATTTTTTGCTTTTGTTTCGTTTTTGTTCTCCAGTTGGATGACAACTGAGAGAAACAACAGAATAGACACCTGTGCCCCACCCCTATGGAGCAACAGGTGCCCTCTGTTCCCCATGGTCTCAATTCAGCCAGTGATTTGTCATGTCACCTGTGTCGTATCCTGTTGTTTAAAGTTATTTATTAAAGAGGCTCTCATTGTACACAGTATAACAACATGATGTGTCCTAGAACTAGATTGAAAAACAGTCTGTAATTAGCTGACAGTAATTAGAACTTTCAGAATACCACTTTGATTTTGTAATCATTTGCTGGTAAAATGAGCTAAATTATCTTCTGCAATTTACCTGGAATGTTTTTTTTACCAGTGCACACATGCACTCTCTCTCTTTAAGCGGGAGATGAATCAGTTTGAGAACTCAGAAGGTACCAACAAACTTTCTACCAAGAATGACCAGTGTTAGAATGCCGTGTTTTGAAAATACACTCATTTTAGATATGGCATTGCCAGTCTTTTTCTTTAAAGTGTGTTATTTGCCAAACAATATCATAAGTTCAAATGACTCTTTAGGTACTTCTTTTTTATCTTTAAATTGCAAAGCATTTATTTTTCAAATACCAGTAGATTCTAAAATTCAGTGTTAAGTAGAAATATTTGTTGTTTCTGAAACAAAATTTCAGTAAAATATTTGATCATCATAGTTTTCCTTCTTAGATGTTAACCTTGCAAAGTTTATAGTGACTTTTCAATGAATATATGTTAAATAAATTTCTTTTTTAGCTGTTTGATCAAGGATAAGCATTTTGAGTTTTTGAGTAAAAAAAGAATTATGTGCAGGCATGCCTCAGAGATATTGCAGTTTGGTTCAGAGTGAAGTAAGTCAGGAAGAGAGAGACATGTTGTATGATATCACTTATATGTGGAATCTAGAAAAATGGTACAGATAAACTTATTTGCAAAGCAGAAATAGAGTCACAGAGGTAGAAAACAAACTTGCGGTTACCAAAGGGGGAAGAGTGGGGTGGGATGAATTGGGAGATTGGGAATGACATATATGCACTACTGTATATAAAATAGATAACTCATGAGAACCTACTGTATAGCACAGAGAACTCTATACTCAGTGCTTTGTGGTGACTTAAATGGGAAGGAAATCTAAAAAGGAGTAGGTAATGTGTGTATGTATAACTGATTTACTTTGCTTACAGCAGAAACTAACAACATTGTAAAGCAGCTATATACTCCAATAAAAATTCAAAACAAAACGAAACAAAAACACGAATGGCCAAAAGGTGCTTGACTGTCATCTGATCACGCAAGGTTGACACAAACCTGTCAAAATTATAAAAACCACAAAAAAAAAAAGAAAGAAAATAAAATAAAAACCACAGTGTCTGTGGAGCACAATAAAACAAGGTGTGCTGGTCAGTGCACACCATAAGTGATGTGTTCAGTTGATGAATGTGAAAAAGCTATATTTAAATTATTCATATACAAATAGCTTTTGACCTGTGATTTGATATTATTCAGCTGTTATAGTCTACACATATTCGTATTGTCTTTTATGTTGATTTCTTGATTTATCTGAAACAAACCATCTTAGTCATGTGGGCTTACGTCAATCCATTACTCTCTGATAATTCTTTGTTAAATGCATAGTAAAGTCCTCGTGGAAATAACATACTTTTCCAAATTTTTTGTGATTGGTTCTTTTTGTAAATGTCCTAAACTATGCACTATTTATTTAATAATAGTTAAATTAAGGGAACACAACATTAAAAATATGTTGACCTATTATCTAATGAAAGGTGGAACAAAAGTGTCTGTCATACTATTAAGAGTCTATAAAAACATGCCTGGTAGAGTCTTTTTATTTATTTATTTATTTATATTTGGCTGCATTGGGTCTTCATTGCTGCGCATGGGCTTTTCTCTAGTTGTGGCGAGTGGGGGCTGCTTTTCATTGCAGTGCACAGGCTTCTAATTGCAGTGGCTTCTCTTATTGCGGAGCACGGGCTCTAGGCGCACGGGCCTCAGTAGTTGTGGCACTTGGGCTCAGTAGTTGTGGCTTGCAGGTGCTAGAGCGCAGGCTCAGTAGTTGTGGTGCATAGGCTTAGTTGCTCCACGGCATGTGGGTTCTTCCCGGACCAGGGCTCGAACCCATGTCCCCTGCATTGGCGGGTGGATTCTTAACCACTGCACCACCAGGGAAGTCCTGCCTAGTAGAGACTTACAGTTCATTCTAGCCCTTTCCTTGTATCATTTGTCCTGATATATTTGACAATCAGAGACAAACTTCATATAAATATTGCTTGAACCTTACATTGCATAATATTTCTCTGGTTCACAGAATTTGAAAATAGAATGGTTTTGTTTAAAAACTGAAATATTAGAGTTTTAAGAAATTGTTACTCTCTGATTTTATTTCTCCATTGGCTTCTGATTCAAACCTTTAAACCAAGATCCATCTTCTAAACTTATTCAGTGTTTAGAGCATTATTACTGTTTTATTCCATGTTCTGTTATATATTGCTGCCTGGCACATTACCCTAAAACACAACAGCCTGAAACAACAAACGTTTTAATTAATTAATTAATTTTTTTGAGGTACACCAAGTTCAGTCATCTGTATTTATACACATATTCCCGTATTCCCTCCCTCCCTCGAGTCCCCCCCACCCTCCCCTTCCCAGTCCTCTAGGCATCATCCATCCTCGAGTTGATCTCCCTTTGTTATACAGCAACTTCCCACTGGCTATCTGTTTTACAGTTGGTAGTATATATATGTCTACGCTACTCTCTCACTTCATCTCAGCTTCCCCTTCACCCTCTGCCCCCCCCAACCTCGAGACCTCCAGTCCATTCTCTGCATCTGCGTCCTTGTTCTTGTCTTGTCACTGAGTTCATCAGTACCATTTTTAGATTCCATATATGTGAGTTAGCATACAATATTTGTCTTTCTCTTTCTGACTTACTTCACTCTGTATGACAGACTCTAGGTCTATCCACCTCATTACATATAGCTCCATCTCATTCCTTTTTATAGCTGAGTAATATTCCATTGTATATATATATGCCACATCTTCCTTATCCATTCACTTGTTGATGGGCATTTAGGTTGCTTCCATGTCCTGGCTATTGTAAATAGTGCTGCAATAAACATTATGGTACATGTTTCTTTTGGGATTATGGTTTTCTCTGGGTATATGCCCAGGAGTGGGATTACTGGGTTATATGGTAGTTCTATTTGCAGTTTTTTAAGGAACCTCCAAACTGTTTTCCATAGTGGCTATACCAACTTACATTCCCACCAACAGTGCAAGAGAGTTCCCTTTTCTCCACACCCTCTCCAACATTTGTTGTTTCCAGATTTTGTGATGATGGCCATTCTGATTGGTGTGAGGTGATACCTCATTGTGGCTTTGACTTGCATTTCTCTGATGATGAGTGATGTTGAGCATCTTTTCATGTGTTTGTTGGCCATCTGTATGTCTTCTTTGGAGAAATGTCTATTTAGGTCTTCCGCCCATTTGTGGATTGGGTTATTTGCTTTTTTGGTATTAAGCTGCATGAGCTGTTTGTATATTTTGGAGGTTAATCCTTTATCCGTTGTTTCATAGGCAACTATTTTTTCCCATTCTGAGGGTTGCCTTCTAGTCTTGTTTATGGTTTCTTTTGCTATGCAAAAGCTTTTAAGTTTCATGAGGTCCCATTTGTTTATTCTTGATCTTATTTCCATGATTCTAGGAGGTGGGTCAAAAAGGATCTTGCTTTGATGGATGTCATGGAGTGTTCTGCCTATGTTTTCCTCTAGGAGTTTTATAGTGTCTGGCCTTACATGTAGGTCTTTCATCCATTTGGAGTTTATGTTTGTGTATGGTGTTAGGAAGTGTTCTAATTTCATTCTTTTACATGCAGCTGTCCAATTTTCCCAGCACCATTTATTGAAGAGGCTGTCTTTTTTCCATTGTATATTTGTGCCTCCTTTGTCAAAGATAAGGTGCCCATACGTGTTTGGGCTTACCTCTGAGTTCTCTATTCTATTCCATTGATCTTCCTTTCTGTTTTTGTGCCAGTACCATACTGTCTTGATCACTATGGCCTTGTAGTATAGTTTGAAGTCAGGAAGCCTAATTCCACCAACTCCATTTTTCCTTCTCAAGATTGCCTTGGCTATTCGGGGTCTTTTGCGTTTCCATACAAATCGTAAGATTTCTTGCTCTAGTTCTGTGAAAAATGCCATTGGTAATTTGATTGGGACTGCATTGAATCTGTAAATTGCTTTGGGTAGTACAGTCATTTTCACGATGTCGATTCTTCCAATCCAGGAACATGGTATGTCCCTCCATCTGTTTGTGTCGTCTTTGATTTCTTTCATCAATGTCTTCAATTTTTCTGCATACAGATCTTTTGCCTCCTTAGGCAGGTTTATTCCTAGGTATTTTATTCTTTTGGTTGCAATGGTGAATGGGAGAGTTTCCTTAATTTCTCTTTCTGCTCTTCCATTGTTAGTGTATAGGAATGCAAGAGATTTCTGTGCATTAATTTTGTATCCTGCTACTTTACTACACTCATCAATTAGTGCTAGCAGTTTTCTGGTAGAGTCTTTAGGGTTTTCTATGTATAATATCATGTCATCTGCAAAGAGTGATAATTTTACTTCTTCTTTTCCAATTTGGATTCCTTTTATTTCTTTTTCTTCCCTGATTGCTGTGGCTAACACTTCCAAAACTCTGTTGAATAATAATGGTGAGAGTGGACACCCTTGTTTTGTTCCTGTTCTTAGAGGGAAGTCTTTCAGTTTTTCCCCATTTAGAATGATGTTGGCTTTTGGTTTCTCACATATGGCTTTTATTATGTTGAGGTGATTTCCTTCTATGCCCATTTTCTGGAGAGCTTTTATCATAAGTGGATGTTGAACTTTGTCAAAAGCTTTTTCTGCATCTATTGAAATGATCATATGGTTTTTATCCTTCAATTTGTTGATATGATGTATCACGTTGATTGATTTGCGTATATTGAAGAATCCTTGCATCCCAGGGATAAACCCCACTTGATCATGGTGTATGATTTTTTTAATGTGCTGTTGGATTCTGTTAGCTAGTATTTTGTTGAGGATTTTTGCATCTATATTCATCAGTAGTCTGTAATTTTCTTTTTTTGTGACATCTTTGCCTGGTTTTGGTATCAAGCTGATGGTGGCCTCATAGAATGAGTTTGGGAGTGTTCCTCCTTCTGCAATATTTTGGAAGAGTTTGAGAAGGGTAGGTGTTAGCTCTTCTCTAAATGTTTGATAGAATTCGCCTGTGAATCCATCTGGCCCAGGGCTTTTGTGTGTTGGGAGATTTTTAATCACTGCCTCAATTTCCGTATTTGTGATTGGTCTGTTCATAGTTTCTCACCATCTCTGGAGTCATGACTCCCAGTGCAGCTTAGCTGGGTGCCTGTGGCTCAGGGTCCCTCACGAAGCTGCAGCCAAGGCATCAGTTAAGGCTGCAGTCAGCTCAGGGTTCGACTTGGGAGAAGTGCCTACAAGCTCATTAACATGGCCAGTGGCGAGCATCAGGTCCGCAGTTGTTGGCTAGAGAGGCCCTTGCCACATGACTCTCCATAGGATAGCTTGGCACCTGGCTTCCTTCAGAGCCGAGAGTGCAGAGATGGAAGCCAGTCTCTTTGTAACCTGGAGTCAGAGGTGATGTCTCATCACTTCTGCCGTCGTTTATTCCTTACAGGTGAATTGCTAGGTCCACACCGACAGGGGGAGGTGATTGATCACACAGGGATATGTGTACGAGGAGGTAGTTTTTTTTTTGGGGGGGGGGGGGTGTTTGTTTTTTTCCTTTTAATTTTTATTGGAATATAATTGCTTTACAGGAGGTAGGGGTCTTAGTGGTTGCCTGCTGCATCTCTTACAAGTACTTTGAACTTCTAAAATGTCCCACTTTTACTGTGTTGTTTCATGGGATTAGGATGATACAACTCCTGCTTAGCTTGCTGTTGTCTCACAATCTTGAACTGATCATTTTATGTAGAATGAGGGTCCTGGAAGGTGTGCAAACCAGGATGGAGAATAAGGCATGTTCCCTTGCAGTTTGGCTTGTATGGCCTTTTCTAGTTATTTAGATAAGGAACTTTGCTAAAACTCTCAGGTACTATCAAAGTATACAACTGGGGATATTTTACCCTCTGTTCATTATGTAAATTCTAATGTTTATCTTGTTCAGTATTGGTAAAGGTTTTCAAGGTGTCATGAAAAGATGGGGATTTAAAGGCCAGCCAGCTACTCACGGTCAAACTAAAACCCACAGGAGGCCTGGAGCTATTTCAACTGGTGTAAGTATAACTCAGTGATCCTCTTTTTAGTGCTGGGGAGTCAACTTTTATGTATATGGTGCTTTAGTCTGTCCTTGGGATCAAGTCACATCATTTGACTCTTACTCCAGGTGGGTCCTAGTAAAAGTCACACTTTTATGAGTTCTGGCCTTACTTGTTCTGGCCTTACTTACTTTCCAGAGCCAGCGTGAGTCACTGGTTATAACACCCTGCGTACTTACAGCCAGTATTCAGTACTTGTCTGCCTACTTGCTTTCCCATCACTCTCTCCCATCCTACACTCTGAAGTCAGCTGCTGGTGATCAGGGGTCAGAATGCCCTTACGTCTGGCCTCACTGGTTCCTTCACAGATTTGCTTTTGCCTTAAAACAGACCATTGGGAAAAGTTGTCGAGGCCAATATAATGATGGAGGGGAAAGTAGTAGAGAAAAAGTGGAGAGCTAGACAGTAAGAGCATAGGAAGGAGAGAAGGAGTTTTGCGCTGCTGATTTACTCCTACTGAATACCTCTCCCGGAGGTGTAGCATGAAGAGCCTGGGGGAGTCTCTCTCTTTGGAGCATCAGAGGACACAAGGTCAATCTCTAAAGCTTGACAATATATTCTACTTCTTGTAAGAGAGAGAGAGATTAAAGCCACTCGAGTTGGTTTTTCACCTAGCAGATTGTGCTGTCCACATGTTTAGTTCTTGCCCCTCTGTTGGCAAGAGTGTAGAGAAGCAGCACTTGCATACGTTGCTGGTGGAAATATAAGATAATGCACCCTTTATGGGGGGAGTGCTGCAGTAGCTAACACAACTACACATGTGCTTACCTTTGACACAACAATCCTACTTCTAGGAGTTTACCCAGAGGTATTCTCTCCAAAATATGAAAATGCATTTGTACAAAATTAGTCATTGTAACATTATTCGTAATTACAAGCATAAATGTCCGTACCTGGGAGTTCGGATGAATGAACTTTGGTGTATCTACTCAGTGGAATACCATGCAGCTGAAAAAAAAGAATGAGAAGTCATTATGAAACAGTGCAATGATTTCCAGGATATAACAAAATGCACACGTTATCTGCTTATTTTTGAAAAAAGAAATATGCAAAAGATAAACCAGAAACTACAAGGGATGGGTGGGAGCAGTATGGAAGGGCTCAGGAGTGGCAGGTGTGACGCTTAACTAGATGTACTTTTTTGTTATACTTCTTAGTTTGGAACCATGTTAATGTTTTACATATTTAAAGTAAAATAAAAATGGGGGGGGTCCATAATGGAATATAATTAGAAAATGAACCTATTTTACATGAGTAACAGAACCGCACTCCAGTGGGGGCACTGGAGTGGACTAACTCAGGGAACTTGTGAACACGTAGTTGTTGGCTGTGTACCTGGAGTCTGAATTTAAAATGTGCTGTGTGCATGTGTTGAGTTTTAATTACCGTTTTTGAAGTAGTATTAGTTAGCCATTCTGAGATAACTTTCTGTGAATTGTAGGGTTTACCAGAGAAGTAAATATATTGATAATGGAAGCCAAGTTTCTCACTATTGAAGATAACTAACTCTGTCATTTAGTCACTCTGCATCAAACGCAGGGGCGGGAGAGGAGGACCACTCTAGCACCAGTATACTGGATGGAGTCCAAGTCCATTAATACAGAAGATTTGTGAAAGCATCCAGGCAGTCCATTTTTCCTTTGAATGGTTGTGTGACACGTTTTTATGTCTTTCTCAGCCATTGTTGGCTCAGTTGCTCTCTCGTTACTGAGTTTTTCTCCTAAATGTGTTCTTAGTCTGTATTTTTTTTGTTCTGATCTAATTTAGAAAGGGAGTTCTCTAGGGGTAAATGTGACTAAATCCATATTTTGTTTTTTACTGGGGCCTAGCAAAATGAGGGAAAAAATAAAACATTTTAATGACATATCTTATTGGCATTTTGGTTTGATTGATACTGTTTGAAATTGAGAGTACTATTTAAAAGTGCTAAGTTTGGTTCTCTGCTTTAGGATGTTGCCAGAGTCTGGCCTGGAACTAAAATGCCTGGACAACTGGGGAACATAGAGAGGACAGCATTTGGACTGAAAGTAAGTTTAGTTTCTGGAGTGGCTTTTCATAGGAATGGTTAAATTAATGCCTAAATGCAATAACACCAACATATGTATTTAACATGTCAATGTATGGTTGTTCTAATAGGTTTTATAATTATTGAGGGGTGGGGGATACATGAACTCTGTGTGTGTGTGTGTGTGTGTGTGTGTTGGAATTGTCATATATGTTCATTTAACATCCAAGCCATGGAAAATGCACTTATTAAAAAGAAAAAGTTAATTGTCTACTCTTTGACCTGGAAGATTTCCACAAAGTTTTTGCATGAAAAAGTAGAGATTCAGAGCATTATGTATATTATAAAAGAGTAAACAGAAGCTCCCTGCACATATATGTCTCCATGCCATGTAAGCACAGAGTAGATAGTTATGTACCAGATTATTTTTGATTAAATATGCAATGTGTGGGTGGATGTGGGTGAGGAAGAGGAGAGAGGAAGACAAAATAGGAGACAATCAAAATAGGAAAATATAGTACTAAAAAAGCATTGTGGTATACATCCATTTTTGTAAAATAATTATATATTTAGAAGGAAGAGTTAAATTCACTCTCTGCTAACTTGAGGAATGTATGTAATATCTAAGTGAAAATGAGTTGCACATAACAGGCTCCATATGATTATATTTTTATTAAAACAACTCATCTATGTATATATGAACGGTATAGGAAGTACAAAGGAAAAAATAAGCCATTCAAAAGAACGACCCCCAGGGGCTTCCTAGGTGGCGCAGTGGTTAAGAATCCGCCTGTCAATGCAGGGGACATGGGTTCGATCCCTGCTCCGGGAAGATCCTACATGCCATGGAGCAACTAAGCCCGTGCACCCCAACTGTTGAGCCTGTGCTTTAGACCCTGTGTGCCACAACTATTGAACCCATGTGCTGCAACTACTGAAGTCCACGCGCTTAGAGCCTGTGCTCTGCAACAAGAGAAGCCACGGCAATGAGGAGCCTGCGCACCACAATGAAGAGTAGCCCCCACTCAATGCAATTAAAGAAAGGCCGCGCACAGCAAAAAAAAAAAAAAAAAAAAAAGACCCAACACAGCCAATAAAAGAAATTAATTAATTAAAAAAAAAACCCAATGCAGCCAATAAATAAATAAATAAATTTATTTAAAAAACAAAAACAAAAGAATGACCCCCAAAGATAACCACTGGTGTCAGTGCATATTCTTTCATTCTCTATTCTAGACATATTTTATTTATAAGTTTTAACCAGCAGAAGTTTTTTAAATTTCATTAATGAAATCTAAGATTTTTTTCCCTCTTCTATTGCTTTTATACTTGCCACAGACAACTATTTGTATCTGCATGTGTGTTTTCTTTTCGTGTATGCGTATGTGTGACAGGAGAGAGATTTCAGTTTCCCTAGTATTTAACATTTAGCCATGTGGTGTGGGTCAAACTTGATTTTCCCGCAGATACCTTCTCAGTACCATTTCTTGACTATTCTCTCATTTGTGTAAATGTTTTCCCCCTGTGAAGATCTGTTTGAAGGCCATCTGCTCAGCACACTTTTTTAAAAAAATTAAACTCAGAGAGGTTGTGGCTTCCCAGTTTCTAGTTGCAGCAAGCTCATGTTAACTAAGAATAAAATGAAATTGAATTTTCACTTGTTATTCTTAAAGGTGCCAGCGGAATACTGAGACATCCAAGCAGCCTTGCTCGCACAGTCACATTTATACTTACAATGAGAGTTTCCTACCACTTACATGAGATGCATCTGTTGCAGTGTTATAGCACAAGTCATGCATAGGGCTTGAAATTTTTATTCTCGTTCAGATTTTGAGGCGCTAGCATGACTGTTTCTTTACAGGCTACTTATAGCCTCAGCTTTTGTTTGTATTAATATAAGTATATTCTCATATTTCTAACTCTTAAAGTTTGATTTTATTTCTGCTTCAGGTCTGGAGGATAAACACAAAGCACAATATCATCTATGTAAATGGCTCTGTACCTGGACACAGAAACTGCTTAGTAAAGGTGCGTTATCAGTGTCTTTATTTTCCCTTGTTCAGGGATGTGGATGTCTGCCAGAAGTTCTCCTCTCATCCATAAATGTGACTTAAAAATAAGTGGCTGTTTCTTCACATGTTCTTTGCTAATTTTTCTGCTTTGTAGTAGCACCTGAGTGAGAAGATTGCACAAAATAACCTATAGCCTATGTCTCTAAAACCATGAACCTGCACAAAGGGTAGGTCCAGTAAGAGGCTCTTTAGAAATACCAAAAGAATATTAGCAAAACTACTTGCAAAAATATCAATATATCTCTGTCCTTCAAAAAAATATCTTTTTCATTTTTTAAGAGTAGTTTGACATGGGAACTAAAAATATGTGATGTGGAAATTAAATGCGAGTCAGGAAGAAAGGTGGTCTAAGGTGGACATTCTAAGGAGAGGTTTATTATTATTATTATTACTAGCATTGCTCTGTGTTTTCCTTAAAAATACATTTGTTTATTCAAAACAAGAAGAGAAGAAAACATGTTATGCAAGATAGACTTGAAAATACATTCTTAAGCTCTCAGATTTATTTCCATCAAATAAAATACAAAATAAATATTCAGACTGGGATTTAAGTCAACATAATTCAAAATGAGAGATCACTTTTGAATTTTGAATCTTCCATTTTGAAAATAAATGTGTAGTAGAAGTAATATCAGCAGTTCTCAGAAATAGATTCATCATTAATCTTCCAAGAATAAGAACAAAAATAGGCTGAAACTTTATCCTCAGGTTTTTCAAAACACCTCCTTCTTCTTCTGTGTATTCTTTTCATTTCTTAAAGTAGGTTCCATTACTAGCATAAGGTACAATATTTGTACAGTGGTTAAAATTCCCTTTCTGGAACTCTTCACTTTTCTGACTGGATTATTCTCAATTTTTTTTTTTTAAGGAAAAATGCATTTGATTAATTCTTGCAAGACTTTTTGGTCTTTTTTTTTTCCCCAAGTGTGCGGATTTTTAGGTTTAAGTAAGTTTCCAGGCTCCAGGTGACCCAAGTCATATATACAGCGACAGGTACTGGAAACCAGCAGGTTGTCATTTGTTTCTCCTAACATTTTGGCCTCATAATTCAATGTATTCCTACCTCCACACTCCAGATTTATTACATTGTTATAAATATCACAACCTAATAAAAGAGAAAAAAGGAGAATGCTCATTTTTCATAATAAATTATATTGGATAGCAGATGAAGTCTTAAAAGTTGTCAAATTCTCCTTTTCTCCCCATTTGGTGTATACAGCTCTAGGCTGGTTTCCAGCTGAGCTTCACTGTTGCTGTGACTCTTCAGGTTCACCTCAGCATCTTTCTTGACATCAGCAGGGATGAAAGGTCAACTGCCTTGAAAAACCATATGTGCACGGTTCTGATCTGGTTGTTAAAAACAGTTTAAAATCAACCACACTTACGACTCAGATTTTTCTAACCACTTCAGTAAAGGTTGCCTTCAAAAACTCCATCCACTTAATGGATGGTGGCTTGCTATCACTGAAGATATTCAGAAGGTGCACTGAAGGCAGTTCCAAAAGAGGAGTCCAAATACATTTTGAGAAACTGTACCATCAAAGAAATGTCTAGCCACTTTGAACTGTTAACACACTTGTGAATGTATTTCCAACAAACATATTTTGATAGAAGAACTCATCTTGAAGAACATCTTTGAAATATAGTGTCATTTAACCTTAAATGTCTGTCCCAAACATTAAGTTGTGGGTTTGGGGGAGTGTTTTGTGGACTTGTATTTTAAATATCAAAAGTTTGGTAAATCTTCTGATAACATTCACCCCATTTTGTCCATTCTTTCCAGTTATCTCATAGCAGGTGAATAAGCCCCTTGCCCTTGGAGGTCAAGTCTTTTCCTGCTGGACAGGCAACCTCGTTAGCATCCACTCATTCCACAGGAGCTTTTGGTTCCATCAGAGTACAGATTACAGGGCTGCCAATGATTTTTTTTTTTTTTTTTTCATTCTAAAGTTAGCAAGATAGTCTTAGGGATAACTAATCTGTTTAATTAATCTAAGCTTTTGTTGTTGTTTGGACTCAATGTATTAAGAGAGCCTAAAGAACTATTATTTATAGCATAATATACTGTACTATTCATGTGTACTCATCCCTATATTATAATTTATAATTTAAGTTTATTTTCAGATTTGCCTAGTGTGTGTGTGTGTGTGTCCTACTCCGGGTTTCCTAAAGAAGGATTTGAACTGGTTTGCCAATATCTATAAATAATAAAAAGAATGAGGGGGAGTCCTGAAGGCAGAGAAATAATAAAGCAATGGATAAGATTCAGTGCACAAAAACACATACCAGCGACTTCAGCACAAGATAGTGCAGTGGAGGGACCTTGAGCTCACAACTAACTGCTGAACAACCATCAACAAAAAAGACGAACCTACCAAAAAAAAAAATTCTACATGATATAAAGAAGAAACTACAATGAGATGGTAGGAGGGGTGCACTCGTTATGTAATCAAATCCTTTACTACCTGGTGACCCACAAACTGGAGAATGATTGTATCACAGAAGTTCTCCCACAGGAGTGAGATTTCTGAGCCTGATGTCAGGCTCTGGAGCATTTGGCTTTGAAGGCCAGCAGGGCTTGGTAGCAGGACTTCCACAGGCCTGGGGGAAACAGATGCCTCACTCATAAAGGGCACACACAAAATCTCTTCTGCACCTGGAACCAGGGCAAAAGCAGTAATTTCATAGGAGCCTGGGCCCAGACCTACCTGCTGGTCCTGGAGGGTCTCCTAGGAAGGTGGGGGGCAGCTGTGGCACAACCTGGGGACATAAAAACCAGTGGCAGATATATTAGGGAGTATTCTTCTTCATGAACTCTTGCTGGAGGCTATCTTGCTTGGGCCATTAGCACCAAGACCTGGCCCCACCCAATGCCCTGTAGGCTCCAGTGCTGGGACACTTCAGGCCAAACAGCTGAGTGGGCGGGACACAGCGGCATCCATCAGCAGACAGGCTGCCTAGAGACTTCCTGAGCCCACAGCCATTTTTTGGACACACGCCTTGACGTGGCCCTGCCCACCAGAGGGCCAGGGACCAGCTCCATCCACCAATGGGCAGCCCCTCCTGCCAGGAAGTCTGCACAAGCCTCTAGAGCAGCCTCATCCAACAGGGGCAGACACCAGTAGCAAGAAAACTATGATCACACAGCCTGTGGAACAGTCTGCAAACAGGTCAGACCCTACCCTGGGACAAGGTGGTCCTTTATGTGATATTTGGTGATGAGAGGGGAGTGTACTGCTGGGACACACAGGACATCCCATATAGAAAGCCACTTCTCCAAGGTTGAGAAGTGCAATTAACCACACATAAAAATACAAGAAGAAATTTAGACAAAATGAGGTGGCAGAGGAATACATGTTGGGTGAAGGAACAAGGTAAAACCCCGGAAGAACTGAGATGAAGGTAGGCAGTGTAGTCGAGAAGGAATTCAGAGTAATGATCATAAAGATGACCCAAGAACTCAGGAAAAGAATAGATGCACAGAGCAAGAAGGAGGTTTTAACAGAGTCAGGATAAAGAACAGCTGAACAGAGATGAATATAATAACCAAAATGAAAAACACACTAGAAGGAATCAGCAGAATAAGTGAGGCAGAAGAACAGATCAGTGAACTGGAAGACATAGTAGTAATCACTGCCATGTAACAGAATAAAGAAAAAAGAATGAGAAGAAATGAGGACAGTTTAAGAGACCTTTGGGACAACATCAGGTGCACTAACATTCCTATTATAGGGATCATAGAGAAGAGAGAGAAGGGGCCTGAGAAAGTATTTGAAGAGATAATAGCTGGAAACTTCCCTAACCTGGGAAAGGAAACAGTCACCCAAGTCCAGGAAGTGCAGAGAGTCCCATACAGGATTAACCCAAATAGGAACACTCCAAGATACGTAGTAATCAAATTGACAATACTTAAAAATAGAGAAAATATTAAAAGCAACAAGGGAAAAGCTGTAAATAATGTACAAGGGAACTCCCATAAGACTTGCAGCTGATTTTTGAGCAGAAACTCTCCAGACCAGAAGGGAATGGCATTGATGTGTTTAAAGTGATGAAAAGGAAAAATCTACAACCAAGAATACCTAGCAAGGTTCTCATTCAGATATGGTGGAGAAATCAAAAGCTTTACAGGCAAGCAAAAGATAAAAGAATTCAACACCACCAAACCAGCTTTACAGCAAATGCTAAAGGAACTTCTCTAAGTGGAAAAGAAAAGGCCACAACTAGAAACAAGAAGATTATGGAATGGAAAAGCTTACTGGTAAAGGCAAACATACAGTAAATGTAGGAAATCATCCACACACAAACTAGTAGGGAGGTTAAAGACAAAAGTAGTAAAATCATCTGTATCCACAATATGCAGTTGAGGGATACACAAAATAATTAGATGTGAAATATGATATAAAAACAGTAATCATGAGGGGAGGAGAATACAAATGTGGGGTATTTAAAATGCAATTTAAGTTATGAGATCAGCAATTTAAAACAATCATGTATATACATAGTAACTGCAAACCAAAAATCCATAGTACATATACACACAAAAAAGAAAAAATCCAAAATAACACTGAAGATAGCCATCAAATCACAAGAACAACGAACAAAAGAAGAAAGAGGGGGGAAAGCCCTACAGAAATCCAGAACAATTAACAAGATGGCAATAAGAACATATACACTGATAATTACCTTAAATGTAAATGGATTAAATGCTCCAATCAGAAGGCAAAGACTGGCTAAATGGATACAGAAACTAGACCCGTATAATGCTGTCTACAAGAGACCCACTTCAGATCTAGAGACGTATAGGCTGAAAGTAAGGGGATGGAAAAAGATATTCCATACAAATGAAAATCAAAGCTGGAGTAGCAATATCATATCAGACAAAATAGACTTTAAAATAAAGACCATTACAAGAGACAAAGAAGGACACCACATAATGATCAAGGGATCAATCCAAGAAGAAGATATAACAATTGTAAATATATATGCACCCAACATAGGAACACCTCAACATATAAGGCAGATGTTAACAGACAAAAGTGGAAATTGACAGTGATAACAGTAGGGAACTTTACGCCTGACTTGCATCAGTGGACAGATCATCCAGACAGAAAAATAACTAAGGAAACAAGCCCTAAATGACACATTAGACCAGATGGACTCAATTGATATTTATAGAGTCTTCCATATGAAAGCAAAATACACATTTCCAGTGCATATGGAACATTCTCCAGGATTGATCATATGTTGAGCCACAAAGCAAACCTTGGTAAATTTAAGAAAATTGAAATCATATCAAGCATCTTTTCAGATCACAACTCTATGAGATTAGAAAACAACCAGGGAATTCCCTGGCAGTCCAGTGGTTAGGACTCTGTGCTTTCACTGCTGAGGGCATGAGTTTAGTCCCTGGTCAGGGAACTAATATCCTGCAAGCTGTGCAATGGAGTGCGCCCCCCCCCCCAAAAAAAAAAGAGAAAAAGAAAAGAAACAACCACAGGAAGACTGCAAAAACTACAAACACGTGGGAGCTTAGCAATATGCTACTAAACAACCAATGGATCACTGAAGAAATTGAAAAGGAAATCAAAACATACCTAGAAAAAAGTGAAAATGACGACATGGTGATCCAAAACCTATTGGACACAGCAAAAGCAGTTCTAAAAGGGGAGGCTATAGCTGTACAAGCTTATCTCAGGAAACAAGAAAAATATCAAACCACATAACCTTACACCTAAAGCAACTAGAGAAAGGACAATTGAAACCCAAAGTTAGTAAAAGGAAAGAAATAGATGAAATAGATACAAAAGAGAAAGGAAGGGAGGGAGGAAGGAAGGATCAATGAAACTAAAAGCTGATTCTTTGAAAACAAAATTGATAAACCATCACCCAGACTCAACATGGAAAAAAAAGGAGAGGGCCCAAATCAGAAAAATCAGAAATGAAAAAGTAGAAGTTACAACCAATATCACAGAACTACAAAGGATCAGAAGAGGCTGTTACAAGCAACTATACAGCCATAGACAACCTAGAAGAAATGGACTAATTCTTAGAAAGGTGCAGTGTCCCAAGACTGAACCAGGAAGAAAGAGAAAATGTGATCATACAAATTACCAGTACTGAAATTGAATCAGTAATTTTAAAACTCCCAACAAGCAAAAGTCTAGGACCAGATGGCTTCACAGGCAAATTCTGCTAAACATTTAGAGAAGAGTTAACACCTATCTTTCTGAGACAGTTTCAAAAAATTGCAGAGGAAGGAACACTTCAGAATTCATTCTGTGAGGCCACCATCACCCTGATACCAAAACCAAAGATACCACAAAAAAAGAAAATTACAGGCGAATATCACTGATGATCATAGATGCAAAAATCCTCAACAAAATAAAATCAACAACAACAACAAAAAACTAGCTAACTGAATCCAACAATACATTAAAAGGATCATACAACACAACACAGTCAAGTGAGATTCATCCCAGGGATGTAACAATTTTTCAGTATCTGCAAATCAATTAGTGTGATATGCCATATTAAGTTGAAGAATAAAACTATATGGTCATCTCAATAGATGCAGAAAAAGCTTTTGAAAAAATTCAACATCCATTTATGAATTAAAATAAAAAAAGCTCTCCAGAAAATGGGCATAGAGGGAACCTACCGCAACATAATAAAGGCCATATATGACAGACCCACAAGCTAACATCATAATCAACAGCAAAAAGCTGAAAGCATTTCTTCTAATATCAGGCACAAGACAAATACCCACTTCTGCCACTTTTGTTCAACATAGTTTTGGGACTACTAGCCACAGCAGTCAGAGAAGAAAGAGAAATAAAAGGAATCCAGATTGGAAAAGAAGTAATTAAATTGTCACTCTTTGCAGATGATGTGATACTATACATAGAAAATCATGAAGATGCTATCAGAAAATTACTAGAGCTCATCAATGACTTCGGTAAAGTTGCAGGATACAACATTAATACACAGAAGTCTGTTGCACTTCTATATGCTACAACAAAAATCAGAAAGTAAAATTAAGGAAACAATACCATTTATGTTTATCACATCAAAAAGAATAAAATACTTAGGAACAAACCTGCCTAAGGAGGCAAAAACCTGTACTCCGAAAACTAAAATGCTGATGAAGGAAATTAAAGAAGACACAAACAGATGGAAAGATATACCATGTTCTTGGATTGGAAGAATCAGTATTGTTAAAAATAACCATACTATCCAGGGCAATCTATAGATTCAGTGTAATCCCTATCAAATTTCCAGTGGCATTTTTCACAGAACTAGAACAAGAAATTTTAAATTTTGTTTGGAAACACAAAAGACCCCAATTAGCCAAAGCAATTTTGAGAAAGAAGAATGGAGGTGGAGGAATCAGGCTCCCTGACTTCAGACTGTACTACAAAACTACAGTAATGAAAACAGTATGGTACTGGCACAAAAGCAGACATATAGATCAATGGAACAGGATAGAAAGCCCCAAAATAAAACCACACACATGTGGTCAATTAATCTAAGTCAAAGGAGGCAAGAATATACAGTGGAGAAAAGACAGTCTTTTCAATAAGTAGTGCTGCTAAAACTGGACAGCTACGTGTACAAGATTAGAACATTCTCTAACACCATATACAAAAATAAACTCAAACTGGATTAAAGACCTAAATATGAGACCAGATACTCTAAAACTCCTAGAGGAAAACAGGCAGAACACTCTGATATAAATCACAGCAGTATCTTTTTTGATCTGTTTCTTAGAGTAATGGAAATAAAAAAATAAGATCTAATTAAACTTAAAAGCTTTTGCACAACAAAGGAAACCATAAAATGAAAAGACAATCTGCAGGATGGGAGAAAATATTTGCAAACAATGCTACCAACAAGGGATTAACTTCCAAAATATATAAACAGCACTTACAGCTCAATATAAAAAATTTAAAAATGGGCAAAGGTTCTAAGTAGACATTTCTCCAAAGAAGACATACAGATGGCCAAAAGGCATATGAAAACAAAAACAAAATAAATGCTCAATATTGCTAATTAGTAGGGAAATGCAAATCAAAATTACAGTGAGATATAACCTCACACCAGTCAGAATGGCCATCATCAGGACGTCTGCCAATAACAAATGCTGGAGAGGGTGTGGAGAAAAGGGAACCCTCCTACACTGTTGGTGGGAATGTAAATTGGTGCAGCCACTATGGAGAACACTATGGAAGTTCCTTAAATTAAAAGCAGAATTACCATATGGTCTAGCGATCCCACTCTTAGATATATATCTAGAAAACGATAGTTTGAAAAGATACATGCACTGCAGTGTTCATCGTAGCCCTATTTACAGTAGCCAGGACATGGAAACAACCTAAATGTCCATCGACAGAGGAATGAATAAAGAAGCCGTGGTACATTTATACAATGGAATGTTACTCAGCCATAAAAAGCGTGAAATGATGCCATTTGCAGCAACATGGATGCACCTAAAGATTATCATATGAAGTAAAAGCCAGACAGAAAGACAAATATCATATCTCTTATGTGTGGAATCTAAAAAATGATATAAATGAACTTATTTACAAAACAAAAGTAGACTCACAAACATAAAAAACAAACTTATGGTTCCCAAAGGGGAAAGGGGTGATGCACAGATTAAATTAGGAGTTTGAGATTAGCAGATACAAAGTACTATATATAAAACAGATAACCAACAAGGACCTACTGTATAGCAAAGGGAACTACACTCAGTATCTTGTAATAACCTATAATGGGAAAGAATATATATATATGTATAACTGAAATCACCTTGCTGTTTCTTAGGTATAATAGATCTGTAAAACTTTGAAAGTACCTAAGAATTCACTGTTTAGTCAATTTATAACTAAATTTTCACAGTTATCTAATTAGCACAGAAAGCTTTGTTGTTTATTTGCTTGGGTTTGATTTTCAGTTATAAATTCTGAGACAGTTGGTAAGAATATGACTTTTTTTTTCCAAGTTAAAGTTCAACTCAAGATTTGTGAATTGGGAAAACAATTAAACAAGCATATTTTCTTCTGGGCAACTTACTGGTAATTTCTTGGAACAATTTTAATAAGAGAAATTAATATAGGTGTTTTTCTGTACTTAGCTATTCCTAGCAGCTATGTACTTACTTCAACCAAATTATTCATTTCTTATTGCCAAAATGATTATGCCTTATTTTAATCTGTTTAACGTGTAACTCTTTTTTATTTCTCTCGGAAATGAAGACTGTGGAATGAGTCAGAAGCTTTAAAGAACCCAATAATTGTTTTCCAAAAATATAACCCAACATTTTAGGTCATATCAATATCTGTACTGTTCCTCAGTTTATGAATTTACAAATGTAATTAGAATAGTTTTAGGATATAAAGAGTTGAGCTGTTTTCAAGGCTTCTGGGTTTATTATTGTTTTTGCTAATTAATATTCTGTCTTTAGCTTCTCAAAGAGAATACTACTTGTTAAATATAAGCTAATTTCCTTAACAAGACTAACAAAAGTACTAGGTAAATTTTATTTTTTTTAACCCAAGCTCAAAAATCTATGGTAGAATATAGAATAATTAAGATACATGATATGAGTAGATAATAAAATCAGTACTTGAGAGGTAGATAGTAATACCTTTTAGGCATATAGTTTATGTGAGTTCTTTATATTTGAAAAATCAATTTGGGTGTAATTGATATTTATATGGTAATTGTAGAATATAATTTATCCTTTTGGACAGTTCTGTTTATCCTGTTTATGGATAAAATATAATCAGAGTAATTTTATTCTCATGAGATAGTTGATTAACTTGTGGAAGGTTATATTTCTGTCATTGGATTAGTTAAGTTTATTGGAATAAAAAAATATATATATAGTAAGAGGAACTCAGTATATAACAGCTGTGTTATTCACGTTAGAAAATGTAGGAACAAAAAAACAAAGTAAACAAAAAAAGAAAATGTAGAAACATATTCTTTGATTATGAATAAGTAAACCAGACTATCTTTAAGTAGCTTAATTGGTATCACTTATTAATAAGATTTTTGCTTCCTCCACCCAGATCAAAGATTCTAAATTGCCTGCATATAAGGATTTCTCTAAAAATCTACCATTCCCAACGTATTTTCCTGATGGGGATGAAGAGGAGCTACCAGAAGATTTGTATGATGAAGATGTGTGTCAGCCCGGGGCACCTTCTATTACGTTTGCCTGACCTCATTGAACAGAACAGAACCCCACATACCCTGTGAATTCTGATGAGCCAGAACAATAACACAACCAGGAGTTATGTTTTCTCTTCTTTGTTGCAACGTACCACACTGGCTGTCTTTGTCAAGGGCATAAAATTTATCGTTTATCCTCCAACTGAATTTCATTTAAAAAGTTACCACACTAGAAGTAAATCAGTTAAGTAGATTGAATATGCCAGATTTAGATGGACCAGCAGTTTGCATATTAGCAAAATCTTTGTAATTTGTGGGCTCTGTTCTTTTTTTACTATGTATTTCTCAAGTTATCATAAATGTTTATAAATTTAACTTCTTTTATAAAGATTTGTCTGTCTTTGTGAAAGGGTGGTTGTGGAACAGTGTCAAATCATATGGTGTAACCTACTTAGATAAAGGAAACCATTTCCTGAGCCATAAAAAGAAAAGGGAATTGAGATTTTTTTAATCTAAATTATAGAAATGTTTCTGTCATAGTTAAAGGCCTGAAACTGACAATAAAATCATATATTATGGGTCTTATTTACACTTCTGTGAGGAGGTATAGTTATTTTTTAGATCATTCAACTGTAAGACAGGTGTAATTATTTTTCCCTTTTTTTTCCTTTGCTGCACAGCATGTGGGATCTTAGTTCCCCAACCAGGGATTGAACCCACACCCCCTGCAGTGGAAGCTCAGAGTCTTAGCCAAACTTATTAATCACTTATTACTCAAAATGTTAATAGCTCCTGGGTTTCTCTTCATTGTATGAAATGAAAATGTTTTCTAATGGCTACTTATGACAGATAATTAAGCTTAGCAATGTAAGTATAAGCGGGCCTCATTTAACTACTGGATTTCCTCTAGACCAGATTCCTGAAGATCCACAGAATCTAACTTTTTAAACCCCAGGTATCTTCTGAGACTTGATTCACACTGCCACCCATGAGACTTATAACCACAGTGTTAGACCTTTTAATAACAAATCCATTAGTTATCAGGAGAGCACTCAAAAACCTAACAGTATTTTCCTGCCCACCTTGCATTTCTCTCATTCTTAGTTTTAAATCCAGCTGTAGCCACTCTCTTGAAGTTTTCATTTATACTTCATCTCTCTTCATTAAAGATTTGTGGCAGTTGACAAGAGATTCATGCATTAAAATAGTAAAGTAAGGGGAAAACATGTAGGATGGTATAAATTGGGGGAGGGAGGGTGTGAGAAGGAATGGTGCCCCTGTAATAGAGTTGAGCAGGCTATGAGATACACACTTGTTATACCCAGTTTGGCTCTGAGCTTCCTAGGTACTGAAGTGAAACAGATAACACTGATTTGTTACATATTTCTCTGTAATTATGAGTTCCTCAAGAGGAATCATTTTACACTGTAGTAAATCTTCATTAGCACATTGTTTTTTATTAAAAGCAAATAATTTATCAAACTGGAAATTCCTGAACTTCTAAAAAGATAAACATCATATTCAAGGGTAAAATATTAGGCACATTCTTGTCAGGGGTCAAACAAGGCTACTCTTTACTGCTTCTACTCACCAGTGGTTTTGGAGATCTTAGCCAGTGCAGTAAAACAGGAAAGAGTAATGATACAAATACTGGAAAATGAGAACAAGTCTCATATAAGAAATATGATCTATCTCGAAGATCAAAGACAGTCAACTAAGCTATCAAATGCTGTGACTGAATACAGCATTAATATACAAACACATAATAGTGATATTTAATTGGGAAATTCTGTGGGAGGAAAGTGGATACCATCCACAACAGCAATTTTTAAGGTTACTTAGGGACAAATATTCTAAGGTCTTATTGGAAAAGATAAAATATTATTGAAGGACATCATAGAAAACCATGATAGTCCTCTCCATTATTTAAGTTACTGAATATTGTAAAGAATTCAGCTCAAGCCTACTTTTTTATTTTTTTAATTGGCTGTGTTGGGTCTTTTTTGCTGTGCGCGGGCTTTAGTTGTGGTGAGTGGGGGCTACTCTTCATTGTGTGCAGGCTCCTCATTGCTGTGGCTTTTCTTGTGGAGCACCGGCTCTAGGTGCGTGGGCTTCAGTAGTTGCAGCACATGGGCTCAATAGTTGTGGCTCATGGGCTCTAAAGCGCAGGCTCTATAGTTGTGGCACACGGGCTTAGTTGCTCCGCGGCATGTGGGATCTTCCTGGAGCAGGGATCAAACCCGTGTCGCCTGCATTGGCAGGCGGATTCTCAACCACTGCGCCATGTAGGAAGCTGCAATCCTATTTTTAAAATCTCAACAGGACTTACCATAGAACTGTCCAAACTGATTCTAAAATTGATATGAATATGTAAATTCAAGAATAACCAAAACTTAAAATGGTACCCATTAGTTAGGTTTGCCTCATACTATGCTTAGGGATTATTTATACCTATTTAACTTTGAAATTCATAATATTGTATGCATCAGTTCTCCTTTAATTAGCTGCATTTAACCAAAAGATTTTAGTGAACTTATAGATGTGTCAAGGTTGCTGATAAAGTTATGGAAAGCAGCTGTTACCTTGCAAGACAAATGAACAGTTATTGATGGGAGAATATAAAATCTTGTTTCCAAATAAGGTATACGCAGAGATTTGGATCAGGAGTCCCCAACCTCGTCTGAATGAAAAACTGTTTGATTTCCCAAAAGCTGTTGATGGGGGGAATCATTACTCAGGAAGAATGCTTTATGCAGTGTAGAAAAGGAATCATATTTGAAAGTAGCCAGATGACAGAAGGAGAGCCAGGATGTATTCTGAAGAAGGCAGGGAGTCCTCTCCACTAGAGAGCCTGCCCCAGACCCATCACCATCTTGCACTAAAATCTGTGTTACCAAGTCCAAGCTCATACTGCTCATGCCACAACAGGCCAATAAATCGAGATAAGTTGTTGGAGCAAGGAAAGCCAGCAGAACAAGAAGATGGTGAACTCGTGTCCCAAAGAACCATCTTGCCTGAGTTAGAATTCAAGTTTCTTATATACTAAAAGGGGAGGGAGTAAAGTCAAACATTTCCTGGTTCCAACTAGCCTCTGGAGGGGATGTGTTAATTTCTTCTTTCCTGCAGTCACTCACGGGTGGGCCTGGTCCAGATGTTTCCTGTGAGCTAAACAAAGGTATTTTAGCTTAATGCTCACTACCTGGGAGGCAGGGTTCCCGGAGATGGGAATTGTGTATACTTTAAGCTTATAGGCAGCATCCCTTTAGTGATTAACTTGTAATAGAATTCAAAGTTTCTTCCCTATTGAGGTTCCCCACTGTCAATGTCCATTCCACAGTCTTGTGGGGAAAGAGACAAAGACTGCTGTGGCTACTTCCTGCTGAACAGGGGTGATGAATATTCTTTAGAATCTGTAGTAGTAAAATCCTCTTTCCTTTTTTATGTACAACTATTTGAACCTGATGAAACCCCTTAGCTCTTTGTTGTCTTAATTTGTAATTGAACCCAATTCAGGCTGGATTCCAGTTCCCAATATATATACTAAATTCCTGTGCTGTTTATTTGGACAAAATTAAACAAATAGGTTGACCCCTCTCCAGCCATAATGAAATTACCATTTACTTCAGTTGGATAGGCAGATCTGTTGGAGGCAAACTGATGAACAGGGTTTAGTATAATGCCCAAAGTCTTAACATAATTGGCAACTGCTAGGTCTTTCAGAGCATTTATAGGTTCTACATACAATATTTCAAAGGGGTTTAATTTAAGCCTGCTCTGGGAGCCACTGATCTGTAGCAGGGCAACTGGCAAGGCCTTATCCCAAGTTAAATTACTATTCATTTTCTCAGTTTTTTCTGTTAATTGTGGTCTCCAGGATTAATGTAGTTTCAATGCCTTAATCCAAATCAGGGGATAATTTCCTTAAGGAGGGCTCTAACTAATTAAAAAGTACTGATTTTAATGAACTTATTTACAAAACAGAAACACAGACTTCAAAAGGGAACAGGTTGAGTGGGGATATAAATTAGGAGCTTGGGATTAACATATACATGCTACCAGATATAAAATAATCAAAAAGGACCTAATGTGTCACACAGGGAACTCTACTCAGTGTTCTGTAATAACCTATATGGGAAAAGAATCTTATAAAGAATATATATACACACACACACACATATATATATATATACACACACACATATATATATACACACACATATATATATAAAACTGAGTCACTTTCCTGTACACCTGAAACTAATACAACATAGTAAATCAACTATACTCCAATATAAAATTTAAAAAAAATGTTTAAAGTACTGATTTAAAAAACTGGTAACTTTAAACTGCCACACACAAAACCAGTGGTTCACAAAGCAGTCTCCTTTCCTTCTGAAGATATTACAATTCATTGTTACCATTAATCAGTCTTTTAGAATTACAAGCAGTTCTGAGACCATTCTTCCACCACTGATTAAGACTGGGGTGGCAGGTATTGGGGATAATACTCATTTAGCCTCTGAGCTTTCTGGACAGACCTGGCGACCTTGCCAGCTCCAGCTGCCTTCTTTTCCACCATTTTGATGACACAGCAACTGTCTGTCTCACGTCATGAACAGCAAAACGACCCAGCAGAGGATAGAGAAGCTCTAAACACACACAGGCTTGCCAGGAACCGCATCAACAGTAGCAGCATCACCAGATCAAGAATTTGGGGCCATCTTCCAGCTTTTTCCCAGAATAACGATCAGGCTTCTCTTTCGGCATAGCAAACTGAAAGAGCTGTGTGACAACCTGTGAGCTGTGTGACAGTCCAGCACAGTTGCATATCCAGCACTGATTTGGCCCTGATGGTTCAAGATAATCACTTGTGTTATGAAGCCAGCTGCTTCCATCCGTTGGTCATTTTTTCTGTCACCAGCTACATGGCCACAACAAACATCTTTGATAGACATGTTCTTGACATTGAAGCCCACATTGTCCCCAGAAAGGGCTTCACAACGCTTCATGGTACATTTCAACAGACTTTACTTGAGTTGTAACATTGACTGGAGCAAAGGTGACCACCATGATAGGTTTGAGAATGGTCTCCACTCAGCTCACAGGAACAGTACCAATACCACCAGTTTTGTAACTGTCCTGGAGGGGCAGACTCGAGGACTTGTCAGTTGGATGAGTTGGTAGCAGGATGCCATCCAGAGCTTCAAGCAGTGTGTTCCACTGGCATTGCCATCTTTACGGGTGACTTTCCATCCCTTGAACCAGGACATGTTAGCACTCAGCTCCAGCGTGTTGTCACCATTCAAGACAGAAATTGGCACCAATGCTACTGAATAGGGCTTGTAGCCAATTTTCTTAATGTAGGTGCTGACTTCCTTAACAACTTCCTCATATCTCTTCAGGCCTTTAGGGCGGCTCAGTGGAATCCACCTAACAGCAACAATTCGCTGTTTCACACCCAGAGTGTGAACCAGAAGGGCATGCTCATGGCTCTACCCACTCTTGGAGATACCAGTTTCACATCCAGCAGCACCAGCAGCAACAATGAGGACAGCATGGGCAGCCTGGGGTGTGCCTGGAATCATTGTTTTTGATAAAGTCTCTGTGTCCTGGGGCAACAATGATAGTCACATAGTACTTATGGTCTCAAATTTCCACAGGGAGATATCGATGCTGATACCACACTCACGTTCAGCTTTCAGTTTGTCCAAGACCCAGGCACCCTCTTCAGAGACTTTTTCTATCCAGGTGGGATTGCTTCCACTCACTCCGAAAAAAAGGTGTCCACAAACACTAGCAGGTATCTGAAATTTCCCGCAGCTCAAGGCAGATGAGTCCAGTTCTTGGTGACGCAGATTCCTCTGTGTTGGGCCCCCATCTGGGAAAGTCCAACAGCAGTCTTTGGATTATTTTTAGCACAAATCATGCAATTCTTAGTGACTTGGATGGTCTGTTATAGTTTAAGCCCCATTGTATATTTTTGAATCCATCTTAAGGTGGCATCTCTCCCCTAATGGGTACTGACATCAATGTGCTGCAACACAGGGTCCAAGATCACCTCAGGAGTCAAAGGAATTGCACACCGCATTTCTAGCCAGGCAAGGCGCATCCCAGTGAAAACCTCTCTTTGTCCTTTTCTGAATATACTGGATGGTATTTTGACAACTTGTGGGAGAAGTGATCCTCTTGCCTCAGAGGATCTCGTTTCAGGTTAGGTGTCCCAGCATCCCTTTTTAAGGGGATTCCTATTGGCCATGTATTTTTGGCCTTCCCTGGGGTGCTGTTAGCCCACACTCTGGTCTTACCTTTTCAGGGACCTGGGATGGGTGGATGGAGAGGAGGGCTCTGTCTCTTTCCTGGGGTTCTCTTGAGCGCCATCTGTAGGCTTAAAGCGTGTTCTGGTGGGACTCATGTCAAGCTGTTCTGAAGAAAATCTTCAGGGTGAAAGCGCATTATTCCTCCCACAATGGGGGCTTACCTCTCTTCCGGTTACTCCCCTTTTGGGAACCAGTGCCACTGCCAAAAATGTGGCCTTTTGTTTGGTATCTTCATTCCTCTGTTGTTGTTCCCTGTTGAACACTTTAAAAGCAACATCTACCCTGGAGAAGAGTTCATTTCAAATGCACCATCTAATCGTCACAACTTTCTCCCAATATCTGAGGCACTTTGCCCAAAAAAGGTCAAATTTACCATTCTAATAGTTTCAGGGGTCTCAGGATCTGCATCAGTATACTGTCTGTAGGTTTGATAAATATTTTCCAAAAATTGAGAGGGGTCTTTTTTTTTTTTTTTTGGTGAATTTCTTGAATTTTATTTGAACTATTTTTCTTTGGTTCCCCTTTTCAAAGCCCTGCCCAGATGCACTAATAAGTAGTATTATGATAAAGGCATTCCTCCCTCATCAGGGTCCCATTTGGGTTCAGCTGTGCGTGATGCCAAGTGGTCTCCGAGTATAGAGGACCCTCCTTATGAAGGAGGGTTGCAATCTTTCCAGTTAAGGAAGTCTGAGAAGCCTCACCGGCTGGTCATTTGCATTTAGTCCCCATCTGATAAAGGTGTAAGGGACATTGCCTTGCCCCGGGAGGGGCCCAAACTGGATGCCCTTTTGGGTCTTAGATGGTGATACGAGACCAAGCCCCTATGCCCCAGGAACTAACACAGGATTTTCTAATTGAGTCCCAGTGTCAGGAATGGGGGCTGGATAGGAAGGGAAGGTGGTGGAAGGGGTGGATATGTTGGCAAAACAGCTGGAGCGGCT
This sequence comes from Hippopotamus amphibius kiboko, assembly GCF_030028045.1. Lineage (NCBI taxonomy): Eukaryota > Metazoa > Chordata > Mammalia > Artiodactyla > Hippopotamidae > Hippopotamus > Hippopotamus amphibius. The sequence goes on from NC_080191.1 coordinate 101,112,724, forward strand.
AAGGAAGATAGCTCAGTGGGAGGAGTTACGGTTTTTTATCTTCCCGCCAGAATTAGGACTTTTTAAATTGAAGTATAGTTGATTCACAATGTTTTGTTAGTTTCAGGTATATAGCAAAGTGATTCAGTTATACTGTGTGTGTATATATATGTATATACATATATATATTCTTTTTCAGTTTCTTTTCTCTTATAGGTTATTACAAAATATTGAGTAGCGTTCCCTGTACTATACAGTAGGACCTTGTTGTTTATCTATTTTGTACATAGTAGTGTATATATATATATTTTTTGTATATATGTTAATCCCAAACTCCTAATTTATCCCTCCCCACCTTTCCCATTTGGTAACCATAGTTTGTTTTCTATGTCTGTTGGTCTATTTCTATTTTGAATATAAGTTCGTTTGTATCATTTCTTTTTGGATTCCACATGTAAGAGATAGCATATGATATTTGTCTATCTCTGACTTACTTCACTTAATATGATCATCTCTAAGTCCATTCATGTTGTTGCAAATGGTACTACAATCCTACCCCTGGGCATATATCTGGACAAAACTCTAATTCTAAAAGTTACAGGCACCCTAATGTCCATAGCAGTACTATTTACAATAGCCAAGACATGGAAGCAGCCTGTGTCCATTGACAGGTGAACGGATAAAGATGTGGTGTGTATACACACACACACACACACACACACACACACACACACACACACACACACACTAGAATATTACTCAGCCATGAAAAAGAATGGAGGAGTTAAGATTTGAAGCAAAATATTCTCACTCTCATTCCCTTCCTTTTCTTATTTTCCCTGATGTAATAGCACAAATGTTTGCACATAAAGGATTTTATCATTCTTCCCTGCTTTTTCACAGAATAGCCACCATAAAACCATAAATAGCAACTGATCATCTCTAACCTTTAAAAGGATGCCTTTTTGCTTTGGTATCAACCAACCAGGCTCTGATTTCTGGGCTGGGCTGGGGCTTTTGGTGATTTTAGGAACCAAGTGGAATCTTTCTCTTCCCGCTAGGAAGGTCCCACAGACAGGCCTTTTTTTTTTTTTTTCCTTTCCTCCATCTGCCAAACCCTCGTTTGGTCATGGGGTTTTACGTATGTGATACAGGAGACCATAAATGACATAATTACACAGCAAGGGTAGCAGTGCATGGTGCACGAGGTCCCAAGATAACAGTGGCTAATCCCCCGTGCAGATTCTGACAGGTACCTTGGTCACACACGTTTACAATAAAATACCACCTTCTTCTGACTCATGGGTTTATGGCTATAATCAGATCACTTATCCAAAACCCACCTCAGAGGACTTTCTTTAAGGAATATTTGAAACATTCCCCATTTTTAAAGACAGAAATCCAAGACAAAGCACAAAAGTCACATATAAATGCTAGTATCCAAAGAAGCAAACAAACCAATTCACAAATGGAGTAAAATTCCAACAACTCTTTCCTCTCAACAGGGTACCCTAAACAAAGGTGTTTTAGCTTAATGCTCGTTACCTGGGAGGCAGGGTTCCCAAAGATGGGCCACTACGTATAATTTCAGCTTATGGCGGCATCTCTTTAGTGATGAACTTGGAATAGAATACAAAGGTTCTTCCCCATTTCATCTGCAGATGGACTGTGTGTCTGCATTTGAGTTTGCAGGAGAAATTTCCTGATCACCTTTTAGGACCACAGGTGTGAGCCCTGTCGCTTACAGCCACACAGGAAGCAGAGCACCCACCACACCCCTGCTCCCCGCTCCCCGCCACCAGCACTTTGTACAGCTACCTATCTTTGAAGAGGATCAGGGCTCTGTTCCTGCAGACTTTTTCAGTGGCCCAGAAGAAGTGACCTGAGTTCTACTGAGCCAGGTGGGAAAGGAGGATGCCTTCTTTACACTTATGGGATACAAAAGCCAAAGTCTGCCCGGTCCAATAGACACTAAGCAAAACACACGTGATTTGCTAAGAACCTCAGGTCACTATTTCTGGCTCCAGCTCCTGTCATCAAATATTCAACTCGAGGGAAATGGACCTCTGCCTACTACGGATAAGTAGTCCATGGTCTGGACACTGGCCACTTGCCTTTCCGTTTGGAGCCCACGCAGTACTAGTGGCTGACTTCTGAGCTGTGTTGGCCACTGGGTAGATGGGAAGACATGGAGTCCAAGTGGGCTTGAACTTGATCCACTGTTTTAGATTTTGTCTTGAACTGAGGAAATATTTTGTCACCAAACTTCATTCAGATTAGACATTTCTTCCAGTCTTAGTTGGTACTAGCTATAAGTTGTAATACAGGTAAATACTGGACCTCTTATAAATTCTATAGGCCTCAGGAAGGCCAACTGGTCAAGACATACTTGCTTTAGCACTATTCACAATAGCCAAGATATGGAAACAAGCTAAAAGTCCATCAAAATATGAAGGGATAAAGAAGATGTGGTGTACATATACAATGGAATATTAGTCACAAAAAAGAATGAAATAATGCCATTTGCAGCAACGTGGATGGAGATAAGAGATTATCATACTAAGTGAAGTAAGTCAGACAGAGAAAGACGAATACCATATGATATCACTTACACGTGCAATCTAAAATATGACACAAATGAACTTATCTACAAAACAGAAACAGACTCACAGACATAGACAACAGACTGTGGCTGCCAAGGGGGAGGAACTGTATAGAGAAACAACAAAGACGCCTCAAAACATGTGGTCCAAGACAGCCGCCATCCACATGCTGCCTCGGCCACTGCCCAGGACTCCCTGAAGTGAGAGGACCCAATTACAGTGTCATCATCACCTCCGGAAACCGCCAGAGTCCTGCGTGTGCGTGGCTGCCAGCCTCCATCTCATCATTTGCTTTTCTGCTTTTAAATGTTGTTTCCAAAGAACTTACAGCCGTCCCTGTCATGCATTGTTGTTCATTCTTTTTAGATTAATGAGGTGGCCTGCTCAAGTTAGATGAGCCAAGTTAATCTCAATGAATGCAGCCCATAACACCATACAAGCAAATAAATGACTTCAACTCCACTTGCTAAAGAACCTTCTTGGCATGGGAGGCACGTAATTTTTCCTTCCTGACATTTGACCACAAGAGTGAAAGCGACAGTTGTGATCCTGATTCTCCTAAAGCAGACTTTTTACAAGCATCGAGTCTGTCAGGGCATTTAGGAAGTTTATTGTTGTTTTTAAAGCAAAAGGATAAGATATCCATCAAGTTCTGACACTGCCTCGAATTTGCTTTATTTGAGAAGGAAGTACCTAAACACTGCATCACCAAAAGTCCCCACAACGATATTAATGGGACTCAATCAGAATGAATAATAAATAGTTTTCTTGGGCATCCAACATAAATGTCCCTATCTAAGATGGTGTGTTGAGATGATAAAGCAAAGATGGCATCAGAACCATTGGTGACTGTCCATCTTTTCTGCTAACTGTAGAAACACTGAACATGACGCTTCACCTCCCAGAGGAGCATGGTGATTGTAAGGAGGGAGCCCCTCCTCACCACCAACAGTTTTACCAGCTGCCAAAAACAGCCAGCCTGCTGCTACAATGTCACCATAAGGGACAGAGCTGAGGTTACAGTATCCACAGAGGACATGGATATTTAGGAAAACATGAGTCAAAGCAGAGGAAGTAGGCAAAGAAAAAAGAACTGATAAAAAGAAAGGAAATAAGGAAAAGGTCCATTTTATAAAAGCTCTAAACGTGTCTACCTGTAAGATTAGAACCAGCAGCATCTCTTCCCCACTTCCATGTTACTTTCTCTAGCCAGTAACCATGAGGACGCCTCTGCCACGGGAAGAATATTGTGACTTAATGACCCAAAGTGCTTTGTTAGATGCCACTTCCCATCAAGAGAGAGGCTCAAGGCTCTGTGGCCCAGGAGCCATTGGATGTGGGTTTATGACGAAGTCCATCCAAACCCCGTCAAACGTGGTTTACACAGGCAAGTCTCACCTTCACCTGACACAGTGCTTGTCAGCCTTGACTGCACCTTAGAACCACGCAGGGAGCTTTTAAACCCCTAGTCCAGTATCCTCAGACTCTCTGGGGCTGGTTGCCAAAGCTCAGGTAATACAACGCACAGTGGAGGTTCAGAACCACTGGCCCGAAGCAGCATGATGTACAGATGGGCAAGTCACATAGGGCATCTGGGCCAGTTATTTGGGAACCTCCCTAGAGCAATTCACATTGGAGACAATTTTGTTAAAATGTAATAATAGCAATGTGTATATGTGCATGGTAAAACTTGATATTATAAAATGCTTTTCTGTCCTTGTGAGAGTGCTCCCCTGGGAAAATGCTCCTCATCTTGTAAGACTATGCAAATGCTAGGTGTCATGAGCCTCAGACGTCCCTGGTGGTCCAGTGCTTAACACCCTGCGCTTCCACTGCAGGGGGGCAAGGGTTCCACCCCTGATCAGGGAAGTAAGACCCTGCATGCCACATGGCCAAAAAAAGAAAAACAGTGACCAGCCTGTGCGATCGCTGAGCAAACGAGCAGAATGAGAGGCCTGGGACTCAGTCAGGGTCTCACCAAACAAGTGGCTGGCAGAGATTGTACAAAAATCAGGTCCCTGACTTTCCTGTGCCCTTCTCACAACAACCTGGGAGTCAGGACTGTGTCTGAATATTGACACAGTCAATAAAAGATTGACATATTTGTTTTCCTCTGTTATGGATTGTGATTTAGCCTCATATATAAACATGTATTAAAACTTGCTCTAAGTTGCCTTAGAAATATGTTGCTTTAGTATCTCCACGATAAGATCACAGGCACAACAAACTCAACTGTAGCTGGTCTGAAGTTTTCAAAGTTTGTTATTATTGTTGTAATGTTTGCAATTGTACTTGTTTCACTTGTCCTGCACCTGCAGCAGGTATCAGAGGTTTAGGAAAAACTACTGAGAGGAAAAATGGAAAGTGGAGAAAATTTTATCTATTAACTTAGTTTCTTTGGATGCAAATTGGGATCGATGAAGACTGTTCTTCTCATGGCTGAATGCTTTAGAAGAACCTAGAGAAGCCACCGTGGAGATGGAGGGTCTTGCCTGGGGGTGAAGCTGACTTACTGAGCAGTGGGTCCCCCTCTCAGGCCTCGTCAGGGTCCCTCTCCCTCAGGACTTGAAGGTAATAAACACATGGCAGTTATTGAAACTACCGCATGTCAGATGTTTTACTCACAGTCTCTCATTTAATCCTCAACCACCCTGCGAGCCGGTTGTTACCATCTTTCCTTTACAGAAGAGGGAACTGTGACTCAGTGATCGTGTGGCATCTTCAAGCCAAACGTCCAGTGAAAGGCCCAGCCGGGCGAGAACTGGAGGTCGTGCCCCTCTGGACTTCTGGGCAGGGCCCCAGCTTCCTACCTGTTCTGGTGGAAAAGCCCCCTCTTCAGCTGTGGGGACCCAGGAGCCCCTTCCCCCAGCCATACCTGTGGGTGTGGTTTAGATAACTTTTCTGGGAGGCAGTTTCTCTCAAGTCTGCAGAAGAAAAGATGGATGTCATGTCCCTTAAACTCACCACGTCTCACCTCTTCTCCCATCACCTGAGATGGGAACGGAGTGGAACGAAGACTGGGTTGCCAGAGCCAGGCTTGATGAGACCTGGGTGGGACTGAGTGTGAGAGGAAGGGCAGACTTGGGTGGGATCACTCCCACCAGATTGGGGGGTTCTGGCTGACGCAAGAGCAAGAGGGGTCAGGTGTGTAAGTGGTGACTGGAAGGTAAGGATCTGCCCTTTCACTCCACGTTCCACGTCGGAATAGTTACATGACCCTCTCGGTCAACACCAGAATTATTGTTTTGACCTGAGCAAGGGTCTTAAGCCTGCCTAATAGATCTTGATTAGACCTTCAAATAGCTTCAAGCAGTGAAACAGTGGGAGACAAAAAAATCCTGAGGTTCAAGAATATCAAAGAGGTCATACGAGCTAAACCTGCTGAACCAACTTCTTTAAAAATAAGCGTTGATTCAAAATGTCATTGAATAAAGAACTCTTGCAGCTTTTTAAGGACATTGTCCCAATTTTCTCTCCATCTAATGCGATGAGAAGGAGCACTGGACAGGACAAGTAGGCACTCTTGGCCTCTGTGCCTCTTCATGGATGGGAGGCCCATGAAGAATGTCTGTGGATTAGTCATTTCTTCTATTTATGTGGTAAATTAGGTTGACCGAATTATCAAACACAGAAGGTCAACGATCAGGCCAGCTTGGAGAAGTTGTCTATTGACCCTTCTATTTCACCATCAGTCAGAAAAGTGCCTGAGCTTTTTAAGACCGCGGTGCTCCCAGGCATGGAGACCCCACCATTTCTTATTTTCTCGTCTCTGTGTAATTATTTACCTGGCCACGGTGAGGGGGGTGGTTCCTCTTTGTCACCTCCTTAGCTGTTGGTTTTTTGATTCTACATTGAGCCAGGGGTGTTTCCTATTCTCACTGAAACTAGAGACATTCAGAGAACGCACTGACTTAATAAATAAAAATAAGGGAAAAATCATTATGGGTCAATCATCCAGTTGGATTTTAAGAGGACACAAAAGGAGCAACTGATCTTTAAAACTTAAAAATAAAATGTATTCTAAAAGTAATATTTATTATATAAATTTAGAAAAAAAGAGAAAAGCACTTCATGATCCCACCTCATAGAGTTACTAAGACTGTTAGCATCTTCTAGAACTTCTGCGCTTACTTATGTGATTGATTGTATAATACATAGGATTATACTGTGCCTGCTGTTTTGTAGCCTTTTTCAGTTGATAATCTATCTTTTGGTGTCTTAAAGTTTGGGGGGTTTTGGTTTTTTGTTTCTCAGTTGGAAGCAGGCCTATGAAGGACATCCTTACAGCTAAACCTTTGTGGATGTCACTCATTGTTCTCAAGTAAATTACTGGAAGGGAAATGACTGGATCGAAGGACGTGGAATACCAAATTAACCCTCAGAGAGACTGTACCGACTTACATGTGTTCAAAATCTCTATTTAAGGCAAGAGTAGCTGGTCCCCCACCCTGAGGTGAGGTGTCCATGGGTGTCCTCCTCCACTTACTGGAAATTTCTCCCCTACTTCTGAGTATATTGCTGTTGTTTTCTCCTTTCCCAAGTTCCAGAGGGGGCAACATCCACCCTTCCTTCATTTCCCGTCTCTCTCTCCACCCCTAAGACTGGATTTATCACCCCAGAGAGCCAAGCAAGGACCCTTATACCATCTGGGAATTCCCAAAATCCCAGGGAGGACCTAATGCCTGGGTGAAGTTACTAGGCCATCATGTGGAAAGCAGGAAGGAACGCAAAAGCACATACGACTTTAGCTTGTGGGTATTGGGTGGGTCCAAGTATCTTCATCAGGACAAGTCAGGCCAGAGCCCTGGGAAGAGTGGGCATTACACGGCCTGCCTGGTAGGAGGTGGTGGGAGGATGGGAATGGTATTAGCTGTGTCTGTCTCCAGTAAACCATCTCTGTGAGGCCAAGAGAGAGCCAGTGTTGTCACAGCCCTACTGCTGAGGACATTGTCCATGTTCCTTATACCAGCGGCTGCATGATTCAGTCCTCTCGAGGAGTAATATCAGGAAGATCTATGTCTTTCCTGTCAAAAAGAGAATGATCCCTTGACTCAGGAAAAGGAAGGTATTTAATCCTACCTGCCTCCTTGAAAGCAGAGTGAAAATGAACCAACTCTTCTTAGCCCGATTTCTGGGGTAATCATCTCTCTTCACGCCATCTTTCCCACCTGCAATGAATATCTAAGTCTATATTTCCAGGTATACACAGTCCTACAATGTACATGCTTATATGGTGTCACACCACCTCTCACAGGGAAGGAAAGAAGGTGGGGACAGAGGAATGGAAGGAGGTCACCTGGAGGATTTTCTGAGCGGCAGATTTGAAACTTAACTGTGAATCGTGGGTTCCACTTTAATTTACTTAAATACTGGAAGGAATTTATTCCCTTTCATTTATCCAGAACAATAGGGACATCATAAATAATTATTAACTTCTTGTTTACTAAAGACTTAAATTCATAAGTTAGGAGAACACTTGAGGGAGCGTTTCCCAGAAACCTGTAGAAGGGATGGAGGAAGGGATGGGAAGAAGGATGAAGGGAGAAGGGAAGAAGGATGAAGGGAGTAGAGAAGAAGAAGGTAGAAATGAGCTATGGCTGGGAGCATCTCTTAAACCACACACATGGCTCAAGCCTGGAACCACTGCAGTTCAGTGACACTGGCTACTCTTTCATTGGGGCACAATGCTCTCTCTGGGGGCTCAGCCTGGTCTGAGCGTGGCAAGCGACCTAGGCCACATTCCAGGAGCAGACAGTCTCCTAAACAGTGCCAAGAAGCTGATAAAAGCTAAAGAGACTTGATGAGCACTTCTTAGACCCATTCACTGTCTTTGCCAGTGGAACCCACAATCTTAATTGCAGAGCTCAGAAAACTGGGATCTAAATGCTGCCAAAGTGATACCACTGGAAGTGCTTTCCATTCCAGGCAGGAGGTAAAAAGTGAAGCTCTCAGGAAAATTTTCCAGATTTTAAGTTACTTTTTTCTCAATAAAGTGTTTCCAAAAATGTCAGATATACAGGTAAAGTCTCCTTTTTTCTTTCTGCCCCATGTATATGCAGTCCCCCAGGCTGTAAGTTAACACATGATGACTTAATCATATCACATTCGATCAAAGCTCATTATCAAATTATTAGCAGTTGTCCAGCTAACACTTTATTACCTGCTGTGTTCAGCAGGACTTATTATTATTTATCCTAAAAACCCCTTTCTTCAAGCTCTAAGAGGATGCACGGTGGTCAAAATTTTTGAAATTTAATAGGCAGATTCTTTTTTTGGGGAGTGGCTTAAACAACAAACATTTATTTACCATAGTTCTGGAGGCTGGGAAGTTCAAGATCAAGGTGTGATCAGATTTGATGTCTGGTGAGAGCTGTTTTTTTTTTCTTTAAGAACTTTTATTGAGATACAATTGACATACAATAAACTGCATATGTTTAAAGTATACAGTTTGATAATTTTTGTCTTATTAGTAGTGTATATATGGCAATCCCAATCTCCCAATTCATCCCATCCAACACCCCCAGGTTTCCCCACTTGGTGTCCATATGTTTGTTCTCTACATCTGGGTATCTGTTTCACAGGCAGATTTTTAATCATCCCTTGCCTACTTCATTAGACATCAACCTTAGTCTTCTGTGAAATCCCAGAGGCAAGTTTTACAGGTGGCATGGGAAGGCCTCCAAAAGGCACACATGAGAAGGGAATGGAATGAGCATATTGAAGATTTTGTTTTTCCTTCTATTTATTTGACTTTATTCTTTCCTCTGGCCTGGCTTCCCCTCTGTACCCCCCTTGTCCAGCATAGTGCTAAGACAAGTGACAAGCAGAACCTCCAGAAGGCTTATTTGGTAAATAAATGAAATGAATATACTGAACATACTGGAGAATCTTTTTCTTTTTCTTCTTCTTCTTCTTTCAATTTCCTTGGTTATTCTATTTGCCTTTCTCTTGGTTGACTCCAAGGCCCACAGTGACATTCTTGTAAAGGTTTAAAACCATTTGAGAGGCCCACAGAGCAAATCACACATTTATGTACCCTACGCTTCTAGATATTAATGGTCAGATTAAAACTTGAATAAGTGGAGGACAGACTTGTTTCTGGTGAAAAGACTACATTTCATAAAATTGCCTGTTATTTCTAAACTGTACCTATAGGTCATTCCATCATAATCCCACCAGAGTTGAGGGAAGGCAGTGAACAGAAAAGCCATGAGGGTATAATTCTGCAAAAATGATTCTAAATTCATTCAGAATAATAAGCTGGAGGAAATCTCAAAAGAAATTATAAAGATAATAAGTAAATGGAGAAAGATTTATTTTTCCCAACTCTAAGCCATAAACACTGCTTTATGAACGAGCAAAGCCCATGTAGTACTGGCACAAGAATAAGAAGATTAAAAAAAAAATAGAACAAGTACAGAAAGACGCTTTTACAGGTAGTCAGTTTTTAATTTTAAGCCACTTGAAACGTAGGAATCCATAAGTCCATACAATAATGCATATAAATAAGTGAGAACGAAGGGAGGACTACGGCTTTCAGTGGAATGCTGACTGTCCAGCTAACAAATGTGGATGGGCTGCTAGACCTGGCAAAACATCATTCTGCAGGCATCATGGTACGGACAAGAATCATCAGTGGATACTAAATCAAGGGGGAGGGAGGGGCAGATTTTCATAGTAAGCAGGATATTTGCATGGTATTAAAGTGTCTCCCCACACATGGAAGCAACCTAAATGTCCATCAACAGATGAATAGATAAAGAAGATGTGGCACATATATACAATGGAATACTACTCAGCCATAAAAAGAATGAAATAATGCCATTTGCAACAACATGGATGGACCTAGATATGATCATACTAAGAGAAGTAAGTCAGAGAAAAACAAACATCCTATGATATCAGTTATATGTGGAATCTAAAGTATGACACAGATGAACTTATCTATGAAACAGAAACAGATTCATAGACAGAGAGAAGAGACCTGTAGTTGCTATTAGGGTGGGGAGATGAATTGGCAGTTAGGGATGAGCAGAGGCAAACTATTATCTATAGAATGGATAAACAACAAGGCCCTACCATATATCACAGGGAACTATATTCAACATCCTGTGATAAGTCATAATGGAAAAAAAAATTAAGTGTCTCCCCATGGATTGCTTATTAGTTGAAAGGGGAAAACATTAACTATAGAGTAATTACCAGGTGATCAAAATTAATAGCACCAGTGAGGGACAGATGACTATCGTGAAACCAGATGTAACACATTGAGACAAATGTCACTTCTATCATATCCCAGCTGGAATGTATAATCTGAATTTAATCTTTAAAGAATGTCAGGCAATTCCTGCCAAAGAAAAAAGAGACTGAATGCTTTCGAAAAATGTCAAATGCATAAAATCAAAAACAAAACAAAACAAAACAAAACTGGGTATAGATACTAGATTAAGAGATTAAAGAGCCATGACAACCAAATGTAATACCTAATCCTACACTAGATCCTGTATTGGAGGGGGAGGAGGTGGGGAAGTATGCTAGAAAGAACATTACTGGGGCAATTGGTAAAAGTGGAACATGGACTTATTTCTTTTATTATTTTATTGACTTACAATGTTGTTAGTTTCAGGTATATAGCAAAGTGATTCAATTACACATATACATATATCTATATCTATATCTATTCTTTTCCAGATTCTTTTCCACTATAGGTTATTACAAAGTATTGAGTATAGTTCCCTGTGCTATACAGTAGGCCCTTGTTGGTTATCTATTTTATATACAGTAGTATATAATTTACCTCTTAATTTATCCCTCCCCTGGAACATGAACTAACTATTGTGTCAATGTTAAATTTACTGAAATTGACAACCCTACTCTGGTTATGTAAGAGAAATTCTTATTTCTAGAAAATGGACACTGAAGAATCCAGAGGTAAAGAATCACAAGGAATGAAACTTACTCTCAAAAGTTCAGGAAAAGACTCAGGAGAAAATATTTATATAAAATAGGTAGATAATAAAACAAATGGGTGCAAAATGTTAGCAATAGGTGAATCTAGGTAAAAGGTATGTGGATTTTCTTTGTACTATTATTGCAACTTCTCTGTGAATTTGAAATTATTTCCAAATAAAAAGTGGGTTTGGGGTTTTTTGTTTGTTTGTTTTAAGAATACACACAGTTATGGTCTTATTTATATAAAGTTCAAGAACAGGCAAAACTACTATATGAGAACTGAGTGGGTGAGACTCACAGAAGCCAGGTGTAGTGCTGGTGACATTTTATACCTGGATCTCAGTACTGGCTACATGACTGTATGTGTTTATATGTAAACACTTATTGAGTTGTTCACTTAAAATCTGTGTACATACAGGCTTCCCTGGTGGCACAGTAGTTAAGAATCCGCCTGCCAATGCAGGGGACATGGGTTTGATCCCTGGCCCAGGAAGATCCCACATGCACAGAGCAACTAAATCCATGTGCTGCAACTACTGAAGCACGAGCGCCTAAAGCCTGTGCTCTGCAACAAGAGAAGCCACCAGAATGAGAAACAACGAAGAGTAGCCCCAGCTCGCCACAACTAGAGAAAGCCTGCGTGCAGCAAGGAAGACCCAATGCAGCTAAAAATAAATAAATAGATAAATAAATTAATAAAAAAAATTGTGTACATATACACATTATGCCTCAATTATAAATGTAATTAAAACTTTTTTCATTGATTGTGGTTGAGTAATTCATGTATATGAAAGGGTGGGAATGGGAAGTGAGAGATACAATGGAGGGAGTAATGAAATGGGACCAAGAAAAACTACTTCAAAATTGGCCTCAGAACTTTCACAAAGGAAACAAGTAAACTATCCTGAATCACCATAGGACTACACACAATAGAATGATACAGTCACTGTGGAAGAAATGCTAAACTGGAGAAGGACTGGCAGAGAGGTTGGTTACAAAAGATGTCCAGGAAACTTGAGCTGAGGCTTGAAAGGAAAAACAGGAGGTGGAGAGGAAGCGGATTACACAGCACTTTTCTTCCTAATTTCCCTTCTTCAACCATTTAGTTAACTTTCAGGTTGATGAGGCTTTCATTTCAGACTGGCTTGGTCTTTTTTTTTTTTTTTAATTTTATTTATTGGCTGTATTGGGTCTTCATTGCTGCATGCAGGCTTTCTGTTGTTGCGGAGAGCGGGGCTACTCTTCATTGCAGTGCACAGGCTTCCTATTGCGGTGACATCTCTTTTTGCAGAGCATTGGCTCCAGGCACATGGCTTCAGTAGTTGTGGCATGTAGGCTCAGTAGTTGTGGCTAGATGGCTTAGTTGTTCTGCGGCATGTGGGATCTTCCCAAACCAGGGCTCAAACTTGTGTCCCCTGCGTTGGCAGGTGGATTCTTAACCACTGCACCACCAGGGAAGCCCTGGTCTTTTTTTTTTTAATGCACAAATATAGAACTGAAGAGTTATGTGTGTGGAATAAAGAAATAAATGAGTATATATTATCTCCCTGAGGAGAAGTTTAAAAAAAAACAACTATGGTGGATTCTTAAGACCTGGGGCTGCAAGAGAAGGTTGGCACTTAGCAAGTCGACATACTTAATTAAACCCACATTTATAGAGGAGCCTCTCCCTCGTCCTGGACACAAGTACTAATTTTCAGGGGACCAAGATGTGTCCCTCAAAGCCACAAAGAGCTTATACACTCATAGGGATACATAACAGAGTCACATTAAAAATGGCAAGTTGGGACCTCTGGTCCACAAAGTGAAATGAGACCATACTTTTTGCACCCCCTCTGCTCCAAAACATAGTGGTGATGGATGAGATATGTAAATAGACACAGCCAGGCTCCAGAGTAAATAAACCAGAAAAGGAAAAATATGTAAAGCAGAGAACAAACTGAAGCACAAGCCTCTTAAGACGTGGATAAGAAAAAAAATTATGGCAGTGGCTTTAAAGGGGCCAAAATGCTTGACCCAAGAGGGAAGACCAAAGCCAGAGGGCTCCACCATCCCAGTATCCTCACCAAATAAAGACAAGAGGAAAAAAAAAAAAAAAAAAGAACCTATTGCCTATGTCATTTACTGGCCTAGGGTTGTGGGAGACCACAGTCTAAATGCTGCATATATATATACACATATATGCATACACACACACATATATACATACACACACACAATGGAATATTACTCAGCCATAAAAAAATTAAATTCTGCCACTTGCAGCAATGTAGTTGGACTTACAGAATATTATGCTTAGTGAAATGTTAGAGAAAGACAAATACTGTATGATATCACTTATAAGGTGGAATCTAAAAAATAATACAAATGAATGTATATGCAAAACAGAAACAGACTTACAGTTATAGAAAACAAACTAGTGGTTACCAATGGGGGAGGGAAAAGGGAGGTGCAACTTAGGGGTATGGGAGTAACAGATAGAAACTACTAGGTATAAAATAGACTAATTTATTTTTTATGTATAAATAGATGTAGCCATTATCTTCTAATAACTTTTAATGGATTATAATCTATAAAAATACTGAAACAGTAGGCTGTACACCTGAAATTATTATAAATTAACTATATTTCAATTACGTATATACACACACACACACACACATATATATATTGCCCTTCCTGTTCATAACCCTGCAATGATTTCTGTTGTCTTTACATTAAAATCCAAACTGAGCCAATCAATCAATCAATAAATCAATAAATGTTATTACCAAGAGATAAACCAAGTTCCTACAGGCTCAGTAACTGGATTTGCGAAGACTTTGTTATGACCAGAGAGCAAGATCTTTTGAAATCCTTCTGGACTAAGGGTCCAGGAGTCAGGCAGTAGCAACTGAAAACCATCAGATGAAGACAGACGAACAATGAGGCAAGAAGAGAAAAAGAAAATATATTTTAAGGGTAAATAAACAAAATATCTCCCATTCAAAAACAAAATTCTTTTTTAAAATGTTATGTTTTTACCATAAAGAGAAATCAAAGGCTAAGAAAGAGCCAGAACAACCAGCAATCAGAATGAATTCTCCCCACGTGAAAGTTATAAACATGTCAACAAAGATCTTAAGATTCGTGCTTTTAGGATGCTCAAAGAGATGAGTAAAATTATAAATTTCATTCAACATGGCAAGAAATGACAGAATAAAAACAGCAAAAAGGAAATAAGGATGGATTGCTATATCATGAAATAGTATGCTCCTAACAATATAACTTCAAAATATATGAAGCATATAAAAATAGAATTTCAAGGGAAAAATCACAAATCAATGATTAGAGTAGAAAATGTTAACATATTTTTATCAGGTGTGTTAAAATAAACTGATAGAAGAAGCAGACAAAAATCAGCAAGGACATAGAAGACTTGAGAAACACAATTAACAAGTTTAATGGGTATTTATGCAAGCATTCCACCTTGGCAGCACAAAGCTCGCTCTGGAATTTTCTAGGCATAAATTAATACTTTTTCTTTCTGGAAGATTCATTCCAGCCTTATCCTAGATAAGGTGCCTGTCATTTCTGCCATTATTGCACGAGTGACAACAATAATAGCTAAGATTTACTGAGCCTGGCCAAGGGCTAATTACTCTGTTACCTAATTTAATCTTAAAAACAATTCTCTAAGGTTGTACTTTCCAAAGTACATGTGACTCTCGAAAATTTGAAATGCATCTGAATTGAGATATAATGTAAACATGAAATACACATTGGAATTTTAAGACGCAGTACCAAAAAAAATACACTTCATTAATAATTTTTATGTCCATTACATGTTGGACACAGATACTTTCATACATGCCAACAGCCAACCAAGCTACTCTGTGACCGTGATGGACCAGGACAAAAACAAGAGCAGTCTGAAACTGTGTCTGGGTACAAACAGAGCAAGAACACATCCAGACCAAACGCCCCTAACTCCCAGCTAATACAGCTGACTTCTTCACCAGTTACAGCTTTTATTCTCTTTTGTTTCTCTCACCTCTGAGGGATAAAAATTAAGGTTTAGCAGAATTGTTCCTGCTTCCAGACAGCACCCAGTCAGAGCAAAACCACCTGCCTTTGAATTCTCTAACAAATCACCTAACACATGTTCAAATCCTGCAACAGCCCCCTCCTAACCTCCCCCCACCACCTTCTGAAAAGCCTCGAGGCTCCTTGCAGAAGGCATTGCCTCAGGTTATTAAATCCACTTTGTTCAACCACAGTGTATTCCTGATGGTCTTTGGCTGGGGGGCATTGATAAGCCCATTTAACAGAGACGAAAA
Source organism: Hippopotamus amphibius kiboko (assembly GCF_030028045.1). Taxonomy (NCBI): domain Eukaryota; kingdom Metazoa; phylum Chordata; class Mammalia; order Artiodactyla; family Hippopotamidae; genus Hippopotamus; species Hippopotamus amphibius. The sequence goes on from NC_080191.1 coordinate 101,128,577, forward strand.
CTGAGGCCCAGAAAATCTAAGTAACTGACTTAAGGTCACATAGGATACTGCGCGACCATCCGTGATCTGCAACCCTGACCACACATCAGACTCTGGAGACGGGACCCACATATCCACGTGTACTAAAAGCGTCCCCCAGCAACAGCCAGCCAGCCATCCAGCCGAGGCTGAGAAACGCTGGCTGGGTGATGTGTAGGGCGGTACATCTCGAACCTCAACATGCCTGTCAGTCGCCCAGGGATGTTGTTAAAATGCAGATTCTGATCCAGCAGGTCTGAGTGGAGCCTGAGATTCTGCATTTCTAACAAGATCCCAGGTGACGCTGGGTCTGCCAGCCCACAGACCGTATGTTGAATAACAGAATCTGATGTCCCTACCCCTCCAGAGTCCTGACTTTCCAGAAATGTGTTTTGTGTCTCTATCCAAAAAAGTAACTTATTTTTTCATTTATTGAGCCCCTGTGATTCATCAAGCACCATGCCGGGCCCTGGGGAACCCAGTGGGAGACCACACAGAAAATGTCTCTGCCCACACGGAGCGCACTTTCTCAGGACCGAGGGGAGGCGTCTCGGTGTCCGGCTGACCCAGGGTCGGCGATCTCACGTCCCTTCTAGCTGAGGCCCTTGTGATGTTCAGGGCCCTCATAGTGTCCTTCCAGCATCAACACTGTATTATTTGATTTTCTCCTGAATAGGAGGAATTTGGGAACCACATATTCATTCCAGAGGCATTTGTTTACTAAAACAACTGTAACGTGGGGAAAAGAAAACACAAATATTTAAGGTCATGAAAATAGAAACTGTGTTGTCATTTTTAAAAAATCACAGCAAATGTAACGGGATTTCAAAGTAAGTTATTTAGCATCCATGAAAGAATCCCCCCAAAGATTACCGCACTTTTGACGTAGGTCAGATTCTGGGACTACGTGTCTCTAGACTGTACCTAACTGAAGCTCAGATGTTTTCATTGCTCTTGCATGTAAATGGTTTGGACATGAAATTTTAATTAGTCTTCAAAAGGCATCATACGTCTGCTGCTGGGAGATGGGGAATTTGGTAATCCTGCCTTTTTTGTTTCTCCCGGACGTTACGACGACAGGGCCAATCTATTGAAAGCTGGAGTTTTCTTGCTCTTCATGTGCGGTCAGTTGTGTAAGGTGAAAAAGAAAAGCTGTCCTTGACACCCACAGCGGGCTTGGCGCGCTCTCTGCTGGTCCTCCTGTGGAGCATAATACTTGCACAGACCATCGGCATCCGAGGAGGCCATTCTGTGACGTTGATGGATGGAGAAAAAAAACAAGACCACCCACAATCACGCCTGAACACAGACGAATTGTGGTCAAGGTCCAAACCACAAATTGACCCCACATCCCATATCCTGGCTGAGTGACCGCCACTGCTTTTCCAGTGCCAGCCTTGGTCTATTCCTACCTGCTTCTAGGTGAGATTACTCAGGCACCCAGACACAGAAGTCTCCTGGCACACGGTGGCCACTCGAGATCTAATCGTGGAACGGATCTCCTAATTTCTCATTCTGTATACCCTCTTCTCGGACCACCATTTCCTATTCTTCTAGCTCGCAAGCCTTACCTCAGATGCATGGCTCTCACGGATGCAAAGCCAGGCTTTTCACCTTCCCCAGGCCTGGCCTCAGCCGCTGGACGAGGCTGGAGAAACTCACAGCATCCGCTGAGCTGCCTCACGTTAGGCTCGCGAGCAGGTGACTTGCGCGTGCTCTCAGGCTTCCCCGGGGGTGATCTGAGCCGAGCAACATCTAGGGAAGGGAAGAGGGGTTTGAGACGAGAACGGAGAGGTCCTGGGGGAGAAAACACGGAGGAAAGGGGATCGGAGGTGAGGGGTCACCTGCAGAAGCCTTCCAGTAGAAGAAAGTGGCATTTTACATGTCTCTGGGGTAGAAGGAAACAAATTCCTTTTGGGAGTATGACCTTTTACTCCTCAACCCCCAAGATCTAGACCATCCCATTCATAAGCCCTTTTACAGTATTTTAGAAAGAGGGTCATCTAACGAAAGACCACTACCAGCCAGCCTAGTGCTGCCGTTGCGTGCGTCCTACGGTGGCCTGGTCTCTGGATATCACCCCACCTCCTGACCCACGAGCCCTCTGCCTCGGCCGCGTTCCATCTGCTACCCCCAGCTCTCCTGTGACTCAGAGGGTCTCTTCTCTTATTCTGGGCCATTCTAGAGTCTTCTCCTTTGGAGTTCCCCAATCGCCTGCTGCTTTCCCAAACACATCTCTAGTGTTAATAAAAGAAACATTTCTGCTCAAGTCACAGTCTCAGAGCCTCTAGTGTCCATGTCCCCACATGGCAATAGAAAAGCATTCTTTCTTGGGGAGCGTGGTAGACTGAAAATAGTGCCCCAAAAGATACACATGTTCTAATCCTTGGAACCTGTGAAAGTTACCTTATATGGCAAAACAGAAACTTGCAGAAGCGATGAAGTTCAGAATTTTGAGATGGGGAGGGAATCCTGGATTATGGGAGGAAATCACATGCATCCTCCCAGGAGGGAGGCAGAGAGAAGGCGGCAGAAGAGGAGAAGCAGAGCGACGACAGGGGCAGAGGTGAGAGGGAGGCGGCCGCATGGCCCGGAACACCAACAGCCACCGCAGGTTGGAAGAGACAAGGAACGGATTCTCGCCTGGAGCCTCTAGAGGAAGCCCACCCTACAGACACCTTGATTCACACCGCTGCCCCCCGAAACTGGAGAGAATACATTTCTCTCTAAGCCCCCGAGATTGTGATGGTCACAGCAGCCCTAGGAAGCCAGGGCAGGGAGGTCCCACCCCTCCCTCTCCTGCCCCGCCTGTGGCCTCCCCTGGAGGCAGGCCCCCAGCTCTGCCAGCTGGTGAGCAGCCTGCCGGGAGCACAGAGCGGGCACCAGACGCAGAAAGACCGAGAAATGTGTGCGGAGCTGCAAGGGGATTCCAGCCGAGGTGTTTGCCCGCGTTCCTGCCCTTGACCTGTCCTTGGGCAGCGTGGGTCACTACCCAACAAGACGCAGAAAGTTCATGACTTCAGATGAACTCAGAAGCCCTCAGCTACAAACCAGCATTTCCTGGGGGTGGAAAACCCATTTTTGGAATAGAAAAAGTTTACAGGGAATGCCTTCAGGGAGGTGAACTTTCTTGAAATGTCATGGCCTGTGCAAACTTCCAGTGTTCGGTTTGGCAAACAGAGGAGCCTGGGGCTGGAAGGAGAAGACGGTCCAGGAGAAGCGGATGCTACTGAGGTCTGCTGGTGTAGAAGGGGCTGCAGGCATCCGCGGCTGACACTGTCTTCAGAAAACCCCTTCCTTTCCTGAGTTCACCTCACCCCCATGTTGTCCAGCAGGGGCTGAAGAACGAAAACTTGAAATGAGTAAAAATGCTTCTAGCCTCTCAGACCTGCTCCTTCCCCAGGCTAGTGTGAGTGACAAAAAAAAAAAAAAGTCCCTTTTGGGGGTTGTGAGCTATGCCGTGCCCAAGGGGAGTCTGGGATCTCTTAAACGGATACTTCTTTCTCTTAATAGTTACTTTTCATCGTGAAAATATGCCGGGATCAACTCGGCGACTCGAGGTGAGTGACGGGTGCCGCAAGCTTGAAGAAGATACAGACACAGACTGAAGAGAAAGATGGGACCGGGGGACTCAAGACCTCTAGGATCAAGAGCCCTGCTGACTCATCCCAGGTTGCTTTTATTGAGTTCGTGGGCTACCATTCTCAGGTTATACTCATAAGCAATCAAAGGCCTCACATGACTGAGGCAATTATCTTTGTTTACTTCCTGGGTCTGAGTTGAGCAGGTGTGGATTTGAGCTGGGCCTGGAGAGCAAAACAGCCCTGGGGGCAGGAGACCTCTCTCAGATATTGGGGGTCGGTGCCCCACCCGTGTTGGCCCCTCTGCGACTGTGCCTTTCTTAGGTTGTTCCTCCCTTGAGGAATCTTACCCATCTCTGGCTAACCAGTCATCCTCCAGGGCCAAACATGGTGATATAAGGAAGGCTCTATGCACCACCCCTGTTGGCCCCTCTGCGGCTGTGCCTGTCTTAGGTTGTTCCTCCTCTGAGGAATCTTACCCGTCTTTGGCTAACCAGCCGTCCTTCAGGGCCAAACAGGGTGATATTAGTCTCCACGCCCCGCACCCTCAGCTCCTCCACTGCTCAAGCAGGACATTCTGAATCCCATCGCTTGGCCCACATACTTCAACATTTTCAAGGTTTCAAAAAGGTTCCCGAATGTCTTCCCACAAAAATGTATAAGGATTTTACAGAAAATTTGTAAAACAGAATAGAAGGGGAAAAAAATCACATACCCATCTCTCTTTAGTGCACCCACCCACTATTGGGATTTCAGAGTATTTCCCTCTTCCACATCATTTTTCTTTGGTTTTAGAAAACTACGGTCAGGACTAGATTCTGCAATTCCGAGAGCTGCACCCGACCGCCCACCATGAGACGGCGGTTCCCTGTTACAAACTCTCTCGGTCGTTGCGTTCCCCGCAGCCCTCATCATCAACTGCGATGCTCCCCGGCAGCCAAGGCCCAGACACTGTAGGGAGAAAGGGTGAGGAGGAGCGGGATGAAAAATGGTACTGACCGCCGAGGCAAAATTAAGCTCAGTTTGGATAAACGGTGTTCATTAGTGACGTTAAATCCAAGTGGCAAAGTGAAAACTCTGACTTCGTAGAGTTGACTCTCATTATTCACAGATTTGTGAGTTTGCCTACGCGCTAAACTTCCTCTGTAACCTGAAAACCAGTGCCTGTGGGCCTGGGGTCATCTGCAGACACACACCGAGGAGGGAAAACTTGTGACCCTGCCACCATGTTCCCAGCTGACGCCACACAAGGTGACACTGCCTCCTTGCTCAGCGCCCTCCTGTAAAAAAGGGTCCTTTCTGAGTTCTATTTAGTGCTGTTTGTACATTTTTGTGCTTTGTGTTGGTGATTTTGCTGTTTTCCAAGGCTAGTGCTGGAGTGCTGTCTAGCGTCCTAAGCTCAGAGGCTGTGACGAGCCTTATGGAGAAAATGCACGTGTTAGATGAGCTTCATTCAGGCATAAGTTCTAGTGCTGTTGACCGTGAGTTCAAGGTCAATGAATCCACCAAATATATTAAAAGGTGTCTTAAAGAGAGACACGCATTAAACAAGGTATGTATCCATCGGTTGACAAAAATGCTATGACAGGAAGACCAGGACACTAACTCTGTATTTCCCCTGGAAGCAGTGGTTCCATGGTCACAAATCCAGTGTCCATGGCAGCTTTATAGAACATCATGACCACAAATAACAAGATTTGATTAGACACCTTTCAAAAAATATTTTCCTTGAAAATCTAAAAATAGACTTACCATATGATCTTGCAATCCCACTCCTGAGCATATATCCAGAGAAAACTCTAATTCAAAAAGATACATGCACCCCAATGTTCATTGCATCACTATTTACAATAGCCAAGACATGGAAACAACGTAAACATCCATTGACAGGTGAATGGATAAAGCAGATGTGGTACATATATACAACAGAATACTACTCAGCCATGAAAAAGAATGAAATAATGCCATTTGCAGCAACATGGATGGATCTGGAGATGATCATACTAAGTGAAGAAGGTCAGATAAAGACAAATGATGTCACTTACATGTGGAATCTAAAATATGACACAAATGAACTTAACTATGAAACAGAAACAGATTCACAGACATAGAGAACAGACTTGTGATTGACCACAGAGGAGGGGAGGGAAGGATTGGGAGTTTGGGATTAGCAGATGCAAACTACTGTATATAGGATGGATAAACAGCAAGGTCCTACTGTATAGCACAGGGAACTATATTCAATGTCCTGTGATAAACCACAAAGGAAAAGAATATGAAGACGAATATATGTATATATATATATAACTGAACCACTTTGCTGTACACCAGAAACTAACACAACATTGTAAATCAACTATACTTCAATAAAAAAAAAAAACTATACCTTTAGAGGATTGTGACGTATGTATAATAAAAACAGATGGACCAAGTTCATGGGCACATCTATGTACAAATCAATGAGGACAGCAAAGGTGCTTTTGTTCTATGTGTCAGAGACCACTGGCACCCTCCCCAACACTCCTGTCTCACTAACAGCTCCTCAGTTTTATTTAGGGTAAAAAAGCTTACAACCCAAAAGTCTACATTTCCCAGTTTTGCTTGCAACTGTGATCACAAGAGTGTAATCAGTAGTTCAAATTGTACACTTTAAAAAAAAAAGCAGCAGTCGTTGATGGTGAGGTGGTTTGTTAAATTGTGATAAAATATACATGAACATAAAAGTTACCACTTTAGCCATTTTTAAGTGTACAATTCAATGGCATTAAGTATCTTCACATTGTTGTATTACCATCGCCACTACTCATCTCCAGAACTTTTTCATCATCCCAAACTGAAACTCTGGCCCCGTTAAACACCTTCCCCACTCTCTGCTGCCCCCTGGTAACCACTATTCTAATTTCTGTCTCCACGAGACATACCAGTCATGTGGTAAGTATATGTCTACCTTTTTAAGAAGTGGCCAAATTGACTTCCAGATTGTTTGTATATTCCTACCAGCTAGTCTGAAGTTAAGTTCCTCCATGTCCTCACCAGCACTCGTGAACCATTCTAATAAGTGCATAGCAGTATCTCATTGTGGGTTTTTGTTTTTTACGAGTTTGCCTCAAAAATCTTTTCTTAATGGGGTGAAATTCACATGACAAAATTAAATATTTTAAAGTGAACACATCAATGGCATTTAGTAAATTCACAATATTGTGCAACCACCACCTCTATTAGTTCCAAAACAAATAAGGTCCCATTAAGCAGTCACGCGCAGTCCCCTCTCTCCTCAGACACTGGCCATCATCAACCTACTCTCTGAATTTGATGACTCTAGGGACCTCATATGGTATTTGTGCTTTTGTGTCTGGCTTATTTCACTGAGCCGGTTTTCAAGGTTTGTCCATGTTGTTGCATGTATCAGAATTCCACTCCTTCAAAGCTGAATGACATTCCATCTTATGTTGTCTTAGTCCATCCGGGCAGCTATAACAAAATGCCATGAACCATGTGGCTTATCAACAGAAATTTACTTCTCACAATTCTGGAGGCTGAGAAATCCAAGACTCAGACACAGCAGATGTGTCTGGTGAGGACCCCTTTCCTGGTTCATAGATAGTGTCTTTGTGCTGTGTCCTCACGTGGTAGGAAGGGGGCAATCTAGCTCTCTGGGGTCTCTTTTATAAGGGCACTAAATGCCTCCTAAAGTCCCAACCTCCTCATATTATTAGGTTGGGCATTGGGTTTGACATATGAATTGTGTGTGTGTTGGGGGGAGGTTTACACACAGCCCATTTTGTTTATCGATTCATCTGTCGAAGTATATTTGTTTCCACCTTTTAGTTACTGTGAATAATGCTATATGAACATTAGTGTACAAATATGTCTTCAGGTCCCTCTTTGCATTCTTCTGGGTCTATACCTAGAAATGAAATTCCTTGATCACTTGGTAATTCTATATTTAATTTTTTGACAAACCTGCTAGGGATGTTTTTCAGAGAGCCCTTCAGAGTGGTCTGGTTCAGTGGGGGACACACATTTTTTTTACCCCTCCCTGCTTCCTTTGCTTCCTCTCTGAATGTGGATATAATAGCTGGAGCTTCAGCAACCATCTGAGAACTTAAAGGCACTTTGAGGATGGGGACCAGGCACCAAGAAAGACGAACGTCTCCCTGATCATATCATGGAGTGTAGTACTGAGATGGTGATGGCCAGGTTTCCTTCACATGAGAGAAAAATCTAGTCCCTCGTTTGCCTTGTGGGTCAGAGTGGTCTCTATACTTAGTGAATACAGGCCCTAACTGACATATCCCTCCTGGTACTGACCTTCATCCTGGGGCAACATTGGTTGGATCAGAAACAATCCCGATGGTCTGATGTGCTGTAAATGCCCCAGGGGTCCTGGGGGCCATGACTCTATCAGACATGCATCCCAGCTCACCTGCCTTCTCCCCTGCCTTCTACAGGTGTGGATCTCTAGTAAACATCCTGGGACCCAAACTCCTTCTCAGCCTCCACTTCTGGAGAACCCAATCTGCAATTCACTCCATAGTCTCTCAAAGTTTTTCCTGGCCCGAAGGGTCTAGATGGAAAGAACAATGGAGAGAATACAGCAGAGAAGGTGTGGGCTTCAGAAGGGGTCAACCCTGTTTGAATCCTAATGCTTCCCAGCTGTGTGGCCTTCAGAAAATGACTTAAATTTTCACATCTATGAAAGACGGACAACAGTTTCTCCTCTATATACTAGGAAAGAACAAATATGACTCCATATTAGATCTGTTCATTTTTTCTTTAATTTTATTGAAATATAGTTGATTTACGATGTTGTGTTTAATTTCTGCTGTACAGCAAAGTGGTTCAGTTATACATACATGTACCTTTTTTATATATTCTTTTCCATCGTGGTTTGTCACAGGGAATTTTTTTATGTCATTTTTATTGTAATACACGTTTGAAATCTGTTTTATTTTTTTATTTTTATTTATTTACTTTTTAATTAATTAATTAATTAATTTTATTGGCTGTGTTGGGTCTTTTTTTTGCTGTGTGCGGGCTTTCTTTTAGTTGCGGTGAGTGGGGGCTACTCTTCGCTGTGGTGCACGGGCTCCTCATTGCCATGGCTTCTCTTGTTGTGGAACACAGGCTATAGGGGCGTGGGCTTCAGTAGTTGCAGCACATGGGCTCAATAGTTGTGGCTCATGGGCTCTAAAGCGCAGGCTCAATAATTGTGGTGCATGGGCTTAGTTGCTCTGCAGCATGTGGGATCTTCCTGGCGCAGGGATCGAACCCATGTCCCCTGCATTGGCAGGTGGATTCTTAACCACTGCATCACCTAGGAAGCCCTGTCACAGGGTATTGAATATAGTTCCCTGGGCTAAAGAGTAGGACCTTGTTATTTATCCCTCCTATATGTAATAGTTTGCATCTGCTAATCCCAAACTCTTAATTCTTCCCTCCCCCTCCCACCCTCCCCCCTGGCAACCACAAGTCTGTTCTCTATATTTGTGACTATTTTTTGTTTCATAGATACATTCATTTGCATCATATTTTAGGTTCCACATGTAAGTGATATCATATGGTATTTGTCTTTCTCTGTCTGACTTCCTTCACTTAGCAGGATAAGCTCTAGGTCCATCCATGTTGCTACAGATGGCGTTACTTCATTCTTTTTTATGGCTAATATTCCATTTTAATATATACCATGCCTTCTTTATCCATTCACCTGCTGATGGACATTTAGGTTGCTTCCATGTCCTGGTTGTTGTGAACAGTGCTGCTGTGAACACAGGGGTGCATGTGTCTTTTTGAATTATAGCTTTGTCTGAGTATGTGCCTGGAAGTGGGATTTAGATCTTTAAACTTTGTGCTCTATTGCTTGTGCTTAGTCATGATGGCTCTTCACCTTTTGTAAAAGAATGTTGCCCATTGCCTGAAATATACAGGATAGCACATTCTCAAGGCTCTGACCTTTAAAATCCATTCACACAGAGGTAAAAAGTTGCAGAACAGAGAATAACATTTGTCTTGCTGGAGGTTTACAGGAACATCATGACCTGACATAGAGTGGTGCAAGAACAAAGGATTCCAACCCCAAGAAGTCTGCAGCAACTAACCACATCCCTCCCTATCCTTGCCTTTAAAAAATGCTTTGTTGAAACCCTTCTAGGAGTTTGGGATTTGGGGGGCGCAAGCCACCCATGGGCTTGTGTGACCCACAATAAACTTTTCTCTGCTCCAAACTCTGACATCTCAGTATTGTTTGGCCTCAGTGTGTGTTTGTGTGCACATGAATTTGTGTTCGGTGACATTTAGACAGTGATTGTGAGGGTTAACTGAGCTGATGCAGGTAGAGGGCTTGGCAGAGTGAATGACATATGCTGATAACATTACTGTAATTCTTTTGGCAAAAACGTCCTTGTCCATTCAATTTCACACAGGGATTCCCATAAAAGAGTCCCCCAATGAGGGTGTATGAAGCAGCAAACACTAGGATTTATATGTATTTTCCCATTTAATCTTTCTGGGAACCCTACAAGGTGGTTGTCATTAATATGTCCATTTTAAAGATGAGAAAGTTGAGGTTCAGAGAGATTGAGCAACTGGTCCAAGGTCACAAACCAATAAGTCATGGAGCCAAGATTCAAATCTGGGTCTCTCTGTGTCCAGAGTGTGAGATAATAAGAAATGCATGTATTGGTCTCTGCCCCAAGATTCTAACACAGAGCTCCTAAAAATCCTTATAAATAGGGATGCTGGGAGAATCTTTATTTCTAGTATTTAGTCTTTGACCCTGGTTCCTGACACTGAATTCCTAAATCCCTTGGAATTTTCTGGGGGACCAGAACATCTTTTGTTCAAATGAGGTGACTCTGGGTGGGGTGGGCTCTTGGATGAGGGCTGGTCACAGGAAAGACCAAGCCATGATTAGAAGCTTGGAAATTTCAGCCCCTCCCCTCGTTCTACAAAGAGGGGAGAGGGGCTGGAAATGGAGTTCCGAATCGATCATGGCTATGTGCTGAGGCTCCATAAGAGCCCCAATAGTATGGGGAGCTTCTGGGTTAGCAAACACATCCAGCTACCAGGGGGTGGCACACCTGTCGGGGAGGGGGGAAATTTCTCCTCTACCTCTAATGGGTTCTTGTGGCTGGACTAATAATAAAATTAACACAAGACAGATTAGCAGGAAGAAAAGAAACAGTTTAAATAGTGAGGATGGAGGTCTCCTAGAAATGGTACCTGCGAAGTGGCCAAAGCAGGCAGCTTTCATACTTTTCAGACAAAGAAACAGTAACTTTGAAAGGAACTAACAGGAGAAAGAAACTTAGGCGTGGGTGCTTAATTAGTAAGGAAGTAACAAGGTCTGCTTATATGGGCTTCTCCACCCTGGGTTCCTCCTCTCTGGTGTAAGAATGTCTCTACCTCCTGGTGCAGGAAGGGTGCATTTCATGTGGGAGATTTGTCTCCTGCTCTCAGGGGACAGGAAGGAGGGTAAAAGTCCCTTTTGTATCAGCTGTTTCTTTTCTTTTCTTTTTCTAATTTATTTTTGGCTGCGTTGGGTCTTCGTTGCTGCACCCAGTCTTTCTCTAGCTGTGGCGAGTGGTGCCTTCTCTTGCTGCGGAGTACAGGCTCCAGAGTGCAGGCTCAGTAGTTGTGGCGCACGGGACGCTCTGCAGCATGTGGGATCTTCCCAGCCCAGGGCTCGAACCCGTGTCCCCTGCATTGCCAGGTGGATTCTTAACCACTGTGCCACCAGGGAAGTCCCTATCCGCTGTTTCTGAAATAACTTTAATTCAAAACGATCAATATGCCATTGAGGAGGGCAGCCTGTCCTGGGTGCCAACACACCTCAGCTCCCCGGGGACAGAAGTTCCTGCACTGGGGGCCCTTCCAGACCATGTCGTACATACCTCTCCCCCGGCCATTCCTCTGCATCCTTTATCATAGTCTTCACTACGTAAACTGGTAAACATGAGCATTTTCCCTGAGTTCTGTGAGCTGTTCTAGCAAATGATGGAATCCAAGGAAGGGGTTGTAGGAACCTCTGATTTGTAGGCAAGTTGGACAGATGTTATGGGCCACCTGGGAACCTACCGCCTGTGACTGGCATCTAACATTCGGGGGTGGTCTTGTGGAACTGAGGCCCTAACCTGCGGGGTCTGTGCTAACTCCAGTTAGTGTCAGACTTGAACTGAACTGTGGAACACCCAGCTGGTCACAGAGAATCTCTTGGTGAGGGGAAAACACCCAGACGTTTGGGTGTCACCAGAAGCATCAGAAGCAAAGTGTCCTGTGTGAGGAGTAAGAGGAAACACAGGCGTGTGCCCGTGCTGGACGAGAGGCAGAGGCTGACCGCTTTGCTGCCCGGTCATCACGCCCCTGGCTCTGTCCCCACCATGCAGCCCTTCCCAGAGTAGCAGGGGCTGAAGTGCTGATTGCTAGTTTAATATCAGGCAGAGGAAGACTCAGGGCAGATCCAGATCCAGATCTGTATTTGCTTCTATACATTTATATTTGTTGATTTTAGTTGGGGAAAGATAATCCTTAATACACTCCCTGGATCAAACTAGGGCACAACTGAAGAATGCAATTGTTCTGCACGTAAAGCTCCTCTGGGAGCCCCAGAGGGAGGGAGGGAAGGGGCCGGAACCATGGAGAGGAGCCAAGTGGAGGGCAGCTGGACAGGGAGGGGCACAGCACAGGTGGCAGCTGTGGCTGGGGGACTTCTGAGAACAGGGATGTAGGATGTTTACTGACCTGCTGGACTGGCCCAGGCACCCCAGCCCCACAGTGATCTGCAAATCGTCCGTAGCAGAGACTTCACAGGCGTGTGAGTGGAGGGGGTGGCAGGGAAAGGTGGCGGGGGCCGGTGTTTTTGGGCATGGGGCGTGCACATCCGAAAGAAGGAAAAACCATGATGAGAGACAGAACGAGATCCAGAAATCAGCAGAAACAGGAAATCAGAGCAATGGTAACTCGGAGAAACACGTGCCTTCACGATCTCCCCAAAGACGAGGGAGGCCGGGATTGTGCAGGACTTGACACTTCTGGGTGGTGCTGGGTCAGACTGATTGGGAGATGGCCGGGTGCCTTCAGCTCAGTGTCCACCGCTCTGCAATGGCCGAGCCTGCATGTCCTCTGACCAGGTTCCCTCAAGAATCCTAATTGGGTAGAGAGAGACACTGCCCCACCCCAAGTCCCTGGGGGGAGAGAGTGCATGTGTGTATATACGTGTGTGCGTGTGCGTGCGTGCGTGAGTGTGCATGTGTGTGGCGTGCGTCCGTGCACGGGCCAGGGAGGGTTCTTTGGGACTGGAGCTGGCCCTGCCTGCCCCTCCCCTTGGGCTCAGCCTTCGAGAGTGAGGAGGGGGAAACGCAGGGAGAGGGCTGCTGAGGGCTGGAGGGAATCATGTCTGTGAATGGGCTGTGCCAGGACCCAACCTTTTCCCTCCTCCCACCACAGTAAAAACAAGTGCTCCTGCCATTAATGGACTAGGCCTTGCCTGGCAATGAACACCTCTGCAGAGGAGCCACGTGGGGAGAGAAAAACACAGGAACTTATCAGCTGTCCACCCACAAGACCACTCCCCCCAAAGCCCTTGCTGGCAGCCCTCACACCCCACCTGGAAGAGAACCTATGTAGTTCTTCTCTGTGGCAGGAGGCAGGCAGGTAAGGGGACAGAGTCCTGACCCACCTGGCCACCCCCCCCATCACAACAGACATCCCTTCCCCACCTGCCTCTTTCCCACCCACAGTGACAGGGAGCAGGCAGGGAGGAAAGCGTCTGTGACTGGGCCGTTTCCACGTCCCACAGCAAACACGAAGCTGGTCCCACCCTGGAATGCTGTGTTCCCTGGGGCAGGAGGCAGCGGCCTGGGAGCAGGAAGACTAGGCAGCCTGGGGTTCAAGCCTGCCCCCAGCCCTATGAGATGCAGGGCTGCGTGAAAGCAGCAACCTCTTGACGCCTGTTTCCTCGCCAGTAGAATGGAGATAGTAGTTCTGGGGGCTCAGAAACCTGCCATTTGGGCATACTGATTATTTTGAATTAAAGGTACCTGAGAAGCAGCCAGTACAAATCATTTTGAATCATCTGAAAGCAGGAGGTGAGGTTTCCTCCTGGTGCTAGGAGAGTAGAAGTCACCCTCATCACCAGAAATAGGGAATTCAGGGCCCGTAAGTCTGTATAAACAAACCTGTTACTTCTCCACCAACTTACTACCCCAAGTCCAAAGCCCTTTTCTTGTCAATTCTTCACAAATGGATTATTTCTTTGTCTAAAATGTACAAAAGCCTCCTGCTTTGGTTACTTCTTTGAGTCTCATATTTTTATGGTACTCTCATATGTAGGAAATTAAATTTGTTTTCCCCTTTAATCTGTCTTATGTCAATTTAATCCTTAAGCCAGCCAAAGGACCTAGAAAGGAAGAAGGGACGTTTTCCTCCCCGCTCAGTCCTGTGCTCACACGGGGGCTCTAAGAGGAGGCACTTGTCAATAGAACACACGTGGAGCAGAGCTGGTGCTCAGCAGACAGCAATTTAACTTTCTCCGGAAAACCCAAAGCCCTCCCCACCATGTTGAAGGACTCGGTAGAGGTAGGCAGGACACCGAGGCTTGTAATACAGGAAGCAATGTTTATTGTACCGGTACAGGCCCAGTGGACTCACATCCAAAGACTGAGCCCCGAAACAAAGAAAAGTTTCCCCTTTTATAAACCAGTTCCCGCGCTTTTTGGGAGCCTATAGCTATGTTTATCTAGGCAGGGGCAAGGTAGAGAGGCCAGAGTGCAGAAGTTAGATTTTTCCCTTATCTCCTTGACTCAGATGTCTGGGCTGTTTATGGCAGGATCTCTGTAAAAGAGGCCATACGTTACTTATTCCCTGAGGTTTGGATTCTCTTCTGTTTGCCTCTTCCTTCCCTGCTTTTATTATTAACCTGCCTCAACCAGTTACTCTTTCCCCCAACTCAACTTGAAAGGGTAATTTGGGGCTCATCATGTGATGTGAAGGAAGTTAGTATTTGCAAGCATCTACCCTCAATCAGGCACAGGCTGTGGGCCTTTCTAAAACAAAACAGATGTGTGGGGGATGAGACCAAGGAGCCCATCTTCTCAGCCCCAACCTTGGGCCCCTGATTTTCCCAGAGTGAAGAGCTGAAAATGACAAAGGGTTTGCTCAGGGTGGTGTATGGAGTCCGGAACAGAGCCCATCTCAACCCTGGTCTTGTGAACCCTGTTGCCTTCTGGCTCTGATGAGCCTGGAGGGAAATTGGGAGAGAATGGAATGGGGTGCAGACCTATGTGAGCTGGTCTCATTGTGTTACTGAGTCCAAGCTCGCTCTGTTCACTACATGACAGGCCAATAAATCGGAGAGAAGGTATTGAGGTAAGGAATATGACTTTATTTGGAAAGCTAAGTGTCTAAGAAGGTAGTGGATTAACGTCCTAGATTACCATCCTATCAGGGAGGGGAGGAGGTGAGGAAGTAAAGTAAAAAGGACATTAGCTTTGCAAAATATCCCCTGGCTTGGCCAGCCTCGGGGAGGGGATGTGTTAATTTCTTTTCCACAGGCATTCACAGGTGGGCAGGTTCAGATTGTCTCTCTGTGAGCTGAACAAAAGCACTTCAGTTACCATTCAGGCAGAGGGGCAGGGTTCCCTGAGGCAGGCCATCCTGTATGCCTAGAGCTATAGACAGCATCCTTTTAGTGATTATAGTAACAAAAGCAAGGAAAAGCAAAGGTTAAAGTGAAAGAAACAGATGCAACGTGGAGTCTGTTCTTCCCTGTTACAACTGTCTACAATAACTGGGAGTGGGGGTGGGAACAAGGCCCTGCTCTCGTCCTTGAACCAGAGTCTCCTACAAAACAAAAGACTTACACAGCTGGGGGAGGGGCAGGACAGCTTGCTGTCTCCAGAACACAAAGGCCCGTGTGTCTGGAAGAAGGATGGAAGAAAAACTCTACCCCAGCTGAGGGCAGAAACCTGTCTTGGTGGAAGGGAGCTGCTATACCGTGAAAACACTCAAGCAGCCCTGTGGAGAGGCTCCCATGAAGAAAAATTGAGCCCTCTCCACCCCCACCCCCCACTCCCTCCCCACCCCAAGAGCCAGCAGCACCTTTCCAGCTGCATGAGTACTCAACCTTAGAAGTGCTGCCCCAGTCAAGCCTTCAGCTGACAACTGACTTCAACCTCATAATAAACACCAGGCTAGAACCATTCAGCCAATTTGCTCCCAAATTCTTCATCAACAGAAACTGGTAAAACCAAGCGGGACCCTGTGAAGTCCTCCCTGGTACAAGTCTTTTCTGTGTCCCCCATTTCTCATTTGCCGGAAATAGGCTTCATTCAGCTCCCTAGATCTTCCCTGAGTTCCAAAGAACAGATTTAAATATTTGTTAATCAGGGAAGGGAGGGGGTGCAGAGATAAAGGAGAAACAGTCAGTAAACAATAGTACAGCCCTGGGGCGGGGTCCTGGTTCCTTCTCAAGGAATATACATGAGGATACCTTTGAGTTCTTCTGCAGAAACTAAGGCCCCCACCCAGGTGGAGGATGTTAACTTCAGGCTGAGCACAAGATTGCTGGAGCACCACCATTTTACCTCACCACCAACCAATCAGAAGAAAATCACACACCCCGTGGCCCTCAGCCCAAATTTTGCCTATAAAAACTTTTCCCCCAGAACCATCAGGGAGTTCAGGGTTTTTGAGCACAAGCCACCCATCTCCTTGCCGGCCCTGCAATAAACCTTTCTCTGCCCCAAACTCTGATGTTTTGGTTTGTTTGGTCTCACAATGCGTAAGGCACATGAACCTGTGTTCGGTCACACTGTGAGACATCATAAATTATCACTTGTTTAAGCCACTAAGAATTGGGGAGATTTGTTTAACAGCAATAGAAAACCAATACATGATTTTACACATCAGAATTTCAAGTAAAATTTCATCTGAAGAACTCTGTTGCATAAAAGAAAACAACAGCAAACAAAAAACTTTTCTATAGTATTCATGTAATCCAATCTTCTTAATTCATTAATTAGAAATAGAGCCAAGAAAGATCAAGATATGGTGACATAACTGAGTCAAGGCAGAGCCAAACCAGCTCACAACTTCAATGGCTGCTTCATTCCATCCCATTCAACAAGATCAGATACTGGGGGAACAAGGTATTCAGAGCTTGGTTCAGAGAGAAGACTGGTTTATCCAACCTGGTCATTAAGGCAAGTACCAAGATGTTCCTGAGGGAAGATTAGACAAGTCTACTCTTCAGTTTTAATTTGATAACAAAGTGAGACAGGAAGAGGCTAGGGCACAATCTTTAGGAGAATGGCATAGCCCAAGGACACGACATAACATGACATAAACTGGTTAGAACCAACTAGACCCAAGATGGTGGATGAGTTGACTTCCACTAGACCTTGAGGCTCAGGATATGCTCTTTGTAACACATCAGCTAAATGACACACCCACAGGTGCCGTGACAGTTCCAAGGCTGACCATAAAAGGTCAAAAAGCGGTGGTGGCCCAATTCCTGGAAATTCCCACCCCTTCCCCAAAATAGTTGGAATACTGCTGCCACTCATTAGCCTATGAAATTACCCACCCCTATAAAAACTGACAACCCTGTACCCTGGGGCCTCTCGCCTTCTGAGATGGCCCACACTCTGTCTGTGGGGTGTGTATCTTCCTGAATAAACCTTCTTTCACTTTGCAATGACTCACTCTCAAATTCTTTCCTGCATGAAGCCAAGAACCCACGCTTGGCAGCCATGCCAGGGACTCACCTGAGACCTGGGAGGTGACCATCCTCTCACACCTCAGTCTTTCATGAAACAAAGGGTTGAAGTAAATGGAAAGAGGTCACTATTGCTCTCCTGAACATAAGGCATGATGAGTTGGAACTTTAAGAGTCTTTATTTTTTAAAAAAAATTTTTCCATAAACAAGTTTAAAACTCATCAACCCATCAACTAAAAGCTTTGCTACCCCAAACATGTCAATTTCCCCAACACCAAATCAGTGATTTGCAGCATAAATAAAGCAATCAGAGTGATGAAAATAGAAGGCTTCCAGCAAAATCCACTTCTGAGAGCTGCTGCCAAAGGGAGAAGAAAAAGCATTTTCAAGTTAAAATTTGGACTGAAAATGAGCTGAGAATAAACTGAAAATTATCACTTCTCTCTGAAACCCAGTGGTTAATTACACTGTTTCACAGCAAGGTGTGTACAGATGTAGCTGGGATAAAGGAAATAAATGTACATTCAGAGCAAATTCAAACCACAATTCCTTTGATGGTGTATTATTCACCTCTTTTCCCCAAGCCCAAGCTAGGCTGCAAATGTTATGCTGACTTCCTTCAGTGGAGATTGTGAAATTGCTAGGAAATGGCTGAGGACCTTTGCCCTGTCTCTTCACATGCTGAGTTCCCAGACCTCTCCTTTCCACAGTCCCTGGTCACTGCTATTTACGTTGCCACCTGGACACGTATGCAGTGTGTGGGACAAGTCCCAAAACTTGCTGGGGTTCTTGCTGCTTCCTTGGTCTGTGTGAGCAGCAAAGATGTGAAAGGTCTCACACATGCAGGTGTTGGGGCCACTGCACAGCTCTACATGGAAGCGCTTTCCTCTCTACTCAAAATATGATTTATATTATGATTTCATTTTATATAAATGCATCTACTCACAGTCAAAGGCCGATAGAATAGGGCTATTTAACCAATTAGAATGAGCACAGTAGCTCAAGGTAAAATGAAGCAGGACCCTGTGGGGCTCTCCCAGGTACAAATTTTTTCCATATCCCCTGTTTCTTGTTTGTAGGAAATAGGTTTCATTCAGCCTCCTTGACCTTCCCTGAGTTCCAAACAGGGAAGAGAAGGGATGCAGAAGCAAAGGAGGAACAGTCAAAACAAATAAACAAAACAAAAACCCATTGCAGATTTAAACAATTGCTAAGCATGGAAGGGAGGGCATGCAGAGACAAGGGCAGAGTGGTCAAGAAACAATAGGACAGCCATGGGGCAGGGTCCTGGTTCCTCCTCAAGGGATATACAAAACAATATGTTTGAGTTCTACTACAAGAACTAAGCCTCCCACCCAGGTGGAGGATGGTAACTCCAGACTGAGCACAAGATTCCTGGAGCACCACCCTGTTACCTCACCACCAACCAATCAGAAGAAAGTCACACATCCTACAGCCCTCACCCCAAATTTTGCTTTTAAAAACTCTTTGCCCCAAACCATCAAGGAGTTTGCGTTTTGTTTTTTTTTTTGAGCATGAGCTGCCCCTTCTGCTTGCTTGTCCCTGCAAGCCTTTCTCTGCTCCAAACTCCAACATTTCAGTTGCTTTGGCCTCACCATGTGTTGGGCACATGAACTGAACTTGGGTTCAACAACAATATCCAATGTGCCAAGGTGATGTATTTTGGGGTAGCATGTCCTGACCCCACCATCACTTTATTCTCTTCTTTATCATGGTTGATTGAAATGTATTATTATTATTATTATTATTATTATTATTATTAATAGCTTTTAAAAGTTTCTTTTATCTTTACTGCTCATTGTTAGTAAAGTTATATGAATTTTTAGAATTATTGTTAGAAAATTATCCAATTTCTTTCACAGATGTAGAAACTGGAAGATTTTGAGGCATGTCAGATGTTCCTATGCACTGAGCAATCTCAGAGAATTATCACATCAGTATACTAAAAGCCATTCCTAGACCAGTCACATATGACAAATATTCTTTTAAGCATTTGACTTAGGAAAAGCTCTCCTAGGAAAACTGGCCTGTTGCCCAGCCTCACAGATGGAAAGGAAGGTCACTTCCTGGCAGGTAAGGAAGCTGAGAAAGTTGAAAATTGAGAGGACCTCAAGAAGAGAGGAATTTACCAAATTGATAGGTTCCCCAGGTTAAATCTGGTGGACAGAGTTTCTTGGGTTTGGTTCCTAAGCCTCAAGATAGGAAAGAAAACAACAGAGACTTTATAAAGTTCAATTTGAGATTCCTAATCCACATAGTTGCCCTACACTGTATGGCTCCAGATTTGAAAAGCAAACACGAGGAAGCCTTTAGGGTTACTTAACATTCTTGCTGCACCTCTTAAACTTTGCAGATTATTTACGATCACAATAGAGGAGACTGTCAAGAAAAACTATCCTAAACTTGAAAATAGGCCAAGGAGATTATTGAGCATTCTTTCAGAGCAATGTTAGGAGTGTTCCTCTGACTGGCTTTCTATGGACCAGTCTATTTTATAGCTCTGTTGGGGTAGAGGCTAACTCACAGAAAACTGACAGCAAAGAATTTTTGCCCTAAAGCAATGCAGTGGAGCCCTAACAAATGCTGATTTTGTCTGGTAGTGAGGCAACTGATTTCCATCCGTAAAAATGATATCCTTCAAAGTTACCCTTTATTGCCTGTAGGATATTAACCAGTTCTGCATCTCTGAACAAACTCATTTCAACATTTTCTTTGGTCTGATTCTTGTAAATCTCTGTTCTTCAAATTTTCATTTGAATTAGTTTAACATTTTACTGGTTCCCTAATGAGTGGAATAAAACCTTTGACATGTTTATTTTATGTTTTTATCAAGTCATGTATGCAACTTTTTCAGAACTATTTTTCTGCACATAAAACCGAGCAGGACCCTGTGGGGCTTCTGGGCACAAAAGGGTTTCCGTGTCCCCCGTTTCTTGTTTGTAGGAAACAGGCCCCATTCAGCCTCCTTGAGCTTCCCTGAGTTCCAAAGGATAGATTCAAACAGTTGCTACTCAGGAAGGGGAGGCGATGCAGAGATAAGGGAGGGGCAGCCAAGACACATTACTGCAGCCTTGGGGCAGGGTCCTGGTTCCCCCTCAAGGGACATACAACAATATCTTTGAGCTCTTCTGAAGAACTAAAACCCCCCACCAGTGGAAGATGTTAACTGCTTGCTGAAGCATTCTTTATTCCAGACAGAAGGTCAGAGTTTGATCACCTTGAGAACCACAGAAACCTATCATGAGACCACCCTTCGCCAGCTGATCTCTAGACTGAAGGCGTGCAGGCCCCACACACACCCTGGTCCTTATCAGCAACGCTGCTCCTGGACTATGGGACGCCTCACAACTGCCCCCCATCACCAACCCAGGTTGGGGCACATAGCTCTGAGGGCATTAGCCTGCTGTGGCCCCCTTTGCCTGGCAAAGCAATAACACTATTGTTTTCTACTTTGCCCAAATCTCTGTCTCTGAGATTAAATTCAGTGCTGGTGCACAGAGGCCAGCTTTCGGCATCACACATGCAGTAAAAATATTCCAGCAGTTTTGTAATGTGCCTCCTTAGCCCAATCTTAAGC
The DNA here is from genome assembly GCF_030028045.1 of Hippopotamus amphibius kiboko. NCBI lineage: Eukaryota > Metazoa > Chordata > Mammalia > Artiodactyla > Hippopotamidae > Hippopotamus > Hippopotamus amphibius. The sequence goes on from NC_080191.1 coordinate 101,149,489, forward strand.
TCCAGTTCACACTGTGGAGCCAGATTAAGCTTCCCATTGTCCAGCTCTGACTGTATCACCCCTTTGTTCAAAATTCTTCAATAGTTCCCTCCTCTTGATACAAGAAGGTTCAAATGCATTAGATTGGTATCCCAGGCCTCTTTCAATCATGCCCCAACCTCTCTAGATCTACCCTTGGCTCCAGGTAAACAGCAGGTACCTAATTAATGCTTGGTAACCAGTGGATGACTGAACTCATTAATAGCATTTACCTGAACGTAATGGCTTGCTTTCTGTTAAGAATGAAAGCTGTCCCTTTTCCTTATTGAGCATCCCACCTAAAGTATATTTTATTTGGCTTCCGCCAGCAGCACTGCCCAAGACAAGGATTCAAGGATGAGTAGTTTGAGAGCTGATCTGAGAAAACTCCAGAAAAGGAGTTCAAAATGCGGCCTGGGACGAGAACAATGTAACAGAGGGTGTGTGATGAAGCCAGTTCCCACGGTATGTAACTGTGGAACCCAGCAGAACCCTGTGCCCACTCCCCCAAGCACAAAAGCCCCTCCGTGTTTATAGAAGGGTTGAAGTCTCCCAGGCCTCTTTGAATCACAAAAAGCTGGCTCAAGCAGTTAATGATTAGGACAACAGAGTCACAGACGGATGTACCTTCCTGAGTTGTCTTACAGATACAGTAACCACCACCAGAGGGAAAAAGCTACCTGTGTGATGACCAGACTGCAGCCATGATATAACCTGCTCCATCCTGAGCAGGACTGAATCATGGCTAGCACAGCTCCAAGACCTGGCTTGAGACAGTGGGATTAACACTACTGCTCACAATAGTCTGTATCTTTGTGGGCATCAAAATCATTGTGGCTTTTCCTGCCCGTAGATGTAAATGGGCAACTACAACAGTCAGCAAAGAAATGCTACAGACCTATGTCGACATCTTCCACTCTGAGAATACAGAACCCTATGTCAGCACGAAGATATTACAGAAGATGGGCCTTCGCCCGGGATCCCATAGAAATGAAATGATGTTCTGAGAAGTGGGGATTTGTAAGCAGCTTTCGGCAGCAGAGACCTCTTTGCAGGAAGGAGTTCTCTGCAGGAGGCCCCTTTTCTCTTGACCCTAACCTTAAACCTGGCGTCCCCATACTCTACTCATCTCTGGCCCTAGCACACATTTCAGATCTTTTGATCACACAATACTTTGCCTAACTTGTTGGTTCTCTCTGTGGATCAAAGAAATAGAATTGAAGAATAAGTAATTAACAGATGACCAGTTCTCTTCCCCAGCTCCCCCTTCAGTAACCTCATGATCAAACTGTGTGAAGGAGATGGTACCTAAAGAAAGATCACAGGGGGCTTCCTAGGTGGCGCAGTGGTTAAGAATCCGCCTGCCAATGCAGAGGTCACGGGTTCGATCCCAGCTCCAGGAAGATCCCACATGCCGCGGAGCAACGAAGCCCGTGTGCCAAAAAAAAAAAAAAGAAAGATCACAGGGAGTCACTATGCCTGCACATAGTGGGGGTGGCGACGATACTGCCCCTGCCCCCCCATCTCAATGAGTGACGGAGGTCACATCCCTGTTTCCCTTTAGAAGCTTTCATGGCTGAGCAGAATCTTCAGAGGTGGTTTTGGGGGACCTTGTGTCCACCATCTCCCCAGATTGCTGGCTTTCTGACTAAAGGCAACTTTCCTCTCTGCCATCATCTGTGACTGTTGATTTTGTAAGGGGAAGGCCCTGGGACCAGATTCCATCAACCGGAGGTCACTTCTACCGGGGTGTCCTGGGTGTAGAGCAGGACCTCCTCAGAGCTGTCCCAACCAAGCAGTGAGGACATGGTGGGTATCTATCTACTGATTCCCCCTCTGTCATTGGTTGAGTGTTGCTTCTGGGGACATTGTCCCCTGACACGTGCAGCTGCTCTGCACACAGGCTAAGCCGGCTCCCTCCTCCAGACATAAATGCTGCAGCAGAGTGAAAGGTCTTCCTAGTTAGCAGCCTTCAGAGCACCAGCAGCCCAGGCGGATCCTGCAGAAATTCCCAGCCAAGTAAGTCAGCGTGTTTCTTACAGAGTGAGACAGGCGCCCCTCTCCTAACAGCTGTGTCAGAAACTGAATTTTCTTCTGACTATATTCTAGCACTGCTGAGTTATATTGCAGTCCTAGATTTAAGCATTATGGCTTTGGAATATATCGAAGGGTCTCAGGAGTCTGGACTCATCCGTGTTTGGCCATAAAGGCAATTAGATGTCTGCACATTTTTATTAAGATTGTATAATGTGTTGATTACAAGCAAGATGAGATTGGTTGGGACTCCTGCCTTCATGGCATTACTTCTTCATGCATTTAATGCCCTCCCTTTGGGCTCTGTTTAGTATGCAGGTTACAGTGTGGGGAAGCGGAGGGGAGGGGACGAGGCCAAATGCTGGGAATCTGAGTCATCCTCCTTAAAGGATAATCTGCATGTAAATGAGGAAGGAAAGAGGGAGGCTCATATCTCTCTTCAGGAGGTACTTGAAAAGCAATCACAGACACTATGAAATTTCCAACGGTGATAAAAATTTAACCACAAATGTGCTCCAGTGCAGGCGGCACGAAGCTTGTAACCAAGCAGGACCCTGCAGGGCCTTCCCTGGACAGACCCGTCCCCCACATCCTCTGCTGTAGCTCTTCTCCGAAGTACCCAGATCATCGTATTTCCTATATTTGCTGAGTTTTTCAGATCCTAAAAACCACCACCAAAAGGAGGAAAGTAACTGCTTGGTGATCACAAGCACAGAGTCCCAGAACGTCTGGAGCCTAAGGACTGATGGTGTTGCCCCCTGTGACACTGACCTGTTCCCTCTCCATCAGCCAGTCAGAGAATTATGCAGGAGCTGATCACAGACTCTATGACCCCCTCCCTCATCTGACTTTCAAAATGCTTTGCTGAAACCCTTTTGGGGAGCTCAGGGATTTGGGGGCATGAGCCACGCATTCTTCTTGCGTGTCCCTGCAATAGACCTTTCTCTGCTCCAAACTCCGAGGTTTTGGTTTGTTTGGCCTCATGGTGTGTCGGACACATGGACTTGAGTTTGGTAACAGGCTGAGTCCCAGTTCAGATGGAATGGTTATACTGTGGCCAGACTTACATGCCCAAATGGCTTAGATCCCCAAATGGCTAAATCCCAAAATGGCTTCTCTTATGTCAAGAAAGTCATCCCTGGTTCCCCTTCCCCAGGAACCCTCTACAGATTTACACACCAAGCTGCCAGTCCTTCACCGCTTCCCTCTGCCTCTCACCCCATTTCCAGCAGCCTCCTTACCTCCCTGGGTTCCAGTGTTCTTAGAGGCTTCTTCAGATTTGCAGTTACTTATACTTAAGAATAGCAGTTCTCATGGGGACTTCCCTGGGGGTCCAGTGGGTAAGACTCCACACTCCCAATGCAGGGCGCCTGGGTTCGGTCCCTGGTTGGGGAACTAGATCCCACATACATGCCACAAGTAAGAGTTCGAGTGCCGCAACTAAGAGGTCCACATGCTGCGAAGAAGATCCTGCGTGCTGCAAAGATGACCAGGAGCAGCCTAAATAAATAAATAAATATTTAAAAAAGAACAAAAGAACGGTGGTTCTCAAACTTGCGCTGCATCAAAATCACCTGGAAGTTTTGTTAAAACACAGCTTGCTGGGTCTTAACTCCAGAGTTTCTGATTCAGTAGTTCTGGGGTAAATTGACATCTGAGGAAGTTCCCAGATGATGCTGATGCTACTGGTCCAAAGAGAATCTTTGCTCTAGAAATAGTAGGTAATGGACACAGGCCTTCAGCACCCCCAGAAGTCTGCCCAGGCTTTACAGAACAATTGAAATCATCACATCCTCCAAAAGGCTCATGAATACCTCCCAGCTCAGCTCTAGGTTGAAACTATCCAATCATCTCATTTTTAGGCTTCTGAATTTTAGGATTTGTATCAGAAAGTCCTCCACAGTGATCTCACCCACAATCACCCACATTCTTGCTTCTCCACAAAACTTGTGGATTGTTCCTAAAACTCCAGAGGCTATCTTTTCATTAAAGCTTCATACCTGGGACTTCCCTGATGCTGCAGTGGTTAAGAATCCACCTACCAATGCAGGGGACACAGGTTCGATCCCTGGTTGGGGAAGATCCCACATGCTGCAGAGTAACTAAGCCCCATTGCCACAACTACTGAGCCCATACGCCACAACTACTGAAGCCCAAGTGCTCTAGGGCTCAAGTGCCACAACGACTGAGGCCACGTGCTGCAACTACTGAAGCCCACATGCCTAGAGCCATGCTCCACAGCAGGAGAAGCCACTGCAATGAGAAGCCCCACGTGCTACAATAACTAGAGAAAGCCCGCACGCAGCAATGAAGACCCAACACAGCCAGAAATAATAATAAAAGCTTTCATTCCTAAAAGGCCAAACATCTACTCTATGTGAATATGACTGTTCTACGGATGGAAAGAAGAAAGACCCCAGGGACCAGATCATGACCATAGGAACCTGCTGAATGGAATGGAATCTGGGTCGTCTGCCTCCTGGCGGAATGCAATTTTCACTCTGGTTCCCTCAGCGTATGGTGACTTCAAGGACAGCCTTTGAGCCACAATCCGAAGAAAGTAGCACCTGTGAGAATGGGAGCCCTGCCTCCCAATTTTGGCTTCTGGTATGAAAATCAGCAGCTACACATGGATTCTTGCCCCTAAAAGTGGGGACGAGAGCTCTTTAACCCAACATCACGGCACAGACGGAGCCCACCAGCATGTGCCCTGCAGCTGCTGTGGACAAGGACTTGGAGACAGGCCCCGGAATCCCAGTGCCTGGACATCTGAGCTGTGGACAGCAAGCCAGGATCCAGAGGGACAGGACTGCTGTGAGAAGGGATAAGCCCATTCTCTGAGTCGAGGATTTCCCATGTATTCATGGGTAACTTAGAACAAGCCACCGACTTCGCTGAATTAGTGTCCTCATCTGCAGTAATAGCACAGCCTCTGTTCACCGAGAGCTGGACTATGGGCCAGGTGCTATGCGAGTCCTTGTCTACCAAAGAGTCCCACGGAAGGCTGCAAGCAAGAGCTTTTTTAGGGTCTTAAGAATTGCAGTTTGGGAGATGCACCAGTTCCAGTAGCAACTCACATGTGCTCCAAGGGAAAGAGGGAATGGCAGGGTTTTGTAAAGACAAGAGACAGAGACATTCAGAGACGTTACGTGCCTTCTACGGAACTACAATGCGTGCTGGCAGATGTTCAGTTACCTGCACGTCAGCTGCTGATTGGTTGCTGAGCTGCAGTTTCTAGGAAGTAAAGACAATGAGTTCCAGGTGGCCTGTGGATCGAAAGTTTATGTTATATCTGGGTAGATGTGTGTTAAGTTCCCCTCCCTACTGCCCTCCTGGCTGCAGTGTCGATCCCCTTGACATAAGTGACTCCATTTTATTACTTACAGTCCATATCCTTTACCTGCATTACCTCACTTTAATTCTTCCTGAGAACTCTATGCAATTATGACCCCATTTTACAGATGAGGACACTGAGGCACCAAGTGGCTTGAGTAATTGGCCCAAGTTCCTAAGTGGTGAAAACAAGATTCAAACTCAGTTCTCTGCGACTCTAAAACCATCCCTTCCCCAGTGTGGTCTCATCTAATTTCATGATTTTAAACCCCATTTACTAGCTAGTGACTCTCAAATTTATACCTTGAACTCCAAAACTGAACTCTTGATCCAGCTTTCACCGTCTCGAAGGTGGTGAAGGAGAGAAACAGAAAAATGTGAAACAGTTTGGAGGCAAAAGCAACACAATTCTACCCTTAGTCCCTGGCTAAGAGTGCAAAAAAGTTCTCACTTATTATTGGGATTTTTCACGGCCAGGGAGTGATAGGATTAGGACAGTGCTCCCTCTTTAAACTTTGGAACTAATTCATACTAAAGGGGAAGGGAACTCTGAAGGTAAAAAAAGAAAAGAAAAACAAGGTCAACCCCTGCAGTAATTTTTGAACATCCAGACTAATACGTTTAGACATTAGATCATCCGATTCTTATATTAATCCTGCGAGGTTAAGTGGGAGTGTTCCCATTCGGCAGGTGAGAAAACCGAGCCGCAGAGGGCAAGGAACTTGCTCTAAATTAGTCTGAGATCTTGAGCCTGAGTTCCTCTACCTGTAAAATGAGGAAGAGGAGATTTCTGGGCCTCCTGAAGTTGGATGCAAAGGTCTGCACAGGTTAACATGTGTATTTTTCTCAGAAAAGGATGCATAAGCTTCATCATATTCTCAAAGAGGTCTCTGACGCAAACAGCTTGAGTATCACCATTCCAGAGAGGATACGGATGAAGAATTTTAGAAGAAGGTTGTCAGATGTCCAGTAAACATGAAAAACTGCTCAGCTTCTCTGCAGTCAGGGAAATGCATGTGAAAGAAAGGGCCTATTTGAAAGACAAGCCATGTGGATCCCAGGACCCGAGGTGGTGTGGTGAAGCCGCACGCGGCTCATTCCATCAGTTGCGGCTGCTTGGGTGGCTGCGCCTCTCCTGCTTGGCCTCTGCGGTCACTCCAGAGCTAATCACGCCAGCAAGTGCCCAGTGGCCTCACGATTTCTGTGCACCAACCTTCGAGGAAAAATTATGAAGCTTAGCGTTTCAGGATATTATTCAAGGCTGATTCTATCCACTTGAAAATATTTTGTATCTTTTGAATCATTTTGTAGCATCCTACCCTCCTCTCTACTGCAAAAGGATCTTCAGTAATAATTATGAAATGAAACTGATGAGAATAGAGATCAGAAGGGAAATGCGGGCAGTAAATGTTTCTATTATTGAACTGCATGTGCATAATTGTCAGTAAATAAGTTTTTAAATGAAATAAAAACTACATTACAAAGGATAAAAGATGATTGATATTTTAAAATTATATCAATGCAATTTTTGAAAAAGAAAAAATTACCTACTCCATCTCAGTGATGAAATAGCTTTACAGTTCTTGTGTTTGAGCCTTAACTTTCGCAAATGTCAATGATTTGGTCAAAATTTGCATATTCATGTTAAATAGACAGAATAGGCAGATTTGTCCACCTATCTCTTCACTTATAATTCATGGAAGACAGTTTTTATTAATTTTAATTCTGAAAGTCTTCTTTCACCCCGAGTAAGTTATTCAAATAATTAAGAAACGTCTCAAACATAAACTCGACTGATTCTTTAAAAGCCTCAATTTACAAAGAATTTCAGAAATTGCAGCATCTTCCATACCTTTGTTTCTTCAGGATTGTTCTCAGTGGTCTGCATATGTCTCTGTAGCCGAAACATTCCCACCAAAATGTTTCAGCAGAAGAGTCATCATAAATTTCTATTACATTTAGTAAAATCCCTGAAGGTTTTCCTCTTATACTGAATTCAGAGAAAATGACTGAACAGTAAACGCCGACATTACCTGATCCGTTGCTTTAGAATGAGTGTCCTGTTCCTGGTGAAAATGAGCCAGCTGTTCAAAGACTGTCCTTTTGATTTCTTCCGGCCATAGAAGACCCTCACTTTGTGCCATGTTTCCTAGCATTCTTCTTCAAACTTTGACTCTATTTTCCGTGAAATTGCCTATATCCTGACTTTTTCGTAGTTGTTGCATTGTTCCTGGCTTTCTCCACAGTTTCCGTGCACTGACCTTCAAGGGACAGTGTTAAAACTTGGTGCTTCAGAACATGTGATTCAAGGCCGATTCTATTTGAAAAAGTTTTACGTACATTTAGTCTCCAAAGAGAAAGATTACACCCAGCTCTCCTGGTTTATCCCGAATCTCCTGTGTAAGCACAGGAGTGTGTGGTACCATTGGTTGGAGACACAAGACATACCTGAAGTGAGCTAGAATTATTGAGAACCATCATAATTCACGTTTGAACAAATACGTGCGGCTGAGTTCGTGTGCATTTGACGCCAGTTGTGTACCTGGGACTTGACACTTACACATATTATTAAAATTCAAGGGCTTCCCTGGTGGTGCAGTGGTTAAGAATCCACCTGCCAATGCAGGGGACACGGGTTCCAGCCCTGGTCCAGGAAGATCCCACATGCCGCAGAGCAGCTAGGCCTGTGCACCACAACTATTCTGAACCTGTGCTCTAGAGCCCGCAAGCCACAGCTATTGAGCCCGTGTGCCACAACTACTGAAACCCACATGCATAGAGCCCATGCTCCGCAACAAGAGAAGCCCTCATCCACCACAACTAGAGAAAGCCTGCACACAGCAATGAGGACCCAACGCAGCCAATAAATAAATTAATTAATTAATTAATTAATTAATTTAAAAAACCAACAACTTAGTAGTACCCACGGCAGTAGCTTAGAATGTAGGCCAACAGCAGATTTTTTTTTTTAATTTTATTTATTTATTTATTATTTTTTGGGGGGTACACCAAGTTCAATCAGATTTTTTTTAAAAATTTACTTTATTGAAGTATAGTTGATTTACAATGTTGTAGAATATCTATATCTACAATATATACATTCTTTTTCATATTCTTTTCCATTATGGTTTATCACAGGATATTGAATATCGTTCCCTGTGCTATACAGTAGGACTTTTTGTTTATCCATCCTATATATACTAGTTTGCATCTGCTAATCCCAAACTCCCAGTCCATCCCTCCCCACTCCTCCTCCCTCCTTGGCAACCACAAGTCTGTTCTCTATGTCTGTGGCTCTATTTCTGTTTTGTAGATATGTTCATCTGCGTCATATTTTACATTTCACAAATAAGTGATATCATGCGGTATTTTTCTCTTTCTCACTTACTTCACTTAGTATGATAATCTCTAGGTCCATCCATGTTGCTGCAAATGGCATTATTTCATTCCTTTTTATGGCTGAGTAATATTCCATTGTATATATGTGCCACATTTTCTTTATCCATTCATCTGTCAATGGGCATTTAGGTTGCTTTCATGTCCTGGCTATTGTAAATAGTGCTGCTATGAACATAGTGGTGCATGTGTCTTTTCAAATTAGAGTTTTCTCTGATATATGCCCAGGAGTGGGGTTGCTGGATCATATGGCAACTCTAGTTTTAGATTTCTGCGGAACCTCCATACTGTTTTGCATACTGGCTGCACCAATTTACATTCCCATCAACAGCAACAAGATTTTTGAGGGGAGGAGTACGTTATCACTAACAGTGTTAAAATGGCCTGCATGTGGTGATGGATAAAAGCAAACTGACGTTGTTTGCAATCCTTCATTGCTTGTAGCTTGGGCAACTGCTCTCACCAGCTGCTCTCACCGGGGTCAGTTTGTCACTGTAGAGAGACACCACTTTTCAATCATAATTCTGAAAAAATCCAGAGGTGTGATAGTACCTAATGCTGGACCAGGACACGGAATGTCTAGGGGCTGTGGGGAGACAGAAAGGGAAGGGAGAAGGCAGAATATACTCACTCTTTGCTGGAGAAAAGGGGGCTCAGTCTCGCCTTTGGGCTAGAATCTGGTAATATCTATTAAATTAAACATAAACATGCCTTTCAATCCCATCACCCTATTCCTGGGAAAGAGGCTGAAGGCACCTCAAAATGTCATTATATCTGAACTGTGGAATTCCACAAGGCCACTAGCGAGAACAAGTTAGACCTGGATTGGCTGACTTGGAAGTATTTCCATGATATTTTATTCATGGAAAAAAGCAAGTGTTTACCAACTACAGGCCTTTTTACGTGTGATGTGAAATTTCCATGAAGGTAAGAGCTGAGGGCAAGGCCCAGAAAGGCCCCCACACACCCAGCTCATCCCAACAAGAGAGGGGCGGCTCAAAGCAAGAAAACACAAGCCTTAGGCAGGAGGGAATAATGAGAGTCCCACAATAAAAACAGCACGCGACAGACTCCATTTATATAAAGTTACATGTATTTGTTCACTGTCCCAGAGAACTATGGAAAAAAGACCAGATTACTCAGGGCTGCCGATCAGAACTTGCTACGATGATGGAAACATGCCCTATTCAAGCCGTGCCGACGGAACCAGCAGCCAGGAGATGCACGGGAAGTGTGGGTGGTGTGACTGAGGAACCAAATCTTTAACTTACTTCATTTAATTGCATTTAAGCAGCTAGTGTAGCTATGGACAATGGTTTGCTATAAGCAGTACAGTTGTTTATTTTCTTTTTCTACTCTTTTATAGTGTTTGGATGGTTCTGTGATGAACAGTTATTATGTAGCAAGTAAAATAAATAAATAAATAAAATTAAACACCTGTAGAGAAGCAGTATGCATGGTGATTAAGAGCTCAGATGTAGATCCAGACAGCTTGGTTCAAATCCTAGCCTTGCTACTTCATTGCTTATAATTGGGGGCAAATGCCAAATAAGTAAATAAGTAAATAAATAATTTTTTTTTAGGGGACTTGCTCGTGGTCCAGTGGCTAAGACTCTATGCTCCCAATGCAGGGGGCCAGGTTTCAGTCCCTGGTCAGGGAGCTAGATCCTGCATGTATGCCACAACTAAAAGCCTGTATGCTGCAACTAAAAGCCTGTGTGCCACAACTAAAGATTCCACATGCCTAAACGAAGATCCCTCACATGGCAATGAATATCCCGTGTGCCACAACTAAGACCTGGCACAGCCAAATAAATAAATAAATAAATAAATAAATAGAAAAATAATAATAATTTCGGGCAAATTAGCCTCAAACTACTTTCTCTACTACACCTCGGTCTCCGTGCTAGTAAAAGGGGCATAATTATAGCACCTGCCTCATGGGGTTACTCTGAGGATGAAGTGAGTCTGTACATGGGAAGCTCTTAGACCAATTCCTGGCACATGGTGTTTGATAAGTATTTGCAAATATAAATATTGCCAAGGGTTTAGTCGCAAGTGATAGGAGACTCTGGCTAAAGAATTTACTAATTGGATACTTGTGGACTCACAAAAATGTTGAGCTGCCTGGAGGACTAGGTTTCAAGCCCAGAGGGCAGACCCCCAGGTGATGCCTCACTAGTGTTCCTAGGCCAGCACGTGTTGTTGGGGTCACTGCTTCCCTTCGATTCCCGAGTGCAAGTCCTGTCAAGTGCATCAGGTTGGCACCACCTTGATCCCGAGTCCGGGCCGGAGCCCTGGCTGGAGGGAGCCTGGGCTAGCGAGCCCCCTGGCCCGCTGACTCAGGCTCTGTCAGGGAGGGGGCTCTGGGATAGGAGGGCTCCCCTCAGATCTAAGGCACTTCATATGCTGGGAAGACCAAAACAGAGATAAGTCGCAGACTGCAAATGCTACCTAAGTTAGGGAAAGGCTGGGAGAGCGAGGAACTGATGAAAAATAATTCTTTTTCTCAATCTTCTGATAGCTTTATTGAAAGACTTATTTTTAGAAAAACAATTCATTGGTAGAGAAACATTGCAGGGTTAGAATGTAAAATACTTCATGGGGGAGGGATAAATTAGGAGTTTGGGATTAACATCTACATACCACTATATATAAAATAGATGATCAACAAGGACCTACTGTCTAGCACAGGGAACTCTACTCAATATTTTGTAATAACCTATAAGGGAAAAGAATCTGAAAGAGAATAGATATACATATGTATATATATATAGACAGAGAGAGAGAGACAGAGAGAGAGAACTGATTCAGTTTGCTGTACACTAACACAACACTGTAAATCAACTATACTTCAATTTTTTAAAAAAAGGATAGGAAAATTTAAAAAAATATACTTCATGAATTTTTAAGCTAGAATTTGAGTCTTGAAAGATGGTTTCTTGCTTGAGGCGGAAGATCCAGGCAAAACACTTGGACCCCCAGGGTAGCGCAGCTACTTTGCTTCGCCCCAGGGTGGGAAATCTGGGAAACCTTGACAGTCAGGATGATCTCTAAGATCTGTCCTAGCTCTCGGGATTCTAAAAGTGCCTCCTCCTTTCTTTCCTGGGGTCCTTATTCTTTTCAGAGTTGAGATAAAGACATTCCAGTAGGTGAGAACTACTCCCCATGTTCCTGCTATACCATCTACACAAAAAGCCACCCTGATGGGACACTCTGAGAACTCTGGGTTCAAGGACACAAAAAGTCCTGGGTGGTGAGTGCACAAGGTCACTAGAACTAGGGGTTCTGCTGTTCCCAGTCATTTGATACCACTTTACGGGGAGCCACCACAACTAGCTGTGTGACCTTGGGCTCATCTCTTCCCCTTGATTGTGTCTCAGTCTCCTCATCTATAGAATGGGGGTCATGATAATAGAATGGTACTTCCTGGGGTTGTTAGCGGATTACATGACTATATATGAAGTGCTTCGAGCAGTGCCTGGCATATAGCAAGCTCTATAAAATTGTCTTCATGGGTAAATAAAATTTATGTTGGACCTGCTTCTTTCTCAAGATATTTCAAAATTTTTAGTTCCAATAAAAAAGACTGCCCTTCAATAAAGGGGAAACATTGAGTTTGGGTTTGGATATGACATACTTTAAATGCCTATAAGATGTCTTGAGGAAGTCTGCCTATACACATTATAACCTGAATCTGGAATTTTGTGGATATCTCTGAATCTCAAGTTTGGACATTTATGTGGCTAGGAGTAGAAGACGTCTGAAGAGTGGGTAGGGTGAGAACTTAAAGTTATGCATTGAGACTTGTAGATACTGGGACGTCCCTGGTGGTCCAGTGGTTAAGACTCTGCACTTCCACTGCAGGAGACGAGGGTTTAATCCCTGGTCTGAAAACTAAGATGTTGTGTAGCACAGCCAAAAAAAAAGACTAGTAGGAAAGGAGGTTATTGTTAGTATTTGTGAAAAAACAAAGAAATGAGATTGCTCCTGGTCTCATTCTTTTTTGATTTATACTAGTTATTATTATGGTCCTAAAATTTCCTTAGAAGAAGACCAATAAAAGTCCCATTTTCTGCCATCAGCTTCCAGGTAAAGTGATTCCCTCTTCAGAAATTGCAGATCTCTTAAGCCCTCTGTAAAAGGAAACAGCGTCAATTCCACCAGTCCCCAAAGGACAACCTTTGAGCAGAAATACTGCCCCTGGGGTCTGGTTGATTGAAAGGGACTGTTTCCTGCCTCCACGTTACCCACTTGCTGCTGAGCATCTGTTTCTCAACTTCTTGAGAATTCAGTGGAAAGGATGGGAAGGAGACAAGGAGATGCTTCTTTTTAGAAGCCAAGGCCTCTCGGTGACTTGAATTTATCTGGAAGCCCAGTGTTCTCTGTGGCGGGGGTTGAGCGTGACCTTGCCTCCAAAACCAAAGCAGGCTGGTGGTGGGGCTTTCCTTATTTTGTCGTTTTCCATGCTCTCACTGGAGAAACAGAAGCCCTTGTTCATATCCATGTGTTCTGTTCCAGGTATGTGATAAAGGTTCATGAATAGCTGTGTGTCTAAATTGTTCAATGTGCAGTCCGACGTGTTTTTCCAGGGACAGTTGGAATCCTGCTCACATCACCCCAATTTTTCCCATGGCTAGTGTCTTTAGGATTAGTTATTCTGGCTAAAGAAATTGCACATGGGTTTATTTCTTTTTCTTTGCTTTTTTTCCCCCTGTCTTACTTTGATTTTCCTTCTCTTAAGTAGTTTTGTAAACTGGTAGTCCAGGTGAAAACCTGGTTAAATTGGTGACATTTGCAGATGTGGTGTAAGCCTGTTTTTCTGGTTTTGTTTTTCCCTTCTTCTCCTGTTTCTTGCTTCTGCTGCTACAGCAGTCATGTTTACTTTCCATGTGAGCAGGGGGAGAAAGGTAGCAAAAGTGGAAAAGTAAGAAAGCAGATTCCGCGAGACTGCAGGAAAGTACGAGTATGAAATAGATTGGAGACCATAAAAAAGAAAAAATGCTCATGGAGGTGCTGGGGATGGAACCCAGGACCTCATACCTGCAAAGCATGCGCTCTACCACTGAGCTACACCCCCAGTGACAGTTACCTCTTTTTTGGATATGTTAGGAAATATACCTATTTTCTGTATTCTTTGGCAAAACTATTTTCTTTTGTCAGAAAGTTTATTCTGTTAACTCTACTATTTCTACAATTTTTAAATTAGACTTTTTTTGGTGAATGGCTGTGCACAAGAATAGTGAATTCTAAACCCAAATTGTTACCATTCCCGCTCTTAGTTTCTTCTCAGCCAGGTTAGTCCTCTCTCCAGAACCTTCTAACCTGGGCCAAAAGACTATGATAGAGTAGATGGAAGAGCATAAAGGAAAGGAACCAGCTCACTCATCAGAGATCATCACCAGGAAACAGAAAGCTGCTTCCACATTAACAAAAATTAATCCATTTCGCAGCATCTTTGAAGATTAGGCAAGAATAAACAAAAAGAAGAGAAAAAATAAGGGACTCAAAGAAATTTAAAAAAAAATTTTCTGTAATGTTCTGAGCTGTGTCGGAGGAGCAGAGAGGGTTTTCAATGAATCCCTATCACTTCTCTTCTGTCTCTCTCCTCCTCCTACCATCCCACACTGCCAGGAATTGCATGCAAGCACCGTACATGAAGACATTCTAAACTTTTGGGGTCGGTAAATATATTGGACAATTAGACAGCAACTCTTGCGGAGTCTGAAACATTCTAACAATGGGTTGAAGACAATCTCAGTTTTGAAAAATAAGTGTCAGGGCAGCTTATGCCTAAGCAGCCGAAATAGCTCAGTAGGGAGAGTGTTAGACTAAAGATCTAAAGGTCCCTGGTTCAATCCTGGGTTTTAGCAGTTTGAGTGTTTTAGTCAGCATCCACGAGGAGGAGCAATGTTGGTAATCCCCACATCTACCTTTGCATCCTTGAAACTCCAATCTTTGTTTGTTTTTTTGCCATACCACACGAGATACAGGATCTTAGTTCCCTGACCAGGGATCCAATGCATGCCTCCTGCAGCGGAAACACAGTCTTTTCTTTTTTTTTAATAATTTTTTTATTACTTATCTATTTTATACAAATTAGCGTTTATATGTCTGGAAGCGCACAGTCTTAACCACTGGACCGCCAGGGAAGTCCTGAAACTCCAGTCTTTGAATCTGGGTTTTGTAATTGATGTCCAGTGAGCTTGGCACATGAGCAAAGGAATTGTCTGGCATTCCTTGCTTCTCCCACATGCGTGCAGCGATGTCAGCTCCCTGTGAACAGTGATATGCAAGATAAAGATGAATAGTAAAACTCTTTCTTAAAAAAAAAAGAGAGACGGCCTTTACTGCCCTCACCAGAACTCCCACAGCATGTATCATATGCACGAGTATTAGGACAGGGTCCTTTCTTCCCTCACCATTGGCTCTTTTTTCTGCTTGTCACACATGGTGGGGTGAAGAATTTGCATAATAGATCCTGCAAGTTATTCTCAGCAAGGCCGCCCATATTAAGCAGAGGAAAGATGTGTTCGGCTTGGAGATGCTTGTGACAGGCCTGAAGAATGGCCTCTGAAAGATGTTCACATCCTAATCCCCAGAACCTGTGAATATGTTACCTTGTATGGCAGATGTGATTAAGTTAAGGACCTTGAGATGGAGAGATTATCTTGGATTATCCTGGTGGGCCTGGTATAATCACCAGGATCTTTATAAGAGGCTGGTGGGAGGTCAGAGAGGAGAGAAGAGGCTACATGTCTGACTTTGAAGATGAAGGGAGGGACCGTGGAGTCAAAGAATGAGGTCAACTTTAGGAGCTGGTAAATGGGAGGAAACAGAGTCTCCTCTGAAGCCTCCAGAAGGAATGCAGCCTTGATTTTAGACTTCTGACCTCCAGAACTATAAAACAGAAAATATGTGTTGCTTAGAGCCACTAAATGCCCACTAATTGTTACAGCAGCAATGGGAAAAGAATACAATGCTCTGTACCAAAGACTAGAGGCCTTGACCTTGCAGAAGATGCCCAGGGTGAACCACAGTACACGTAGATGGCACTTTTTTTAAAAGAAAGGTTTGGCATCATCCTCTGGACTGTTTCGTGATCAACTGAGATCGAGATCATTTGCCATCTGGTCACAAATTGTACCTGCAGGTGTCTCCAAACATTTCCATTTTCCTCTTGTGCCATTCCTTCCATTGTTTTTGTTGTCTGTTCCCTAAATCTTTTATTTACATTTTTACATATTTATATAATAGTACATAAAACTACCATGGATCACAGGCCTT
This sequence comes from Hippopotamus amphibius kiboko, assembly GCF_030028045.1. Taxonomy (NCBI): domain Eukaryota; kingdom Metazoa; phylum Chordata; class Mammalia; order Artiodactyla; family Hippopotamidae; genus Hippopotamus; species Hippopotamus amphibius. The sequence continues at coordinate 101,165,557 of NC_080191.1, forward strand.
CTGTGATCAGGCACTGGCCAAAACATTTATATGGATTCATTCATTTAAACTCCACAATAACCTTTGGAAATATATACTACAATTACGCCCATTTTACAGATGAGGAAACCGAGGCACAGAGAGAATAACTTTTCCAAAGCAACACAGCTTCACAGTGAGCCATGATTCAAAACTAGGTCATGAGCCTAACTGCTCATAACAATGAACTTCCTCAGGGCCAAGACCCAGTGCTATTCTTGTTTTTACCTCCCCCACTCCCACCCTGCCACACCAGCACATTTACTGAGTTCCTGTTATTGCTAGCCGTGTGGTAGACACTTCCACGTATATGACGTCATATCATCTCTACTATAACCTCAGTTGCCTTGTCCAAGGCCTTGTAAATACTAAACTGGAAGAACTTTCCAGACCACCATGCTGAATTACAGACCCGAGAGCCCTGGAGTTGGAGCCTTAGCTCTTCCACCTATTACCAGTGGTGTAACTTGAGCCAATCTCTTCACCATTTGGGTATCCGTTACTTCACCTCTAAAATGGGGGTGATAAAACCTATGCTGTAGGCATTTCAAGCTCCTCCTGGCTGGGGCTGGTGGCACACCACAGCTGGGAGACAGAGCTGCCCCCCCCCACCCCCAAGGCAGCAGCAGGTGTCCAAGGCTGGCTGATGGAGCAGGGCTCTGGAGGGCACTCTACCATCTCCCCGGTGAAGCCCAGCTCTGGTCCTCCTTTCTTGCCTTCCCCAAGAGGAGCCATCATCCAGTTGGAGATGTTAGAGATTACTTCCTCCCTGGGAGCAGCACTGCATCACCTGCCCCAACTCTCATACCATTCATTAGGGGAAAATGCTGTTTCTCCACCCCTCCATCAGGGCATTGTTGCCACAGGCACTGGCAGCAGCTTAGAGAGCCTCACTGTCAAATGCGAGGGGGGAGCAGGAGGCTAACGCCCTCCTTGACCCTTCCCTGCACGATGGTTCCAGACACCTATCCAGGCACTGAAAGAAATTTGAACACGAAAGGACTACAGGACCTTTATGTTTCAGGTGAGGGAGAGGGTCCCCGTGCCCGGGAAATAGACAAACCACCAGTCTCTACTACTTCTCCACCCCAGGGATGAGGACGACAGGAAGCAGCCCAGAGCAACCTCCAACCTCAACTCCAGGAACCAGGCAAGATCCTCCACCACCTCCCAAATTATTTGCAACATAATTCAGGAGAGAGCAGCCAAGATGGCAGAGTAGAAACCACCTGAGCTCTCCTCCTCTCACGGGCCCACCAAAATCACAACTACCTGCAGAACAACCATCGATGGAAAAGACCAGAACCTACCAGAAAAGACCTTCTGCAGCAAGACGCAAGGAAGGAACCCCAACGACACGGGGAGGAGGGGCAGACTCACGCGACACTCAAGGCATGTCCCCCCCAGGTGGGTGGCCCACCACTGGAGAAGAAGCACAGTGCACAGGTTCTTCCCCAGGAGTGAGAATTCTGGGCGCCACGTCGCACTCCCTGGCCCAGGGGTCCTGCCGTGGGAAGACCAGTCCCCAGAGCATGTGGCTTTGAAGGCCAGCAGGGTTTAATTTCAGGAGCCCCAGAGGCCTGAGGTTGATAGAGACTTCACTGTTAAAGGAAGCACACAAAATCCCACGCACCCTGGGACCAGGGCAAAGCAGGAATTTGACAGGAGCCTGGGCCAGACCTACCCGCTGGGCTTCCAGAGCCTCCCGCAGATGCAGGGAGTGGCCGCGGCTCCCGTGGGGGCACAGAGGCTGGCAGCAGCCTTACCGGGGAGCTCGCGCTGCCCTGTGTACCTGGACGCTGGTGCCAGGGGGCTCCCCCTGTCAATCATGAGCGCCAAATCAGCACCAACACCAGGCCCGGCTCACCAGCCTGTGGACACACGTGCTGGGAAACCTCAGGCTAAGCAACCCCAGTCACCAGCAGACAGGCTGCCTACAGACTTCCTGAGCTCACAGCCCCCTCTAGACACGGCCCTGCCCACCCTGGAACATTTTCAAGGAGACTTGGATTTGGACTCATGAGCTCAAAGGAGCTTTGCCATTTCCAGAGAGAACTGCAGCTCTCTGCACCCTGCTTTTCATATCTGTGGAATAAAAGTGTTGGATGAGATGATTTGTCTGGACATTGGCGGCCGTGAAATGCCACGTTCTCTGATCATCTCTGTGACTGGTGTGATCTGACAACAAATGACATCAACAAGATCCCGTTATTTGTTATGTTGAAAAAAAGTGATGATCTTGCCCGCAGTCATCTCTAAATTCAGGTTTGGACATAGGCAGGGTGTGCATTTTTTAGAAACTGGTGCTTGTTTCTTTAAAGCACTTGCCAAAATCACACTGTTGGTTATTGGAAGACTTGAGGGGGAGGCCCTCAGTCTCAGACCCCAAAGCCAGACTGCAGGCCATCTCTAACAGGACGAAAGAGGTGCCGAAAGGGGACAGGAAGGGCAGGCTGTGCTCCTGTGAAAGTCCTTTGGAGCTTGCTGACTGTTTCAGCTTCAGCCGCACTCAGAGGTGGGCTCCTGCTGCCCCCTCCCCCCCCCCGTTTTCCCCATGAAAGCGGCCAGGGCTCCTGCAGACGTGCCTTCTGAGCGACCACAGCACAGTTCTAGGACTATTCCCACTTCATCGGGAGGCTTTCCTTTGAAGGCACAGTGTGTGTTGCACACAGCTGTTTACATTTTGCTGAAATCTCAGGTGTGATTCCATGACATCTCAGTTTCTTTTTCCCAGGGGGATGGATGGCTCCCACATGTTAAGCCCAAGTCGGGGCTTCCCAAGGCTTTGCCCATCAGGGCGCTCCTAAACATGGTACTTGTACAGTAGATGGGCTACTTCAGGTCTTGAGGTGCCTGTCCGGGGACTCCAGCCTTAGGTACCCCGTCCCAGCTCAGCATCCCTGAGGACTGAGGGCATCACAAGGCCACCATCTGTGTCCCATGCACGGCTCACCAGTGTGCAAACTGCCCTGGAGGAACCCCAGCACACGCCAGCGAGCAAACCTGGCTTGATACACCAGAGCACTCTTGTCTCACAATCTCCCAGGCATGGATCTGCTGGAGCGTGAAGTGGATCAGATCGGAAGGGGTAGGTATCATGAGAGAGAACGGAACAGCGGAGCAGCCCAGGGTCCACCAACAGAGGAGCAGTTAAACAAACCATGGTACATTCATACAGTGCAATGCACTTGGTGGTGAAAGGGGATTCCTGATTCTGTGCAACCACGCGGATGAATGTCAGACACACTGAGCGAAAGCCAGACTGGGAGACAACATATTGTACATGAAACTCTAGAATATCCAAAACTGACCTGTGAGGTCAAAACCGACCTGTGAGGTGGGGTGGTGGGTGTGGACAGTGCAGGAGGGGCCTTCCTGGGTGATGCAACGCTCTTTATCTTGATAGAGGTTTGGGTTACACGCGTACAAGTTTGCCACTTAATGCATTTCATGAGGAACATAGAAAACAAACTTATGGTTACCCAGGGGAAAGTGGGGACCGGGGAGGGATAAATTAGGAGTTTGGGATTTACATATACACGCTACTATGTATAAAATAGATTAACAACAAGGACCTACTCTACAGACAGGGAATATACTCAATATCTTGTAATAACCGATAATGGAAAAGAATCTGAAAAAGAACACGCGTACAAACATATATGTATAACTGAATCTCTTTTCTGTATACCTGAAACTAACACAACACTGTAAATTAAGTGTACTTCCATTTTAAAAAATGGTTAAAAAAAGGATGAGTGCATTTCACAGTACATAAGCTTCACCTTAAAAAAAAATATTGAACTTCTAGTTACTAGTACTGTGTGTGCTGAAAAGTTTAGGGTGAAGTACACTGGCCCCTGCATCTTACCTCAAATTACATTGCAAAATATGATGGGATGCTGGCTGGGTAAAGGGTGGATAGATGAATACCAATGTAATAGAGCAAGTAAAGTAAAATCTTAGTGGTAGCATTTAGGTGGTGGGTATGTAGGTATCCTCTATACAATTCTTTTAACTTTTATTTATGTTTGATGCTTTTTATAACAAAATGTAAGAGAAAACATGTGGGCCTTGTGATGCCCTCAGTCCTCAGGGATGCTGAGCTGGGACGGGGTACCTAAGGCTGGAGTCCCCGGACAGGCACCTCAAGACCTGAAGTAGCCCATCTACTGTACAAGTACCATGTTTAGGAGCGCCCTGATGGGCAAAGCCTTGGGAAGCCCCGACTTGGGCTTAACATGTGGGAGCCATCCATCCCCCTGGGAAAAAGAAACTGAGATGTCATGGAATCACACCTGAGATTTCAGCAAAATGTAAACAGCTGTGTGCAACACACACTGTGCCTTCAAAGGAAAGCCTCCCGATGAAGTGGGAATAGTCCTAGAACTGTGCTGTGGTCGCTCAGAAGGCACGTCTGCAGGAGCCCTGGCCGCTTTCATGGGGAAAACGGGGGGGGGGAGGGGGCAGCAGGAGCCCACCTCTGAGTGCGGCTGAAGCTGAAACAGTCAGCAAGCTCCAAAGGACTTTCACAGGAGCACAGCCTGCCCTTCCTGTCCCCTTTCGGCACCTCTTTCGTCCTGTTAGAGATGGCCTGCAGTCTGGCTTTGGGGTCTGAGACTGAGGGCCTTCCCCTCAAGTCTTCCAATAACCAACAGTGTGATTTTGGCAAGTGCTTTAAAGAAACAAGCACCAGTTTCTAAAAAATGCACACCCTGCCTATGTCCAAACCTGAATTTAGAGATGACTGCGGGCAAGATCATCACTTTTTTTCAACATAACAAATAACGGGATCTTGTTGATGTCATTTGTTGTCAGATCACACCAGTCACAGAGATGATCAGAGAACGTGGCATTTCACGGCCGCCAATGTCCAGACAAATCATCTCATCCAACACTTTTATTCCACAGATATGAAAAGCAGGGTGCAGAGAGCTGCAGTTCTCTCTGGAAATGGCAAAGCTCCTTTGAGCTCATGAGTCCAAATCCAAGTCTCCTTGAAAATGTTCCAGGGTGGGCAGGGCCGTGTCTAGAGGGGGCTGTGAGCTCAGGAAGTCTGTAGGCAGCCTGTCTGCTGGTGACTGGGGTTGCTTAGCCTGAGGTTTCCCAGCACGTGTGTCCACAGGCTGGTGAGCCGGGCCTGGTGTTGGTGCTGATTTGGCGCTCATGATTGACAGGGGGAGCCCCCTGGCACCAGCGTCCAGGTACACAGGGCAGCGCGAGCTCCCCGGTAAGGCTGCTGCCAGCCTCTGTGCCCCCACGGGAGCCGCGGCCACTCCCTGCATCTGCGGGAGGCTCTGGAAGCCCAGCGGGTAGGTCTGGCCCAGGCTCCTGTCAAATTCCTGCTTTGCCCTGGTCCCAGGGTGCGTGGGATTTTGTGTGCTTCCTTTAACAGTGAAGTCTCTATCAACCTCAGGCCTCTGGGGCTCCTGAAATTAAACCCTGCTGGCCTTCAAAGCCACATGCTCTGGGGACTGGTCTTCCCACGGCAGGACCCCTGGGCCAGGGAGTGCGACGTGGCACCCAGAATTCTCACTCCTGGGGAAGAACCTGTGCACTGTGCTTCTTCTCCAGTGGTGGGCCACCCACCTGGGGGGGACATGCCTTGAGTGTCGCGTGAGTCTGCCCCTCCTCCCCGTGTCGTTGGGGTTCCTTCCTTGCGTCTTGCTGCAGAAGGTCTTTTCTGGTAGGTTCTGGTCTTTTCCATCGATGGTTGTTCTGCAGGTAGTTGTGATTTAATTTGGGAGGTGGTGGAGGATCTTGCCTGGTTCCTGGAGTTGAGGTTGGAGGTTGCTCTGGGCTGCTTCCTGTCGTCCTCATCCCTGGGGTGGAGAAGTAGTAGAGACTGGTGGTTTGTCTATTTCCCGGGCACGGGGACCCTCTCCCTCACCTGAAACATAAAGGTCCTGTCGTCCTTTTGTCCAAGAGACTTATTGCAGCAACCTCATTTAACAGATGAGGAAACTGAGGCCCAGTGACTAAGCAACGTGCTCTGAGTGGCAGGCTAGTGGCAGGTGGGCCTAAAACTGTCGGGCTGAGAACGCTCTTGGTTCTCTCATTAGGAGAGTTTTTTGCCTCACATTGAAGCATTGCTATAAAATGCATTTTGGAATCTTTAGTTTTGTTTCTAATAACATATTGCTGCAGATAATAATCTTTGGTATCTCCCGAAGCAATTAGCTCAAACACTATTTTTTAAAGTTTGTAGACACTGAGATAAAAAGAAAAGGAAAGAAAAAAGGAATGAAATGGTACTTTATTTTAAGCAGCTTAATTAAAGTTTTTATCTAGTTATCTATTTATGGCTTTATTATAAAGTGTTTCTACAATGCCCAGCTGCTTTGGCAGAGCACAGAGAAATGCAATTATTAATTGCTGTTATCATAACCGCTTCACCAAGCAGTGAGTACTTAGACCTTCACCCGTACTTCCTGGGCGCAAAAGTTTCACACCAACCTTCCGCAAAGACAAGGAACTTCAGAGTCAAATATTCACATGAATCATCAAGAGCTATTATTAAACCCTGTCAGAGTCTCTGAGTCATTACCTAAAAGAAGATTTCACTGGGGTTTACTTCGATGAGAAAATAGGGGGCTCAAATTTAAGATTGCTTTCTGCCTTAAAAAACACAGCTTCTTGACCCTGTTTCCTGGTCCTGCCCTCCCCGTCACTCCTTCTCAGAGAGGAGTGGTACTCAGGTACACTGATGGCTCTGTAAAATGAGATGTGCGTGTCCGGGCCTTTTCCTGACTCTGTCAAGGCAGCGCACTAACCGCCTTGCTGACTCCCCGCCACCCAGACCTACCCTAGAAAAGCTGCAGAAGCAGATGCAACTGTGGATCTGAAAAAACTATCAACAACGCCTCCAAGATGTGAGATGCCCCTGGGGAGAAGGCAGGCTGTCTAGCGCAGGTGTGTTGGGGGAGGCAGAGGGAGGGCAGAGCAGACGAGGGCGAGGGCAGAGAAAGGACTCTAAGTTCCCTGCCCTCTCTGAGGCCTGGCGGGTAAGTGGATCAGAGCAGCCTCTTGGGCACAGAAACCTGCAGCATCAGCGCAGGGTACATAAAACACCGCAGGAGCCCTGCTGGTGTGAGGAGCTGATGGGAACAGGAACGACAGCTGATGCTCAGCATCTGTGCACTCACCTCTCCCCCCTCAAGCTCCCCGGGATGAGGGATTCTAACTAGGAGACCCCTGCTCACAGGAGGTGCCTGGCAGAGCTGTACCAAAGGTCATAGGCTGCGGGGTTCTGTGGCGTCCAGAGCCGTCTGCCCTGGGCTCGTCCTTTCCCTTTCCGTGGAGGAATCTGGCTCTTCCTCAAAACCAGCTTAAAACAGGAGCGTGAATTCCCAGGGCGAAGGAACATGGCACCTAAAGACGACAAATGAAACAGCAGACGTTGATTGAAACTCACTGGGTAAGAGCTTAAATAAACACAATAAATGTTCTCTAAAAGGCTGGAAGGTGGGCAAGAGGCGAGATGTTGGCCAAAGGGCACAAGCTTCCAGTTACAAGATGAAAACGTTCCAGGGAACGAGTGTGCAGCCCGGTGGCTACAGTTAACAGCGCGGGGTTGTATACAATGAAAGCTGCTATGAGCTCTTAAATGTCCTCACAGCAACAGCATCAGAAATGCTGGTTACGGGAGGTGAAAGAGACGAGGGCTAAGTGATCAGGAAAAAGCAAGTCCTAATCAGGTCGTTTGAGCATCAACGTCTGAAACTGACCGCTGCTGAGCCTTTCAGCGGCAGAACCAATTAAACCCTGTGTACGCGCGCGCACACTCCAGACAGCCTGAGTTAGGTCTCTGTCGCCTGGAAACAAGGACCTAAGAGGGAACGGGAGAGGGGGTAGCTCTGCTGCTTTGTGATGCAATGAACAGAGCGACTTCAGAGAGAGCCCCTTTCCAGAGGCATTAGTTATTACACTTCAGTTAATAATTCACTGCCTAAAGCGTCTGCTCTTCTTATCCATTCTTGACTTGGCAGTCTGCATAATCTTGCTGAAATAATACAAAAATGTGTAGTCTTTAGAACACATATAAATTTCGACTCTATTTATCCAAAGCTCTGGAAAACAGAAACTAATCTCTACCGACAGAATGCAGATCAGCAGTCACCTGGGGCTAGGCGTGGGGCGGGGAGTGAGGATTTATAAAGGGGCAGGAGAAAATGCCTTGGGCCATGGACATTTTCGCTTTCCTGATGGTGTTTATGGTTTCAGTAGGATAGACGTGTGCGGAAACTCACCCACATGGATACTTTAAATACATGTAATTTATAGTATGTCAATTATATCGCAATAAAGCTTTGAAAAAGAAAAAAAAAGAACATATTGGCAAAACAAAAAGCAATTTGGATAAAGTCACCGTGTTTAACACCCTGCAGTGGTTTCCCAGTTCTCTCAGGGCAAAACCCAGTCTGTGACGGGGCTTGGAAGGCTTCCCTGATCTGGCCCTGCTCCGTCTCAGTGCAGCTCTTAGCATGTCCAACCTCTCACACGGGGCCCCCGACATCCTGGATTCCTCCCTATGCCTGGCTCACTCCTGCGCCTGCAACCTTCTGCTTCTGGGACACCCGCCACGCCCTCTCCTGGTACTTGCTTTACGCTTCTGCTCAGACACCCCCTCCTTGGTGCTTTCACTGAGCATCTCTCCACCCCCACGAGTGTTAGGAACCCTCCTGTGTACCCCACCGTACACAGGGCTTTCTATAGCTTAGCGCCTACGACTCCATCTCCTATCTGCCTTTTTACTTCTCTGAAGCCCTTCACCATCCTGTGAGATATTCTGAGAATCTGTCTTATATACCATAGCTCTGAACACTCTCCAAAATATGGTATGCTTGTTGAATGTTTCAATAAATAAATCAATAGAGCATAGACAGCCCGAGAGCATATCTTAACTACTAAACTTAGAGGAGGCTGAGGCCAACCTTGAGAAAGGGAGAGAGGCAGGGTAGCATAGTGGCAAGCGCTCCGGCCCTTGGGTTCAGATACCAGCTCTGCCACGTAGTAGTGTAACCACACAGATGTTCCCCGACCTCACTGTGCCTCAGTCTACTCCTCTGTCAAATGGGGATGGTGACATCTACCTCACGGGGGTGTTTTGAGGATTAAAGGAGATAATCTGTATAACTTGAGGTCCAAATGTTACTACAGCTAAACAAAATGATACGTCAGTCCTTAAGAGACAAGGAATTAAATGATAATAGAAGCCAGTCAAATAAATGTTCCTGGTATTACCAAACTAAGGAAGCCCGTTTAAGGTCAAGCAGCGGCACAGTAGTTCATTTCCCTCCGCCCAGGCTGTGCCCGAGAGCCCGTCCCAGCAACCTTCTTGCCTGAAAACCTCTAGCTCAGGACCTGCTCCCCTGGAAACTGGGCCTGCAACACTGAGTCCACACACCCATTCCTTGACGCACTGGTCACCCAGTGCCCACGTGCTCACGCACCACTGGGCCAGCAGCCAGTCCAGGGCCCCGAGGCCGCCCGCCTCTGAAGCCAAAATAATAAGACAGCTGAGTATCTTGCATCAGAAGAATAGAAGCAAATTCCCACTGCCCGTATGAATCTGAAAGGTTGAATCATATTTCAGGGCAAGTAGCCTTTGGGAAGGAGGCCCTGAGTCTACTGAATGATTGAAAGGAAAAGGATATTTAGGGTGAAAAATCTGGGAGGGCAGGACACAGAAAACTCAGCTTATTCTTGATAAAAGGTAAGCTCCTGAAGGGAAGGATTTCTTTTTCTTTTTTTTTTTCTTTATTTTTTTTCCCAGAAACAAAGGACTTTATTACTTATAGCAATAGTAGAAGCCAGAATATCAGCATCTGTGCCATTTCTCCAAGCCCGGTTTCCAATAGGTGATGTGGATAAGCCCAAGTGATACCTGCACACACACTGAGTGAAACCCTGAGTTTAAGGACCTCAAATCTTTTTATTTTATTTTAAAAAATTTTTATTTTATTTTTTATTTTTTAAGAACTTTTATTGAGATACAGTTAACAGACAATAAACTACATATATTCAGAGTGTACAATTTGGTATCCCAGTCTCCCAATTCATTCCTCCCCCAACCCTCCCTGCTTTCCCCACTTGGTGTCCATATGTACTTGGTGTCCATATGTTTGTTCTCTACATCTGGGTCTCTATATTTCTGCCTTGCAAACCGATTGATTTGTTCCATTTTTCTATAGTCCACATATGTCTATTAATATACGATATTTCTTTCTGACTCATTTCACTCTGTATGACAGTCTCTAGGTCCATCCATGTCTCTACAAATATTTATTTATTTATTTATTTATTTATTTATTTATTTATTTATTTATTGGCTGCTTTGGGTCTTCGTTGCTACATGAGGGCTTTTCTCTGGGTGTGGCGAGTGAGGGCTACTCTTCGTTGCAGTGCGCAGGCTTCTTATTGCAGTGGATTCTCTTGTTGCAGAGCACAGGTTCTAGGCGCACAGGCTTCAGTAGTTGTGGCGCACGGGCTTAGTTGCTCCGCAGCATGTGGGATCTTCCCGGACCAGGGATCAAACCCGCGTCCCCTGCACTGGCAGGCGGATTCTTAACCACCAGGCCACCAGGGAAGTCCCCTGAAGGGAAGGATTTGTGTCTGCTTTGCTCTCTGCTGTGTCTCCTGAAACAGTGTCTGGCATGTGGGAGGGGCTCAGTCAGTATCGAGTAAATGAACAGAGTTTGACAGGGCAGGGAAGAAGGCAAAGCTAACAGCAAAATGAAAAATTTAATTTAATTCAACTCAGAGAAAGAGTGAGGCTGTGAAGCTTGGCGGGTCAGATCCCGAGGTGTGACCACAGGCAGACCCGAGTTCAAGTCCGGCTTTGCGCCTTACCGCTCTAGGACAGCTGACAAATCATTAGCCGCTGCAAACTGTTTCCTTATCTGTGCAGTGGGAAAACGGTGACTCTGCAGGTTAAATAAAGTGAGTTAGATTAAGTGCTTGTACACAGTAGACACGCAGTCCTCTGCTCATCGGTGAGCACATTTGGTACACATTTGCACACGTGAACACACATATGTACACACTCACACACTCTCCAGGGACTTGAGGGTGACAGAGTGCTACCTCTGGATCCTCCAGAGGAAGGCGTGTGGTGCTTTGTCTACTGTAAAAGGCTAGATAACATATTGGCTTGAAGAATGCCAAGAATCAATGCAAGATGTTCTGGCCAAGTAGAGCCTGTGAAATAAACTCAAAAGGCTACACCAGCCCATTCATTTGTGTCCTAACCATATTCCTCATTTTATAGTCACTTAAGCAAATAAATGTTTCGAAACACACTTTGGAGAACAGCCTAATTTGCGAGTCGTTTTTTTAAATTGGCCATTTGAGATATAGCCGCTGAGGCTTGACGATTCCGCTTTGACTTAGAGCAGAACGCTCGTGCAGACAGAGCACAGGCCATTTGACTCTTCTTGCCCGAGCATCCTAAACAACAAAAGCTGTGACACGAGATTAGCTACAGCCTCCAGTTACCATGGTTCATAAGTTACAGAATCCATTTCTGACTCCAGCCTCTAATTGAAAACGGGACAGAATTGGGATAGCTGCCAAGGACAGCCCATGGTTTCCCATCAATTCTTCATGACAAGGAATTGTTTGAAACCGGGCGGAATGACACAAGTTTCCTTTGTGCCCCCTTTACACTTGATTGACAAAAATAATTATGTACTTATTCAGAGGTAATGTTCTGTCTTCCGTGTTCCCGTCATCGGTTTGGACGTTGTGGTTTTCTTTCCTCCCTCGTTGAATAGCAGCCATGAGATCTGAATAGAACAGACCCTCACTTAGTCCTGCTCCCCTGGGCACAGTCACTGATTTAGGCCTCTCCAGCCCAAGTTCATGGTCGTCCTTTGACCACGGGCATTAGTTAGGGCTGGCCAACAGTGGCAAAGCTAAGGACTCTTGCTTTGGATACAAATAAGGGGAATCAGCCTTGAGATGGAGCCCTCACTATAGCAGCACAGTGTAGAGAGAGAATAAAACCAAGTCATTGAGGCTTTGGGTTAGCTCCTCCTGAAATCTACATTTCTCAGATTTCCAGGTATATGAGCTCAAAAGGTTTAAATTGGATCTTCTGTTATTTACAAAGCAAAATTTCATAAATAATATATGCCCACCAGATAATGACAATGTATATACATTTCCAAAATTATATTTGACTTCCTGCATTTCAACCCAGCTCCCAGTTCCTTGCAGTGGCATTCACAATCAAGGTAGACAATCTTACTTACACAGAATGATTTCCCTTCACATCTGAAAAATCTATCACTCATCCAATGGGCTTGGTTTATCTGCTAAAATGTATGAAAATAACACCACTATAAATCACGTATATCTTAGCGTGATCACAATTAGCTATAATGAATGCACTTGGAGGCACACTGCCACCAGCTGTCATGCTCACAGACCTGAAACGATGATTTGTGCGTTCAATTCCCTTAAGATAATATCGTGAAGCTGAAGCAATATGACCTCTCGGTTCACCGATGTTATCTTTAAAAGTTCCGTGCAGCCAATACACAGAGATATTTGTTCTGATGTTGGACACTGTTTTACAAAAATGGATGTTCTGTGTTTCTTGAAGGATATAAAGCTCTCCACGCTGAGGAGCTGAATCACAGAATTTCAGTTATCAGCCAACAGGTGGAAGCAGCTCTGAGGCGTGTCCGTAGGGACCCCTAAAACCTTATCACATAACAATCAGTAGGGCTTGGTCTTGAGTTCCAAACCTCAACGGAGATGCTAGGTCAGCTCATCTCAACTGTACCTGTGTTTGAAGACTAGGAAGTGTGATGTTGCCATGGTAATAAGTTAGGATACCTCCAAGCAGTCGTGTATGCTGGCTTTGTTAAACCGTATCACATAGATTAAGAACTAATACACGTTTTGATTGGATAGAGTGACGGGAAGTGTTTCTTTGCATTATTTAGGAAGCCAAATAGGGAACTTCGAGATAATGTATCCGAACCTTTCATTCATTCCACAGATTAATGTATTCAAATGTTTATTGGACACACAGTATGTGCCAGGCAGTGTGATAAACGATGGAAGACACAGGGCACCCTTGAGGTGTGCACAGCAGATGCAGTGACCAAGACCCAGCGAGATTAGGAGGTTGCCTAATGGACGCAAGGCCCTTGGACCTGTACAAGAGTCTTGAATCCCAGTCCAGCGCTATTTGCCAAAATGTGAAAAAACTTGTTGGAGGGACTTCCCTGGTGGTCCAGTGGTTAAGAATCTGCCTTCCAATGCAGGGGACACGGGTTCGATCCCTGATTGGGGAACTAAGATCCCACACGCTGCAGGGCAACTAAGTCCATGTTCTGCAATGAAGATCCTGTGTGCTGCAACTAAGACCCAACAGTCAAATAAATTTAAAAAAATATATTTTTTAAAAAAAGAAAGAAAAAATTGTTGGCAAAAAATTAATATGAATTAATATTCAAAATGAGCTTCTACTGGGTTGCTCAGCTTTCATAAGAGAAAAGATTTTTCAAGAAGCATGCATTCAACAAGAATTTTACTGAGTCTTACTGGGCCTGCTTTATTAGTAACATGCCAGATGCTGGGGAGATACAGTGGTGTTCTAGCAGGGCCAAAAGCAATTTAAAGGAAGAATTCGGGCCAGTGGGATGGTTCTCTTGTGGAGGCATGCTCAAGTTGCCATGGCAGCCCAAATGAGTGGGATGAAGGCCATCCTAAAGGGGTGGTGAGCTCTGAAGGACAAGTAGGCACTAGGGAGGCTTGGGGCAGGCAGCCTTTCCAGGAACAGACTCCATGTGATGTAATTAATATGTTACTACTACAAGGACTGGCATTTTCTCAGCAGCACCTGAGGGCAGGTGCCTGATACTTATGGGGACCGTGTGTCCAGTTTAAACAATCAACAACTTTGTCCCCCCAGAGTTGGAGCCTCTTCAACCATACTCTGGTTTGGGAAATGGGGTATTGAAGCCAATATTTGAACAGATCTGGAAGTACACAGTGCTGGAGTCACTCTGAGTGGTTCAAGTGGCTGAGTTATTCTGCTGAAACATTTGTCCTGGTCACAGACCCAGCACAGTTTTAACTCCTTCCTTAACACCAGATACATGACGGCTTGGCCTCCCCTTGTGCGCCTCTGCCAGGCAGCCTGTCCTACACCGTCAGCCCTCATCTCTGTAGGCAGTTTCGTGTCCACCGTCATCTTCCCCCTGCTTGGCTGGGCCCTCCTAGTCCCTCTCACAGGAGACCTGGGGCCTGTCTGATCATTGATGGCGCCGACAGGCAGAGGCGCTCGCCCTCCAAAGCCTTGCACCCCTGAAACTCCATTCTGTTCCACGCTGGGGAGGCCTCCGCCAACATCTTGCTCCACCTGTCCCAGCGCCACCGCAGCCGCATTGCTTGGTCTCCAGCTCCTCACCTCTTGCTTCCACACTCAGCGCTGCCCGTCCTGGCCTCTGCCCAGTGCTTCAGGCGCGGATGAGTCAGACCAGCCAGTCGTTGGCCTTTCTGACCCCCTCTCAGCCCCCACTGCATGCTCTGAGCTCTTTCTTAGAAGTCACTTAGGACTCCAGAGACCTCCGAGATAAGAAATGAGCTTCTCCCCTCCTGCACTTCACCCACTGTAAGTCATGATTGGCTGCTACATGCATTGTTATCTTACATACGTTTAAGAAAGAAAAATTCCCCCGTTAAGCCGTAACACAATGTCTTCTTGTCAATTCATTTTTTAAAAATTTCTATATAGTGAAGATTTTTTGACGTCGTTAGACATGGTTTTTATCATAGATCCCTCTTGTGGATACATGGGAAGTATATGCAAAATAGTGATTTAAATATTCCTAAAACTTCTGCAGTGTTCAACGCTTTTGAATCATTTTTCAACTTGAGGTCATAGGTGTTTGAGTTTTTCTGCAAACCACCGACCTCTGTGCCGTCAAGAGCAACACTTCTTAAGAGTTCTCCACCTGAGTCTCTGGGAGTTCCTCTCAAGCTGCTGACATTCACCCCACAACTTTTCAGGCCACGTGCAGCAGGTGATGACCATGTCAGGACCACCACCTGGCATCAATCGTAAGACCCATCCTGACTTCGGAGAGTATCATGTCCATCTTAGGATAACGGAAACAAGGGGATGTCAGGTCTGCTATTCTCCACACACGACCACTGCTGCAAAACTCACCAGGGAGAAGTCCAGGAGCTGAACTCGTCTCCCTCAGCCTTTTGACACGGCGCCGCCCTGCGTGCATCTCCGGAGATGTCTAAGCTGTGACCGGCCCTTCCTGGCAGCCCCACCCCCATGGAAAAAGGATGAGCTTCAAAGCCGGCACCACAGCAGGACCTGAGGTCAAGGGCTCTGAACTCAATCCTGTCAAGTTCATGCCTGCATCCCTCTGAAGAGTTCCTGGAGCTGTGTGCTGGGGTAAGGTAGGCCTGCAAGGAGGGTTCTCACGCCCAATACCCTCTTTTATAGCCAGCGCTTCTAGGCACCAAAGATGGCTGCAAGGGTGTCTGTCCCAGGTGATCCTCTAGAACTTGGTGACTCCCTTATCCAGAGATGGAGGCCAGCTTCCCCACCCCTCGAATCTACGTGAGTTCTGTCGTTTGTGACCACTGGAACGTGGCAGAAATGAAGTTGACTTCCGGAGCAGATTCAGACAAGGCCATGCAACTTCCGTCTTGCTTGCTGGAGTGCTGATGGCCAGGGAGGCAGTCTGACCCCCCCGAGGGGACCATGCTGAGGAGCCCAAGCCAGTCACCATGGAAGAGCCTGAGACTGCGTGCGGGGAGACAGGCCTGGCCGGCCCCCAGCTGCTCAAGTCCAGCCTGGATCTGACTCCAGCCATGAAGGACAAAGCAACTGCTGTTACTCTCAGCCACTACATTTGGGGGTGCTTTGTTACATGACCATCGCAAGTGGAACACACCCTTTGCGGATGGGGTGTCATTGCCACAGGGGACAGCTGGCCTAGAGCCATTAAATCCTCCACATGACCACCAAGAACAGCGATGCCAGGGAAAGACTTGGAGCTCAGGGACCACTGTTCCGGCTGCTTCCTGCTCATAGAGCTTCCATCACCCTCTCTCCATCCCCTCTTGTCCCCTTCATCACCCCTAAGTCCCAGGATGGAAAATTTAGATCACTTATCATCTATTGCATAAACAAGGAACAGCTTGAGCTAGCCCTAGAAGCTGCATAAAGGTCAAACGAATGACGGCTAATTCCCTGTTTAGTTCTACCCCAGCCCTGGCTTTGGGGCTCCGTCCTGGCGTTGGGGGCGTCAGGGGGTGTGAGGTGGTGACAGGCCCTGCCTGCCCTGCTCCCCGCCGACAGTGAGGGCATCCAGGCCTCCACACACGGCAGAACTAGGCTTCATGGGGCACGAATCTTACACAACTTGGGGAATGTTCTTTAGGAAAAAAGAAACCAAAGTTAGAAAAAGGAAACCAAAGGGAATATCGACTTAGGATGTAAAAGCACAACCAATTACAACTTTAAAAAGCTGAAAAACACCACAAACGTGACAAAATCCAGGAAAAAAAATAACCCCATAAAATTACGATCAGTTACTTATCTGACATGCTTATATAGTATTCTTTCCCACTTTGGGGGGTTGCATACGCTTTTATTCCATTTTATACTATCATTTTCTGTACAGTATGAGGTAGATTAACCTAGTCCAGAAGGTCAGGACCAGAGACTACTTCCCTTAGGCAGCAACATTAAAAATAAGAAACCATTGGCGTTAGTGAGGCAAAATGCACCTGCGGGAGGGGGAGCTGGGGCGGGGGAGGAGGGGCAGTGCCTGGGGAAGCCTGAGGTCAAAGCAGCTTTCTCAGCTCTGGTGGGTCAGAGGATGAGCAACTAAAGAGGTGATCAAAACGCAGGGGAAACGCCTCCGTGGGACACCATGCAGCCATTCAAAGGGATCCTGTGGGGGCCACGTAGCCACGTGGAGCAAACCTTTGGCTGAAAATTGCAGGCATGAGTTTCTACACCGAAAGCACAGCCACATGAAGAATTACGGAATCTCACGAACAAGGTCCCTATTGGAGCAAAGAGGAAGTCGGAGTCCCCAGCCCTTTCCTTCCACTGGTGACGGGCAGGGGCTATCTGTGCTGCAGAGCACTGCTGCCCCTCCCTCGGGGGTCTGCTGCGTCCCCAGATCTGCTCTCCGCTGCCCCAGCCCCTGCGCGGGCGGAGGAGCCAGGCGTGGCGGGTCAGGTGCCGCGTCCTGGTTTCAGCAGGGAGGGCCCAGGTGAGCACGTGACCACACCCGGCCACTCACGCTCCACCGTGACATTCTCTTCTGGGGCTGGAGAGCTTCAGTCCTCCCTCAACTCAACAGGATACACAGCATTCTTCCTGGGATGGGTCCCGTGTCCACCCTGAATCCTTTCCTTGTTTCTTTCGATTTATTGGGGTTGGGTTTCTGTAAACTCACGAGAAAAAAGCAATTTCCTTTTTATTTCTTTAACTGGTCATTTTAGAAACAAAATACACACACACATGGTAGACGGTTCAGGCAATATGAAAAAGCATGGAGAAGAAAGTTTCAGAGTCTCTGCCTGTCCTTTGTTTCCAGTTTTATCATGTGGCGCTCACAGAATGTGACATGTACTCTGTCGTTTCAGAGGTGGGACAAGACTGGAGAGGATCTACTGAGGTTTTCTAAGGCCCAATAGATAAGTAATTTGGTAACTGTTTCTTGGGTCCTTAAAGGTAGATTCTCTGCTTCAGTCAACAGAGTTCAGGATTTATCTTTTAGGCAAAGTACATTATTTTGTTGACCTTTGTGTCTGAGTTTTTTATTTGGAGCATGGAGATAATATAACAGTAGCTCTGATACGGTTGGGGTACGTTACATATGTTAATATATGAAAAGAGCTTACTTAGAATAGCGTCCGCCAGCCCGCAGCACAGGGCGTACAGCGCAGGGAGTGATGCCCGGGTGTTTAATTGTTGCCATCATGGTTGTTGTTATTTTTATTAAACGTTGACATTTTATCTGCCCAGGACTGAGTTTGTGGTCTCCCAATACCATTCTGTCGATTTCTCCTTGCATTTCCCATAGATTTGCTGTATGTGATCTAAAATTCACGCAATCATTGTGGATAAACTCTTGATTCGTTAAAGAATCCTAGTGTAACTTTAAGCTAATAGAGACCTAGCTCCTTAAACCCTTTCCTCGGTGCTGCCAGCTGTTTATGTCTTATCCCGTCTTTCCTCTTATTCCCCAGTCCATGTTTTCCTTAAATTCCCTGAGCAAAGCCTGCTTCTGTTGCTTGGAATCAGTCTTCTAGAGAACGCTGTTTATCATTTACAGCCCGCGCTCACATGCCTCTCAGGAGCAGACCACATGTTGTTGTTTCCTGTTTACTTCGGTGAATTGGAGGCGACTCTTCCCTTCCTTTGCCCTCAGACAAGCACACGCTCACCCACGTGCTCGCCGCTCGCTGTTACCTGGCCTCTGCCTACATCCCCCCCTGGAAGACGTCCTGGACCACGGGAGGCTGTGCATGCGTCAGTCTGCTGTTTGGTGTCCAGGAGAGGCTGGGGGGCCAGGGCTGTGGGTAGCAGCCGCCCTTCCAGGGCTTTCCCAAGGGCTGTTTATAATTACTGAAACCCCCACCAGGGCCACCTGAGCGGAAGGCCGGGAAGTGCTTGCTACTGCCCCTGCTGGGAATGCCTGTGGGTAACAGGCCCCGGGGGCGGGACGGGGCTGCGTTCACATCTGCATCAGGGGGAGCGCGGCGCTTGGCAGGGCTGGGGCTGGGGCCAGGGGCGAGGCCCCGGAAGGCAGCTTCGTCTCGCTGCCTTCTGGCCTCTGCCGGGCTGCCTTTACCCGGAGGGAGGCTGAACTTCCCCACTCCTGCCTTCCGCAGGCTCAGGTGGACGTGGGGGCCGGGGAACAAGGCCATGTGGTCTCTTTTCCTGGGAGGTTTCTGTGGCCTTAAGTCCATGGTGGGTGTTTCTCCTTCCCCTGCCCTGCCCGTGCCGTGTCTCTCTTCCTCAGAACTGAATGTGTTTTAAATATAACCCTCACCTCCTGCTCTCTGCCTGTGTCTGAGGCAGGCCAAGGTCCGCGTTTGTTAGTTGGGCTCAAATTCTGTTGCCATTCACTAATTTCATCACAAATAAAATTTTTCTATTTTTTTTCTCCTGTTCATTTGTCTATGTGGAGGAGACGGTTTGGGGGGAAAACGTTTTCTGTGCAACAAACTAAAGTCATAGGACACACGCCTTCCCACATCTGCATGTCTGCCCTGGTCTGGTTCACTCAGCAGCCTTTGGCCCGAGCAACTGGGAAGGTGGCAGCCATCTCCTCAAATGTTTCTGCTCAAAGCTGCAGCTTTGCCAGAAATTTGATAACCAAGGAGACTTTGGCTCCGGACAGCACGGGGCCCAAAAGTGTGAAAGCGCCAGCCGCCGCAGCCGCAAGGAAACAGAAGAGAATTGAGGAGTGCAAGCATCTCGCTGACTCTGCTGAGAAAGGAAATGTGTTTGGGGGGCCGGTGCAGCCAGGGCCACTCACCTCCCAAGACACAAAATGCACCAACAGACAGGAAGCGAGGCGGTGGCATCAGGTAGAGACAGTGCTGGGTGGTTCTGCCTGGTTTACCTCCCGACGGGGACCACAAACCCAGTGGCTCAGATGAGGAAGAGGAGGTCAGGAGCTGGCTGAGCCACCACTGCAGTTAATGGGGTCAAGGATTCCACGGAGATGCTCAGTTCCTCTCTCCCCGTGGTGACTGGTTTCTCCAGGCTGAGGTGGTTTCCTCATCCTGCAGCCAGAAGGCACTGGGTGAGAGGGGAGAGACCAGGGGCAGGTGTGCCTTCACCTCCCTGCCTGCCTGCGGACAGGAAGACGAGGCAGGCGAAATGCACTCAAGCCACAGAAAGATGGGCAGTCTGGGGGAGGGGGCTGAGACGGGACGCTCTCACTGGGAGGGTGCATGTGGGGACGATACCTGGAAGCTGTGGGCTGTCCCCCTCAACAGTCACCAGCGCCAAAAAAATAGATTTAGTAAAAACAAAGAGACAAGCTGACGACTGCACTGCCAGGAGCACCCCCGGCCCCGGGCAGCCTCGCAGTAAGATGCCGTCTGTGAGGCTCAGGCAAGGCAAGCAGGGCCATCACTCCCATCCCACTGGGGATCCCTCTCGACCTCTCCTCGCAGAGATGGGTGAGGGCTGCAGGACACACAGCACGGGTGGGTGGGGGCCGTCGGTGCCCTGGGAGGTGCTCAGGCATCCCTGCCCCTGGCCTGCCTACCTGGGGAGCTGCCAGAGAGTCAGGGCCAGGTTAGGAGACAGAGTCGTCCCCCTCTCTGGGCACCCACCTGATCTTCGCAGCTGCTCCCACCCCCACCGCTTCAAAGGCCCAGAGCCGCCACCTGTCCCCACCCGTCCCCACCACCCCTTCTTCAGAGCCCGCTCCCCCGAGGCTCCGTCCCCACCCGGCGGCCTCGCTGAGGACTTGGCTCCTAGTTACCACCACCTTCTCCAGCAGCCCTCGGTTTCTGGCTTCATCACATCGACCTTGCCTTTCCCATCACGGCTCCACCTCTCAATTTCAGAACCACCCCCCTCGGACTCAAGTACACCTCCCCACCCACCGCAGCCCAGGCCGAGGCTGACCTCACTGAGACCTCCAGTTCACGAGCCCCTCCGAAGGCACCTCCTGCCTTCCGTTTCTGGCTCATTCAGATTCAGCTTGACTCCCCACAGTCCAGTATTACGTCTCCGGTAGTTTTAGCCGCCTCACCTCTCCTTCCTCGTGCACCTCTGGCAAAGGCCCAACTCTGCCCCGGGTATCCTCGTCCCAGCGGAACACGGGTGTGGGAGAAACATGCGTGTGTGTGTGTGTGTGTGTGTGTGTGTGTGTGTACACCGGCCCCCATCTGAGCACCCAGACCCCCGTCTCACAGCACAGCCCTGCCTGCCCTTCTACGTTTCTGTAATCAACTTGCTGTCCCAGGCGTGGATGAAAGGCTGCCTCCCACCCTCTGAGAACAGCCCCCACCCACGCCCAGCTGCCAGTCTCACTTCATTTCTCCTGGAGGAGATTACAGCTCCTGCATCCCACCATTGAGCCCCTCTTCCTCCGCACTTTCCCCTCCTCTTTTTTTTTTTTGTAAATTGAGTATAATTTTATTTTAGAAGATTTTACATATGTTTGCTATCATTACAGCATCTTTTTATCTCATTTCTTTTTTTTTAAAATTTTTTTTAATTGGAATATAACTGCTTTACACTCTTGTACCAGTTTTTGAGGTACACCAAGGTCAATCATCTATATTTATACACATATCCCTGTATTCCCACCCTCCCTTGAGTCCCCCCCACCCTCCCCGTCCCGGCCCTCTAAGGCATCATCCATCCTCAAGTTGATCTCCCTTTCTTATACAGCAACTTCCCACTGGCTATTTTACACTTGGTAGTATATATATGTCTATGCTACTCTCTCACTTCGTCTCAGCTTCCCCTTCACCCCCTGCCACCCCAAACCTCAAGTCCTCCAGTCCATTCTCTGCATCTGCATCCTTATTCTTGTCTTGTCACTGAGTTCATCAGTACCATTTTTTTTTTTTTAGATTCTGTATATATGTTAGCATACAATATTTGTCTTTCTCTTTCTGACTTACTTCACTCTGTATGACAGACTCTAGTTCTATCCATCTCATTACATATAGCTGCATCTCATTCCTTTTTATAGCTGAGTAATATTCCATTGCATATATGTGCCACATCTTCTTTATCCATTCATCTGTTGATAGGCATCTAGGTTGTTTCCATGTCCTGGCTATTGTAAACAGTGCTGCAGTGAACATTATGCTACATGTTTCTTTTTGGATCATGGCTTTCTCTGGGGTATATGCCCAGGAGTGGGATTAGTGGGTCATATGGTAATTCTATTTGTAGTTTTTTAAGGAACCTCCACACTGTTTTCCATAGTGGCTGTACCAGCTTACATTCCCACCAACAGTGCAGGAGAGTTCCCTTTTCTCCACACCCTCTCCAACATTTCTTGTTTCTAGATTTTGTGATGATGGCCATTCTGACTGGTGTGAGGTGATACCTCATTGTGGCTTTCACCTGCATTTCTCTGATGATTAGTGATGTTGAGCATCTTTTCATGTGTTTGTTGGCCATCTGTATGTCTTCTTTGGAGAAATGTCTATTTAGGTCTTCCACCCATTTGTGGATTGGGTTATTTGCTTTTTTGGTATTAAGCTGCATGAGCTGCTTGTATATTTTGGAGGTTAATCCTTTGTCTGTTGTTTCGTTGGCAACTATTTTTTCCCATTCTGAGGGTTGCCTTCTTGTCTTGTTTATGGTTTATTTTGCTGTGCCATAGCTTTTAAGTTTCATGAGGTCCCATTTGTTTATTCTTGATTTTATTTCCATGATTCTAGGAGGTGGATCAAAAAGGATCTTGCTTTGATGTATGTCATAGAGTGTTCTGCTTATGTTTTCCTCTAGGAGTTTTATAGTGTCTGGCCTTACATGTAGGTCTTTAATCCATTTGGAGTTTATTTTTGTGTATGGTGTTAGGAAGTGTTCTAATTTCATTCTTTTACATGTAGCTGTCCAATTTTCCCAACACCACTTATTGAAGAGGCTGTCTTTTTTCCATTGTATATTCGTGCCTCCTTTGTCAAAGATAAGGTGCCCATATGTGCTTGGGCTTACCTCTGAGTTCTCTATTCTATTCCATTGATCTTCCTTTCTATTTTTGTGCCAGTATCATACTGTCTTGATCACTATGGCCTTGTAGTATAGTTTGAAGTCAGGAAGCCTGATTCCACCAACTCCATTTTTCCTTCTCAAGATTGCTTTGGCTATTCGGGGTCTTTTGCGTTTCCATATAAATCCTCTTCTTGAACCCACTGTGCTGCAGGACTCTTCCTCCTCCTCTCAGAGGGCCCAGGCCACCTCCTTTTTCATGGACTGTGCCCCGTCAGGAACCCGCTCTCCACTTTATTTCCATGGACACACAGATTCTCCTGCTGCAAACGCTCCCTGACCCGACAGCCCTCTCTGGTTCTCACCTCATTTCTAAATTTATTTATTTATTTATTTATTTATTTATTTTATTGGCTGTGTTGTCTTTTTTGCTGTGTGCCGGCTTTCTCTAGTTGCGGTGAGTGGGGGCTACTCTTTGCTGTGGTGCGCAGCCTCCCCATTGCCATGGCTTCTCTTGTTGTGGAGCACAGGCTCTAGGCGCATGGGCTTCAGTAGCTGCAGCACATGGGCTCAACAGTTGTGGCTCACGGGCTCTAAAGCGCAGACTCTATAGTTGTGGCGCATGGGCTTAGTTGCTCCGCGGCATGTGGGATCTTCCTGGAGCAGGGATGGAACCTGTGTCCCCTGCATTGGCAGGTGGATTCTCAACCACTGTGCCACCTAGGAAGCCCCCTCACCCCATTTCTCACACCCTCTGGACCTGCTTCTCATTGTCCACCCCCCCTGCCCCCCACTACCCACTCACTCAACCAACTCCCACCCCTTTCTGAAAGGGCTCCCATCTAGGTCATCAAAGACCTCACGTTACAAAATCCAAGACAGTTCTGCCCTCCTTTTACCAACCCTCTCAGGAGCGCTTGGCATGCCCACCCCCTTGAAGCAGCATCCTCTTAACTCCTCCTCCTCCTGAACATGTCCTGCTCCTCCCCCAAACTCTCAGGGCTGGGTTCCCTTAGGGTGCTGTCCCGAGTCTCTTTTCTCTCCCTGGATGACCCCATCAAGTCTGAAGTATCGCCATACGATTTTTATGAGGATGACATAAATTGAGGTCTCAAAACATCCGAAATGACCTTGATTCCATCCCCTCCAAAAACTCGTGTGATTCCCCTTCCAGCTTTGCCAGGCTTTCCCTTCATCCATAACTTCAACAAAAGAGAACAAATGCAAATTCACCCTTGAGTCCTCTCTCTCCTCCCCCATCCTCTAGCCAGCCTGGAGGGCCTGTCAAGGACCCCATTTCTCTCCACCTCCTCTGCCACCCTGGCCCAGATCACTGCTGCCTCACACTTCCTCTCCTACCGCCTTCCACACACCTTGTCGGGACCATGGCCTGTAAGGCTCTGTACCATTTGTCTCCTGCTCCACCTCCCCTCGCTTACTTTAGTCTAATGACACTGGCCTTTTCCATCCCCAGAACATGCTCTGGTAAATTCAAGAGGGCTGCAAATCCTTTGCTTCCCCCCTCTCCCCTCACTGCCACCCCCAGTTGAGAACATTTGTTTTGGGATAATTTGCCAAGATTCCTCCCCAGGGCCTTAACACATGCTCCTTCTGGAACACCCAGAATCCTCTCCCCACACACCTCTCTGGCTCCATCCTTTCCATCCTTCAACCTGAACACTCTTCAGGGAGGCCCTTCCAGACCACCTCAGCTAAAAGTGAACGATACCAGGGTGGGACCCGTAGCAGTCCTTTATTTCCTTCTTAACATGGGCATAAATAAGACAGGCAATTAAGCATCATAATGTAATTAATCTTCTCTTCCTTTCTAGAGCAGGGGTTGGCACACGCTGGCTACATTCCTTTATAAATGGTTTTATTGGAGACAGCCACACCCACTGATTTATATATTGTCCCCTGCTACTTCTGACCTGGCAGGTAGGCAGTTGCTGCAAACACCATGTGCCTCACCAAGCCTAAAATATTTATTATCTGGACCTTGAGAAAGTTTCCTGGCTGCACGGAGAGCCGCCCGTGGCTCTCTCATCCCTAGATCACCCATACCTCATACAGCTAATTTGTTGAAGGAATTGAAGGGCTTTGAGGCCCAGCTATAAGTCTTTACTGGGAGGCTCTTTTTTATTGGGGCAGGTCTAGATCAGGACTGGGCCAGCTCCCTTCACTGTTCCCAGAGTCTAAGGGATCCCAAATGAAAGCCCTGGGGGAAATGCACCAGTACCCAGGAGTCTTGTGTCCAAGGTCAGTTCAAGGGGGCCTAACCTTTTCCTTGTCCTTTCTGCTCAGTTTCAGAAGAGGGCAGGGGGTAGGTTAGGGCCCTCTACCACCTTTCGGTGGGGATACTGCTCTGGCCGACCCCCAGGCAAGGATGCGACTACTTTCAGGGGGAAAATGGGTCCTCTGCTTCTGTCCTCCCAACAATCATGGGCTGGGCTAGACCCTGGGCACAGCCATGTAGAAGCGTGCAGAGACCCTCCCTGGGTCAGATGCTCCTGCCCGCAAGGAGATGGGTATGGTGACAAGCCACGCCCCCCTCACACAAGCCACTTCCTGCTTAAACTGGACATGGCGAGGGAGGAGGGGAGGCATCAGCTTGTGTGTGGGTGCATGTCTTGGGGCCACCAGGCTGTGTGTGTGCAAATGTACAGGGAAGAGGCAGGCTCTGAGAATCTGCCAGGGCCCCTGGGATGGGCTGTGGAGTTTTGCCCGATGCCATGCATCGCCACGGGGCCCTCTGCTCAGAACATATTACACACATTTTTCTTTTAATATATTATCATCTTATCAGGCTTAGAAGAAAAAACATTCCCCTTTTCCTTCCTCCCTCCCCAATACAAAGGCCCTGATCTCAGGCAGGTTCCATGGAGGGTCCATGGAGGGCAGCCTCTAGGGAGGAGCTGAAATCTTCAGGCGTGCCAAACAGTCAGGTTCCAGCAGTCCCAGGTTCTGGAGGGCTTCCAGCAGCTGTTCCCGTGCATTTCCAATAAAGGTATTCTCCAGGAAGGCAGGCAGGCCTCCCACACCATCCCGCAGGGTATACAAGGGCACCCGCACCAGGCCCAGCACCTGGGAAAGGAAGGAGACAGGAGACTGGCAACTCTGGGGGTTCATCCCAGACAGATCTTCCTAGATCAGAGGTCTCACCCCTTATCACTGCAGCAGAACCAGGCCTGAGCCTGAGGACGCACACCTCTGAGGACCTAGAGGACCCGGGTGTTTGCAGAGGAAGGTCCCAGATCATGCTCTCCAGCTCCACAAATGCTGGCCCTTTCCACATCACTATAGCGGCTCCCCCCTCCAGGACGCACACTGGGCCCTACACCAGTTCTCAAAATGTGCTACCCAGAGCAGCCACTTCAGCACCATTTAAGAACTTTTGAAAAATGCAAATTCTCAGGCCCTTGTCCCCCGCCTCCACTGAGCCCGCAATTTTGGGAGTGGGGCCAGCAATCACCGTTTTAATAAGGCTTCCACATGATTCTGATACCCGCCAAAGTTTGAGAACCATCGCCGTACACAATCTGTCCCCCTCTGCCCTAGCCTAAGTGGCGAGGTTTCCCCACAAAACATCAGGCCACGTCTCCTACGCAAGACAAATGGGCCTAAGGTGCAGGGCGTGACTTGCATGGGTGTGTTCTAGAAAGACAACTGTAGAGCCCTGTAAAGTGGGGAGGGGGTAAGATCTTTGCAGGGACACCAGGTTGGGTGTAACCAGTCACCCAGACCCCAACCACAGGAGGAAACTGCGGGGCAGGCCATAGGGAGCTGGAGGACACGGGGTGGGATCCTGGGCTGGCCCCACCTCCAGCCCGTGGTCCCGGGCGCACGGCGCGCGCATCTCCACCGCAGTCAGCTGCTCCAGGGTCAGGCGCTTGGCGTAGAAGTGCGCCACGACGCGCGGCCGGGACCCGGCGTGCGAGCTGCGGTAGTCGGCGCGCTCCACGCGGAAGGCGGCCGCGGCCTCGCCCAGTTCCTCGCGCAGCTCGCGGTTCAGCCCCTCCTCCAGGCTGCTGTCGTGCAAGTCCACGAAGCCGCCGGGGAAGCCCAGGCGCCCGTCAAAGCGCATCTGCATCTGCGGGAGAGGGAGGCGGGGATGGCCCGGGGAGCCCAAGGCGGCGTGGCCGCGGGGCGGGGGCGGGCGGGCTGCCGGGAGCGTCCCCTCCTCACCAGCACGGCGTAGCGCAGCGGGAAGCGGCCGAAGAGCAGCCCGGGGTCCGGCGCGTAGAGCAGCGCGTGGCACGCGTGCCGCCAGCCCGGCCCCAGCTGCAGGGCCTCCGCCAGCTCCAGCCTACGCATCCCGGCCATGATCCGCCCTCCGCCCTCCGCCTTCCAGAAGGCCCACCTGGGCAGGGGGCGGGGCGGCCAGGGCCAATCCCTGCAGGGCCCAGGGCGGGGCGAGGCGCCGGGGGCCAATCCCTGCAGGGCCCAGGGCAGGGGGGCGGGGCAGCCAGGACCAATCCCTGCAGGGCTCAGGGCGGGACGAGATGCCCGGGGCCAGTCCCTGCAGGACCCGGGGCGGGGCGTGGCGGCATGGGCCAATCCCTGCAGGGCCCGAGGCGGGGCCTGGCGGCGGGCCAGGGCAGCAGCCAATCAGAACGGGACGTGGCGGCAGGGACCCGGGCGGCAGCCCGTCCGGGCGGGGCCTGCGGCCCGGGGTCGTCTAGGGCCAAGTGGGACCCGGGTGAAGTGGGCCTTGGGCCGGGCGGGTCTGCAGGCGTGGCGGGTCCGGGACGCGGAGGGCGGCCGTTAATAGTGTCACAGTCCAGCTCCAGGGGACTTGCCCAGAGGGTTGGGACAGCTGGGTCCCGCAGCAGAGGTTCGCAGCCCGAGTAGAGTTTAATTATCTGTTAGGGACGCGTCCTGGGAGCTGGGGGAGCCACGCGGGCGTCCTGGGAACCACACCTAGTTGGTCCGGAAGGTGCACGAAGCCCGGGGGGCGGGGAGGGGGTTAGGTTTACCAGAGGAGGCTTCAGAGCCGCGGTCTGCCCTGGGCGGTGGGGACAGAGAAGCGATGGGTGTTAGAGCCATCGTGAGGGTGACACTGATGGGGGGTTTGGGGGGGGCGGCGGCGATTGCCAGGATGACTTCAGGCTTAGGTCTGGGTGGATGGCGCTGTCACTCTCTGGGATGGGGATTATAGGAGCGGGGAGAGCAATGATCAGTGTAGTTCTAGTCACGAATTGGGGTGGCCATAGGCGGTGGATAGGACGGACAGACCCACGGGATTTTATGGAAAAGGGTAAGTGAGGAAGGGGCTGTGGGTGAAACCCTGTGGGCACAGGAAGGAGAGAGAGCAAGGGCCAGAGGTAGACGTGCCCAAGGCTTTCTAGACTTTACCCTCACACAAGCTCAGACCATTGCGCTGTGCAGGAAGGTGGGGAGTTGCCCACCCCCAGGACAAGGGACTCCTCAGGGCCTGATGCTGCATGAGGAACAGGGGTTCAGGATCCCTCACCCCAGGACTCCCCGCCTTTTCTCAGGCCCTGCACTCTGTGCAGGTTGTCTTTTATCAAGTATTTATTACGCAAAGGAAAGGAGGAGGCAGCTTCTTGAGAGGGGCTGGGCTTGGGAGTCACAGCTTGTAAGTGACAGCATGTGATGAGGAAGAGCCTAAGAACCCACCCAGACACGGGCTGGTGACCTTAGCAAGTCAGTCATTTCTCTCAGATCTCAGTCTCTCATCTGTTAAGTGCAGAGTATACCAACTTACTAGGGATATGAAGAGATTTAAAGCACTTAGAACAGTGCCAGGCACAGCAAATGTAGCTATCTGTGCAGCTGAGGGTGGGACAGAGTTAAAGGCCCACTGGTTGGAACTCAGCCACATTCACCAGGCCTCTGCATGGGGGAGGGGGAAGGGAGCAGGGGTGGGAGTGAGACATCCCTGGCATCATCTTTCCGAGCTTAGTCTTCTGAGAGATGGCATCTACGAACATCAGGCAACTGGACTGAGGTGATTAGACTGTAGGTGCTGATACCGAGCAGGGCCCTGTGAGGCTCCTGGGCACAAAGCCTTTCTGTGTTCCCTCTTTCTTTGTTCCCTCTTTCTTTGATGATAGGAAAACAGCCTCCATTCAGCCTCCATGACCTTCCCTGAGTACCAGTAGGCAGATTTAAGCAGTTGTTAACTGGTGAAGGGAGGGGATGCACGAGACCAGGGTGAAAAAGTCAAGAGCAGCCTTGGGGCAGGTCCTGTTTCCCCAGTAACAATACACACAACAATATCTTTGAGCTGTTCTGCAGATGTTGAAACCCCCTCCAGGTGGGAGACGTGAACGATTAGTGATGGTGCGCTGCCCACGCGCATGCAGACCCCAGACCCGCTGGACCTGAAGGTGGATGATGCTGACTCCTCCTTAGCTCACCACCCGCCCATCAGGAGACTGCAAGACTGTTACTGCCTTGGTCCTTATCGGCTCCCCCTGACCACAAGCCCTGACTCTAAGACCTCTCCCCATTCCCCAGAGAGGGGGGGCACAGTTCTTGAGGCGCTAGCCACTCTGTTCCCCCTTTGCCTGGCAAAGCAATAAAGCTATTCCTTTCTACTCCTCCAAAGCTCTGTCTCTGTATTTCTATTCGGCATTGGTGAACAGAGGCCAGGTTTTTCTCGGCAAGTGTGACAGGACTCATTCCCCTCTTAGAGTTCTAGGGGGCCTGGAAATAGCCTTGGTTAAATGATTAAACCTTGTGAAAAGCTCATAAAAACTGCCAATTCCAGAATGTAAATTGGTGCAGCCACTGTGGGAAACAGTATGGGAGGTTTCTCAAAAAACTAAAAATAGAGCTGCCATATGACCCAGCAGTTCCACTCCTCGGCATATATCCAGAAAACAAACCAACCAACCAAGCAACCAAACAAACAAAAAAAACACCACCACCACCACAACAAAAAACAAAAACAATAATTCTAAAAGATACATGCACCCCAATGTTCGTGGCAGCATTATTTACAGTTGCCAAGACACGGAAGCAAACTGAATGTCCATTGACAGACAAATGGATAGAGAAGGTGTGGCATACACACACACACACACACACACACACACACACACACACACACACACACACAATGGGATACTATTCAGCCATGAAAGAAATTTTGCCATTTGCAGCAACATGGATGGACTTGGAGGATATTGTGTTAAGTGAAATAAGTCAGACAGTGAAAGCCAAATACTGTATGATATCACTTATGTGTGGAATCTAAAAAATACAACAAACTAGTGAATGTAACAAAAAAGGAGCAGATTCACAGATACAGAGCACAAACTTGAGGCTACCAGTGGGGAGAGGGATGGGGGAGGGGCATTATAGGGGCAAGGGGTTAAGAGGTACAAAATATTAGGTATAAAATAAACTACAAGAATACATAGTACAACACGGGGAATAGAGCAAATATCTCACAGTAACTCTAAATGGAGTATAACCTTTAAAAAGTATGAATCACTGTATTGTACACCTGTAATTTATATAATATTATACATCGACTATACCTCAATAAAAAAAATTATAAAAGAAAAAAGGCCTGCCAGTTCCAGGGTTCCACACCAGACCAATCGAATCAGAGTCTCTGACAGTGGTGCTGAGGTATAAGTGGGTTTTAAAAGTGTTTTGGGAACCAGGGCTGAGAACAGTGCCCTAACCCTTACCCCTAACACTCCAAAGGGTTTCTTGGTTTCTCTCCTAGAAGGGCTTCCTTGAAGGATTTAGGATCAAACATGCTCTTTCTAGAGCTTCATCTGTTGTATTTTCTTTTATGGTTGCTTGAAGAGACTTTTAAAGATGGATTCAGCTATTTCTAAAGCAATGTGAAAAACTATGAAACCAAGGTAACAGCTCTACAAGAAAATGACTGGAGACGGAGCTTTTTCAGGATGAATGAATATGGAAGCCCTCAAGAACCCCACCAGCCTTGCCTCCCTCTCCAAACTGCTCTCTGTCTGTGCTAGGGGGAGCCCGGTCTCTACCCCGACCTCCGCTATTTCACCTCCTGAGGAAGACTGCCCAGCAGTAAGGGCTGAAGGTAGAGAGCTGAGCTCTGTGCCTCCAGAGATGCTCCAAGTTCAAAACCAAAAATAGTTCAGTGTTCAGCCTCAGAGGATGCTAGGGAATATATTCATTATTTTTAAGATACTGAGGAAAGGAATTAAGCATTTATCCTTTTTATATGGACAACCAAATAGTTGATGAGGGGAGGTTTCTCTTTCTATAGAGAATTGCAGTTATTCAGAGAAGAAAGAGCCAATCAAAACTTTAGTTTTTAATGTACTTATTTACAAAACAGAAGTAGAGCCACAGATGTAGAAAACAAACGTAAGGTTACCAGGGGATGGGGCGGGGTGGGGGAGAGATAAATTGGGAGATTGGGATTGACATATACAAACTACTATTTATATTAAATACATAACTAATAAGAACCTGCTGTATAGCTTAGGGAACTCTGTAATGGCCTATATAGAAAAAGAATCTTAAAAAATCAATAGTGGATATATGTATAACTGATTCACTTTGCTGTATACCTGAAATGAAAAAAACACTGTAAATCAGCTCTACTCCAATAAAAATTTAAAAAAAAGAAGTAAGGTTGGTGGGGGGGGGGGGAAGGAATACAAGATATTCTGTATTAAGAAACAGAGTTGATGTAAGGAAGAATATATAAAAGTTAGATTTTATTTATATACGCATTTAACCCTTGAACAACACAGGTTTGAATTGCAGTGGTCCATTTATACCTGGATTTTTTTTGATAAATACATTAGAAAAAAACCCTTTATTATTTTTTAAACTTTGAAGAATTAAGAGGTCCTAGCAAATGCTCATCAGTGGCTGCTAACATCACTAAAATGATGGAAGAGGCACCACCTATGAAATATTCTTGCTAAAATACTGGATTTGAATCTAACTACCATATTATAAGAAATACAAAAGAACATCTTTTTCAAATATCAGGAAGAAGCTAGAATGATCCAGGTGGTAGTGGATTAGAGTTGGAGACATCAGGAAGAATTTGTTTAGATACAGATGGTTACACACAAACATTTTTGGGTAGGTGTATATTCAAGGGTCAGTTAGGATACAGACAAATTTCCTTGCTCTGTCGGCTGGGATGGCCTAGAAGCAGTGATTCCGCAGGAACCACAAGCACACCCAGCGTCCAGATCTTGGTCTCTGTTACCATTTCCCAATAAAAGGAACCAAGACACCTTGGAGAACTGCTGATTCAAGCACTGGGGCAGGAAATATACAGAGTGGATCCGTGATGAGCCTGGAGCATCTTGTGATGCCAGAAAGGAAGCGCCCTGGAAACCCATCAGTCAATCAATAATGAATAGGAAAAAAAAAATTGATGGGAGTTTGTCAAAGGCACAGGGACACAGGGGCCAACTGCTCCCCTGCAGTGGAAGCCGAAACAGTTTGGGCAGAAAAATAAAGCCTTATTGGATTATAATCCAAAGGATGAAGTAAACCTCTAAGGATCTGTACTTATGTAAATCATGAATATGTACATAAATGGGGGGAAAGAAGCAAATCTCCCACACGGAAGTAGTTGAAGTAATTTATATAGATGCTCTGCCCTGAAGAGGCCAACTCCTTCAAGGTGGGCTGTGAGCCGCGACTTCCTTCCAGAGGAGGCGTAATGACAGCCTTGCCTCCGCACGGCTGCAGGGTGACCCAGGGCTAAGCCCTGCGGGTGGTGTGCACTCCCGCTGTGACCGTAGTTACGGGGGCGGGCGGCTGCGTGCGCTGTGCGGGGTCTCTGAGCTGTCTTCACCGTTTTTCTGTAAATCTAATACTTCTAAAAAATAAAGTTTTTTGTTTCTTTGCTTTAAATCAGGATGATGCAGTCTAGACTGAAGGAAACGTTACAAAAGAAATGAACTGGTTTCTTCAATAAACGAATCACAAGGGGAAAAGAGATGGCGGCAGAATCTATACATTAAAAGAGACCGAGGAGACGCATCTAGTGAAGGGCTTGTTTGGATCCCAATCTGAAGAAACAAAGAAAAATAAGATAGTGGGGGAGATGTGAATACTGAGCAGATATTTGATATATAGGAATTACTGATCATGTTTAAAGTGTGGTAATAGTATTGTGGCTTTTTACAAAAAAAAAGATTCTTTATATTTTAGAGATACATGCTGAAATATTTATGAATGATAAAAAATTAGCCAGTGAGGGGGTAATGGGTGAGACTATAAATAAAATAAGATTGGCCATGAATTGATCATTTCTGAAGCTGAGTTCCCTAACAAAGGCTTATTATATTATTCTCTTTAATGGAGTTTGATATTTTTTCATAGTAAAAAGTTAAAAATAAAGAGCTCTTTGACTTCTCATGAAGTTAAAGGTAAAGGTTATAATTTACATTTGAATAAGCTTTGCATTTCACAAAACCCTTTCGTAGATAGGATCCCTTTTGGTCCAGGAGCGGGAGAGAGAGGTGAGGGCCTGGTCTCACTTTTTAGGCGAAAGAAGACTTCAACCAACATCTCCCATCTGTCAGGAAATTTTACATTGTCCCACTTAAGCCTCATAAAATTTCCCAGGTGTTTCAAATGCAGAGCCAAGATTAAGAAGTGCTGATTTTGAAGAGTATAGCATGCGGGGGGAAAGAGAGAGCAGTGAGCTGCCAGCTAGAGCCTGTTGAAGTTTATCCAAAAGGACTTATGGAAAGGGCTAGATGCTATTATTATCAATATTATCTTTTAGGCATTCACACACCTGCAGTCACATCCAGCAGCCTTCGAGGAGGTGCATTCTAGAGAAGCCAGCCCTCTTCTTGATTATTTACAGGTGTAGCATCAAAAACATCCTCGGTTGTGTTGTCTGGAGCGCATCAGGTGGATCTATTTCACCAGGAGGACAGAGCTTCTCAGACACCTCCAGCTTCACACCTGGACCTCTCCCCCTGAACACCCACAAATGCCTCCAATCCAGCACGCCCAGGAATGAGCTCAGTATTTCCCGCGTCTCCTGTGCCCCCACCTCTGTAAATGCCCCCCGCCTGTCCAGCTGCCCCTGATGGAGACCTAGGGGCCTCACCGACACCCCTGCCCTCACCCACCCCAGGCAGCCCTCACCCCTCAGCTCCCTGTGATCGTCTCCATGCTCAATGCCCTGACCCATCAGATGAAGGTCAAGCTTCATCTTTGCTCACCTGGACTAACCTCCTAAATGCCTCCCTGTCCTGCCTGTCTCACCCTTTTCAAACCTGCCCTCCACTCGGTCTCAAGTTACAGCTCAGTCACACCCTCTTCAGGGGCTGCACATTTCTATGGGATTCAGCAAAGCAAACTCAACAGCTCATATGTGAACTTTGCCTTCTGTCTTAGTGATGTTGCTGAAATGTACTGTAAAATGTAGCGATTTAACGATAAACATTTCCTATCTCACAGTGGCTGAGGGTCAGGATTAAGGAACGGCTCCCCTGGATGTCTCTGGCTCAGGGTTTCTCGTGCTGTTTAGTCCAGGGATCAGCAAGGGCTGCAGTCAAGGGAAGGCTTGGCTAGGGCTGGAGAACTGGCTTCCCGGGCGGCTGACCGTCATGCCTGGAAGTTAGTGCTGGTGGCAGAAGCCTCAGTGTCATGCCACACAGATGTCTCCACAGGGCTCTTGAGTGTCCCCACGACACAGTGGCCAGCTTCTTTCAGAGTGAGGGACCCAAGGGAAAGCAAGATGGGATCCATGTCTTTTATGACCTAGTGTCAGAAGTCATACATGATGGCCACAAGGCCACCCCTGATGCCACGTGAGAGGGACTTGCACAGAGCAGGATAGCTACCAGAGGTGAGGACCACTGGGGTCATCCCAGTGGCCGGCCACACACCTTCCTCTCAAACCTGCCACAGTCACCCTCACACTTGAACCACCAGCACAAAAAGATGGTACGTTCCTGGAACCCACAAACCTTTGTGTTCTTCATGCCGTAAGATCTTTGTCTCCTTACTTGTCTGGATTTGTTTTTTTCCAGCTTTATTGAGGTATAATTGACAAATACAAACTGTGTATATTTAAGGGGTACAATGTGACGATTTGACATACATATACATTGTGAAATTACCACAGTGAAGCTAATTAACGTATCTATCACCTCCCATAGTTACTATTTTATGTGTGTGGTGAGAACACTTAAGATTTACTTTCTTAGCAAATTTAAAGTACACAATAATACAGCATTATTAACCATCGTCACTGTGTGCATAAGATCTCCAGAACCTACTCACTCATTGGTGTAACTGAAACATTGTCCCCTTTAACCAACTGTCCCTGCAAGTTTCCTGCTCCTGAGTGCTCACTCAGCCAGGACCAGTTCCACAGCCAAACTCAGAGTCCAGGGCGAGGAAATGCTCTGCTCCCATGACAGTGGGAAGAACCGCCAAGTTACGGGGGAGCAGTCAGGGGTCCAGGGAGGGGTGAACTGGAACCAAAAATTCAATCTTTCAGAGCAGGAAAAAGCATAATATTTTGGAAAAAAAAATTCTAGCTGTTGAAAGATTGTCTGCCAACTAAACTTTCAAATCTACTTTGCGAATACTCATTGGAGTCAAGCTCTCAATTCTGCATAAATGCTAACAGCTCCGGTACACCGAATGAGTATTTATGAATATCTTATTTCATAATGTATATTTGTTGGACCAAATTTCCGTATTTCCTTCTGAAGTTAGGGCAGGACTGAGCACCCTGAAGGCCCTGGGGTCACACAGGCGAGTTCGTGAATGATCGGTGTGTTGAGGCCTGGGTGGGAGGTGCAGCTGTTTCTCTGCGAGCGCAACTGCTTTTTCAGAACTGCTTTCTTCATGGCCTCTCAGCTCTCAGCTGACCGTGAACAAGTTTCTAGCCAAGTGCTGGCTGAAAACGGCTAAAAGTGTTTACTTTGGGGGTGTGTTGGCATGTTAGTACTAGAATCTTAGCCACGGAAGGAAGCCTTCAGGGATGAATCTCCAACGATGGGAAGTTATCACTTTATAAGTTTGTCGTAAAGTTATTAACCCTTCCTCCAAAGTTGGGAGCATCTTAACAGCCTTTAAAGCATGTCCACACATTACGCTGAATCCCGTGATCAACATATGACATTGTCTTGCTTCTTTTTTATGGCTATCTTCAGACAAAGGCAGCAAACTGAGCCTCGGAGGAAATGACTTGCCCTGGGTCACACAGTAAATGGCAACAGGGGGTGCAGAATCCAGCTCATCTGGGAGCAAGTTCAATTTGTTTTCCTTACACAAAGAAGATCGTTTTAAAATACTCTTTACTGTGTGTCTACCCCTGTCCCCCCCAGGTCGCCTCTCTCTGTCTCTGTCTCACCCCTTCTCCTTCTCTTCCTCATTTTTCATTCTCCTTGGTCATCTTGGTGTCCTGGCCCCCTTCCCTCTGACACAGTCATTAACAAACATGAGTCACCCATCACCTTGAGAGAGCAGTGTGGTGTTTCCTCACCCCCCCCCCCCCCCCCCCCCCCGCTTAGGTTACTGTCTGATCTGTCTGCCTTCTTTATCCTGAGCCCGTATAACGACCCTAGAGCTTTCACTCCAGCCTCGGCCCCAAATACGTTAAATAATTAACTCCCGTCACTCTCCTTTGTGTGCCTATCTCTGCATCACCCGAAATAGCTGGTGGCATTTCCTCTGCATAAATAGAAAGCAGAAAGGTCAGCTGGCGTTTGTGAAATATATATGTTTTTTTACAAAGCCACGCGCTAGCAGGGCTTCTTCATTCCTCATCCCTGTGACTGATTCATAATGAGCAACGTCCTAGCGCTCCAATTCCTCAGCCAGTTTCCACTCACCATCTTGCGACTTGGTCAGCTGTTAATACCCACACTGAGGATGGCTGAGGGACAAAGCATTTTCCCAGTGGTAAAACCATGATATCCTAGTCACCTTAAATCCTGTGCAGCTGTTCCCAGTGAACCAACTAGAAGGGAAACACTGAGTTTCTTTTATAAGACATGGAGCTCTGATCCAAGATGGTATTTCTTCCTAGCTTTCCTGTCTCTGAAGCCTAACACAGTGCACAGCACACACCTTGGAGGATAAGGTGTTTTCCTTCTGCACCTGTCTTCCTAGACATTGTAGGGGACCAGAATAGGCCACCTTCAAATATGCCACTTTGGCATAAGGATTATTTTGAGCTGAAAGTAATTAAGAAACAGCAGATGCAGGAAGAGCCCTTTGCCTTCCCATGTTCTGCCTAAAATCATACATTTCCCGTGAGAAAATCGCTCTCCCTGAACCAGGGAGAGGAGAATGTTCTTCTCACTGGAGATGGGGCACCAACGCCGAGATGAATCTGTACAGACTAGGAACTCAATCCTCACCTTCCATCAGTTTCCCATGTGTATCTTGGTCACGGCCCCACAATTTACCCCCCTTGGAGTAAACTCTTTTCCTTTGTTTTGTCACATTTCCACAAATTGATCACTGCTCTTTCGTCAAAATAGTATGTAATCTCTTAGGCCTGTTTCTTTGGGGTTTTCCCTTCTTTCTAGAAAGCACCCCCCACCACATGCCATGTAAAAACATTAAGATCAAATAAAATGTGTATCATTTTTCTCCTGCTAAGCTGTCTGTTGTCAGTTTATTTTGTAGGCCCAGCTACGGTACCTAAGAGGGTAGAGGAAGTCTTTGCTCCCCTCCAACATGTTCTTAAACCCAGGGTATTGTTCCCTGGCCGTGTATATTTGTTTGTGAAATATTTGAAAATCTAGCTATTTCCTCTTCTGACCCAGCAACTCACCCAAGTGCCAGAGAGGAGGAAATTTCCCCGTCCCTCTTGAGTTCTTGTGGCTGGACTGGTAATAAAATTGACACCAGACAGATTAACAGGAGAAAAAGACACATTTTAATTCATGCGCATGAAGGTCCCATACAAATGGGACCTAAGAAGTAGGGCAGCTTTTATACTTCTTAGACAAAGAAACAATACATTTGTGAGGAATTGACAGGACAAAGAAACTTCATTTTGGATGGCCAATCTAAACAGAGCTTGGGCTTGGGTAGTAAATTAGAAGAAGGAGTAAGGTTTGTTTATACAGGCTTCTTCCCTATGTTTCCTACCTCTGGTGATAAAGGTGTCCTTTTACCTCCAGGTGCAGGGAGGGCATCTTTCATATAAGATTTATTTCCCGCTCTTCAGGGAGACACAGGAGGGTCAGAGTTTCCTTCCTGCATCAACTGCTTCTCAAGCACCTTCAATTCAAAATCATCAATCTGTCGTGGTGGCATAATTTGGGGTGGCCCACCCTGAGCCCCAGCACAAATATCCTGTTCTAATAGGAAAACCATCAGCAAGGAGATTCAGAAAGCTTTATTAGTGGTCAAGTCCTCTTCCAGATGAAGTTGAATTTGATTGGTCATAAGAGGGCAAGGGAGATACGGGGAGCTCCTCCTGGGGGTGAGGGCTCTTCCCTGCTCGCATGAGGGACACGTCCACACCTGTTCCCTGCAGCAGAGTGCTCACATGCCCCACCCACCCTGGGCTCCCCAGGGCAGCCTGGGTTTCAGCCTTCTCCCCTGGCACCAGCCACAGTTTCTGGATTTTGACTTGAGTGACGTGCTCAAGTTCAGACTTCTGCAAAGTCTCAGGTCCCACCTGCAGGGAAAGAGGGCAGAGCAGGCATCGTTAGCTTTGGGAAGAGGCAGTGTGAAGATCTATGGTGGCCCCAGGACTAGGGTACAGAGGCTGAATCTCAAAGATGGAGTTCCTGGTGAAGTAAAAAAGAATAGCTTTATTGCTTTGCCAGGCAAAGGGGGCCACCGTGGGCTAATGCCCTCAAACCTGTGTGTCCCCACTTGGAGGGGGTAGTGAGGAGTTTTATAGTAATGGTTCACAGAGGAGGGTGTGATCCGCTCGTGGACTTTCTTCTGATTGGTTGGTGGGGAGGTAGGTGGGAGTCAGCATCCTCAACCTTCCGATTCAAAACTGTCTGGGGTCTCCGTGCTTGTGGGAGCATGCCGTTAACTTCTCTCACCTGGTGGGGGTTTCAGACTCTGCAAAACAGCTCAAAGAAACTGTTCTGTGTATCCCTTGAGGGGCAACCAGGACCCTTCCCCAAGGCTGCACTCTTGTTTCTTGACTTCTCCTCCTTTGTCTCTGCAACCCCTCCCTTCCCTAATTAGCACATGTTTGAATCTGTCCTTCGGAACTCAGGGAAGGTCATGGAGGCTGAATGAAGCCTGCAAACAAGAAAAGGGGGACACAGAAAGGCTTTTGTGCCCAGGAGTCCCACAGGGCCCTGCTTGGTTTCCGTCGCAACATCTCTTCACAGGGCACCAGAGTTGGAGAGAACACAGAACAGCACTGTTCACAAGCCCTTGACCACTGAAGTCATGGTTCACTTGGGTCCCTGTGCTTCCTTGGGTTGCTGGGCAGAGGCGGGAATGAGGCTTAGAGCCAGTCACCAAGCACCCTTGTCCTTAAACTGACCCTACCAAGTTCCCTCAAGTTAGTCACTCTGACCTTTCTCCTCTCGACCAGTACCTTTTGAGAGTATTCACAGTGAGGCATCTGGAGTCTTTGGGCTCTTCCTCCCAATTCTCAAACCACCTTTGGAGACGTACACAAGATGAATTATGCCCTAGCTAAGAGGAGACCAAACTGCTGCTCCAGTAAAGGGCGGCAGGGAGGGCCGGGTCTGGAGCCGGGGCTCAGAGCACGCCTGCAGCCTCAGTGGCATCAGGAGCTTACCAGCAACGCAGATCCGCGGGCTCGGCCCAGATCTGTTGAATCAGAATTGCTGGGGATGGGTGTGTCATCTGTGTTTTAATAAAGCCCTCCAGTGACCCCAATGCTCAAACGTGAGAAACACTTGTCTGAAAGACCATGCATCGCGCTGGGGGCACAGCCCCATCCATAACGGGCCAACAAGGCAACCAGCGTCTCAGTGTCCTCAGCCTGCGGCGGGAGCAAAACAATGAATCTCAGGGATGCCTCGCACCAGGTTCACCCAGCCAGCTTTGTAACAGAAGACAGGCTTTGCTCCCTTATCTCCCAGAGAAAGGGAGGGGCTTGGGGCAGGGTATTGATAAAAATTCTCTCCTTGACCAAACTTTAGGCAGGCTCCTGGGAGCCCTCTTCTGCCTGGCCTCAACCCTGGGCCCTGTCTTCAGCCTGATAAGTCAGTTTAGGGTGGATCTGCCTACCCTTGATATCTGATCACCCTGGTCTGCCTGAATCAGGAACACTGTTAAGTCAGCTTAGCAACAGTCTCCCCTGCCTTGGATGTCTTCTCTTCGTAACCTTCCACCCCGATCCCCTCTGGCGCCCCCACCCCTCCTTGGCTGTAAATGCCCTGCTGCTTTTCCCATTGAGGAGGTGTCTCCCCTGTCTCCCCTACTGCAAACAGCCCTGCCACCTGGTCCTGAATAAAGTCTTCCCTGTGGGTGTAACAAGTGTGTACATGTAAGAAGCTGCTCAAGCAGGTCTGATGTAGCTCCTTGGTCGGAAACCCACAAGCCCAGTGGTTATGAGCATGGGTGCTGAAGTCAGACAGACCTGGGTGAAACCTCAGCTCAGCTTCTCGGGGCTGTGTGACCTGGCAGGCTACCTAACCGGAACATCCTCAGCTGTAGAGTGGGGAATTCTCTCTCTCTCTCCGGTGAAAAGATTTAAGGAAGTAAGATCCTTACAGTAGTGAGCACAGCACTGGTCTGCAACAGGCAACAAACAAACCAAGTCTTAGCTGCTCAAAGTAACAGTTATCCTCAGATGGATGTGCTACATTTAACAGGATACTTCTGGATAAGGACAGGATGAACCACGGAAAATATATTTATTACGAATAAAATCTCCAGTACTCCATGGATGAGTCGGGGGAATAAATCACAGAAAGGAGTCACTTTATCCTCACACACACACACTTCTTGCTTTTTAAGTATTCAAGGGCAAAAGTGGGTCAAAAGCGGGTCACCTGAGACAGGTACATCTGACCCGGGGGCAGCAGCCCAGCGTGTCCGGGGCTGAGGCCCAACACCCCTCGGGAGCGGGTGCCCACAGTCCATGGAGACCCAGAGCCGCTGGGTGCTGAGCGTGTCCTCCAGGCGGAAATGGCGAAGAGCTGGCGGTTTCTCCCAGGCCACGGTCAGGGTGGTCCAGCCCCGCTGGAAACCCCAAGGGCACGTGAGCCGGAATGCTTTTCAGGAAGCCAAACTTGATCCAAATGCTTCTCTCACAGTAAAGACCCCACACACTCACTGGCCCAGGTTTACTACTCCCTAAAGGAGTCATTCCTCTGACAAGGGATTGAGAATAGAGGCGGCAGGCCCAGCTCTGTACCCATTTCCCAGAACAGAGTCCAGCATAAGTGCTGATGGATTTTCACAGGGCTTTGTCCTCTTGGAGCTCCTTGTTTCTGACAGTTGCTTCGTGATGGTTCTGGAGGAGAGTGGCCCCGTCTCCCCTTGTAATCAGCAACTGCTCCTCAAAGTAGAGCAGCTGGTCAACCTCAAAACAGTCACTGGCTCGCGGCACCACGGCTTCCAGAGCCGCCCGGACCTCTGTCTCACTGGCTCCCTGCTGCCTTGCTCTCTTCAGGTAACCGTAGACCTCCTCAAAGACCTCTGTGCCCAGCTTCCGCACCGCTGATCTGCCAGGCAGGTGAGGAGAGAGCAAGAAGAGTTATGTACTGAGATCACTTGGGAGGAAATGTACAGCTGGCCCTCCGTGTCCGCGGGTGGTTGATCTGGGGGTGCAGAACCCACGGACACAGAGGCCCAGTCCCACTGCCATTTTATACAAGGGACTTGAGCACCCGTGCGTTTTGTTATCTGCGAGGGGGAGGGGGACGTTTCCTGGATCCAGTCCTCCATGGATACCAAAGGATGACTGCATTTTAACATCATTAATTACACAAGTAGCATTGTAACCCTGGGATTTAGAGAAAAGACCTTGAACATTCAACAATATTCAACCAATACTTCTTGAATGTTTATTACATGGTAAT
Organism: Hippopotamus amphibius kiboko; assembly: GCF_030028045.1. NCBI lineage: Eukaryota > Metazoa > Chordata > Mammalia > Artiodactyla > Hippopotamidae > Hippopotamus > Hippopotamus amphibius. Next base: position 101,207,230 of record NC_080191.1, read on the forward strand.
GACTCTTCTGGGAACTATGAACACAGCATTCACCCAGCGAGGCAAATTCCTGCCCTCGTGGAGCTCACCTTCCGGGGTAAAGAATGAACAGGTAAAGAATAAAATGCATACCTATAAAATAGGTGGTGCTAAGAGCAGTGAAGACTAAGGCAGGGTGAGCGGTAGGGGAAGCGGGGTCAGGGCAGCCCTCCCTGAGGAGGGGTTGTAGAGAAAGACCCACTGGAAGCGAGGCCAGGACTCGGGGAAGAGGTGAAGGGATCTTGAGGCTAAAATGTGCAGGAGAAAGACTCAGAAGGTGAGTGTGGCTGGGATCAGGCAAACAAAGGGAAGAGGATGCTTGAGATACGAAATCAGAAATAGCAAAAATGAGAACAAGTCACGGACGCAGAACCCATGGATATGAAGCGCCAAGTATAAATATTTTTATAATTTTAACCGTGAGTTAATGTTTCTTTATTCTTTTGTTTTGTTTTGTTTTTTCTTCATTTCAATGGATTAGGTCAAAAGCAAAGTCAGAGGTTGTTTTCTGTTTTTCAGAATTTTTAAAGCATTACTGCTAGCCAGTGATGATGGAGATGCTGAGAGTGGCATGGAAGGCATTAGTCACAGGTGCTTTCACTCATGTTTTAAGCTTCTATTGTGCAGTACTAGTCAGCCTTGTAATCCCTAGAACACCAGGAGGTGGGTTAGGTATTGTGGCAGATGAAAAGAAGACGTAATTGATCCTGCTCTAGTTTAGAGGCTTGTAATTCTAGTGCAAGATATATGCATCTTAAATTTCAGCTAACATTTTTAGGGCACTTCAGAACTAGCAAAATGCTTTTACATTTATTATCTCAAAGGACCCTTGTGAACGAGGCAATACATTGAACCTTTATCTCCATTTTACAGAAGAGAATAAGTAGGCTGGCTTTCACAAACTCACACAGCTAGTGGTTGCTGGCACTTGAACTCAAACACAGGTCTCAGAACCTCAAGTGCTGGAGAGCTCGGCAGCCCTCAGGCCCCACATCCTTCAGCTTGTGTAGGTTTCCCACCTCTGCCAAGAGATTATCAGGACCGATCCCAGGATGCCTCACATCCCTAGTCACCTCAGCCACTCCCAGAAATCCAAGCTTTCCTTGGGACATGTACCAAACCATGGTCAGATCCTACTGCTTCCCAGCCTCAGACAGACTCCTATAACATTAGGGTCTGAGCCCTTCTCTACTCTCATTTACCAGATTGTGTGTAATCTGTCTCCTGCCTTCTTCCACCAACCTGCTCTGTCTTATCCATACTCTCTTAGTCACTAGGCTCCAATCACACCTGCCTCCTTCCTGTTTCTTAAATATAACCCAAGATTATTCCCACCTCTGGGCCTTTGCACTAGCTGTACCCTCTTTCCTGGAATGCTTTTTCCTTTGATCTGTACATCACCGCCTCCTCCTTGCCATTCAGATCTCAGCTGACATGTCAGCTTCTTGGAGAAACCATCCCTGACCACTGAGTCTAGTGGAGCCATCCAGTTACTCCACAGGGTCACACACCTCAACCATCTGCACAGCACATGTCACTCTTGGGTATTTTTCTTCTTTCTGCGTATGTTTCCTGTTACTCCCCTAATTACCCTAATCCCCTAATTAGCATACAGATTCCATAAAGGAAGGACTCAGTACCTAGAACAGGACCAGGCACACAGCAGGTGCTCACAAAATACTTGGGGGTTGCAGGAACAACCCAGACAGCCACTAAGTATCATCGAACAGTATCTCATGAAAGTTTACGGTTGGGAAAATCAGGGAACGCCCTGTGGAGGAGGAAGGGGCACCTTCTAACTTGGGCTGTAACAGCTGGAGGACAGCGGGTGGGAGCCAACCGTGGGAGTAGCGGGAGACCAGAGAGGCAGCCTGGCAGGTACGGAGGATGCGTGAAGAGGGTGAGAACCACATGAACACAACATTAAGAAACCTTAGAGGGACTTCCTGGTGGTGCAGTGGTTAAGAATCCACCTTCCAATGCAGGGGACACGGGTTTGATCCCTGGTCAGAGAGCTAAGACCTCACATGCCACGGGGCAACTAAGCCCGAGTGCCACAACTACTGAGCTTGCACACCACAACTAGAGAGAAGCCCAGGATAAAGAAGCCCCCAAATGTCCCCTGAAACCATAGTAACTAACAGTTCTTGAGTTTCTTCTGTGCGCCAGGCTTCATTCTGAGCAGTACCTCAGACCATCCTTTTAAATCCTCATAACAACAGTACAGATAGACGTTATTGTTATTCCTACTTTACAGACGAGGAAACTGAGATAGAGAAAGGTATAAAATAACTTGCCCACTGCCACCTAGCTTTAAGTGGTGGAGCTGGAATGTGAGTCCCAGCAGTTTCACCCCAGGACTCACTCTCTTCATCACTATGGTATGGACTTCGGATGCACAGAGACCACAGTTGGGTCCTGGCTCTTCCTTTCATTGGCTGCGTGATCTTGGGCCAGTTACTTAACCTCTCTGAGCTTGGGTTTTTCATATTTAAGTGGAGATTACACACACACACACACACACACACACACACACCACTTAGCAGCGTACCTGTCGCCTACCAGGAACCTGATAGCCATTGTTTTACTGTCATGTACCTCATTGTTGCAACAAATTGCACAGTAATCCTATTTCAGGTTAAGTGGAAGCTTCAAGTAATTTTGTAGTTCTACCACCAGCTAAGACACTGTTTTAAATATTTTAATATTTTCTAGCTGAATTTGAAAAAAAAATGACATAAAAAGGCTGGTGGCACAGTGGGAGCTTAAAAAAAAGTAATTTTGCAGAAATAATCATGAAAACCACGTTTAGCAGAAAGCATTAAGGAACACAGATTGTTCTTCAGACACAATTTAAGGAAACTTGAAAATGATTTTACAGAATATAAGAAATTCCTGTACATCAAATATGTGTGCAGCACTGCAGGAATAGAATGGTGCCACCAGCTTTCCTTCCATACTGCTGTCTTGATGATCGCTGGTGCTAACGAGCGCCAGGAACCTTTATGAAAGGTGGGCTTTGTGCCCCTCCTCTCCATGTCCAGTATTTCAAGTGGCTGTCCCTGACGCTGGTGGGCAGAGACAGGACAGATCTCCGCACAGGGACAGACGACTGCATTTCCCACGCTTGGGCGACTTGCGGCACCCCAGATGGGACGTGTGCTTTCAGGCCCTTTCTGAAAATGGTGTTGCCTTCTGCTCTACGCCCCGGGCAGCAGATTCTTGTTTGCTGGGCACCCTGCTGTAGCTAACCATTCCTGGAAGGGTTATTTTATTTGTGATCTCAACATCCCTTAGTAAATGCAGATGAATAAACTCATTGTTTAAAAAGCAAAATCCATCTAGGTGTAATTTATGAGACACACCTAAAATATAGGTCATTGAAAGGTTGAGAGTAAACAAATCTAAAAAAAAAAAAGATATGCCAGGCAAATAACAACCAAATGAAATCTGGGGTAGCTATATTAATATGAGACAAAATACATGTTAAGGAAAAAAAAGCGTTATTAGAATAAAGAATGCCACTAGATAATGAAAACATTTCAATTCACGAGGAAGAAATAAAAATTCTAAACTCACATGCATCTAATAAAGTAGAATCAAAATACATCAAGCACTACAGGGAGAAATTCTCAGTTACATCCTTATAATGTAGGATTTCAATACACCTTGCTCAGTTGTTGATGGAAAACATTCGAAAAATTAGTAGTAGAAAATCTGGATGTACTTAATAAGCTAAATTTAATAGACATATATAGGACCCTCTCCCTCCTGATGATTAGAGAACCTACACTCTTCCCAGACTCTCACGTAACATTTACAAAAACTGGCCATATACTAGGCAATAATTCAAGTCTCCACACATTTCAAACAATTGGTTTTATACAAGATCGAGTTATCTGACTACAATACAATTGTTAGAAACCTGTAACAAAAACATGCAGTAAACATTTCTCCATATTTTTGTTTGTAAATTTATTTATTCTAAATAAATTGTGGGTCAATCATGCCATAAACACTCATTTTAATCCAAAAGAAAAGTGACAGGTGTGCTAGTATTGTAAGACTGCACCGTAAATTTACTCTGACACTCGGAAAACAGGCTGTAATATTTCTGCAATGATGCGTTCCAGTATTTCAGGAAACATAAAATACAAAATTCTATTTAAGGGGACTCTCTTGCTGTTGTCTAAGATTTGGAAAGAGAGGGGAGTGTTCCCTCTGTTGTATAAGGGAAAAAAGGGGGCATCCAGGTTTGTTTTTTCAAAGGGAGGGGGGGCAGGAACCATCCTTTTACTTAGGAGGATATCAAATAAAAAGAACTTACATTTCCAAATGAAAAAAAAAAAGGATATTTTAATTATTTTTCACCTATTTTGTCCTATGCTTCACATCCTTGATCAATTTTATCCTCTTGTTCAAAGTATTTGAAGTGTTTAAGAGATCCTAAACACCATCTTAGTCCAGGTGCTTCCCCTACAGGCTGGTGCTCTTTGGGCCAGGTCACCGTCCTACCCAGACCAGTAGCAGACACAGGGGACCAGTTGAAGGAAGCCTCCCACGGTTCTAAAGAAGCTCCAGCTGCCTGGAGAAACCCCCAGTATGTATTTGGCTGATCCTCCAGCTGAAAAACTCCATGAAACCGCAAGGGAGCACTTCCTCCATCCTCTGTCTATCTCCTCCAAACTCAATCTCTCATCCTCCAAACTCCTTTACTGACCTCTTCTCATGCTTTCTTGTTATTTGTAAGCAATATATTTATCACATCTATTTATTTTCCCATCAGCTATTGATTGCTCTGTGCACCCTCTAATTATCTCTTGCTCAGGGGCTCTGAAGAAGAGATCTATGTCTGTATAGTTCTGTAAGAAGAGCAAACAGAAATGTCCTCACATTTCAAAGGTTATTTTAGTTTGGAAGCAAGCCCACACTTACAGAAGAGTTACAGGTATGGTTCAAAGAATCCTTTTTTGACTTGAGCCTTTTGGGAATAAGCTGCTGACCTGATGCCCCTTCCTCCCACACTCTGTGTATATTCTTTACAAATAAAGACACTCTCTTACATAACCACAGACCAGCCAACAAAATTACGAAATTACCACTGATACATTACAGCCATCTAATTCTCTCATCCATTCACGTTTCCCCAGTTATCCAGTAATGCCCCTTGTAATGAAAGGGTCCAGGTCAAAAAAATTATGTTGCATTTATTTGTTGTGTCCCTTTAATCTCCTTCAATGGCCTTGACACTTTCAAAGGTTTGAAGCAAATTATTTTGTAGACTGTCTGTCAATTTGCACTGTCCTTGCCCATGGGACGCACAAAGTCTAGCCCTCGCTCCTTTTACATAGCCTGAAAGACAGGAGTAGAGCCTTCTGTTACCTTGGGGCATTCTTAGAGAGCTCCATCTGCACCCGTTCAAGGTTTTCCCTTCTCCAGCATCCAAAAAATTTCCTGGTGGTAACAGTACCTTGTTGCTTTTGGTGCCTAGTTCATGACTCCTCCCTACAGCTTTGTTCCCAGTGTCCTGTAAGAAATAAGGGACCCCCTGAGGGAAAGGAAGCAGCTTGTGACGTGAGTTTCCAGACTTCAGGACTCGATATCTGCACTTGACTGTCTGGTAGGCATCTTACAGTTATCACGCCCAATTGAATCTTCCCTCCAAATCATCCTAACGCTGCAGCCCTGTCCACTTCTGTTCATGTCAGTTTCTGCCTTCTAATTTCTCAGGCCACAAACCTTTAGGTCATCCTTGATCTGTCTCCTTCTGTCACACTCCAATGATTCAGTGTCTCTCATAATCAGACCAGTTATTAAATCCTATTGGCTCCCACCATCTCCACCACTGCCACTGTGGTCCAAGCTGCCATGCTCTCTCACCTGACTGCTTCAGTAGCCTCTCAACTGGTGTCCTGATTCTACCCTCATTCCCCTACATTTTGTTGCCAATTCAGCAGACAGAGTGACCCAGAACCCCTCCCTCTCCTCTCAAAACCCTCTTTTGAGCTCCCCATCTTACCCAGAGTGAAGTCAGGGTCCTTCTGGTGGTCTCCACAATATCCTGAACGATGTTCCCGCCATACCGCCCCCCCCCAACTTCATTCCAGCTACACTGACCCCCTGACCTTCTCTGAGCACACCGGGCACATCCCATACCAGGGCCTTTGCACGTGCTGGCCCCTCTGACCAGAACACCCTTCCTCCAGGTATCCACATTTCTCTTTCTCATTCTCTCCAAGTCTTTGCCCTGGTGGCACCTTTTCAGAGAACTACGCTGACCACCTTCTTTTTTTTTTTTAATTAATTAATTTTATTTATTTCTTTTTTACAATAAACTGCATATATTTAGAGTGTACAATTTGGTATCCCAATCTCCCAATTCATTCCCCCCCAACCCTCCCTGCTTTCCCCACTTGGTGTCCATATGTTTGTTCTCTACATCTGGGTCTCTATTTCTGCCTAGCAAACCGGTTGATTTGTACCATTTTTCTATAGTCCACATATATGTGTTAATATACGATATTTGTTTTTCTCTTTCTGACTCACTTCACTCTGTATGACAGTCTTTAGGTCCATCCATCTCTCTACAAATGTCCCAGTTTCATTGCTTTTTACAGCTGAGTAATATTCCATTGTATATGTGTACCACATCTTTTTTATCCATTCATCTGTTGATGGACATTTAGGTTGCTTCCATGTCCTGGCTATTGTAAATAGTGCTGCAGTGAACATTGGAGTGCACGTGTCTTTTTGAATTATGGTGTTCTCTGGGTATATGCCCAGTACTGGGATTGCTGGGCCTGATCACCTTCTTTAAAACTGTAAACTTTACCCCCATTCTGCACTGCCAATCCATCCTCCCTGCTTTGTATTTTCTTCTTAGCACTGTTACTTTCCAGTGAACTCTGCTCTCCCCTTATATTTATGATCTGTCAGTCACCCCACGGGAAAATAAGGTCCATAGGGCAGGGACTGTCTTCACCTTTTTTGTTCACTGATCCCAGTGCTTGGAACAGTATCTGGTACAGCACAAATACACAATAAATACTTGTCAGATGAATGGATAAATACCTTGAAATCCAAGTAAGAAAGGAAAAAGGTGATGTTATACAATTTATTTTAAAACATTTGCATCTGAGATGGGTGTCAAGACGGTGAAGTAGGAAGACTCTGAGCTCACCTCCTCCCATGGAGACACCAAAATTACAAGTACTTACAGAACAACTACCTCTGAGAACAACCTGAAGATTAGCAGGAAAGATTTTTTTCCACAACTGAAGATATAAAGAAGGAACCACAGTGAGATGGTAGGAGGGGCAAAAATGGGTCCAGCCACATCCCCTGCTTGGTGACCCACAGGCGAGAGGGAAATCACAAGTACAGAGGTTCTCCCCACGGAGCAAGGGGTCCAAGCACAACAGCCTCAGCCTGGGGATCTTGCGTGGGGAAGATGAGGCCGGAAAGTCAGACTTAGAAAACTGGGCTTGTGTGTGGGAGAGCTGGAGGGCTCTGCTCTGGAAGGGCACGTGCAAAAGCTCACAGGATCCAAGTCCCAGCACAGAGACAGGGTTTTAAAAGGAGCCTGGGTCAGACCCACTTGCTGATCTTGGAGAGCCTCCCGGAGAGGCAGGAGGCAGTGGGGACTCCCCCTGGAGCCTGAGACGCTGGAAGCAGACATTTTGGGGATCTCAGTTTACTGCACTGGCAAGTACCACTTGGAACCCCCACTCTAGCCAATCAGACCAGGGATCTTCCTTGCCCACCGGTGGGGCCACAGCAACCACAAGCCACCAGGCTGCACAGCCAGCAGGGCTCAGCCTGGTTAGGAGAACACCCACAGCAGCGGGCCCCCCACCGCAGACGTGCACATGCACAGCTCACGTAAGGGACACCCCTGGAGCACACGGGCCACAGGGGACACACCGCTGCGGCGCGCAGGACATCTCCTGTCAGGGCATCTCCATGTCTCTGAGATCAGAAGACGTAATGGACCCACCTAATTCATAGGAATACACACAGAGAAGGAGGGAACACGAGGAGACAGGGAATATGTGCTCTATGTACATATACACATACACACACAGTGGAATATTAGCCATGGAAAAGAATGAAACCGTGCCATTTTCAACAACATGGATAAATGTTGAGGGTATTACACTAAGTGAAACAAGTCAGACAGAGAAAGACAAATAGCATACGATTTCACTTCTATGCGGAATCTAAAAACAAAACAAATGAACAAACAAAAAGAAAACAGACTCACAGGTTCAGAGAACAAACAGGTGGTTGCCAGAGGGGTAGGGGCGGGGGTGGGTGAAACAGGTAAAGGGAATGAAGAGGTACAAACTTCCAGTTATAAAATTAGAAAGTCCCAGGGCTGTGTTGTATAGCACAGGGGACATTATCCATGGTGCTCTAGTAGCTTTGTTTGGGGACAGATGGTTACTAGACATATTAGGGCCATCATTTTGTGAAGTATTTAAATGTCGAATGGCTATGTTGTACACTTGAGACTCACATAATATTGTACATCCATATCGTGCACATTAACATGTACATCAACTGTACATAAAAACAAAAGACAAAAATGAAAACACATGCATCCCTAGTATTTGTTCTGAGAATTAGCACATAGTGAAATTACAAGCGTAAGATCACTTTTGTGATTTTTAGTTGTTTTTCAAGATATAACTCTGATCAAGCGTCATTTTTAGTACTTATGTTCTTTTCATCCCTATTTCAAGTGGATTGGCTTGATGGGGCCTGTATGATACCTTTGGATGAAAACAACCTCATATTCCTCTGAGTGGAAAGGAACAAGCCTTGTTTTTTTTTTTTAAATAATTCTGTGTGGAAGGGGCTGTGTCCCTGCCGTCCTCTGCCACACTTGCCCACGGGGGCATCTGGAGAGCCTCACGTGAGAGGCCCTGGAGAAGGATGGAGGGGGAGCAGCCTAGGCGATGCCCTTCTGCAGCCGTCACCATCCGTCTGCCCTGCAAATTAAATAAGGCAGAGAACTGCGGCCTGGGGATTTCAGCCTCCTGTTCTAAGCAATATTTTAGCTTGACGGCAGAAAATGTCTGACACCATCCCCCTCCTAGAAAAGCCACAAGCAGTTTCTCTTCAGGGAGAAGGAATGAGTTTCCACCAGTGGTGCTGCATCATCAAGTTTCTAAGCTCCCTCAGCCCTGTCCCTCAGGAAGGTCTACCAGGAACGCCTCTCCCTTACCTTGGGGCGGATGTGCTTTGCAAACCATTTCTCTGCCCAGTAGAGGTTCCCCAATAATGGCTATGTTTACATTTTGGTTTCCAGATTAATTAACCACTTGAGGCGTATAAAACTGAAAGCAAAGGACTTTTGTCTGTTTCCTGGTCTGCTCCCCCCCTCAGCTTGGGGCCCCTGAGGACAGAGGGCCTTTCTTAGTCATCTTTGTGCCCAGCATGGTTCCGGCACAAAACTGCCCCTGCCTTATCTATTTATTCAGCATCTTTAATGAGTGCCTAGTCCAGCCACGTTCTAAAACGCCCCTGACGTTGGTGGGGAGGCAGCAAGAGGACCAGTGGAGGCCCACACGTCAAAATATTTATAAGTTATGAACCAAGCTAACACACTGTCAAATAAAATATGACCTACCCTCTCACCCTGACACAGTAACTCCATAAAGACCTGGAAGGCCAGCTTCAGTACTCTCAGGCTCCTCCCAGCTCTGCACTGGGACGCGGCAGAGCTGGGTGAGCCAGCCGCTGACCCGCATGCCTCGGTGCACATCCCGCCCCTGCTCCCATCTCTCCCCAGCCCGGCTCCATCTCCCACTGTGAGGGGTCCCTGCACACACGTCTGAAACCTCAGCCCCTATATCCAAGAGCCATCAATGCCTTCTGCAGACAGACAGCCACCCTGTAGGCCCCCTCAGACGCTGGGGTGTGCAAACTGGCAGCCCAGACCACCCCAGAGGAGGGGCCTGAGGCAGAGGTCCATGGACTCTGGAAATGAGCTTCAGGCTCAGGTGACCAGGGCACAGCCTAGAAGAGGAGACACAGGCTCTGAGTGTGCACGTCCCCTTGGCCCCACAGGCTCCTCGCTCTGTGGGGAGGGATGTGGCTGCAGGATGACTACAGTGGCACCAGGCCCCCTGCTGGCCTACTGCCTGGGGCCTAGGGATGGTACTAGGAGGGAGGCTTCCTTTGTCCATGTCATTAGGGAAGTCCTCTCTGGGGCGCAGGGGTAGGAACAACATTAGAATGCGGACTTGAACAGTAGGATGAGTCACTCAGGCCAGGATCTGGAGCAGAGCATTGCCCGCTGAGGGAAGAAGAGGTGGCCAGGCAGGTTAAGCTCTGTACAGAAGAAAAGAAGACTGGGGTGGCTGAGGCCCAACTCAGGGGAGAAGATGGACAGGAGATGAGGGCAGAGGTCCGGCGTAGGGAGCGACCTTAGAGGCCGAGGTAAGGAGTCCTGCCTTGACCTGGGTGCGGGGGGCTCTGCCGGGCTGACACAGCCTGAGCCCTGCATGACCAGGTCACTCTGGTGCTGTGTGACATGGATGCAGCAGGATCAGGGCACATGAACGGATCTGGGCACCACACAAAATGCTTCCGTGCCCTTGATGTAAAGATTCTTGTGATTACTTCCTCCCCAAACTTTAGAACCAAGAAAACTCTGCTAGGGTTGACTCAAGAGGGTTGACTCAGAGGGTTTCTCCTCTTGTCTAGGCTGCCCGCAAGCTCAGGGCTGAGTTGGTGCTTATTTGCAGGGTAAACTGTTCATTTATCAATCTGGCATCCAATCTCAATTTTATATCTTACTACCCATGCATGTTTTCACAAACTTTTCTCAAAACAGAAAACATTACAAGTGAATAACAACAGTAGTTAGAAACATAAGAAGTTGCAATTCAACACACTGGTACCTGACCAGTAGTTCTTTTGGTAATATGTATACCGAAAGTTGTTTGTTTTTTGTTTTGATTGTTTGCTGTATTGTAATTGAGGGGCAGGTAGCAAGGAGCTTTCAAATGCATGTTAACTTTTGCTACTAAAAAATTATAGTAACTTGTTGAGACTCAGTTTCTAATTTTTTATAAATTTATTTTTGGCTTCATTGGGTCTTTGTTGCTGCATGCAGGCTTTCTCTAGTTGTGGTGAGCAGGGGACACTCTTCATTGTGGTGCATGGGCTTCTCAGTGCAGCAGCTTCTCTTGTTGCAGGGCATGGGCTCTAGGCACATGGGCTTCAGTAGTTGTGGCTCACAGGCTCTAGAGCACAGCCTCAGTAGCTGTGGTGCACGGGCTTAGTTGCTCCATGGCATGTGGGATCTTTCTGGACCAGGGCTCGAACCTGTGTCCCCTGCATTGGCAGGTGGATTCTTAATCACTGTGACACCAGGAAAGTCCTCAGTTTCTAATGTTTACAGATAAATGAATGCCATGGCTTTTCATGACCCTCCCAATTTTATTACAGGAATGTCATAAAATATTTTAAGATATACAAAAAAAGTGTCAAGTGTAATACAATGAACATATCCAATTCTCAGTTTAAGGGTTCAAGCATCAGCAAATGCAGCTGAAGCTCTGAATTCCCTAATTATCACCCTCTCCCAGTCACCAGAGGTAACCACCATTCTCGATCTGGAGTTTTATCACCGAGCATTTAAAAAAATATTTTTATTATATGTGTAAGTATATATCCCTCAAAAATAAGTAGCACTGTTTTGTGTGCTTTTACGCTTCAAGTGAGTGGTATCATACTTGGTTCTTTTCTTGCCTTTTTCCTCAGAATTGATATTTAACCCCTTTGATGCTAGAGCTCACTGATCTTCTGTGCGTGCCATTCCATCACCACTCTGCATTTGTTCTCCTGATGAAGCACCTTTCAGCTCGTTTCTAGCCCTCCCCCTCCTCACTATCACTTTTACTAACAAAGCTGCCAGGAGTATTCTTGCACACCCTCCTCATGTGTTCATTATACCTTAAACTACAAAATATACACAGGCATGGAAAACCAAGCCTTTCAGACACAGTTCCTACATAAAGTCATTATTTTCAGAATGATTTACCATCACTCATATTCAATCCTTTATAATGGCTGCAAGATGGTTATTTTAGAAGAAAATGCAATACAGAGAGGGACGGAATGATTTAAAAATCAGAATTATGGAACTTTTGAAAAGCACTGTAAAGTACCAAGGAATCATCTAATCGAACACCTTCATTTTTTTTAAGCTCTTGATTGGAATATAATTGCTTTACACTTTTGTACCAGCTTTTGAGGTACACCAAAGTGAATCAGCTGTATTTGTACATATATCCCCATATCCCCTCCCTCCCACCCCCCCATCCTGGCATCACCCATCATCGAGTTGATCTCCCTTTGTTATACAGCAACTTCCCACTAGCTGTCTATTTTACAGTTGGTAGTGTATATATGTCTATGCTACTCTCTCACATTGTCCCAGCTTCCCCTTTGCGACACCCCCCGCAACCCCGTGGCCTCAATCCATTCTCTGCATCTGCATCCTTATTCTTGCCCTGTCACTGGGTTCATCAGTATCATTTTTCTAGATTCCTTATATGTGTGTTAGCATATGGTATTTGTTTTTCTCTTTCTGGCTTACTTCACTCTATATGACAGACTCTAGGTCTATCCACCTCATTACATATAGCTCCATTTCATTCCTTTTTATGGCTGAGTAATATTCCATTGTATATATGTGCCACATCTCCTTTATCCATTCATCTGTTGATGGGCATTTAGGTTGCTTCCATGTCCTGGCTATTGTAAATAGTGCTGCAATGAACATTATGCTACACGTTTCTTTTTGGATTATGGTTTTCTCTGGGTATATGCCCAGTAGTGGGATTACTGGGTCATATGGTAGTTCCGTTTTTAGTTTTTTAAGGAACCTCCATACTGTTTTCCATAGTGGCTGTACCAACTTACATTCCCACCAACAGTGCAGGAGAGTTCCCTTTTCTCCACACCCTCTCCAACATTTCTTGTTTCTAGATTTTTTGATGATGGCCCAAACCAGGATACTTTTGACAATGGAACAGGCACCATTGGTGATTGTGCTTCTATGTCAGGCAGGCACTGAAACCATCTCACACTAACCAAGACACAGCCCTTCTAATTATGGGCAGTTTGTACTCTGGGACCCAGTGACATTCTGGCATTGAGATGTGAATCTGTCCAAGAAAAATTGCACCAGACAGAAATCAAACAGGCCAGGAAGAATTTCCTCAAGACTATTGCAATAGGGGGGAGAGAGATGGATCTCTGCTCTGAATACAATAGGGGCAGCTGGGGATGTGCAGCCAGTGGGCAGGGAGGGGTCAGTGGATGGAAGACTACTAAGGGGATTGGTTTGGTATGAAGGGCATGGGAGTACCTGCTGAGCTGGGCCCAGTGGGACAGAGACTGCAGCTGAGGACAAGGCCTCATTGAGGAGAGGATGGACTTATAGAAGCCTGACTAAAGTTTAGTCAAGGAGGGAATTCTTATGGAATCTCATCAAACGAAGGGAGCTTTTAAAATTCACTCTTTTCCAGGGAAACCCATAGTTTCCCAACTATAATAACTCACTCTTGCTCTGAGAAATTCTTTCAAACATATTTATGTTCTAAGTTCTTTTCCTTTGTGATTTTTTTTCATTTTCCTTTGCAACTCTATTCTTGTGTTTGATTAGAAAATCTATCTCATCTTCTGATCTTTGCTTCAAATCCAGCAAAGTTAGGGTGAAACTGACTTTTGAAAAAGTAAGAATGTGGTTTGCATTGACCAAGGGAAGAACAGTCACAATTCAGCCAGGAAGAACATCACCGAGTGGTCCACATCTTACAGTGCATTGTTTAGTGGGGCTTAGTGAACAGAAGGAAAAGCAAGGGATTTATTTCACATGTATGTCCATCCTAGTGAAGGCCAGTATAGAGTCCACTCTCTGAAGCCAGTGCTCACCACTGGGAAGGCCCCTTCTCCATCTTGGAATCACTTTCCTCATTTATAAAATGGAGGTGTTTATCTTTGACAAAGGAGGGAAGAATATACAGTGGAAAAAAGACGGCCTTTTCAATAAGTGGCGCTGGGATAATCGGACAGCTACATGTGAAAGAATGAAATTAGAACACTTCCAAACACCATACACAAAAATAAACTCAAAATGGGTTAAAAGCTAAATTTAAGGCCAGACACTATAAAACTCTTAGAGGAAAACATAGGGAGAACAGTCTATGACGTACATCAAAGCAAGATCATTTTTGACCCACCTCCTAGAATAATGGAAATAAAATCTAGAATAAACAAATGGGACCTAATGAAACATGGTGCTGGCTTCACCGGTATATACTTATCTTCAAACTCATCAAGTTGTATACATTGAATATGTACAGATTTCTGTATGTCAATCATATCTTAATAAAGTGGTTTAAAAATGCAAAAAAAAAAAAAAAAAAGTAAAAGCTTTTGCACAGCGAAAAAAACAATAAACAAGACAAGAAGACAACCCTCAGAATGGGGGAAAATACTTGCCAATGAAGCAACTGACAAAGGATTAATCTCCAAAATATACAAGCAGCTCATGCAGCTTAATACCAAAAAAGCAAATAACCCAATCCACAAATGGGTGGAAGACCTAAATAGACATTTCTCCAAAGAAGACATACAGATGGCCAACAAACACATGAAAAGATGCTCAACATCACTAATCATTAGAGAAATGCAAGTCAAAGCCACAGTGAGGTATCACCTCACACCAGTCAGAATGGCCATCATCACAAAATCTAGAAACAAGAAATGTTGGAGAGGGTGTGGAGAAAAGGGAACTCTCCTGCACTGTTGGTGGGAATGTAAGTTGGTACAGCCACTATGGAAAACAGTATGGAGGTTCCTTAAAAAACTAAAAACGGAACTACCATATGACCCAGTAATCCCACTACTGGGCATATACCCAGAGAAAACCATAATCCAAAAAGAAACGTGTAGCATAATGTTCATTGCAGCACTATTTACAATAGCCAGGACATGGAAGCAACCTAAATGCCCATCAACAGATGAATGGATAAAGGAGATGTGGCACATATATACAATGGAATATTACTCAGCCATAAAAAGGAATGAAATGGAGCTATATGTAATGAGGTGGATAGACCTAGAGTCTGTCATATAGAGTGAAGTAAGCCAGAAAGAGAAAAACAAATACCATATGCTAACACACATATAAGGAATCTAGAAAAATGATACTGATGAACCCAGTGACAGGGCAAGAATAAGGATGCAGATGCAGAGAATGGATTGAGGCCACGGGGTTGCGGGGGGTGTCGCAAAGGGGAAGCTGGGACAATGTGAGAGAGTAGCATAGACATATATACACTACCAACTGTAAAATAGACAGCTAGTGGGAAGTTGCTGTATAACAAAGGGAGATCAACTCGATGATGGGTGATGCCAGGATGGGGGGGTGGGAGGGAGGGGATATGGGGATATATGTACAAATACAGCTGATTCACTTTGGTGTACCTCAAAAGCTGGTACAAAAGTGTAAAGCAATTATATTCCAATCAAGAGCTTAAAAAAATGTAATATACATCAAAAAAAAAAAAAAAAGGAAAAGGAAAAAAGTGTCCTGGTTTGGACAATAAATTATATGGTAGCACACATGTGATGTGAAATTTACTGGCTAAATTGTCATTGAGGACCTTAATGACAAGAGGACCTGCTGGACTTAAAAATCATGCTACAGCAACTACGAAGGACAAAGAGAGCAGCCTCTCTAAAGGAGAACCCTCCTTCCTGGTCCTGACTTCTGAGGCAGAGCTGCGTTGGGTTTGTATCCTTTTATGTCCCCGATTAAAATGTTTCTCCATAAATAAAAAATGATCTCCAGCACCTCATATCTCAAACATGTTCACCCATCGCCTGCATTATCCCTCTCCCTTGATGACGACAGATGGGTTTATCACAGCACATTTACCAGCAATGTGACATGCATTCCAGGGGGAGAGGGAGGGAGGGAGGGAGGAGACAGAGCCGGGAGAGGCCTTAGGAAAAACAGCTGACATCAGGGCATCACTAGCTCATTCTCTTTCTCTGGTGAGTTTCATTAAAGGACTGAAATGAATTTGCAAACAATCATTGGAGCTGACATCTGCTCGTGACAGGTGGGGGCAGATCAAGATTGAGCTGTGCTTTCACCTGCTGTGGAAAGAGAGCCAGGCAGGAGGGAATCCCTTACAGCCTCCCACCCAAAACGCTGGGTTTCTTGCCTTCTGCCAAAGGAGGAGACCCTGCCTTAAGGTGAAGTTTGTGAGTAATTTTGAGCAATGGCTTTTTTAGTTACTTCCACTTATTTGAAAATATCTGCAAGAGGCCCTTATCCTGCAGAGCTCTCCTAGGTCCAGAGGGATGGGCTTAGAGCTGCAAACTCCATAGACAAGACCTCAGACTCCGGTTCTAGGGTTCAGCTGGGCTGGGGGCAGAGGGGAAAGTGTTGGATTAGGATAATCTACAAATTTCCCCCTGCTGGGAAAGTCTAAGATTCTGTCCCCCGCTAGGTTTGTTCGTGCTGTTTTACAGGCAGGAAGACTGGAATGAGGAGAGAGCCAGGTCACGGCAGGGGGGCGGGGTGGGGGGGGTTGCCCTCTAGACTTCAGCGCTGGGTATGTGACCTGCAGGACAAGATCGTCAGTTTAGAAAGAAGAATCAAGGCAGATCCTGCTACTCAAAGCAGGACCCCACCTGCAGCCTCACCCTCACAGGAGCTGGTTGGAAATGCAGGCTCTCAGGCCCCACCCAGACCCACTGGATCAGAATCTCTGTTTAACAAGACTCCAAGTGATTCGTATGCACTTTAGAGTCTGAAAAGCACTGGCTGGAGCTGCGGATTACACTTCGAATAGCAGGACTCCAAAAAGCATTTCAAGCCATGAAATAGTTTTGAAGAAAATTCTAATGCTTTTATGGGATCAGGCCAGCTTCTAAGCTCTGAGGCATCACGTCTCATGCCAGTACCCTCTACAGAATTACTAAACTTAATTTTTTACAATATGAGTTTAAATCTGATAAAAGTAATAAAAAAAAAAGGGCCTTCATCAATTTCAGGCTGAAGCGCTCTCTCTTTCCCTCTCCCTCCCTCCCTCTCTCTTCCTCCCTCCCTCCCTCTTCCCCTTCCTTCTCCCTAAATCTCTGACTCGCAGCTTTGCATTAGTAATAACCTTGGATTCATAACACACTCTCAGCACTGTGTCTGTCTTAAGAGGGGAGGACATCGGCCTTGTCTGGGTGGGCGATTATGAACTGTAGTTTGTTTGGTAGTTTGCTGGGTTTGCTTGCACGTTTGCTCCTAATTCTGCAACAGCTAGAAGTCTCTCTGCTTAAATAAGCGGGAAGCCTCTTTCCCTTCAGTTTGGGAAATACTGTATTCTAATTTTATCTTACTGATGATCTGACTGAGAAGTCACAACAAGCATAAACCTGTGTTAATATTTTCCCACCTTTTCTTTGTATCTGGGGCAGATACTGCAGAAATCATTTGGTGTGAAATGAAGTTTCGATTAGTTCTAATATATGGGTAGTCATGGGAAGAAACGGGAAGAATTAAATTGCAGGTTTTAGTTGAACTATATGAAACTGCCACTTTTACAGGTTTAAAAAAAGTCAAATATTGGCAATTTTATTTGGTTAACCTCGTTAGAATGTTACAGGTAAGAATTTCTTGACCTAAAAAATATTAAGAGGGTTGACAGTGCTATTTGTGGAGGTTGGTTTGTCTCTTTTATTTGGAAAGATTTTTTGGAAGTTGGGGCAAATGCTTTAAAGACTAGACATCCATCTTTCTATTCTAAGCAGGTAGGGAAACGTGGGCTGTGGGAAGGTCAAGTTTGGTTATAGATTCAGGATGAATGTATGTGTCCTTGAAGGAGGCTTATAACCTTCTGAATCTGTGAAATATATAAATGGTGACACAGAAGTACATAGATAGTTGACACGCAAACTAGGGTAAGTTTCTTCTCTACTTCCTTTTTATGTCAGGTGTAGTTAATACTTACACTGACAGGAGTAAGAAAAGAAGACATTCCCCTTCACTATGTTAGCATCAGTCTTGGTTGGAATGTGAGAGAAGAGTCAGAGGGAAGAGTGAGAATCTCGCCCCTTTCTTGGCTAACTGCCACAGTTACATTAGGGGCCTACCATGTGCCACGGCACACTGGGCGTGATTCTACAATCGGCCAAACTGCGTCACGTTCTCATTGTGTGTTCAGGTGTGCGGGCCTGGGGTCCCACCTTGAGTTGAAGGTAGCGACCATGCCTTGTTCGTGATGGTGTGCCCAGTGCCTTCAGGGCAGCTTGGCACACCGTAGGCATCAGTGGCTGTTTTATGCCAAATTTTAAATTTGTGGAACAAACGATGACTTTTAATAACTAATCACATTAACAAAAATTGAAAATATTACATTAAAAATCTTTGTGGATTATGGAAACCAATTTGGCAATAAATATCAAGGATCACATCCTATGAATCAATAATTATAATAAAATCTCATATCCTATGAACCAGTAATTACATTTATCGTAGGAAAGAGCCTGAAATTCAAAAACAACATTGGGTACACAAAACGTTTCTGTCAATATTATATATGAGCTGGAAAAACTGAAAACGACTTAAAAACCCAAGAGTAGGATATAATATTATAGATAAATAAAAGATATTTTTTGGAATATTTAACAACATTGGAAAATGCACAAGTAAGGAGGCAGAGAAAAACCATGACACTGATGTCCTGCTTTTTTTTTAAACTTAGCATCACATCGCAAAGATGTCCCAAGTATTCAAAACTCTGCCAAAATAGTGTTTGTAATGGCTGTAGAATTCCACTGGATATAAATACAGTAAGTTATTAACTGTATTTTATAAATGTACACATGTACACACACTATTGTCTGGCACCTTGGTTTTCTCAGGTAACTGTGTAGTCTAGAGAGCTCACCACAGAAGCACACACAAAGGGCCGGGATACTACTCCATTGTAGAGACATGCACTGATTTTTCAAAACAACCTGTATTGATACTTTCAGCTATTTATAGCTTTTTGCTATTAAACAATCCAGCGATAGATGCTTTTGACAAACATTTCTTTGCATTTATGCAAGTATATCTGTGGGATAAATTCTGAAACTGCTGGATCAAAGCAAATGTTCACTTTAATAACTTGAATAAACATTGGCAAATTGCCTCCAAATGGTTACACCAGTGAACACTGTCTTGAACACTGTATGAAGGCACTGCTTCATTTTAAGATGGAAATAGTGGATGGGATACATTTGCATGGGCGTGTTTGAAACAGAGCTCCTAAGCTCCAGCAACACACCGAGCCATGAAACCTGGGTCTCCCTCCCTCCTTCCCTATGCCCTTCCCTCTCTGTCTTCCTTCCCTCCTTCCTGCCTTTTTTTTTTCCTGCCTTCCTTCTCTTTCCTTCCACCTTTCTTCCTTTGCCCCCTCTCCCTCCCTGCCTCCCTTCCTTCCTTTCCACCTTACTATTTGATCTAATGGGAAGAGAGACTGGCGATGAAAATGAGAGTGAAGGCCAGTGAAGGATTCATGTGGCAGTTAGTGAATTAGACGAAAACAGAAAATCAGCTTAGTTGGAGGCAGGGTGCTCCCTCTGGCGGGACAGATGCTGAAACTGGAACCACACAGAGGAGGTCAGCATGGCCCCTGTCTGAGGATGACATGCGATTCTGCGAAGGCTTCCATATTTTATGGTATCTGTGAGGTGACAGATGTATTCACTAACCTTATTGTGGTAAGTGTATCAAATCATGATGTACATGTATCAAATTATCACCTTGTACATGTTAAAAGATAAACTGAGGCATATTAAGAAATTTAAGAGTTTATTCAGCAAAAATAGATTTGAATGGAGTGGTGTGAAATTAGGAGGGGTGAGGAGCCTGCACTGACAGGAGCTCAGGGAGAGACTTCACAGAGAAAAGGTAGACGCGAAGTGAGGAGGGACTGACCGGCTGCAGCTTCAAGCCTGGCTGGTGGTTTGTGCTCGGTTGTCCTTAGGTTTCAATTTTGTAACCTTGAGACACTTACAGGATTAGATTTTGGTTTGCTGGGTCCGCTGCAACAGCATCAGAGCCACATCAGACTAATGACCTACTAGTTTAATTAACTTAGTGTACACCTTACCCTTATACAAAGTTACATGTTAGCTGTATCATGAGAAAGCAGGAACAAAGGTTGCAAGCAGACTGTTGCGGGAATACAGTACACAGAAATCTGCAGTGTGGGCAGGCCAGACATGGGTGAGGACAATTTGAGTGTGTCTCTGATTTTTGTGGGCACAGAAAGGATTCACGGAGGATCCTTGTTTAAGACGCAGATTCTGATTCCGTAGGTCTAGGGTGGGGCCTGGGATTCTGCATTTCTCATGGGCTTCCAGGTGACACTGATGCTACTGGTCTGGGCCCACACTTTGAGGGACAGGACTTAGTGGACAAGCCCCTTGCCAGAAACAACAGGCAGAGCATCCGCAATCAGTGGGGAGTGGGGTGAGAATCCCTGTTAGAGCCAGGGATGCCCCCTGCAAATGCTATGAGGTGCTAAAGTAAGGAGCAGGCTCAGCCTGTCACTGCTGCTTCAACCACCAGACCCAGCCCGAGGACCAAACAAATGCTGCATGAAACCTGTGCTTACTTTCCCCACTCTTACAGGAACCCTCACTTTTAAATCAGATCATGTTTTATTTGCTTCTTCTCCAAAAGTCAGTAATAACTTCTGTCCTTCAATATTTCCTTGATTTACATAATACCTGGTATCACAGGCACTGTCTGAGGTTTAAGTGACAATTACCTGCCTTTGGTTCAGTCCAGAGGGCGCCCACAGCCTGCAGCTGGAGGGATGGAGGCCGCACCCATTACTTTCTTTATCGGATGAGAAGAACAAAATGGATTAACGCGTGTAGTTTCAGTCGGGCTTTACAGCATTGCCACTTCCGTTGGGATTAAACCATTCGGAAGCTCCTGTACAACCTCCCTGTGTTCCACCGAGATATTTTCTGAAGTGTTACATCCGGCAAAGCTGAGGTTGTTAATGTATGTTTAGGAACCAGGATGCTTTTATATTTAATTCTTCCTGTGTGATCATTTCTTTGCCGTCAGTCCTTGCACATCAAGAGAAGTTTAGATGCTAACTTCAAAAATTCACAGGCTTCAGCTGACAGGAACATTTTTCACCTCTCTGATCCAAGCCAGACAGTGCGTGATGCTGGCAGGCTAGCTGTTCCCTCTCTCAGCTTCTGCCCAAGGATAGAGAGCCCAGATGATACCCGAGAACACACACACACACACAATCACTATGCAAATAGGAGCTGCGGCTTGAAGCCTTAGGAAAACTAGTGAATGCTTGCTCTGTTTTTCAAAACATAATCAAGAGGACAAGAATTAGAGAAGCACAGGTCTTCAGAACTTGATGAAGCTGTTCACTGTATCCTCTGTGTTTATGCCTAGAAAGGTGTCTGCATTTAAGAAATAGGTTGGATGTGAGTGAATGGCATATTCCTCTAAAACCCGGGGGGATACACAGGGTCAGCTTTCTGAGAAATAGATACAAATTAAGGATCCATGAGAAAAATTTCTAACATGTTTGTATTCACTTTAAATTTTGCTCTAATTAGGGATCATTAAAATATATGATGGTTAGCAATTAGGTTGTTTTTATGCTAGATTCATGCTTTCATTTGCATTAAAAAGTTCTATTTGAGTAGAAAATCAGAGAGGCATAATGTTTCTTTCCTTTTTCAAGAAATTAGGATGGGGACTTCCTAGGCAGTGCAGTGGTTAAGAATCCGCCTGCCAATGCAGGGGACACGGGTTCAATTCCTGCTCCAGGAAGATCCCACATGCCATGGAGCAGCTAATCCCATGTGCCACAACTATTGAGCCTGGGCTCTAGAGCCCGTGAGCCACAACTATTGAGCCCATGTGCCGCAAGTACTGAAGCCCATGCGCCTAGAGCCTGTGCTCTGCAACAAGAGAAGCTACTGCAATGAGGAGCCCGTGCACCGCACCACAATGAAGAGTAGCCCCTGCTCTCCACAACTAGAAGACAGCCCGTGTGCAGCAACGAAGACCCAACACAGCCAATAAATAAATAAATAAATAAATTTGTAAAAAAAGAAAAAAAAGAAATTAGGATGTTTGAACTGCATGTTTATAACAACCACAAAATGATTGTCTACCTGGTGTATGAAAGAAAACAAACAGCTTTTTGAGAGTTATGTTTACATATACACACACAGAAAGCCATGTGGCTCTTTACGCCTCTATATGGATGACTAAGAGAAATGCGAAGCTGGAGCCAGACAAAACCCTGTCCCAGGACACTGAATGTCAAGGCTCTTTTCCACCAAGGATGCTGAAGGAACTGCTCAGGTTTCATGGAGCAGCAAGAAGCACATAACCCTGGTCTGCTGCAAGGGCGCCTCTGACGTGGGTGGGCGGGCAAGCTGGCCAGTTAAAGAGCTACTGCATCAGCTCCAAACCCACCCTTCCCCGCTTGGCCCAGGCGTGCAGCCCGGCTCTGCTGACCAGCCGCTTTGCCACCGCTCCCTACCAGCCTCCTCCAGCAGCGGGTGGCAGAGGGAGGCAGGCGGGGGACCTCACCTCCCATCCCAGTGAGTGTCGGCCGCTCCCCGCCCGCCGCCACGGAACCCATGTCTGGTTTCTCCAGCATGTTCAGCCTTCCTGTAACCCGTCGAGAACCCAGCACCAGTGGCTGGCACCCTCTTTTTCTGAAACCTGGGTACCACCCTACGGAGCCCCTCGGCAAGCTCAGAGCCCCCAGCACGAGCTGAGCGGAGCCTCCTAGGGAAGGTCCGAGTCTCTGAGCCCGGAGCCTCTCCCCCAAGCATCTGAGGTTTTCACTGCCCCGATCTCGTCCTTCTGTTCTTCCGACCTCAGCGGCAGCTGTTCCTGCGCTGGCTCCTCTGTGATATGCCAGTGTCCCCTTCTGTCCTCTTAGCTCCCTGATACCCAGGTCACAACTCTGTGTCACACCCCCTCCACTAGAATAGCTGGTGTGTGTCTTTCTCCCAGCGCGGCCCTGCCTGTGGAGAGGCTGGTGGAGTGGCTGGCCAGGGCCCCTTCCCAAGGCGTGTTCTCCCAACACAGAAGACTTCCTCATAAGATCTGCTGTGTGATCTGATACTAAATCAGCTGTGGGTCAAGCCACCTGGTCCTTATCAGGACATCAAAGATGAGCACAAGAGAAGGTTGTTCTGTGACCGTCCACCTCCATCCGCTGCTACCCACACCCTAACAGGAAATGGGATGAGTAGGATGCGAGGTGGTGGTTACAGGATTCTACATCTTAACTTCCTCAATGCACACACACTCACCTGCAGACTCACACACTCATGCATACACACCCACCCACCGCACCACACTTTTCCACCATTTCTTCATGGAAAAATTGAAAGAAAGCAATGAGAGAGATTATGACCAGAATCCCAGGTGTGATTAGATGAAGAGAATTCTGTCATTACAAGAATAAATGCCAGCAACGTTGGGTTGGCAGCTGACACTTATTTCCCTGTACAGCGGACTAAAAAGTAAGTGCATCTCGATTTGAAATACTTTTAAAGGAGTGGAAAAAATTTCCAGTTCGTTTATTTTTAGGAAAACCACAATGTTGAAGTGCTGCTTGGTTCAGATGTCAACCAGGGGGCAACACTCTGACCCAAACTTTGCACTAAAACACTCCTGTTGTTGCAGGAGAAAGGCAGCCGTGTGCTGCACAAGTCCTGCTCAGGCATGTTCCCAAGTCCCTTTTGTTTGTGCTGGTTTAAAACAGCAAGATTGCACACGTGGAAACATAATGTGTAAAAGATGTCAGACGTGTTGCTTTGTCTGTAACACGAGGACTGGAAATACTTCTTGTGTCTTCTCTATTTCCCTTGCCTCTCATTTTTTTGTCTTCCTATTTAAAGCATCCTGAATAAAGCACTCGTGAGCACCTTAAGGGTCCTGAGACTATTGGCTGAATCACCCTTGCCCCTACTCGAGGTTAGAAGGGATCAACTCGAGGTTTGTGGTGCTTGTTACAGATGAAGAAGCTACAGTTAGAGGCTGAGTTGGCTGAACATTCATTTGACAAATATTCAGTGTCTTCTAAAGAGACAGCAGCAGGCTATGAGCAGATTCTTCAGAGAAAGGATCCCTGCAGCCCTCACCCACCCTGATACCGCACTAAACGGAAATTGCCTGGACCAGCCCTCAGGATCCTTGGAGTCTAGGTCTGTTGTGTCCATGGGCTGAAGACACTCCTGTCATCTGTAAAGTGAGCTCACAGCTACGCTGCTTGTCCCCCAGACTGCTTGTCACCCCAGACTAAACGTCCAAAGGCTAGGAAGATGCTACGCTGTCTCTGTGACACGGGAACTGTTACAGTGTTCCCAGTTTGGACATCACACCTGCCCACTCAGCCTGTGCTGGTCAGCGTCCAGCACTGAAAACCGTGGCTGGACACAGTCTGATGACTATCAGTGTGGCAGGCAGTGCTGCTGATGTGGGGGAGGAGGCCACCCCTGGAGGTGGGGTCACAGAAACGGCTGTGACTTACCCTTTCCCGGGTCCCAGGCACTGTGCTGGTCACTTAGCGTGTGTTACCTAATTACTTCAACCTGCGGAAAGAGGCGTCGTTATTCAGTTTACAGCTGATGAGATTAAATCTCGAAGAGGTAAAGCCGTTGCTCAAGATCATACAGCTGTTTACTGGCAAAAAGTCAGAGTTTGGACCTGGGTCTCCTTCTCAGGACAATCACACATCCTCATCGCCCCCCCCACCCCCCACTCCCATTTTGGCTTTAGGTGCTTTCTCCTGGGTGATTAAAATTTTATGGGCAAAACTCATAACTCCTTGGATGACTGTGGCCTGGTTATCTTCTGAGTTTTTTGTACCTACCTGGTAATTATGACAGGTTCTAATATTTTCCTAACATAAGTCAGCCAGTTCTTTAAAGTAAAAAAATAAATTCAAAACATCTCTAGCTTTTGAGGGCTTCCACTGAATTAGCCAGTGATTTACCACTGTTACTAAGTCTTCCTCTTCTCCAGTACGTTTGTCCCCAGACCCTGCTGATTTGCATACACCAAACGTTTGCAAGAAGTGTACTCTTCCTGCTGGTCTAGAGTGTTCCCTCTAAGTGAAAGACATCTGCTACTGCAGCACACTCTTTAATACTTCTGTTCTTGCATAATCATGCATTTTCCTAAACATGATTCAATCACTGCTGTTCAGCCAACAACTTGGAGTACAACAGTGGGCTTCCATGTGCTTCATCGCATTGAGGTCAAGATTCACAAGAAACAAATGAGAGGAGACTTCCCTGGTGGCGCAGTGGATAAGACTCCATGCTCCCAATGCAGGGGGCCTGGATTCGATCCCACGTGCATGTCACAACTAAATGTTCGCATGCCACAACTAAATGTTCGCATGCCACAGCTACGGAGCCCACCTGCTGCAACTAAGACTCGGCACAACCAAATAAGTAAATAAATAAATATTAAAAAAAAAAGAAACAAATGAGAGTAGGCAACATTATCTTTCCCATTTTATGGAGCAGAAAGCTCAGCAAGTCACTC
Source organism: Hippopotamus amphibius kiboko (assembly GCF_030028045.1). Lineage (NCBI taxonomy): Eukaryota > Metazoa > Chordata > Mammalia > Artiodactyla > Hippopotamidae > Hippopotamus > Hippopotamus amphibius. The sequence goes on from NC_080191.1 coordinate 101,232,887, forward strand.
AAAACTACAGAGCTGGTAAGTCACAGAGGTGATCTGGGAGTTCCAGCCAAATTCCCAAGGCTGATACAGTTCTGAGCACGTGTAAACAGAGGGCAAGGGACCCTCCACAGTGGAGTCTGTGGGAGAAGGAAAACAGTTAACAGGGCCAGTGGATACTTCCTTCCCTCCAGCCACGGCTTAGGAAGAAGCGCTGTGGTCCTCACGCTGCGGAGCTAGAAGCAACTGCTGGGCTGTCAACATTTACAGACATTCCGTCAGAGGTACTGACAGCAACAGTTTTAAAAAAAATGAAACATCATTTTCAAGTACAGTTTGGAAGATACAAACTGCTCGAGATGCCCTATTATGTTGTTTCACAACTCCTGTATTTTCTGTATTTGTCATTTTCTCTGCAGAGATACAGCCTGTACTTCCTTCTACTGATGTTCAGAAGCAGCCAAGAAACATCCCACTGCAGCTGACACTCAAGAGGTGCAAACGCCAGAGCCTCTGACACTGCTTTTCACTTTTAAGTGTGAAAGGATATTTGTCATGTACAAAGTAAAAGTTAAGAATTAAAAAAAATACTGAGATCCAAGAGATTAAGAACAATACAGTCTTTAGAAGGTAATAGCTAAAAATTGTTCATCAGTGAATTCATCTATGAAATCTCTCCCCATCTAGTCCTAAGAATTCATCTTTGAGGCCCCACTGTCTCCTATGAACACCTCGCATCAAGCCTCACATGAAAACCCTGCTCCTTACTGCAGCCCTATGTGTCATCCAGGGAAAACAAACCTCTGGTTGTCTGAAAACTGCCCTTAAATCCCATCACAGTCCATCTATGGGATTATTATAGATGAGTGAGCAATCTTTAGGAGACGTGGCGATGACATCAGGAAGAAACCCATATTTCATTCATTTATCCACTCACTCATCCTTTAGTTACTTATTGATTACCTAATCTTTGTGCCGAGGAGTCAAAGAATCTTGTGTAAGTCATCTCTATCTTTTTTCCATGGACAAAATGCAATAAGGAAGTCATATAATCACATTCGCCTTTCCAAATACACTGTTTCACCCTCACATTGCTGAACACAGGGGAGTTTTCTTCGTAATGCTCTTTCGGCTGCCTGGCAGAAGATCCCCCACCCTTCCACTTAGGCAGATAATTGTGTCTCTCTCTCTCTCTCTCTCTCTCTCACACACACACACACACACACACACACACACACACTCTCTCTCTCTTTCTCTCTCTCTCTCTCTCTCCAGGGCACTTGTCCTGTACCCAAACAACCTAGTCTAAAAGAATCTTGGTATGATTCGGGGGGTAATGAAGCCTCATTGTCTGGGAGCTGTGTTTAATGAGAACACTTTCCTGGTCTTCCTACCTTGCTTAATGGGGTCTCACAGCCAGTGTCATGGTGTCCATGCTTCTGATTGTGGGAGATCAGTGTTAGCCTGCATCTCAACTAGGAAATGACTCATTTATGACTTTTTAAAGTAGATCAAGTAACGACTTCAGAGACCAACTTTGTGTTGCTTTGGTTTTTCCCAAAGACTCAGTTGGGAAGGGATGTACACCAGTGAATTTTCGTATGTTTTTCCCAATACCATAAAGGCAAAATATTCACACAGAGACCAAGAGTCCTGATAGTCCAGAGAGCTACACGTCAAGAAAATAGCACAAAACATCCCGGAGGAATTAAGTAGCACTTTACACAGTGCATTAGAGGGGACATGAGTTACAGAGACTAGCCAGTAGTGACTGCACTTAAATGGAATCTTACCAATCCTTAGGTGCAAATACAAATAACTTTTACCCTGATACAAAGAATAGATCATCTCAGTCCCGAATAGAGTGGGCCATGCAGAAGACCACCAACAAAATATGTACCATATGAGGAGGAGAAAAATCTAGACCAGACTGGACAAGTCATGCAGTGAAAAAGTAATTTCCAAGGCCGAGGGAAGGAGGTGGAAATTCACTGTGCTCCCTCCATCTTGTCCTCTGCACCCTTTCACTTAGCCCTCCGATTTCTGCATTCATGAACTGTTCTCATGCCAAAAGGTAGAGTTGATCACGTTCTGCAAATACTTGAGATGTCTTTAGACAGTTCTAAGTTAAGAAACCCCTCCATGCTTTAATATATCAAGAACTTCCTGGCTATTACGGAAAATATATGTACACACATCCACATATATGTGTATATGTATGATAAGGCTTATATGCATAAGGCCTGCACACGGGCAAACCAGCCCAGCAGGACCCCTCCCTGAAGGCTGAAGAGGCTCCTCATCGAGTTACTGACAGATGTTATTCTGTGTCCGGCTTTTCTTAGGACATCTATAATAGTGATTGTTCTTTAACACTCCTTGATTAGGAGTTAGTTAATTCATGCATGGCAGTAGGGAAACATGCTCATCAAATCAGCCCGAGGCATCCCTGTCATTTATTCCTCAGAGACGTCACATCAAAATCTGCCTCCGGTTTTCTGCTCTTAACCCTTCTTCAAGGGCAATATATTTTTAGTAAAAAAAGAAAGAAGGAAACATTTAATTCCAATTAAAATTGACAGATTGTAAATTCTGTAGGTACTCCTAGTCTTACCTTCTTTTAAAGTTTTTAAAAAATTAATTAATTAATTGGCTGTGGCAGGTCTTTGTTGCAGTGTGTGGGCTTCTCATTGTGGTGGCTTCTCTTGTTGCAGAGTACAGGCTCTAGGCACGTGGGTTTCAGTAATTGTGGCATGTGGCCTCAATAGTTGTGGCTCGTGGGATCTAGAGCGCAGGCTCAGTAGTTGTGGCGCATGGGCTTCGTTGCTCCGCAGCATGTGGGATCTTCCCGAACTAGGGCTCGAATCTGTGTCCCCTGCATTGGCAGGCAGATTGTTAACCACTGCGCCATCAGGGAAGTCCTCCTAGTCTTGCTTTTGAATAGAGTTAGACCCCCTAGAAGACTACGTGGTCTAATTCATCATAGGACGGCTTTTTGTCACCAAGGAAGTCACCTTTATGAACTTCACATCTGCATTTCCTGCAGAAGGATTGTTGAGGGTGTGATTTCACTCAGTATGCTCTATTTGAAACTATATAAAGACAAAAGCTCTGTCTTCCCTGAGGAACCATAACAGGCACGTTCCTGATAATGAAAACTAGTAACTGTATTGTGTTTCTCTGTTTTGACTTGGCTTCCTGGAAGCTCAGAGCCACACTGTACACTCATCCACAGCAACTTTTGTCACACCTTGACTACCCCTCACTTCTCCCTGATCTTCATTTTCTATATATATTATTTTACTAGGCTTATTGTATATTGCATTTGATGTAAAAATTAAACTTCTCTCGGGTGTTAGAGGTAAGCTCCAATCAAAAAATATGCTCTTCATATGTGTCAACTGGAAATTTGATTTTTAGATCCCTTTGACAAAGAGTTAGAGAATAAATTTTTAAGTAAAATTTCAGTCTCTCAAAGGCAAAGACTCTATCTCCTATTTCCCTCTTCACTCCATCATTCTCTGCAAACAGCAGGGGCTCAGTAAATGCTACCGAAGGCAGTAAGGACTAACATTGCTTATTGAGGGCTGGGTCCATATTTCTAGGGCTTTGATGTAAACTGAGACTGGAACTTGATTCCATAGTAGGAGGTGTAGGATTAGAAGATAAGTGGATAAGATTTTAACTTCCCTTGTGAGGAGTCCTCTGATCTCATAGAGTTGGGCAGATTTGTGGCAATCTGGATGCCTGATAACAAGCTGTCCTGAGGCTCCTGCATCAAGGGCCTGGTGGAGCTGAAGAGAGTTTGGCAGCATTGCAACAGCAGGGGACAACCCTGGGCCCAGGACACTAGTGGACAATTGTCCAGGACCAATGACTTGAGTGAGAGACAAGGGAGACAGAGCCCTGGGCCTGGGCAGCAGCCTACGCCTCTGTAAGCTGCAGTCTCTCACCTGCACTGCTCCCCTCAAATATCAGCCAGTTCTCTGCTTTTCTCCATGATGTACATCATAATCTCCTGGGGTCAGAACACTGTTGTTGCAAAAGTACACTAGAAAGTAATCCTTTCTTCTTTCCTCTTGTGAGATGATGCAGAGACGATGCCCTGCCTTGCCTGAAATTCCTTTTGTCAGTCTCATTTCTGCCCTGAAATTGATGAGGGTGCATAGTTTGACAAGAGTAAGACAGGACCACGTGAGCTCAGCTTCCTATCCATGCTGCAGTCCAGGCTGCGTCTGTAACTGAGCATTAGAGCAGGGCCCCAAAGCCATGGCATAATCAGCACTGCAAAACAGAGAGGCTGAGACACCTCTGATGTGCTTGAGAAAATCTATTCCTATGCCTAGTGCGATTAGTCTGTGGAGAGACCTGGTTGATGAGTTGAAAAGATAATGCTACTCATGGAGCGGAATAATTAATATTGTTAAAATAATCACACTACCCAAGGCAATTTATAGACTCAATGCAATCTCTATTATAATACCAATGTCATTTTTCATAGAACTAGAACAAATAAGTTAAAAACTTGTATGGAAACACAAAAGATCCCAAATAGCCAAAACAATCTTGAGAAAAAAGAGCAAAGCTGGAGGTATCATGTGCTCTGATTTCAAACTATACTACAAAGCTACAGTAATCAAAACAGTATGGTGCTGGGATGAAAACAGGCACATTGATCAATGAAATAGAACAGAGAGCCCAGAAATGAACCTACACTTATGTGGTCAGCTAATCTACAACAAAGGAGGCAAGAATATACAATGGAGAAAAGACATCCTCTTCAGTAAATCGTTTTGGGAAAGCTGAACAGCTACATGCAAAAGAGTCAGATTGGACTGCTTTTTCATACTATGTACAAATATAAAGTCAAAATGGATTAAAGGCTTAAACATGAGACCTGAAACCATAAAACTTCTAGAAGAAAACATAGGCAATTTTTCTTTGACATTGATCTTAGCAATACATATATATATATATATATATATATATATATATATTTGGATCTTCTCTCAGGCAAGGGAAACAAAAGCAAAAATAGACAAATGGGACTACGTCAAACTAAAAAGTTTTTTCACAGTGAAGGAAACTATCAACAAAATGAAAAGACCACCTACTGAATGGGAGAAAATATTTGCAAATCATATATCCAATAAGAGGTTAATATCCAAAACAGACAAAAAAACTCATACAACTCAATATTAAAAAACAAACAACCTGATTAGGAAATGGGCAGAGAGGGACTTCCCTGATGGCACAGTGGTTAAGAATCTGCCTGCCAATGCAGGGGACATGGATTCGAACTGTGGTCCGGGAAGATCCCACATGCCATGGAGCAATTAAGCCCATGCGCCACAACTACTGAGCCTGTGCTCTAGAGCCCATGAGTCACAGCTACTGAGCCTGTGTGCCACAACTACTGAAGCCCACACATCTAGAGCCCATGCTCGGCAATGAGAGAAGCCACTGCAATGAGAAGCCCACACACTACAATGAAGAGTAGCCCCTGCTTGCTGCAACTAGAGAAAACCTGCACGTAGCAATGAAGACCCAACACAGCCGAAAAGAAAAAAAAGAAGAAAGAAAAGAAATGGGCAGAGAACCTGAAGAGACATTTTTCCTAAGAAGACAGGCAGACAGTCAACAGACAGATGAAAAGATGCTCAACATCACTAATCATCAGGGAAATGCAATTCACAACCACAATGAGATATCACCTCGCACCTGTCAGAATGGCTATTATCAAAAAGACAAGAAATAACAAGTGTTGGTGAGGATGTGGTGAAAAGGAAATCCTTGTGCACTGTTGGTAGGAATGTAAATTGGTGCACCACTATGGAAAACAGTATGGACGTTCCTCAAAAAGTTGAAAATAGAACTACTGTATGATCCAACAATTTCACTACTGGTTATTTACCTGAAGAAAACAAAACACTAATTCGAGAAGATATATGTTTACTGCAGCATTATTTACAATAGCCAAGATATGGAAGCAATCTAAGTGTCCATCAATAGATGAATGGATAAAAAAGATGTTTATATATACAAACATATATATATATATATATATATATACACACACACACACATTATGTATATATAATGGAATGGAATAGAATATTACTCAGCCATAGAAAAGAATGAAATCTTTCCATTTGCGACAACATGGACGGACCTTCCTTCAGGGTTATTATGGTAAGTGAAATAAATCAGATAAAGACAGGCAAATACCATATGATTTCACTTATACGTGGAATCTAAAAAACAAATGAACGAATATAACTAAACAGAAACAGACTCATAGACACAGAAAACAAACAGGTGGTTGCCGGACGGGAAGGGGTGGGAGGGGTGACTGAAACAGGTGAGGGAGATTAAGAGGTATGAACTTCCAGGTGGAAATAAATGAGTCACAGGGATGAAATGTACAGCCCTGGGAATGTAGTCAATAACTGTGTAGTATCTTTGTACGGCGACAGGCGGTAACTAGGATTAACACGGCGATCATTCTGTAACATATAGAAATATCGAATCACTATGTTGTGCACCTGGAATTAACAGACTGTTGTGGGTCAATTATACTTCAATAAGCTCATAGTAGAAGAGTTCAGGTTTGTGATTATCCGGGGTGGGGGTGGGGGGACTGGATGAAGGCAGTCAAAAGGTGCAAACCTTCAGTTATGATATAAATTAGTCCCGGGATGTAAGGTACAGCATGGTGACTATAATTACACACTGTGTGTCGTATATGAAAATTGTTAAGATTATCACAGGAAAGAAAATGTTTTCTTTTTCTTTTATTTTGTAAATTAAAAAATAATAAAAAATACTGGATGTTCACTAAACATATTGTGGTCTTCATCTCATGACGTATGTACAATAAGTCAAATTGTTATGCTATACACCTTAAACTTATACAGAGCTGTGTGTCAATTGTAGCTCAATAAAACTGGAAGAAACACATTTTTAAAAGAATTTGATTATACAAATATGCAGAGTTTTGAACGCATTCAAGAGTGTAATTAGTAATACACTGTTTACTCCAATATTTTAAATTAATATCTAGCCAATGAAGTAAACTGGGTCTCTGGAATTAAAAAAAAAAGGACGAGAGTCAAAACTCAACAAATGCAATAAACATGAGACTTTCTCCTCAACCTGTGGTTCCTGGTGGTGTTTAGGGTTTTCAACAGTGAAAAGACTGTAGATATTTCACAATAATACAGGGACAGCTGTGTTAATTCATTCTAATTCTATCACCAACATGCTTGTTTCAAAATAATGCCTATTGCCTCCAGCTAGGAGAAGTACACGTTTATTATAATTCAGTAATGGTCTTAATGGGAATCAAAGACATAGAACATATTTGGTTTATGGCCCTAAGAAGAAAAAACCTCGAACAAGGGAGACACCGGGAAGACTGCAGAAGCCCCGGTCCATGAACGTGAACATGGCCCCTGAAGTCCTTGATCTTGTGCCCCCTGCCCCCCAACACTGGACATCTGTTCTGTGCTTGACAATAGCTACAGGGGCTCTTTAGGATCATTTGCTTGGAAGCAGGATTTCAAATCTGTGAAAAGAAATTTGTGAAAAAACCTAACAGAACAAGCATTTTCATAGTCAATTAAACACCAGCTCCTAAGTCTGGGCTGTAGAGTGGCAACTGTAAGGTCAGTCAAGAGGTGTGAGCAGGGAGGCTTCTAGCCTTTGCTTGGTGTCCACTGAATAGAGCGCTATTTGATACCCATGCTAACGATGCCTCCATTTCACAGGTGAAGAAACTGAGGCTTGGAGGCAAAGAGAAAGGGGCCACAGAGTAAGAAGAGGAGCCAAGTTGCAAACCCAGATTATTCAGATTCTAAAATCCACATTCTGTTCATTTCAACAATTTACCTCTGATGCCTCCCACTGTTACTGAAATAGGACAGCTGGAATTAGGGCACAAGTGTGTTAAACTTCGGCTGGTACACACACACACACACACACACACACACACACACACACACACACACGTGTCTAGAAAAACAGGTACAGAAGACTTTTTTGGGGGAAGATGAGATCCTGAGGACAGAGAAGTGAGTGAAGCCCAAGCACAGAAGGAAAGCCTCAGATGTTGGCCTGAGAACATTTCATTTTGCTCCGAGAAAGGGAGGAAAGCAACAGATGCCAGAAAATGGGGATGAATGTGGGACTGGAGACCCCTGGGGGACGCAGTGGTCGCTGGTCCGTACCTCAAGATCCCTTATTAGGACTGAAGTCTGGTTCCCCAGCAGCTGGGAGCACACCGGCAGGCAGCCCTCCTGGGGACCTGCCCTCAGCTGAGCCCAAGAGCTGCCTCACCGGGACTCATGCCCTCCCTGTGTTCCTGCAGCCGGTGACTGGTGGGTGCAGGGCTCTTGACCTGAGTCCCCTCAAGCCAACGTGGGACAACTTTGCAGGCAGGGCCACCCCAGCTTATCCCTCTGCCCAGTCCTGCTTCATTCCCCTCTGACATGTGTGGATCCAGGGAGTCGGTCCCCAGAGGAAAACTTTTTGGAAGGAAATCATCTCAGTGAGTCTACCTGCAACAGGAAGCAAAAGACCATTTTTAAGAACAGGGATGCCTGATGATTATTTGAAGTTGCTTAAGTCCTTGTGACATGAAGCCTTTACCACAAGCTTCCAAAGCGTCAAAAAAGGTCCAGTGCCTTCACAGATAACGTAGATGAGTAAGGATGTTAAGGAAAATCAATAAAGAGGCTAGATTTTCAGTGTAAGCCAATATGGCACAGAATGGAGGCAACAGAGACAGAGAAGATACTCACCATACCCAAGGACATGCAGATGTCTCGGGAAGGGCTGTGAACCACCACGAGACGCAGACTTAGGACTTCAGCCTAAGCTGCCCTGGCCCTGGAGGGGCAGGACAAGCTGGCTGACACGTGGGTTACAGCGTGAGGCTGAGCCTTGCCTTCATACAAAGGGGAAAGTCATTCCTAGGACAGGCAACAGACACAATGGGTCCACTTGAGAGAGAAGGCATCAGCGGGGCAATGCAAGGGCCTGTCCATCCCTTTGCAGGAGATGAGCCCCTCCTCTGAACTTCCTGGGTGTTGGCTCCACTTGGGCAGAACTTGCATCCACCCTAGTCTTGTGAATCCCACTCAGGGTGTCCAGTCTCCCTAACTAGGGTATAAGGTTTCTGCCTTTCGCACCTCATGACACTTAGCACCTTCCATCTCACAGAGTCTCAGGAAAAGCACAATTAATTGATCACAGACCTTGAGACAGCTGAGTAGGAAGAAGATTGGCTGGCTCTTTAAAGGATCTCTTAAACCTTAAACATGTATTGATATATTTGGAAGGGCTGCTCTTTGGTGAAGGAGCCCTCGTTTGCTGGTCACCAAGCCTTCCTTACACACAAGCGTTTGTTTGTTGTTTTGAAATTGAAATGTTGGTTTCAATCAGCAGTTCCTTCAGAAGTGCTGACCTTTTATTAAAGAAATGGAATGTTGGAGGCATAATTAACACCTCTTCAATGAGATTTGAAAAGTGGGGGAGAAAAGAACCATGCTTCATCTATTTCTCCACTGAAGGGTTATTTCAGTCAGTCAGACAGAATGATCTTTACTCATAAAGCACTTGGAAAGCCTAAGATAGTAAGTTCTTTGTATTAAATATCTACATTTGACAAGGAGAAGCCTGAGCTCAGGGAATAAGATGCTGTCGAAATACAAACACCCACCAGCCCAGAAAAGCCTGTGATGGGCAGAGAATCTGACAGCAGCAGACTGGGCCTGCACACTAGCTGTGGCCTGGGTGTTACAGATTCTTCCTCTTTAATGGGGTGACCGCCAAATGAGAACAAGTAGCTTCCAAAGCATGAAGCAGGCTGGTGGTGATTAAGAGTTCCTGACGGGTCCCAGGCTCTCGTGTCACTCGCTCCCACTGTCACCGTCTCCCCTTGGCAGTGGTTCCCAGCACTGGTTTTAAAATTAACTAGGCTTCTATTTGAAATGTAGCTTTGCCACTTACTAGCTGTATGACAGTGGGAACATTTCTTAACCCCCTTCTTCTAGAATGGGGAGTCTTGCCCACCTCACAGACATGTGGTAAGAGCTGCATGTGATGTCAGCTGGGTGTCTGGTTTGGACCACTCCCTGGCACAGGGGAAGCCAGCTTCCCTCACATAAGCTTTGCTGTGGCTTTGGTCCAGTTCAGAGCCTGAGCTGAGACTATTACAAGCCTCATACTACTCCACATTGGAAACACTTTTAGCAAGCTTAATGCTCCAACACCACTTTTACAAGTGATTGCTCCTGTGCCATGAGCTATATATCAGGTTAATGAGAAAAACAATAAAGGTCATGGGCTTCTCATCTTCACTTTGACCTTCCTTGGTCAAGGTCTTCCTGTGATTGAAACTGAAAGAAAAATTTCAAGAACTTGTGAGCCAGCTATCCAAGACTGGAGCAATTACTACATTTGACCTCAGTGTTACTTATAGTCTCCCTGTGCCTTCTACAGCTTCTTAAGAGTTGACTTCAGCCCACATCACAGCACTCTGCCAGGTCTGTGCTCTGACCTTGGCAAGACCTTTCCAAACAGCTGACATGAGAGCTCAACAATGAAACTGCCAGGAAACTCTCCACAGCTCCGAGGCTCTCAAGCAAGGCTCTGCAGTCACAGCAGCCGACACACCGTCTAGTGCCATCTGGCCAGGACAGGCCTCTGTTATATGCACAAATACACAAGCCAGTTTTGAGCATCGGAAGGGCATGCACTTTGATGGGCTTGCTTGCACAGGTAAGTCATGGGTGCAGCCCACTAAACAACCAGGGTATGGGGCAGCTCCCTCAGCACCATCTTTCTTGCCTGTTCCTCAGTGAGGACTACGTACTAAATGCCTCCTTATGGGAGAAGCAGTGCCATGGGCGTGTGACACACCATCACTACACTGATGTGAATCATCTCACTTATGACACCAAAATCAGCACCCTGGAGAGATGATTCCTGCCACATTTAGGGATTTACAGCCCTACGAATCCCTTCACCTCATCAAGATAAATCACACAACAGTCACTTGCTAAGTTGTTAAATGCAAAAAAAAAGGATCACTTTTTATCCATGTGTGTGAGCAACACTATTTGACTCCCAATAAGCAATGTCTCTGGTAGACTGTATTGGAAATCTCAGATGAAACCTGAGGCCAAACTTGGCTTCTTCCCTTCCTCTCCAAATCTAGACTTGGAGACGTTCTGTGTACCCAACTGTCAAGTGTGTTTACTGAGAGACATGAAAATACAATAAGTCCCCTACATATGAATCTTCAAGTTGCGAACTTTCAAAGATGTGAACGTGCGTTCCAACAAAGTCAGGTGCGAGTGAAGTTGCAGCTCACCCTCCGTCTCCTATTGCTGACGAGCCTTCAGCTCTACCATCTCCCACCTCCTCTCCCTCCTCCAGTCAGGAACTCTTCTTCCCTGTCCGCTCTCTGTAGCCCCTGGATGCCCCTGTTGTACTGCACTCTGTACTTTTCAAGGTACTGTACTGTAAGATTAAATATGTTTTCTTTATTTTTGTGTTTGTTAGTTTTTTATGTATTATTTGTGTGAAAAGTATTATAAACCTATTATAGTACAGTACTATATAGCTAATTTTGTTAGTTGGGTACCTAGACTAACGTTGTTGGACTTAACGAGCAAATTGGACTTACGAATGTGCTCTCAGAACAGAACTCGTTTGTACGTAAGGGACTTACTGTACAGCTTCCTAAATTCCAAAAAATATACCAAAAGCAAGTAAAATAGACCCCACAGTAAAAGATTACACTTACAAAAAAGATAGACATACAGACAGAGAAAGATAATATAAAATAAAAAAGCTTGATAATGTGCTCTGTGGGGAAACTGAAGAAAAGGCATTCTCATAAACCACTGGTAGGAATGCAAAATGACATTTGGAAGTGTCTACCAAAATAATACTACGCATTTTTCTTTTGGCCAAGCAATCTCACTTACAGAATCTCTCTCAAACGTAAACTGGCAACAAAACAGAAAAGCTGAAAGTACAAGGTTATTCACTACAGATCTACTGTAACAGTGAAGGACCAGGAAACCCACATGTTCATCTAGGGGACAGGGTGAACAGACAGCAGTCCATCCCCACGAAGGAAATGCTGGAAGCCATGAGAAGGAATGAAGTATATTGCTACCTACGACCACGAAGTGATCTCCAGGACACACTGCCAAGTGAAGCCAACAAAAGTGTTTCTAATGTGCTACGAATTTCTCCAGGATAAAAATATTTGAATATATATTAAAAGTGAAAGAATGAGCCATAAAAAATTTAAAAATGATTCCCTTTTTGGAAACGGGAGCCTTTAGGGTAAGGCATCAAGGATAGAGACCAGTCTTCGTTAAATATGCCATTTTATGAATTTGACTTTGGACTCATGGAAACACTTTACATAATCAAGAAACAACAGTAATAAAATAAAACCAGTTTCTAAAAACTTAAAATAAATAAGCCTCTGTGTACCCCCACAGAAACTAATGATTCAGCTTAGCACAGATCAGTGCATGTGTGTGAGGGGAAGGAAAGAACAGTGTGAGTTAGAGAGAACAGTGCTTGGAGCTCACACAGAGCCAGGCCAGTGCTCTTCGTACCCACCAAGCCAATCTGTTAACTCGCTGGCCACTGTGTGGAATACACAGAAGGGTCTTTCCTCCGTCATGGCAATAATCAAGGATCGTTTAATTGCTGATCTGGTCCCACATAACAAAGCTGAATCAAACTGTTTCTAAGTAACTTAACTGAATCCTAAAACAAAGGTCAAGCCTGTTTACTGGAATACAAAAATATCTAGGACCCAACAAGGAAAAATTCACAATGCCTGACATTCAGTAAAAGATTACAGGGCATACTGATAAGTAGAAAAATATGATCTATGATAAGGAGAGAAATAAATCAATCAAAACCAACCCAGAAATGATATCAATGTTAAAATTAGCAGCCAAGGACATTAAAATAGTTATTATAACTATATTCTACTTGTTCAAATAGAGGAAATGCTGAATATGTTAATGAGACGTAACATTTTTCAAAAAGACCCAAATCAAACTTCTAGAGATGAAAACTACAATATCTGAGATAAAATATACACTGGATGGGACTAATAGCAGTTTAGACATTGCAGAAGAAGAGATTAAGTTGAAGACATAGCAATAGAAACTGTGCAAAATGAAACAGATGGGGAGAAAAGCCTAAAAAAGATGGAGCAGAGCACCAGTGAGCTGTGGGCCAGCGTCAAGAAGCCTGGTGTCTGTGTCGCTGCAGTTCCAGGGCGGGGACACACCTGCCTGCGGACAGCAGTTTGTTCCCCCTTTGCCGCGGGCATGGACTGGCAACGGGAGCTGATCCAGAGTGTGGCCACCACAAGAGGACCCTCCCCTCCAGGGGCAGATGCTCTTCAGGCGTCAGCCTCCAATGGGAGGAACAGGCTCAGAAGCTCCCCAGACCTTCAGGCCTTCTGCATGGCTTCTCCTTCACAGGCTGGTCTCAGTGAGGTGGATCTCAGCCCTAGAACTTGGTCCCCTGAGCAAGATGGTGGAGGCCACTCCTACCCCCACTGTCCCCAGGCACTAAAGCAGGAACCTGACAGGCCCCTCCCAGCGAAGTTCAACCTCAGAATTCCCCAGGTAGCAAGTCTCTAACATTAGGCTTCATGGGTCCAGAAGCCTTAGGGACAGCTGCTCTGAGGGGCCCGAGGCTTAACCCCAAACCTACCTCCCTTTGCAACAGTTCTGTGGGAAATAAAGGGATTCAGAACAACAAGGGTCTAACACATGACTTTTCATAGATCTGCACCAATATTCACAACTACTATCCAGTGACATTTGGGGCCTATGATGCTACGTGAGGAGTCCACTTACGGGATATTCTGCAACAGGCAACACTCTGAGCACAGAAAACAGATACACAATTGCCAGGGGCAGGGATGACAGGAGAAAGACTATAAAGGGGGATGGTGCTGACGTTTATATGTATCTATCAAAATTGACAGAACTGTATAATTTTAAAAGTGAATTTTATTGTATGCAAATAAAAACATGATGCATTTGTCAAACCTCATAGAACCATATTCTAAAAAGAGTGAGTTTTACTAGATATAAATGATCTCTTCCTTAATAAAATCAATAGAAAACAAGTAAACAAAAAAGTCTAAAAAACTGAGGCCTTAAAAACATACATAATAGAAATATATTTTCATACAATACTTGGCTTTTATTAAGATTGATCCCAAGTCATATTCTGGTAATAAACTCCTCCCAGGGTGGAATCCTCCTGAATCAGTGCTTCTCAAAGTGTAATACGTACCTGAGTGTCTTAAAATGCAGATTCTGATTCTGCATTTCCCGCAAGCTTCCCAGTGACATCCATGCTGCTGGTCTGCGGGCCGCACTCTAAGTAGCAAGGCTGAGGACGCCAGTGGGATCACCTGACACACGAAGGCCAAGAGCACCCTTCACTCTGACGGAACAAGCCCTTTGTGCCTGACTCGCTGCCTCGGGCTGTGTGAGTTACAGGACTGGTCCCTCGGCAACAGTGTGTCACTTACACACTGCCTGCTGAAAGCCGACCCTGTCATTCCACAGTGGAAGCCTGCAGCCAGGCCTGGAACTGAGTGCAGCTGATGGTGGTGAAGAAAGCTCTCCCTAACAGAAAGCCAGAAACTGCTGCCCTGAAGGGACAGGCTTCAGGAAGTCCGTGAAGCCACAGAGGCCCATCCACCCACCCATCTACACATGAATAGCAACATCTCTTCAAACATCCATGGAAATTACTCGGCCACGCTTATTACTTGCGATTCTGCGGATATCCCAATAACTTTGAGTGGTACCACGCAACAACTGCTCAAAGCCAGTGCTGCCTGGGCCCCAGCAGGGACATTCCATTTGTGGACCTTTCCCAGCAGGCATAAGAAGTGGCCCCCGACGGGAAGAGAAATGTTGGAGGATGGTAAATGGCTGGCTATTATAGTCAACAACTTCATGACATTTTCCCAGTGGATTGGTACCTCTTTTTGCATGCTAAAAATGCTATATAAATGCCTTCACAGGCAGCTTCTTTGCCTACAGATGCCCTCAGGTATAAAACATCACTTAGCAGGCTAACACATGACAACACCTTCAGATATTTGCTTAGGGCTTTTCAAAAGGAAGCAACCACAAGTGTATCCAGAGTCTATTTTAAGTCGTTAACGTTTATTGAGCATTACTATGTGCCGTGAAGAGCCCTAAGTGCATTTCATACATTTGTAATCCCAACTAACCCTAAAACAGCCCCAGGAGGTAGGAATCATCCCATTTTACAGATGAGAATTCTCAGGCACAAGGAGGTTGGGTAACTTGTCCAAGGACACGCGCTAGTAACGAGAAACAGGGACGTAAACCCCAGCAGTCGCTGTCCCCTGCCCTGGCCGTCCCTCCTGACTGCGCTGCCAGGGCCACCCTCTGCCTGAGGCTGCATGCATCTGTGCTTGCTGAGCCCAGGGGTTCCCAGCTGAGGGGCCCTGTGGAACACTGCACTGCAGTCATCACCTGCTCCTCCTTGCTTCCTTGCAGAGCCGTGCTCTCTCACAGCAGGAAAGGATGAAGCCATTTGCCTGGTACCCTGAAGCCACACACACTGGAAGGTTTGCTCTTACCTAGGTCCTACCTTTCTTACGTAAAGATGGGCAAAGCTGTGGAGGAAGTGAACGTGGTTCAGGAAATCAGGAGTTTGGTTTTGAACATCCTGAGTTTGAAATGCTTCATGAACATCCAAGGGAAGATGTCAGACAGCAGGTTAAAATTCACGTATTACTGCAAGATTAATGGGTGAAAAGATCTGATGAACGGTACGTTCTTAAAAGCAAAATGGGAGACTACATGGGGGTAGAGACAAAACAAGGTTTGCCATGAGTCGCGACTGCTGAGCTGGTTGATGCGCCCATTGGGATTAATTATCCTACTCTGACTACTTTTGTATATGTCTGCAACTTCCAAAAATTAAGTTTTTAAAAATTCAGAAGGACACAGCATCACTCATACAGGATACCATAAAGAGTGTATAATTTGGATCTAATCATGAGGAAATACCAGACAAATCCAAACTGAGGGACATTCTACACAACAACTGGCCTGCACTCTTTAGAAATGTCAGTATCATGAAAGGCGGCAGTAACTGAAGACCTGTTCCAGAGGAAATGACACCAAGAGGCGTAACAACCAAATGCAAAGTGTGAGCCTGGTTTGTATCCTGGGTAGAAAAAAACAGCTGCTATAAAGGCCATTATTGGGGCAGTTGGTAAAAGCTGGATAGGATTGGTATATCAAATAGCATATCAATGTGAAATTTCTTAAATTTAATCATTTACTGTGATTCTATAAAAGAATGTCCTTGTTCTCAGGAGCTGCACTTTTAAATATTTAGATGTGAAGAATCATGGTGAATGAAATTTATTCTCAAATTACATACACCTAATAATAATAATTATAATAATTTACATATATATTATATAGATAGATGTAGAGAGACTGTGCAAATGTGGCAAAATAATCGGTGAATCTAGATGAAGCAGATATAGGTGTTCATTCTGTTATTCTTACAACTTTTCTTAGGCTTATTTTTCAAAATAAAAACATTAATATGATTCACTTAATGTAATTAGTATCCCTATAATACATCCCTCAGGTTCCTTTCCTTATCACCTTTTGAATAAAAAGCTATCTTCTTTACTCTTTAGAGGTGGGTACCAAACACTTGACTTTCCTTTAAGAATGCCTCTCACATGCAGCAGTTTTATGAGCACTGTCACTGACTCATCACCGCAGGCCCTGCACATACCCTCGGCTGCTGGGGTGCCCCTGGGGGTCTGCCCTCAGTCGTCAGCCCCTGTGGGGATTGTCTTGGCTGAATGACACCATGTCGCAGTCCCTTTCCGGGGTAGCCCACATCCAGTGCTTGGTTGACCTGGGGTTGTATAGGCCTGGCCCTTTCACCCCGACTCAGGGAAGCCCTGTAGGGTCAGCCCAGCTGTAGAGCTCTCTGTGGAACCAGCGGAGGCCTCCACTGAGACCCTCTGCTTCCTTTGTCCTCCCTTCTGCAGATGTTGGCCTCGAGGACACCCCCTCACAGACCTCGTGCACAGAAATCCCCATCTCAGAGTCCACTTCCCAGGGACTCAGCTGTGGCAATAATATGATGTCCATTTTGCAGATGAGAAAACTGTACCTCTCTTACCTAAGCTCAGAAAGCCATCTACTGGTGAAAGTAAGACTCACACTCCAAATCTGTTGGCCTCCAGCTCCCCGCTTCTCTTCACCCTTCAAATCCTGCGTCTCTGTTAAGGCCGAGGTCAGGTTCTGGCTTCCCCCAGAGACGCCCTCGATTTCCTTTTCTCACCATGACGCCCTCACTGTCTGCTCAGTTTGGCACATGGCTATGGTCCCACTTGGGGACTTTCCTTAACCATCACCTCAGATTACATAACCACTGCATTGTTATTTAGTTTTCCAGTTTGAAGTTTCATGCTTTCCCTGCATTATAATCTCCCTGGGGACAAATGCCATTTATTGTTCTTCGCATCCCAACAGTTGCTGTCCAAGTGCTGAGGATGCGGCCAGTACCTCATCACCCAGGAAAGATTCCCTTTCTTCTGGCTCTGCTCTAAATCTCAGAACCTGAGGAAATACAACATCCTCTGAAGATCTTCAGCCCTGCAGCCTCAACTTCCTCTTCGCCTTTTCTGGAACGGTGTGGGGTTCCGTGACATGGACTACAAGGGCGTGGCACGTTATCCTGTGAGAGGAGCAGTACCATCCATGGGGGAGCAGCTCAGACTACACAGGTGAGCCAGAAAGCACTTGGTCAAATTCAGTCAAGCAACAAGGAAGAAAACAGAATACTGGAATAAAATCACTGGAATGCATCTTGGGCACTTCATTTGGCAAAACTGCTTTCATTTTAATTATTTAAAGCATTTTGTAATATGCTAGGAAAGGAGATGGTGTGTACTTTGCGAAAGTAATGAAGTTGTAGGTCAAAAATCTGACAACACCACATTATTAAATTTTAAGGGCGAAATAGGCGAGTCACTTTTCTTGTCTTTCAAGATTATCGACTGGAAGATTAGAAAAAGCCTTCTCCATAATATCCTCCCAGGAAGGACGAATGGAAGCAGGGAGGGGCGGGAAAGTTTCATCCAAACTCCCTCACTTCCAGATCCTGGGAGTCTCTTGTTGCCACGGTAACTGTGTTACTAGGTGACCACTCAGGTACAGGCAAGACATGAAAACAACAGACATCTAAACACATTATCAGCTTGAGGTTTGGAAATAATTTTCAGCATTTTTTTCTACTTTGTTTCCAGTCATCAGCCTGGATGGTGATGTGTTGTTGCAAGAATAATATAAATGCAAATTGACTGAAAAATAACTTTTGCCAAACTTCCTAACTATTCAACCAGCACCAATAGAGGAAGTAGATTTTAGAGAGAAGTTTCTGAGTTGGAACATCTGTAGGAGGGGTCCACAAACCATACAGCCCACAGGCCAAATCTGACCTGATATGTGTTTCTGTACATCTTGTGAGTTAAGAACTTTTGAACATTTTAAAATAGTCGAAAAAAGCAAAGGAAGAATAACATTTTGTGACACCTGAAAATTATATGAAATTCAAATTGCAGTTTAAAAACAATGTTTTACTACAGCACAGCCATACTCGTGAATTCACACTGTCCATGGCTGCTTTTGTGTTACAAGCGCAGAGCTGTAATGGTAACAGAAATCACAGGGACAATGGGACCTAAAATACTCACCACCTAGCCCTGACAGAGGAGTCTCCCACCCCTGACCTGGAGACATGAGTTGTAGAGAAGTTAGACTAGGAGGCTGTGGTCTGCTCCCTGCCAAGAAGTTTATAACAGGTGCCGTCTTAGTCTGTTTGGGCTGCTACAACACGGGCTGGGTGCTCATAAATAATGGGCATTTTTTGCTTACACTTCTGGAGGCTGGGAAGTCCTAGATCAAGGCACCAGCATGGCCACCTTCTGGTGACGCCCTCTTCCTGGGTCAGAGCTGGGGCCTTGTCACATGGCAGACGGGGCTGGGATCCATCTGGAGCCTGTTTTACAAGGCACTAATCCCACTCCTGAGGACCCCACCCTCATGATTTAAGTACCTCCCACAGGCCCCACCTACTAATACAGTCTCCTTTGGGGGTTAGGATTTCAACACATGACTCTGGGGGGAATACGTTCAGACCACAGCCAGCGCCTCCCATGCAGATTCAGGCCTCTTCAACTGAGCTGTGTACATTCCATTCACAGCTGCTTCTAGAAAAGTACAGCTGCGGTTTTCATGGCAACCAAACAGAACAGTATCACACTCTGTCCACACATTCTCACACGGCACTCTCTGTGGGGTCAGGCCACATGCTACTTACTCCTGCATGCGTTTCATCTTGGTCCTGGCCATTGCGCTGTTGAAAACTGTTGGTCCTGAGGGTGTGTCTGGAGCTGAGCTGGTGACGGTCCTTGTGTCTGAAAATCAATGGACAGCCCTTACTGACACCATCAGCACTTCAGCAACCTCAAGGGCAGTCAGAAAACAGAAGCTAATCCACCTTGGCCACAAGGTGATGCCACGCTAATTGGAGATAAATTCAATTATGATATGCATATTAATAGATTTATTCCAAATGACAGGATTATTTACAGCTTTAACATGCACAAGGAATTCCAGGACAAAGCCTCTCTCAAAAAGGATTGTTTAAACAAACACCGTTATTTAAAAGATGGGCTTTAGATACGCAGGGGGAAATACATCTATAGCCTTTGGCCAGTATCTTTCAGCAGGTGTGGAATTTCCTTTGATGACTGAGGAGTTTTTTCTAATAAGCTCAGTTTTCCCTTTATCTTAACCTCACACCTGAGCATTAGCTTTTCTGCAGTGGAAGGCAAGATGCTGACCGGGGGGCCATCGGCAGCCTTGAACTTCAGCAGAACGGAGCAGAAGGCCAAAGCTGGGTGCAGAAGGTAAAGAGCTGTTTACCAAAGCTGTGGAGTTAGAAAATCTGCTGAGAGCCACAATTTTTACCAAGATACCCTGGAGGCTCTTACAGAACATGTTAGAGCTGATGGGAAAGAAATACTCCATCAACCGAAATAACACTGAAGCTGAGGCTGCCCCCAGGTGAGAGGCAGGGTCAGCAGAGGTGGGTCTTCATGGGAGCTGAGGGAGGGGGGCAGAGTCCTCCCCGTGTCTTCATCCCTTAGGCCTCCCACAAGGTGCCTCATCCTGTCAGGAGAAGACTTGGAGCCCTAAGATCATTTGTAAACTATGTCCATGTAGTTGCTTTGTCAGACAATGTACCCACGCTGTGAAACCCCTGCTTTTCCCTCATATAACACGTGAGTCTGCTTTTGGGACCAAATGAGGAAGTGAGGGCCAACTCCCACTTTGGGTATGAGTAAAGCTTTCCCCCTATATTTTGAAATTAAAAAGATTAAATGCAAATCCTATCATTTCTTACACGGGCCCTTCTTTGTACATCCCCTGGGGGCATGCAGCGCACTTTGAGCTTCTTTTTCTTATGGACACCATCGAGATGGATGCTGTCTTGCTTCACTTTGTCAGAATCTCTGGTCTTTCCTTGGGCTCTCTCTCTAGATGCGGAATCACTGGTGTGAACTTTGCAAAGGGCACATTGCAATTAACTAAGTGAACGACATGTCCTTCCTGGTACATCATAGGTAGGTACTGGCGCCTGACGGCTCCCCCTGCTCTCACTCAGGAGGCTACCTCTCCCCCGCAACTCCCAGAGAAACCTGCCTCAGCCTCTGTCACCACAGACGGCTCCACAGCAGCGTCCTCCCCCAACAGCTCTGGCCCCACGGTTGCTTCTCTCCAGAGAAGGCTCTAGTGAGGGGGGAGACGGGCGAGGCAGAGTGGTTCATTTCATATGCATGTGGTTGCTTTTTATAACCCTCTTTCCTGGAACCTGAGAAGTTACTGAAACAACAAGCACACCATGCCAAGTAACATGCAAGCTCAAAAACTGGTGCTGCCAGGAAGGAAAGGAAGGGGATTGTGGGAAGACATTCAGAAGTCTTTCTGAAACCTTGTAAATGTTACTAAAAGTAATTAAAGTATGTGGGCTGAGTGACTGGATGCAGAATGTCCTGCTTGAGCAGTGGAGGAGCTAAGGGTGCTGGGCGTGGAGACTATGGGGGCATAGGCTACCGTGGAAACAGAATATTGACCCTCTCTGGGGGCGCAGCCCCTTTCTCACTTGCACACCTCATATCACCCTGTTTGGCCCTGGAGGATGGCTGGTTAGCCAGAGACGGGTAAGATTCCTCAGGGGAGGAACAACCTAAGACAGGCACAGTCGCAGAGGGGCCAACAGGGGTGGGGCACAGACCCCTAATCCTTCTGAGAGAGGTCTCCTTCCCCCAGGGCTGCTTTGCTCTCCACGCCCAGCTCAAATCTGCACCCTGCTCAGATCCACACCTGCTCAAATCGAACCCAGGAGGCAAACAAAGATCATTGCCCCAGTCATGTGAGGCCTTCGTGTGTTTATTTCAAAGATAGCCTTGTTTATGGGACTAAACTGGAAGCGTTAGACCCTTAGGCTATGCCAAGAACTCAATAAAAGCAACGTGGGATCAATCAGCGAGGCTCTTGATCCTAGAGGTCTTGAGTCCCCCGGTCCCATCTTTCTCTTAAATCTGTGTCTGTGTTTTCTTTAAGCTTGCGGCACCCGTCACTCACCTCGAGTCGCCGAGCTGGTCTCGGCAGGGGATGTTTCCCCATCTCTCCCAGAGAGAGCTGGCAGTCCTTAGGGCTTGTGTGAACAAAGGTCAGAGTGATTTCCCCGGAGCTGCAGTGTATTTCAATCTGGCTACTGCTCCCCTCAGTAAGGCTCTCAGCATCACGGGGAAAGATGCTACGCCTTGAGCCCACGCGTCGAGGACGGGGCAAATAGAATTTCAAGCAACAGGCTTGGTGAAGCTTGATACTCAGAGCAATCCCTTTCTCAGTGTTTCTTATTAACCAGCCTTTCTCCTTCCATCCCACCTTCTAGCCTTAACAGCAGTTGCTTTATGTCAACATACGCATTTGGCAACCATGATAAAGAACAGCTGGGCCAAGTCACAGGCTTCCTCTAACAGGAGGTCCCTGAGTTCTGGAGTACATTCTAGAGCACTGCTTCTCAAACTTGAATGTGATTTGAATCAGCTAGGGATCCTGTTAAAATGCAGATTCTGACTTAGTACGTGTGGGTGGGACCTCGGATTCTGCATTTCTAATATGCTCCCAGGTGATGCCACTGCTGCTGGACCTGGGACCACATTTTGAATAGCAAATGTGACAGGCTAGCTGCTAATCCTGGGGTCCAGTGCTAAATGACAATGCAGGGCCCCTTGTTAAAAAAGCAAGAGAAAAGCTGGTTTCTTTCTCTGCCTCTATCACGGGGCCTGTCGTGGTATTTTTTACTGGGTATTTATATCATGTCATCTTCCCTCAGGAACTGGGCTAGTACTCTCAAGGAGAGTGATGACCCTCACAGGGACCCAAGGGCCCCCGATCCCAGTCCTCCAGAAGTCATGCCTACCCCCCCACCCCCTGCCCAGGAGAGGAAATCAGCAGTTGGGGTGGGGGCAGGGTGAGGGGGTTAGTAATGGGGAGTGGGTGTTGGGAGGAGGACTCTCTCCAGGGAGGCAGCTCCAGAGCAAGGCTTCAAGGCCATGCCATGTGTTCCGCTGTCCCAACAGACTTCATTCACCAAACACAAATGCAAAAGTAAAATGATCAGGGAGTTCATTAAACCCCCTCCTGAGCCTGGGGCCCTGCGCTGGCTGCGTGCCCACGCAGCTCTGGTCCCAGAGCTCTGCCATTTTAGATATTTTAAAAATTCAATCAATCCTCAGTCCCTACGTTCATTTTTAGAAATTAACCTTCTCTGTTAATTTCAACAGCATTCTCACGCGCTTGGAAACAGCACGTGCGTGTGAGATGCCCACACGCTGTCAGGGGCACTGACGGCATCACAGGTCGGGGACTCCATGCTGTCCCCTCTCTCAGGGCCCTCCGAGCCACAGGCTGGGGACCCAGCCTCTCCACTGAGTCTGTCTCTTTTTGACTGACTTTGACTGGCCCTCACCTCTGCTTCACCTTTAGCTTTTTCTAAAGAACAGTGAATCCTGACAAGAAGCACTGCTTAGACAGCACTCTTCTCCTTCCCGGGACTTCTAAGACTGAGGAATGTCTATCGGCCGGTCACCAAACAGAGATTATACTTAATGGCGGGTGATTTTCAAGGTGGATATGTGCATGGTGGGGGCAGATTTTAGAGAAAGCTCCGACCACTCTATCCTGCCTGTGGGAAGTTCTGAAGATACCTGGCTCCGTGTGCCTCTGAGAAGAGCCATGCGTGCGGTGTATGCGGTGTGGCTGGGACCCAGTGGGTCTTCCCTGGCTGTGACTCCAGCCAGAGGGCAGCTGGGGGTCAGAGGCAGCCACACCCTGCCTCTTCCACCCACTCCTGCCTGGGCTGTGTGCTCCTTAGGAGGCACCACGACCCCATTAAAATACAGGGAGTGGGGACTTCCCCGGAGGTCCAGTGGTAAAGAAGACGCCTTCTGACGCAAGGGACGCGGGTTCAGTCTCTGGTTGGGGAACGAAGATCCCACATGCCGTGGGGAAACTAAGTCCAAGCGCCACAACTACTGAGCTTGTGGGCCTCAACAAGACAACTCGCATGCCTCAAACTACAAAGCCCGTGCGCCCTGGAGCCTGCGCACCACAACTAGAGAGAATCCTGTGCGCCACAAGGAAGAGCCCGCATGCCTCAACGAAGACCCCACATGCCACAACCAAGACCCGATGCAGCGAAAACAAACAACAAAGAAAAACAAACACAAACAAAACAAAACAAAAAACAGGGAGTGACCATCACGCTGCCTGAGCAGAGGAGGGCACCGTGCTCACAGCTCACCATGGGTCAGCATCAAAACGGAGGGCCAGACATTCTGAAAAGAAGGCAGTGACCGAAAATGTTATGTGGACAACTTGAGCATTTGCTCCTTTCCTCTCCCCCCACCCCCAATCATGTCCTTCCCCAGAATAAGCAGGGCCTTCTGCTCTAGGAAAATGGACCTGCAGGCAGATGCCAGGACTTGGTGGTTCATGACGAGTTTCCTCTAGAACCAGGACCCCTCCTCTCCCCACGTCCCTCGGCCTGGAGCCCGCCCCCTCACGTTCTCCTCCAATCTGCTCCCTGTCGCGGTAGGCTCCCTCTGTTCTGCCCCTTCCTTGGCCCCGTGTGTCAACTGTCCCCCCACCTCTCCATCCTTGGTTCCTCCATCCTCCTGTCCCAGGGGGCTGACTTGTATTTCTATTGACTTTTTGGAACTTCATTTCTATACAAATTCATTCTAGTTCATCATGAGCAACAACAGCAACAATGATAATGGCTCAACCTTTTCTGGTGAGTAAGTGCCAGTCCCTGGGCTACGCGTCTTATCTGCCATCATCTCACGGAAGGTTCCTAGGAAGCAGGTACATTTTTCAATGAGGAAAGAGAGGTTTGAGATGTCCAGCTCACACAACTGATACCCTACGCAGCTGGAATGAGACACCAGGCCTACAAGCTGGCCGCCCCTGTCTAAACGTCCCAGAGGGAACACCTCCTCCATGTTGTCCACCGTGCTGGGTGTTGGCCAAGGTGTTCCTCACCAGGTTTTGTTTTACTCTTCACTCTCTCTCCACTTCCCTACCCTTTTCAACTAGTTAGTAACTCCTTGACCACAGAGATTACATCCTGTTCATTTTTGCTTTGAACTTCTAACTCCATTTTTAAGTGCACAACTCAATGGCATTAGTACATTCACGATGTGCAACCATTACTACTATCTACCTCCAAAACGTGTTCATCACCCCAAACATTCTCCCCTCCCGAGCCCCTGGTGATGTCTAACATACTCTCTGTGTCTGTGAGTTGTAATACCCTAGATAATGTATATAAGTGGCGTCACACGATATGTGTACTTTTGTGTCTGGTTTATCTCACTGAGCATCACGTTTTCTGGTTCATCCACATTGTAGCCTGTGTCAGGACCTTCTTTTTATGGATGGATAATACTCCATTGTATGTATATATCACTTTTGCTTATCTGTTCATCTGTTGATGGACACGTGTTGTTTCTACAACAACGGACGAATGGACAAACAAAATGAGTGTTATGAGTAACACTGCTGTAGGTATTTTCACAGAGGTCTTTTGTCAGGTTTAGGAAGTTCCTTTGGATTCCTAGTTTGTTGAGTGTTTCTATCAAGAAAGGGTGTTAGATTTTGTCAAATGCTTTTCTGCATCTATTGAGATGGTCATATAGTTTTTGTCCTTTAGTCTATGAACATGGTGTATTACATTAATATTGACTTTCTGATGTAAAACTATCCTTGCATTCCTGGGATAAATCTCATTTGGTCATTCTCTATAATCCTTATAATCCTTTTTTTATTTTTTTATTTTTAATTTATTTATTTTTTTTGGCACACAGGCTTAGTTGCTCCGCGGCATATGGGATCTTCCTGGAGCTGGGATCAAACTGGTGACCTCTGCATTGGCAGGCGGATTCTTAACCACTGCGCCACCTAGGAAGCCCTAATCCTTTTTTTTAAATTGCTGTGTTTGGTTTACTAGTATTTTATTGATGATTTTTGCATGTATATCCATAATGAATATTGGTCCATAGTTTCTTATTTTTTCTTGTGATGTCTTTGGTTTTAGTATCAAAGAACAGCCTCACAGAATGAGTTGGGAGACGTTCTATTGTAGTCTATTTTTTGGAAGGGTTTGTGAAACTGGTATTAATTCCTCTTTGAATGTTTAGTGGAATTTACCAGTGAAGCAATCTGGGCCTGGTCTTTTCTTTGTTGGAAGCTTTTAAATTACTAATTTGACCCACTTGTTATAGGCCTATTCAGATTTTTTTCTTCTTGAGTCAGTTTCAGTAATTTGCATCTTCCTAGAAATTTATTCTTTCATTTAAATTACCTAATTTTTTGGCCCTTATAATCCTTTGAATTTCTGTAAAATTAGTAGCAATGTCTCCCCTTTCATCCCTGATTTCTTAATTTGAGTTTTCTTTCTTAATTTCTTGGTCAATATAGCTAAAGATCGATCAATTTCTTAAATCTTTCCAAAGAAGCAAATTCTGGTTTCATTGATGTCTTTTATTGTTTTTCTATTCTTTGTTTCATTTATTTCCACTTCACCCTTTATTATTTCCTCCCTTCTGCTTGCTCTGGGTTTAAGGTAAAGTAAATATTTTAGATGTTCAATAGGTGGGAACTAAAATCAAAGGTAATGTACGTAGTAGCTGTGGTCCTTAACCTATAAAAGGCTTGCAATCAATTGTGGAAGGCGGGATATCTACCTAAATAATCAGCAGAAGTAGTACTGAGGACATGTACCCAGGCATGGGGACTACAAAGAGGTATAATGAAGGTCTATGGAGAAAGCACCAGCCTTCAGGTAGGGGACCAGAGTTATCATTCTGTTTCTAACATCACCAGCTTCATGGCCCTCTAGTCACCTCAGTTTCCTCACTGTGTATTTAAATATTTCAGAGACTAAGGGCCTTCTTTCAACTCAAATGTTCTGTGACCTGGTATAAGACATATCCCCACACCTCCAGGGTTATAGACTTTACCTGGGAAGGTAACTCTTATAAACAAAGATAAAGCGCAAAGGGGCCCAATGCTAAGAGGCAAATGGCTGGGACCAGCAATAGATGCAACAGGCATTATATTGAACAACAGGATGTCAGGCACCAGCATCTTGAAGTTGCTCCCCACCTGTGAAGTATCGGCTGGTGAGGCTCATAACGCTTGATACCACCCATGGGAGTGTTTTGACAGTAAGATGAAAACACAGTGATATGAAGAGACATTAAGCAACTAGGAGCTGTGTTTCTTCAGAACGCAAAGCTCAGCTCATGACAATAAAGTTGTCAGGATCCCTCCTACTTCTGTGGTCTCTTACAGCAGAGCTGTTTGCCCTGAAGAAGTGACAGCTTGATGATCCTGACATTTCACCAGCAGAAAGAGATTCTTCTCTCATTTCTCCCCAAATTTCCCTTTACTCATTCCAGTTGCTGGACAAATGACCTTGATTGTAAAACAAGACCCTGCGTTTGCTCTCCCTGCTCAACGCCCTACCAGGTGGGTAACGAAGAGCTGCGGCAGGCACCGCAGAGGTGGATGTTCTGGCAAGTGAGCGCTTCCTTAAGCGCCTGGGATGTTGCTTAGTCAGGGATCCTCACAGGCTCTGTCCTTGGTGCACAGCATGTCCAGAATGCTTCTCACCTAATCTCCTTCAACCCACCTCTTTCTCTCAATTGCCTACGAAATACTCAGGGAATAGTGGTTCCTTGAGAGACACCCCTCTTTGCCCAGATTATTGAAAAGGCGCATCTTCACGGCCCACATTCTTTCTCCTCCTACTCATGAGGATGGCACATGTCCAAAGATTTGCCTAGGGGCTGGCAAACTTTTTCTGTAAAGGGTCAAGTAGTAAATATTTTAGAATTTGCAGGCCGAAGAATTTCTCTTACAATGACTCAACTGAAGACAGCCACTGGCAACAGGTAAATGAATGAGCGTGACTGTGTCCTAGTAAAACTGTATTTACGGAAACTGGCAGTGAGCCAGATGTGGCCTGGGAGCTGCAGTGTACCACCCCCTGGTCTAGATGATGGAGAATCATCATGATTCTAAGCTGGAGGGGACCATAGACCTCTTCAAGCCAAACTCCCTCACCTTCCTGATGAGGCAACTGAGGCCCAGAGAGGCTGCACGGCCTGCCCAACATCACAGAGTGGTATGGGGAGGGGCACAGGCAGGACTAGAGCCGTGGTTTCCTGAAAGCCAGGTGAATGCTCTTCCTAATGCCCCACAGAAGGGCCACATCCAGATAAGGATTTCCATGTGCTGATTTTGAAAAGTCAGGAGATCAGCTGACAAAACCCCTCCTCCAAAGGCTCAGATCTGGGGAAAATATTACACCTGTCACATCATGTCTCCCTTCTCCAACAGTGGCCCTGTGGCTTATCATAGGAGAGGCCGTGAACCAACAGGACACGGTGAGAGCAGTTCTACTGAGAGGCTCAGCTGACCCACGTCTTTGGGAAGACTTTTCCTTGAGCGTCTCCTATGATGATACTGGACATCAGGATGTCAATACAATTGGCTAAGAATCTTTGAAGCTGGCTGGTCCCCGTCTTCACTGTGTTACCCCAACACCCAAAGATGGAGTTGTACCACCCAGATCTCCTTTCAATGAAGGACGTGTCACCCAGCTGCCAGGAGTTGGGGACAGGGACAGCCTGCAACTGCGGTCCCTGCCTCAGCTGCCTCAGCTGCAGAGCCCAAGATCATGGCCTTCGCACGAGGCCCACACTTAACAACTGATGATGGTCGAGGCAGAAAGCCTGGTCATGTCCTGTGCAAATAAGACTGAGTCCTGAGCTCCCCACGGGCTCGGGTAGGGCTTGTCGGGCCTGCACTGCTCTGCAACGTCTCTGCCTCGCCCGCCTCCCTCCCCTCCTGTCCACGGGGGCCAATCCTGCATCAGTGTTCTGCCCACTTAGCTCCCCGGCAGACACTGCTTCCCAGAGAACCAAGCCATGACACATGGGGACTGGGGCTTGGGGCTCACGGAGGTGGCTGTCTTGGAGGCTTTAACAAGCTGAGTATTTGATAAGAGTGATGATAAAAATGACAATATAACCATCCTTATCCTCCTCCCCCCCCACCATCCCAGCTCTTTCAGAGAATTGTTTCTACAGGAAGAGAGCGGAAGTCACCACCTAAGGAAGTTGTTGCCAACCCTGCGGCAGCAGCTGAGTCCCAGCCAAACCCCAGGAGGAGGCTGGAGAAGAAAGCAGACAGGAGGAAAGGAAGAAGATGGGCCTGGAGAGAACAACCTGCAGACGCTTCCAGCAGGAAGGGAGCTGGGCACGCGAGGACGAGTGCATGAGCTGCTGAGGGGACCAGGGTCTGAGTCCTGACTCTGTGATGTCTGGTCACTTACAAAACTTCTGTGACTCAGTTTTATCACCTGTACAAAAAAAATCTGCTTTTTAGGGCTCTAGCAAAGCTTAAATGCAATGATCTATATAAAGGTATGTTGTCAGTTAAGGCCCAAGGTACATGTATCTACACTGCCTCTCTTGTCCCCTGGGCACCCCCTCCCCCACCCCACTGCTCTGTACAGGGCAGCTTTTCAATAAATAAACAGCACCCCGCTGCCTCTACCAAAATTAATTAGTTGGAAAAACAAGTGAGTCAGCTTGGATAAGGAAACCTGCTACTCACAGGGGAGGTGATAAATACCAGAAGATAGGAAATAAATAAACTTTCTATTTTTATTACATGGTTATTTTGCACAACAAATATTCAGCTGAATTGCATGGAAGATTAAAAACAACAGGAGTTCAGGGGTTTGCAAATGTTCATTTCCTTTTGAATACACCAGAAGAGGCCTCTAAGAATAGCACCAATCAATTAAAAAAAAAATAGAGGGAGTGTCTATTTTAGGATTGAGGCTCGGCAATTAAATGTGGATTCAGGGTAAGAGGTTTGTGGAGGCCAGACCCTAAGTTCTTCAGTTGTGCTTACGCTGTAGAGACAGTAGCCAGTGTTTGGGAGCATCAACACTCTCTTCTTCTTTCAGTAGACAAGACTCACAGAAGTCATCCATGGTCATTGCAGATAAATTAGAAAACATGGAAGGGAAAACCCCTCAGAGAACCATTATTATCACTTTGGTATTTCCAGTATGTGTGTCTATCAACTATAGTTTATTTCTTTATAACACCTTTCATGCCAATGAATATGTAACGACATCATCATTTTTCATAAATTGAGAACTTCTTTGTTCTAGAAGATACACCAGTCCCCATTGCTAGGCATTTACTTTGATTCTCAATGTTTACTATTGTAAACCACACTGCCATGAGAATCCTTGTATATATTTCTCTTTACACACAACTCTGCTTATTTCTTTAAATTCCTAGACATAGACTTGCTGGGTTAAAAAATATTTTAATCTTTCAAGTTAGTTTAACCTAAATGTTGAGAGCAAACCTTTTTCTAGGTTGTAATTAACACTCTCTTCAGTGGGGTCATAAATACATTAAGATGGAATGTGAGGCACCTTTTTAAAAACTTGATTCAACTTATGAAAACTTGTCAAATATAAGCCTGAGCTGAAGTGAGAGCCCAGGGGTTCCCGACACCCCTGTACCGACAGCCCTGGAATCACGTGGGAGCTTGTCAAAGGTGCAGATTCCTGTGCTCCCCCTAAACCTACGGCATCACGATCTCCTTGGTGATGCCCAGCGATCTGGCGGTTCTCACGCTGCCCCACCACCTGAACTTCATCCTCTCCCGTCTGGAGTTCTAGGGATTTGGTCTAGAGATGATGATACCCCAAATAACCTGGAAGTTCCCCAAAACATGAACTGTGAGCCCCACAATAGTTTCATGCTGTGAAACACTCGATAAACGTGTCATCATTTGTGAGGCAGCCTTATGTTTCCAACTTTTTGCATAAATAACCTAATAGAACTTTTAAGTGAACTGATAAGAAACCCTCTGCCCTAACAAATGGGTGGACAGTCTCCTGCCACTGACACAGCTTTACTGACCCAATCAGAAGTGGCCTCAAGAAGCAACTGTCTGGTGTATAATCACTGCTAACAGCACAGCTCGATGTTGCCCCTTCGAGAACAAGTCATGCCTAAAGTTCAAACGACCAGGTTGACTTGTTCATTTATTGGGCCCACCCAGGTAACAGCCACCTCGCCCAGGAAGGCGTGTCGATGGCTGCCTGTGCTGCACGCAATCAGACACACCCAGGAGCACCACTCAGCCTCTTCTGGGACTGAGATGGATGACAGGGGACCTTGTCTCTTCCACATCTTCTAAGCTGATGCTGTGGAATTCGAGTCTCAGCTGAGCACTCAGCCTAGCAGATTTGGGACCAGGCTTTTTGCTTCCACAGGCAGGCATTCCATTGAGACCATCGCCAGCTGGTGCTGGTGTGGTCCTCTGTGCAGGTGAGAGCACGGGACAGCTTCTCACCTTTTCCTTAGAGCATCAGTCCTGACAACTGCTGCTGAAGCAAAGGGCTCCCTCTGCAGTCAGCAGCATGGTGGATAAACTAAAGAATAACTACCTATCATCTACCCCTGCGAAAGCTGAAAGGCATGTTTAAGGTCTGTCCTTATCACAAGGAAGTTCATTACCGTAGTAAATAGTCATCATTATTTTGGGCTTCACATTCCCCTCTCCTGTTCAGGAGAATCCTCTCCTTCGTGAGCCAGAGGCCAGTCCCCACTACAGCAGCTACAGATGCCTGACGGTCACTTCCCAGCCTCCATGCTATCAGGGTGCAGGCACGTGGCCAGCCTCTGACGTCCTCCCTGGACTTACTATCAGAGCTTGTACTGAGGAGGAGTGGAGCTTGCAGAGGCCATCCAGGAAGGGGTGGGGCCCCAGCCAGGGACAGCCTAGCAGCCACGCCCCATGTCCTTCACTAGGCCTTGAGGGTGCTCAAGCGCCCTGAGAGGAGCCCCATGTGGAGGGGAGCTGAGGCCCCAGCCAATGTGCTGTGCGAGTGAGTGAGTGAGGTGTGTGGGAAAGGCGTCCTCCAGCTCCAGTCAAGTCTTCCTGTGACGGAAGACATCTGACTACAACCTTGGAGGAGACCCTGAGCCAGCAACCCGCAGCCAAGCTGCCCCTGCGTTCGTGACCTGCAGAAACCACGAGATAACAGAGGACTATTGTTGTTCTAGGCCAGTGTGTTTCTCAGTAGTTGGTAATGCAGCCACAGTTTAGGCACCAAGCTTTTACAGAGGGTCAGGATAAGAAACTAATAAATGAAGAATGTCTCTGCATATACTTTAAACCAGTTTTGAAATCATTGCTGGTTGTGCTGCTTCATGGTTACCGTAGAAGTACTGTGTTGGTAAGTTTTCATAAATACCTTAATAGGAAAAAGTAGGTGTCCTTTGGAGATGGATAAAGAATCTTAAAATTCATGTGGGGAAATGAATGTCAGAGTTAAGAATATTTGAAAAAATAAGAAAATTAGAAGATAACTGTCTTATTAGATGTTAAAATATTCCATAACGGTAGTGCAATGAGAACACTCTGGTATAGATAGAGGATTAAGAAGCTAGACCAGTAGGCCAAAAAAAGAGTCAGAAATAAACAATATACAGGAGTTGGAATATAACAAAAAAAGAAGTTAAATTAAATGGAAAAAATAGATTTTACTGGTGTAAAAACCTCAAGTGTGAAAAATAAGAGAATAAAAATTCTAGAAGAAAATTTAGGAGGCTATATATAAAATACTCTTAAAAAAACAAACAGTGGGGAAGGGATAAATTAGGAATTTGGGATTAACATATACACACTACTATATATAAAATAGATAAGCAACAAGGACCTACTGTATAGCACAGGGAACTATACTCAATATCTTATAATAATTTATAAAGGAAAAGAATCTGAAAAAGAAAAAATACACACACACATATGTATAACTGAATCACTGTGCTGTTCACCTGAAACTAACACAACACTGTAAATCAACTATACTTCAATTAAAGAAAAAAAGAAGGGGACTTCCCTGGCAGTCCAGTGGTTGGGACTTTGCCTTCCAGTGCAGCGGGTGAGGGGTTGATCCCTGGTCAGGGAGCTGGGATCCCACATGCCTTGCAGCCAAAAATAAAAAAAACCAAAGCATAAAAATGGAGGCAATATTGTAATAAGTTCAATAAGGACTTAAAAAAAGGGGGGGGGGGAATAAAAATATCGAGTCACTATGTTGTACACCTGAAAAAAAAATTGTACTTTTATTGTGATAACATTTAGATTATACTTATATTGTTTTGGTCAGTTGTACACCAATAATATTTGAAAAAAGTAAATCTGAAAAAACTGTTAAAAAAAAAAACAGAAAAGCATAAAAGTTGAGTCACATTTGCCTACTTAAAAAATAAAAAGTTTCCCCCACCAAAAATCCCAAAGAAACAATAAATAAAATTAATAGACATAAAACAGACTGGGAAAAAATTTGCTGCACATAAGACAGAAAAGAGGGTAGTAATGTCTTTATAATAATTCAGCTGAATACATTGAACATTAAATCAAGTGCAATGGCAGTGACTATTTCTCGCCACACAAAAGGGTATGGGATATTAAAGATCCTAGTAGACACCTTTTACAAGGAAAAGACTTTGTTTAGAAAAAATAATAAAAATTAGCTACCAAGATAGTCACGGCATATTCACCAGTGCAATGACTTGAACGGCTCACCACTCCTGGTCGGCCTGTGGTTCCTGCCTGCTCCTGTCCCTTCCACCTGAGAGGCCTTCCTGCCCACCTGCCCATGGCCAAAACTATCCTCATATCGGGAACGATCTCAGATGTTGCCTTCTCCTTGAAATGTCCTTGATGACTTCCATCCCCCAACTACAAGCAATATCCCCACCCTCTCAATCCTTACTCTCTGGTTGTATGGTTATTTGGGCCCTTGTCTTGGTTCTTTTTTGAAATCATAAGCCTTTAATGGCAGGATCCAGGCCTAACGCACCATCACTGTCTAATACCATTCCTCTGGAAATTATATAAACTCTGATGAAATCCCAATGTGTGAGTAATGAAGGAGTGCACGATTGCTGAGTTTCTCTCTTAGCTAGGTAAACCTGATTCCTGGAAATTTTTTTCTAAGAGTATGCTACTAAGAATGATTAATAACATTGTTTTAGGAATTTTTGTAAACTACAAACCCTTTCTCTACCTCCTTCCCATCACCACACATCTGCCAAATGTGTGTCTGGCATGGTAGTAGACACATAGCAGGTTCTCTGTAAACTGCCAGTAATTCTGAATCTATTGCATCCCTTCAAGTTTTAAAGAACTCCTAGAAACTATTAAATTTCTGTTTATAGAAGGGATAGTGGCAAATTTTGTACATTCACATCAAAATGATCCAAGTGGATTTTGGTCCAAAATATCCTTCCTCTCCTCCAAATGCAGTGGTTTCAATGTGTCAGTAACCAACAATAAGACACTATGTTGAAATCGCTTTGATTATTATGAGAAATCCTTTTCTGTCAAGGTGAAGAGCACAATAGTGCAAGGTCAAACGGCTGTCAGTCATCCCTACAGTTAACAGCTTAGAGTTCAAAGAGCTTCAGCGAAGGAAGTTTTGAAGGGATTCAGAAGCCCTGATGTCTTCTGGTCTGTAATCAGTCACATTTAGTTTAGGAGAGATTAAATAGTAATTACCAAGGTTCGATGGAAGAACTTAAGGGTAACAATTTTCAAAAAGCCAAACTGATCATTTGTGTCAACACACTAAAGAAATCATAATGGGCAGAGAGGTTTGGAAGCACCTCTCGTATTCTAATGACTTCTGTGACAACATCCTGCTTGGATGCAGTGCAAAACAAGCCTTTTTATAAATAGTTCACCCAACGTGTATCATTCTGATGATGACTTCTCTCTAGAAGTACAGCTAATTTCCCAGTCATTGAAAAGTGCTAAACTTCATATGCTGCCTTGGTTCATAATCTGGTTACCAAGAAACATAGAGACGGATTTTTCCTTTTTAAGGGAAAACAGAGGTCATCTTCTGCCCTTACTGGCTAGTGATGGGCCTGAACAGTTACTATAGCAACACTATGTGTTGTCTGTGGAATGAAAGCCCATAACCAGTTCCCCATCTCAGTTCCCCATCTCAAGTCACTTCTTTCAAAGCATCCTCCTTATTGTTTTTTAAAGCTGATCTTTTCTGACCATGCTTAAGAACCAGTGGTATCCTAGTCCACAGGGTAAAGTTTAAGCTCCTTAACGTGGCAACAAGGTTCCCCATGGCCTTGGCCCTGTGTACCCAGATTTGCTGATCCCTTTCTCACACCTTACATTCCAGCAGCATCAGCCTTCTTGAGAGTTCCATGAATACACCCAGCTGTTTCACACTTCTGAGTCCTCCACTGCTCAATCCTCTCTAGAGAACACTTCCTCTTCCTGACCATTTGGCTGCTCTACTCACCTTTCCATTCATTCATCTAATGATTATTGCCAGGCTACGTGTTAGACTCTGAGAACAATAAGACCTTGCCCTGCCCTCATGGACCCCAGCAATCACAAGCCTTCTCCTCCTCGGGGGAGCCCTGCCCCAGCTGCTCACCCAGAGTGGACCCCTCGCCTCCACGTCCCTTGTTCCCAGTATGCGTTGTCCTCATCACAGTGCCCCGTAACTACCTGCCTCCCTGAATAGACTGGGAGCTCACCAAGGGAGGGACCTTGTTTTCTCCATCACTCATAAACATCTGTAGGGAAGAAAAGAGTAGGGGGAGTGAGAGGCTGCACGTTTCAACCATGGAAATTTCATGTTTGAAGTATCTATCTGCCCTCAGAGAAACGGCTGCTGCCCACGTTCTTGGCTGTCCTCCAGGCCCCCATTCCTGGCCTTTGCTGTTCCTTTCCTCTCCTAATTCTACCTAGGATCCCTCAGCATCCTGCTCATGACTGGCCTTGCTTCTTGCATCCCAGGGGAAATTTTGAGGGGAATTTAGGGCTTCAGAAATGAGGTGCCTTTATGAGGGAGGATATGTCCTCCGTGTGTAAAAAAAGCACCTATTGGGTGGTATTGTTACAAAGCTTTGCACTGGTTTGTCCAGGACTCCACTTGGTGGCTGGCACCAGGTTCCAAATAGGTCTCAACATGGAAGTCTTCACAAAGTACCTTGAACCCACCTAAACGTCTGACACAGACATAAGGATGAAGAAAAAATACAATATTTGTTCCAAGGAAGCTCCGTAACTCTTGTATATAGTGCCAGATAGCCCAGCACATGCTGACATCACCACAAAGAGAAAAAAATTCTAGAAGAAGCTGTTTTCATTTTAGCTTATAATCAAGTTCTCTATAAGAAGTAAATTTGTTATTTTATACTTTAGTAATGTTTTGAGTTATAAATTAGGGTGGGTGTGCACGATAAGAATCTGGGAACTTATGGGCATTAAAGCCGTGGCTCTCAAAGTGTGGTCTGGACATGGAACATCAGCATCATTTGGGAACTTGTTAGAGACACAAATTCTGGGGCACACAGTACACCTGCATCTTCCCAAGGCCTCTAAGTAATTCAGATGCCTGCTCAAGTGAGAGGACCACTTGGTCTAAAGGCTTTAACCTGACCTTGATGTAGAGAGGAGACTCAGATACCAAAACTGTAATTCAAAAAGCCATCTTCTAATTCGGGATTTCCTGAAGTTCCACAAATGCTGCCTCATTCACCCTTTCCACTCCTCAGTGACACTGGAAGGGGAGGCCTCACTGCCCCTGTTTCACACGGAAATAAAACTGAGTCGGGTAAACCACCACCAGCACCCTTTCAGGGCTACAAAGTTATAACTTTCTTGATCCAAAGAACCAGAAGGACATTTGCATTTGTTGTTCTCTCCTCTCTTGTCAAGGGCTGGGAGAAGCCCTTAAAAATGTCTGCGGAAGATAATTAACAACCTGACATGCTCAACAGGCAACTGGCTATCTCCAAGATGCACAGGCTGATGGTGCCTGGGAGTGAGGCATGGCTGTCACGGGGGCCCCTGTTTAAGAGACAAGGCTTATACTCTGACACATCGAAGTTTCACGTGTCCCTGGGATCCTGTTAACATTCAGACTTGTATCAACAACCATGATTAATAAGCCCTAACTATTAGGTGAATCTCCCAGAATGTAGTTAAAGCAAAGCAGCTACCACCTACCTAAGCAATCTCCTGCCTGATGAGACTACGTGAGGGGGTTTCTCCACGGCTCCTATGTAACCACAGAGAAGCACCTGGAATCCAGAAAGCCATCACACTCTCTTCTGCAGTGAGACAGGTGTTTCAAAAGCTCGCTGGCCCGCATGTCAGTGTCTGCCAGCCCACGACTCCCTCTCCACCTCTCGACACACACTTTGGAGTTGAGCTGTCACTTTCTCTGTCCCTAAATCTCTCACCCCTCCCGCATTTGCTTTCTGTCTTCTCAGACTCACTGGCAGCTCTTACCTGCTCCCATCTCCTCCCCCGTTCCCTTTGTTTCTGCAGGTTTATATCAGCTTTATTCCTTTGCTGTCACTTTAGTGACACTCCAGGCAGAGATGAATGTGAATTTTTATTTCATGTTCTTAACTCTCATTTTTATAAAATCATACAGTCTAGAAGAGAATTTAGATATCATCTATCCAATCTAGGATTTTTTTTTTTTTTTGCAGTGGAATCTTTTTTAAGAGACAGTCTCATGTAGAAGTCTAATTTATAAAACAGATAAGAGTGAAACTATTTTGGTTGAAGCTGGGAAAGGAGCAGAGTCTGCATCTAATTTCTCTTAAAATATTTAAAAATATTTGTTAAGGGCCGCTTTTGCACCAGGCACCATGTTAGACAGGGCTTCTGTCCCCATGCTGCTCAGGGTTCCCCTCCCCCCTTGCTAGCTCCTGCAGGTCCCCAAGGAAGCCAGTTTGAGAATTACTGAGCTGGTCTAACTGAGGTCCAGAGAGAGAGACTGCTTGGCCAAAGGACAGCCTTCCTGGTCTGCAAATTCAAACTTGGGATAACAGTACCTCATAAGTGTTACTGATGTACAATTAAACAGGCACAGGGTGACGGCCAGGGGGAAACATTGGGAGCCGTGTTATGAGTGAGGCTTCTCACACAGGGACGTACAATACACTAGAAAAAGGCTATAAACTGTGCATAAACTCCTAATAAAAATAGCGCTGAATGCTGGCACACCTGAAAACTTCATCTTTATTCCTGCCATTCCCATTGAAGGGACTGCTTTTGGTCACACAATTTAAAGATTTAATATAAAATTTCACCATCAAATTTCAAAGAAAAAAATCTCACCCCTTTTCACCCAGGACCTATAAGAATAGAGTCATCCCTTGGTCTCCCTGGGGGATTGAGCCCCAGTGAATATTGAAACCTGAGGCTGCTCAAGTCCCCTGTACACAGAAGCCTAGTACAGTGAACACAGAATGCCCTCAGGAACTTCTGCCCAGGGCTGGCTGAATCTGCGGAAGTGAAACCTGCAGATAACAGACTGTATCCTCTGCTCTTCTATCTGTGTGTCAAGTGACAATTTATCATCCAGTGCTAGAAGTTATCACAGTTGGGTTTGTTGGGTTAAAAAAAGAAGAAAATAAGAAATAGGGTTTTATCTTTGAAGCACAGCAATCCCATTTATTGAGACCAACAATGCTGAAGACATTTCAGCTTTGTCTTTCAGACCAAATCTCTTCCAGGAACTGGCTGACCTTCAGAGTGATGGTCCTTTCAGCCTGCAGGAATGCAGTGTTTCTACAGGCCCAGTGAGGAAGAAAGAGTCCTCTCCCAGGAAACCTGTAAGACCTACTACCGCGCCCTACCAGGCCACCATGGATCCCAGTGGACCACTGAATTTAATGCGTTCATCCTCGGAGACCCAGGGCCGCCGAGCAACAATGGCAAACAATTCTCTTCTGCATTTCCTGGCGCGTGGGCCGGACATTCAGCCTCTGTTGGCCTCAGTTTCCTCATCTGTCGAATGAGGAGGCTGGACTAAAATATCTGTAAGATTCCTTCCAAGTGTTCTGCTTGTTGGATATTCCATTAGAAAAAATAGGCATTAGTATATTTTGGAATCTGAAGAGACTTACTCACCCAAAGTTGTGCAGCCCAGCACATGCTCCAGACACCTGGCCAGCGCTTCCATATCACTGTCCTGTCAGAACAAGAGAGATTTACTTCTCTGCACGGTAGATGTGGAAAAGTGTTCTCGCCACACGGAGGCAAGACAGAACACACAACAAATCGACTTGCAAACATATTGTGCAGTATGACCCCATTATTTAAAAAAGAAAACTCTTTATCTATATGCTTATCTCCATCTCTGCCCTCATATCAATCTGCTGCTCTATCTATTGCTCTATCTCTCTCACAGGAAGAGCACACACTAAAATGTTAACAGCAGTTTGACAAGGTGGGATTAAGGGGGTATCTTTATTTTCTCCTTTGTGTGCTTATGTCTTTTGTAAATTTTTAAAATAAACAAATATTACTTATTTAAACTATAAAAATGGTAAATACTGTGAGAATGAAGAGAAAAAGGTTTTATTCAATCTACTCAATACAACAGGAATCAAGTAAACATTTTTCCTAGAGAGCACCTCTACTGTTCTTCTTTGTAAATTTATGGTCTTCAAGGAGTCATAAATCTAAGAATCATACTTCTTATTGACTTTAACCCTCAATAAGTGTCAGGCACCCCCATAAGGATTTGGAGGGGAGAATCCCAGAACTGTATTTGATAACAGTTATTATCTTTAATGCAAAATAAATATCTGTCCTCTACCCAGGAGGCTGGAAATATCCAAAACAGCATCATAATGATCAGGGAGAATGTAAGCTCTTAATTACTTGCAGGTTTGTGGCTATATTGTGAGACATTGATAATCTATGGCTCACATGCTCTATTTCACAACAAGCTACACATTTCACGTTGTAGTAAATGTGGATTTTAGAAAATGCACTGTAGTATAATAGACTACCCTAAAATGTGACATAAACGTGTCAGGTTTCTTTTTATAACATCTGGTGGGGTTTGGGCAGCCACTTTTTATGCAAGTGGTAAAACCCTGCATGATTTCATTTTCCAAAGTACAGGAGTGCTGAGGAAGGCATCCCTAGTCAGTGCTGGTCAATGAGGCCAAAGCACTAATGGAAGACCCCAGTGCCCAGCCCTGGAACAGGGGATGGGTACCAGGTATAGAAACAGAAGGAAGAACAGGTCCCTCCCTTCTTCTATACACTTGTGATCTCCAAACTTAACAGGAGGCAGCTGTGGGTCAGACAGGAACTCGGCAGAGATATCCTCTGCAAGAAGAAAAGCAAAGCACACATCTGCAGGTGGTGATGCCAACCGACAAGCTGGATCTAACCAAGCCTGGCTCCTCCACGGACTGTGCTGGTCAAGGCCCAGTGGCCGGACTGCCCAGGTCTCAGTTTCTGCACCTGTGATACTAGGGGTTAAATCAGATGATGGTTAAGGAGCCTTCCAGCTCTCCCTATTTTTCTGGCTAACGAGCCAGATGCACAGACAGCGTGGTAGATTGCTTTCCAAGTGGCTGCATCAATCACTTGTCCCCGTGCTCCTATGCCATTCCTCGCATCAAGAGGTGGTGATCCTCCACCACCCCTGGAGCTGGCCCTGGAGCTTGCTTTGGGTCACAGAACGATGCAGAAGTAATACTGTGTGACTTCTGTAACTAGGCCTCAAGAGGCATGTAGCTTCCAGTTTTTAATCTCTTGGAAGCCAACAACCACAGAAAGAAGTCCAGGCTGTTCTCCTGGAGAGATCCCGTGGGGAGAGCCCCTGGAGCATGAGAGGCCACGAGAGGAAAACAGAGGCCGCCAGCCAACAGCCAGCACCCAGCACCACTGTCGGGCATGCAAGCGAGGCCACTGTGGACTCCCAAGGCAAGCTCTCAGCCAAACACAGTCTCAGGAGGGACTCTACACAGTATCACATGGAGCAGAAGAGCTGTCTTGTGAGCCCTGGCTGTGCACAGAGTCACAAGAAACAAGAAATCATCATTTGAAGCCCCTAAGTTTGGGGGCAGTTTGTTGTACAGGTAACTGAGGCACGATTTTGAGGTCACTGACCAGGTATTTTTTACTTTTCTGTCCCAGCACCAGCACAGACCCTGGTGTGCAACAAATGCTGAGTCTCATCTGTTTGGGTCTCCTCCAACTTCTGTGGTTTGCAAGGAAGGAAAACAGAAGAAGGGCATGAACTCTGGGCTCTCCCGCACTCAAAGTGCTTCATTCCTGGGAAAGTGGAGAGAAAGGCATGCTGCTTCTTACTTCTGTGTCCTGGTCAAGTCAGTTAACCTCTCCGAGCCTCAGTTTCCTTAATTATAAAGTGATGAGAATAACAGTCTCCGTGTCACACAGGGCTCTTATGAGACGCAAATGAAGTAATGCAAAGCCTTTACTACAGTGTATGGCTCACTGGAAATATCCAGTCAATGGAAAAAGAGAGTTACATAGGAGAGGATGGGATGGGTAAGGGACAGAGACATGGGAGGTGAAGAGTTCCACTCACTGCGCCGGCCACACAGCATGAAAAGTCTCAGGAAGCAACTGCGTTGAACCAATGCAACAGAAACAGCAAGAGCCAGAGACAGGGCTGCACGAAGCACCCAAACGGCTGGGGTACAGCAACCACATCTTCCCAGCACAGAGGTTAGGAACACTGTCCACGGGTGTGGAGAGGGCAGAAATAATTCTAACACTGTAGAATGAATGAATGAGTACTAACGTTTATTTAGTTCTTCATATGTGCCACTGTTGTACCAGGTTTGCTATTTTTCTCCCCATTTAACAATGGAGAAAACTGCTCGGAGGTTGTTGATGAAGAACCCACCCTCCCACCTCCCCCTCTTTAGCTGCATCTTGTTCCCAGGCTGTGCTCTATTTTATGTGTATCTCCCAAGGAACTGTTCTTAGACCTTCTCTTGAGTCTATACCCCAGTTCCTCCAAAAATACTATGGGCTGCTCTGGGTTAGGAGCCCTGATTTCTACTCTGCGAATGTGCAGTGGAGTACCTAAGAGGTCAGGCCCTGGAGACGTTGCCTGCGCTACCTCTAGTTGCGTGAACTCGGTCCTATTATGGAACTTGTTTGTGCCTCAGTTTTCTCAATTGTTAATCTGGGAGAAAAATAGCAAACCTGGTAGAGTTTAAATGAATTAACAGATGTAAGCTGGTACAACAGTGGCACATACACAGCCCTGCCTATCTTTCACGTCTTAGCTAGAAGTTCCGTCATGGAGAAGACCTTCTGGGAGCGTGCCGTGGCAGGCGCAATGCGGGGTCACGCTGCTGATTGGAACTTTTGCACTTTCCCCTTGTTTCACAGTGTGCATTGCTCTCTGCCGAGCTCAGCGCCTGTGGAGCACCTGTGTCGGCCTAGGTGCCACATTACAGTGTTGCCAGACTTCAGTCATTCCGGCCAACTGCCAGGAAGCTCATGTTCAAATGCTGTGGAAAACACCTAGTGGCTCCTTGGCTGATGCACCTAAATGTTCTTCCAGTCTCCTTCCTCCTAACCATCAACATCTCTAACAGGAACATGCCTCAGAGGCTCGAGGAGCATCCTTTAAGATTCAACTCCGAAAAACTGTCCCACAGATTCAAGTTCAGTCAACACCCAGATTTGTTTCAGAAACAGATGCAGTAACTTGGCTAATGAATTAGAAATGGCTTCTAGGAGGGAAACGGAAGTTGTTATAATATGTTCCCTAGTAATTCATATTTATTTCTTAATCTGGAAAACACAGAAAATTATCAAAAGAATATAAATATCACCCTAAATTCCATCATTATTAACATACCCACAAAAATACACACACAGTCTTTTCTAGACAGATATCTTTTAGATATTTGAGATTATACTATATATGTATACGTACACAGGCACACATACACTTTTGTTTGGATTTTCATCCTATGCTATTAAAAATTCTTCAGAAACATAATTTTAATAGTTATGTAACATTGTACTGTAAAGCCACATGAATTTATTTATCTATGCCCCTGTCACTGGACATCTAGATTGCTTCCATTTTTTGATAAATAACATTGCAATGACGATCTTTGCACCTAAATCTTTTTTTTTTATAAATTCTTTTTTATTATTATTATTTTTGGCTGCGTCAGGTCTCATTGTGGCATGTGGGATCTTTGCTGTGGCACACGGGATCTTTCGTTGTGGTGTGCGGGCTCCGGAGCCTGCAGGCTCAGTAGTTGTGGCGCACGGGCTTAGTTGCCCCGTGGCATGTGGGATTTAGTTCCCCGACCAGGGATCGAACCCACGTCCCCTGCACTGGAAAGCAGATTCTTAACTACTAGACCACCAGGGAAGTTGCTGCACCTAAATCTTTGACCTATGTTTACAGTTTTTTCTTTAAGTTAGGCATTCAGAAATGAAATTATTGAGTCAAAGAGTGTGAACATTTAGAAACCACTCTTCCTCTGCTCTGGCCCTTTGCTTCACGTTTCCACCCATCCCAAGTAGTTTATTTTCTCTACAATGCGCTTCAATGCCTTCATAGTTTTTTCAACCTCCTTTCTATTAAAATGTGCTTTCCTTCAAGAAAATATATGATAGACTCATTAACACAAAGATGACGGATAAGGCTTGTATGTTATCTCGAGATACTTGTGTTTCAGTAAGGATACAGCCTCACATCAGGGGAATTTCTCTCTCACTGCAGCAGTGTAGGCAGCAGCAAGTAGGTGTGTCAGGGAGGAGGTTAGGTGGTGTCTTCACAGAGCTGGAAAAATCACATTTTTCCATTTAGTTATCGGCCAGTCTGTCTGACCAAATAATCCAGATTATCTCCTCACTTTAGGGCTTTCACCCTAGTGGTGGGGAAAGGTTTAGTTCACACACACATGTGTGCACACACACACACAAAGCCACTTCATTACTCAGTTTTACTCAGTTCAGGTAGTGTGTACTAAACACCAATTATGTTCCAAATGTACACAAAGTTGAGGGAGGCAGACTGGCCTCAGCCCACCACGGTGGGACAGGCAGTCCACTCCACGTCCCAGGGCGCTGCTGCCAGTACCCTAGTGACGCACTGTTCTTTCAGCAGTAAATTCCCCGAGGATTACACAGCCAGGCTGAGAAACCCATTAAAATCAAACAAATAAAAGCCCGACAGTTGCCCTAGCTCAAGCCCATCTCTTGCCTGGGACACACAACAGCCTCCTTACTTCTCGCTCTACCTCCTCTGTGGCCTCGCTGCAATCCACCTCCGTCACAACAGCCACGACTTTGCCACTACATACGAGTAAAATCCCATCACAGCGGCCCACGCCCTGCAGGACCTAGCGCCTGCTGATCTTTCCAAC
Source organism: Hippopotamus amphibius kiboko (assembly GCF_030028045.1). NCBI lineage: Eukaryota > Metazoa > Chordata > Mammalia > Artiodactyla > Hippopotamidae > Hippopotamus > Hippopotamus amphibius. The sequence goes on from NC_080191.1 coordinate 101,276,919, forward strand.
ATCATCCCTTCCCACTCCTCCGACTAACTGTGCTCCAGCATGTTGGTCTCTTTCTTTCAAACACACCAGGATCTTTCCCACCTTGGGGCCTGTTCACTGGCTGACAGTGCTCCCGCCTCACACGTTACGTGACTGTCTTTCTCATCCTGCAGGTCACCCGCTCAGAGAGCCTCCCTATTTGAATTAGGTTTGCTTCTACCACCAGTGGCTGACATACCGCAGTGCCTGTTTCTTTCTCTTGAGGCACTTACCCAAAGATCAATCAGTGCTTCGTTCATTAGCATTTGCTCCGTGAGGGCAGGGACCCTGCCTGCTGAGTCATTATTAGCTCAGAGCAGGCAACCAATAAACCCTTCGTGAATAGTTGGCGAAAGAAAAGCAAACAACAGGGCAACAAAGTCAAATAAAATATTCCTGTTTCTACCTCACCAGAAGATTTTGCCTAGATTCACAGCTTCTCAACCCTGCGAAAACTCTGGATATATTTCTCCCACCGAATTCTTTCAGAGGCGTTTATTTGCAAAGCTTCGTTCCAAGCCAGCTAACTGTGCATCTTCTGCTTCCATCTGCCTTTTCTTCTTGGCTCCCAGTTGTTCTATCATAAGGCTATTTTCTATCTGCTTCTGAGGTGACCCCAGAGACAGATATGACCTTACAGGCTCCCCACAAACTACAGCTTCCTTTGGTGGAATCCTTGTCACAAGGCTTCTGGGCGACTTTCTGTTGCAGCCTCCCAAATGGCCCCAAATAAGGAAGTTCGCCTCTCAAAAGATGGCCCCTCTGTGGGTTGACGCCATTGCTACAAGCGTTCCTCCCCTATGGCCACCACAGGGCGTACACCCTCAGGCACTGTGGGACACACAGCTTTGGGGGGGGTGGTAGGAGCCACATGTGGGGTGTGTGAGCGGCAGGCTCAGTGTCTCAGCGCAATTCAGCTTCCTGCTCCCTGGCCTCTCTGGCTTTCCTGGCTTCACGGCTCGTCCTCCCCGGGGCAGGTTCACTAGTCTTCCCGGTTCCACGTTCTAGTAGACCCCATGTTATTTTTCTATAGATCCTGTGATCCTACAGATTCCTACAGACCCAGGAACTGGACCCCTTACTGTCTGGGTCACAGATTTATCCACCTTGGTCTCAACCATATATGTGTGTATACACTCTGCTTCCTGGAAAACATAAAAATCTCAAAAAGAATTCAGCCGTGTAAACAAGCAATTCAGGAAGATTTTTTATAAGCAGTATTTTGTTGGAATCTGATACTTGGATAGACGCAATGAATCAAATTCTCAAAAAAAAAAAATTCTCATCTGGATGATCTATAACAGAACACGATAGTAAAAACGTAAATAGTTATAAGGTTTATACCCCAAATCAGAGCTACACAGCATCTTACATTTTTATCTTTAGTTCTTAGAGGCAAGCCCCAAATACTATCATTTGTACATGTCACAGCCATTGTTTTGTTCCTTGAAGTTTCAACCTTTGATCTGGAAGCTGACAAGATGCTGTTTTGAAAACATAATCCAACAATTATGCAACAATAATTCTATATCAATATTCTTGATAGAAAAAAAGAACCTATTTAGCATCTAAATTACCTAGGACAGTTTCAGCTACAAATAACTGAAAACCTACATAAAATAGCTTAAACAAAAAGTCCTAGTGTGTTACTTTTCAAGTATTCCCAGAGTCCTCTCTTTCCCAAGAAAGTATATCCTTAAACTTTTTGGCCAGAATTAATTGCATGTTCATCTTAAACCAATCGCTGGGAAATGGAGCCCGATGGACAGACTTCTGGGATGGATCAGGACCTACCCAAATCGCGAGAGAAGGGTGGCCACTGGCACAGAACTGAGACCAACTGAATGCACCAGAGGAGGGGGCACAGCCTGGAGGTTCCTGGACCCTGGAGCAAGCCTGCCTGAGTTTAAATCCAGCCCTGCCACTTGCCAGCATGTGTCTTGAGTACATTATTTAACCTGTAGGTGCTTCTATTTCCACATCTTGGGTTGTTGGGAGAATTAAACACATCAGCACTTTTAAAGTGTAGAGATATGTGCTTGGTACATATTAATGCTACGTGTGTTTGTTAAACAAAATGCTCAAGAATGTGTGTTGGGTACACAACCAATATGCACAGCATCTTGGCGTGAACTGGTTTGATTTTCTGCTCAAGCTATTGGAATGCATCGCAGCAGTTGAAGACAGCTCTTTCTGAAGAAGTTTGTCTCTCAAGCTGTTGCTGATGGTCATGTACCTAAGAGGCTCCGGTCACGGTGAGCAGGTCAAGCTGAAACCCGGTTTCAGAGGAAAAAGGTGAAACAAGGGGGGAACAAAGCAGTGAAAACCCACCCAGAGAAGCCTAGTCCCACGAGGCGAGCCTATCCTGAGTGTCAGGACAGGTGGCCTCTATGTGGATGAAGAGGAGACGGCAGAGGGACGACCCAAAGAGAGGCCAGGCAGGGAGTGTTAGATGCTGCGTCCCTCACTCCTCCACTCACCCTAGTGAACGCCTTCCTCTGGTTAAATGACAGGAAAAGAAATATAAGTTGCCTAGAAACAAAACATCTGTTTAAGAGAAACTTTGAGCAACTCTGAAACTTTAACGAGTTGCAAATAAACCAATGGGGGAGGCTTTAGTTACAAAGTTAGGTGAATGAAAACAATTTACACAGCCCTCTTTGAGACTGAATATATGGATGAAGAGAGAGAGCACTGATGCCAGTGAAATGGTAAGCAGTACACCTGCTGCTGGAGGAGTGCCTGCCAGGGAAGGAAGGCACGAATGAACCAACGACAGGCAACCGGCCGCCACGTGACCTTAGTGCGGGAGCAGTGTGGGCCCCAGTAGCCCCTGAGAGACTGCACACCCATTTTCAGGCACTCCTGAGAGCCCCCCGAGGCTTCCGCTTCCTGCTTCCGCACCTTGAGCGTCTGTCTGCAGCCAGTGCCCTCTGGTCCTCCCTGGGCGGGCGGCTACGCCGACTCCCATAGGCGTGTCCAGGGACGTGCGCTAACCAATACAGACACAGACACTTTCACGGCTGCAAAGTCCTGTTTCCAGAGGCTGGAAGCTGCTCCAAGCGCGTGGGAACAGATGCCTTCATGTGCTGCCCCACCTGACACCACAGCCTCTGTCTGCTGAGAGGCATAAGCGTGTGTAGGAGATGGATGTACCCTCCGTTCCAGCTGCAGCTGTCGAGAAGAGCACAGCCAAGCCCACCTCACTGAGACCCCAGGCACGTCCTCTCGTTCAGGGGTCCCTGTGTCCGTGGGAGGGAGGGGGGAGGGGCTGATCACCTTCACCTCTTGGTCACCCGGCTTCTGAGAGCTGTCCCGCAAGGTGACACCAAACCATACAGAGCCCTCTTCCCTACCCACCCTCAGGCATGCCGGACCTACTTTTCTCCTGAGAGACCTCATTTGAGGCCTCCTCCAAGCTGAAAAGTCACACTCGGGCCACTAGCAGCCAAGGAAGTGGCCTGCATGCAGGCTAAGGGCTCACGCCTCATTCTGTGCATGTGAATGTCACAGTGCTACTCTAGTTCTTCTGTAGTTTTTCTTCCCTTGATGACGTGTTATTTTTACTTATGTGAAATCTGCATTCAGTAAAATGCCCAGATCTTAAGAGTACAATTAAAAAAATGTAAGTACGCATGTAGCCACAACCGAAAACAAGATATAGGACACCTCTCTCATCCCCAAAGTTCCCTCCTGCCCCTTCCAGCCAATCCTACTTCTGCAGCGGTTCTGGTTTCCGTCACCACAGATGCACTTTATTTCAGTTGCTCTTCACTACCTTGGCCTTCTACTCTTCTTACCAGGCCTTCACGATGTAGCTACAGCTGGCCTGACGTCTCCAGCCTCAGCCACCTTCTTGCTCACCCTGTGATTTCTCCAACTGGCTGAGCCCCTGCATGCCCAGGGCCTTCCCACGTCCTCCTCCCCACTCTGGGGTGCTCCTCTCCCAGCCCCCTTTCCGTACACGGAGAGCTGCCTTTTCCCATCCTTCAGGTCATGGCTGAAAAGTCCTCTTCCAGAAACTTTCCCCACCCCCTCCTGGGTCTCCCCATGCCACCCAGTGCCCATTTCTTCTATCCCTTCAACTTCTTCCTTTCTTAGTCACGCCATCTGTTTGTGGACGGGCTTGTGGGCTACCTGTATCAACAGGCATTCAAGCACTCATTTATTCCACAGATTCTACAGAGTGTTTGCTCTGTGCCTTCTAAACACTAAACTAAACACTATTCAAGTTGCTGGGAATATAGCAGTGAAAAAAAAAAAGAAAAGAAAGAAAGAAAACCAACCAGAATCTCTGCCCTACTAGCTTGCATTCTAGTTGGGGGAGACAGACCATAAATGAATAAGCAAACAAACAGTGGTAAGTCAGATGGGGCTAAGGACTTCGGGGAGAAAGAAAGCAGGGAAGGGAAGAGGGTGTTCTCAGGCCAGCAGGTGCTATTTTACATAAGTTAGTCAGAGTCCTCTGCAGTAAGATGACGTGAACAGAGACTTGGAGGCACAGCAGCAGCAAATCATTTGTGTATCTGGCGGGGAGGGCATTCTGGGCTTCCAAAGGCAGGAACATGCCTGGTGTGTTCCGGAAACAGGAAGGCATCTGGAATGGCTGGAGTGGGGCCAGCAAGGGCAATTTCCATCGTGATGGAAGGATGGGAGCTGGAAGGCCTCTCACCAGACTTTGCCTCTTACGCTGAGTGAGATGGGGGAAGTGCTGGGAGACCAGTTAGAAATTACTGCAGCAATCCACTGAGGAGGTGACAGTGGCTCTGGCAGTGGGGTAGAGGTGCTAGGTAGCATTTGTATTCTAAACACACTGCAAAGGTCCAGACAAGAAGTTCTGCCTATGGACTGGACGTGGAATGCGAGTGAAAGGGTGTGAGTCATGGCTGGCTCAGGAGGTGCTGACTGGGACTGAGGCTGGGGTTTATCAGTCCACGTTGGAATACGTGTAGTTCAGGATGATCACTAGAAGTCCACATGACTTCCAACCCAACTCCGGGGCAAACTGGACATGTGAGTCCAGGGTTCTGGGGAGATAGAACTGAAGAATGGAAGACACATATGAGGGAGGTGACAGTCTGTGGACAGGACTTAAATACAGGTGGTGGCGTGAGATGCCTGTGAAGGTGGGGCTGTGTCTGTTTTTGTTCACCCCCGTATATCTGATTCCCAGAACACTCAAACAGGTGATGTACGAAGGAATGATCCAAGCAAAGCCCCACCCACTTTCTTTTCTGCAAGTTGCTTTACTAAGCTATTGTCCATCTCCTTCAACCATATCCACAAACAGTCCTGAAAAATGTCACTAAGTTATAGAAACTAAAACACCAAGGGGACCTTATCCATTTTCTGCACACTCAGATGAAACTTTCCCATCTCAGTTTGGTCTCATTCGAAGCCACGCCGTTGGCCATCTGCATTCATAACTCACAGGAAGACAGCAGATGCTGTTCAGCACAGAGCACAGGCCAGAGCTGGTGTCCCAGCTCCCATCTCACGGCCAATGACCGCCTCCCGCCCAGGGGAAAGGCCTTAAAGAGTGTGTATTGATGGGAACAGAGCCACATCTGCAAAACTCGAACTGCAAACAAGCCCCCCAGCTCCTGTAACACCAAACACCTCTGTCACTGCATTGGGAACCACTGGGCGTGACTGTCCGCACGTCCACATTTCACCACTGATGCCTGTTCCCTCTGCTTCATCAAAGCCTCCTAACTGCAGTGTTGCTAGTCAATGCCAGGTTTGTGGCAAGTCTGCGTCCGCAGGTTGCTTTAGGGTTTCACAGACACTCGTGGACATCCTCTGCAGAATTCTCAAGACATCCTGGGTTCCAGTCAGGAATGTAAAGAATGGAGAGAAGAAACAAGAAAGCAGGGCTGACGGAGTGGCACCACGACGCCTACCCGAGACCGTGGGCGGCAGGTTTCAGGAGCTGGTGGGGAGGGTGCTCCCCTTGCTGCCCCCGTGTCTGGAGTTCCAGCAGCTGGAGGGGAGCCTGCCTCCGTCGCTCCCCTCCCTCCCAACAGCTCACAAGCTCTTGAGGAACTGCTTTTCTCTTCACACGCCACAGCCCAACAGGCCAGAGGAGAAAGTCCTGCAGCTTAAGGAAGGTTTATTGGAACAGAAAGAGAAAGAATGTTCATGTTCCAAAAGGCGGCCCTCAAGACACACACTCCCTCATTGCAGGTTCCTATTTCTGACTCCAGTTCCAGCTTTCTTCCCATACAGATCCCACAGAGTAAGTGGGAACTTTGCCCTGTGCTAAATTATCAGATGTCCCATTTTCACACATCCTAGAGCTGTCCCTTAGGTCCCAAGCATCTCCTTATCATCTCCTTTACCAACTTCTCCAGTAAATGCTGTACTCACCCAGAGCATCTACCAGTAGGCCCGGGAGTGTTGGCTGGTTTGAATTCCAGCTCTGTCAATGCACTGAGTGACCTAGGAAATTGGTTATTCCTTCTGCTTTCTTTTTCTCATTTGGAAAATAGATGAAAGATGTTAATCCCAGAAAGTGCTGGTGAGCACACCGTGGGAAGGCACATAAAGGACTTAGCAAGGCGCCAGGCGCACTGCGAGATGGCTGTGTACTCACGACTGTTGCTTTTTCTGGTATGATGTGGACGCATGTGGTCCCAGATCAGCAGGTTAATGGAAGGACAGCACCTCCAATAACGTCCCAGACGTGTTATCCCCCTTTCCTCCCAGACTGAACACCAAAATTCTCTTTCCAGATATAAAAAATATTCAGAAAATAAAATAAAATTTCTCTGTGTAACTGAATCACAAAACAGTGGGGTGGGCCTTTTGTTCGCAAGGGCCATTTAGGAGGATTTTCATATTCTTTGCAGGCTCTTGTATGTCCGATGGTCAGGGCACCCCAGCTCTGATAACAGAGAGGGACAGGAATTGGTACATGTGTGTGTGGGGGGGGGGGTGGTGGGGGGGAGGCTGGAGAGAATAGCCCCAGAGGTACTGCTGCAAGGCAGTCAGCTCTGTGAAAACCAGCACCAACCTCTGCACCAATCTCACCCCGGCTCCAAGAGCAGCGTGGCTGTTGTCCCTGGCTCCCCACCCGCCTGTGCACGCAGTCCCCCGCCAGCAAGGAGGTGGCAGAGGCTGGCACGCTCCCGCCCGTGCCCTGCAAGGATCGCACAGACCCCGCCCTCCTGCCCAGTGTGCTCTGTCTTTATCCACCTACTGCCTGCCTTTGCCTTCTGACCCTGAACACAGCAGTGGATCTAACTGAAAGGATGTAGGGACAACGGCCTTGTACAAGGCCCGCTGTGCTGTGTCCCAGACAAGAGCAAGGTTTTGCTGGCCCCCGTCTGACCAGCAATGAGCTGTGCTTCACTCTGCACTAGAAACGGCAGAGAGGGAAGGGGAAACGGCCATGACGGAGACGAGGGCTGGAATGGGGCGGCGGTGGAAACTGTTACATCAAAGTCACTCCTGCAGCAACACACACTGCGTCTACAGAGGCCTGCTACCTGGAAAGAATGGCACCTAAACTGTGAGCTCGCTAACACTTCTGCAGGGCTGGCTGCTGTGCTGCCTGGGCCAGAGGCCGGGGATACGGATGGAGAAACGATTCAGCAGCAGGCCTGCTTGCTTCTGACAACCGATGACCACTGAGGTAATTCGAGACAAGACGTGTTTCCTCCACCATAAAGCTACATTAACTAGGTCTGATTATGCAAAATAGGAGGTGAATCAGCCCTACTATTTGGACTCAAGTGTTCTGGCACCTTCTATAAAAATTAAAAAAAAAAAAACTGTAGGAGGAGAGAAACCTGTATCCCACAACAGACGTGGGAGGCAGGCTCATTTTAGTTTCAATTTTCATAACTCAGCACTTTTCCTAGAACTGGCACAAACTTTGCCTTGCACACAGCTCAGTCATTCTCTTCAGTAAAACAGGTCTCAGCAGAGGACCAGATAAAGCAGTGGCCCCTCAGCTATTCCCTCGGACGGCTGAGCAAAGTGGTTTTCTCAGTCATCGTGGAGGAGCAGGGATTGTAACTGCTGTGCAGGAGAAGACTGTGTAAAGGAGAGGCTGCAAATAGGGGCAGAGAGTCTGGCTCTGCTACTTACTAGCTGTGTGGCCTTGGAGAAGCTCCTTCACCTCACCAGGCTGTTTCCTCTTGTGCAAAGTTAGGATAGCACAACATTCTCATCTTTCAAGGGACCTGAGTTTTAAAGTCAGCACTTCATATACTAATCAATTATAGACAAAAATATGCTGTTTCTTTTTTGAGCACCACATGAAATAGCTAGCTTGCACTTGGGGAGTACATTGTATGAAAAACAGGCGTCTTTAAATATTATGTCTCAGGCAATAATTCAAAGCACCAAGAGGTTCGTAATCAGAGAGACACACAGGTGCTGAGGGGCACTGGGGGCTCTGGATTTATAGCTCTCAATCTGGGGCATTCACTTTTTGACAGAAGCGTCGGGCATAACTGCCTGGGACCCCCAACTCACGCTCCCTTCCCCCCACCCTCGCCTTCTTCATCACCCGCACGTTCTCCCTTATTTGAATTCCAGCCAGTTAAATTCTAGTTAGATTGGCTTCAACCAGAAGACATATCAACACATACACTTGCGTCAAAGGGTCGTTGCAAGAACTGAATGGAACAATGGGCCTGTGGCAGCCACGGAGGGGCCCCTCACCTGTCTCTTCCAGGGTGAGCCTGCTGCCGGTTGTGCGGAGAGCTGCCAGGCCCCGGCTGCTGCCCCTTCAGAGTCACTGCACGTTGACGCCAAGGCCACACTCTTCCTGGGCAGCTTTCAGCTGCTGCGAGCGTGGTGGGCACACCAGAGCCAGGCCATGCCTGCCACTTTTGGGCTCCTCTAACGGGCAGTCTCTGCCCTGGGGCTCCCTCTCGGTGCAGCCAAGGCTTTTTCAGAACCGCACGGCAGGCTGAGGCTCTCACCACATCCTCTATTCTCCCCTCCCGCCCTTGCCCTCAAAGATGCAGACCAGCAACATGGCTTGAGGCTCTTCCTGCTCATTTTCACAGGCTTTTCTCTCCCATTTCTAGTTCCAGCATGTCATCTGCTCCCACAGGACCTAAACTGACTTAGCACATAAAGTACTGGGCATAGAATGAAGGTTCTGGACACATTAGCTCTTATTGTTATAATAATTATGACTTGATTAAATGAATGACTCCACTAGCAGAAGGTGCTCTGAGGGGCACCTACTCCCATGATGATCTGCTCCGAGAGGCCTCAGTGGAGTCTCAGGCCTGGCCTAGCCCGACCTTTCTCTCTGCCCTGGTGATGCCATTCCAAGGTCATTCTTGCTTTTCCTAATGCTTCACTGTGCAGACAGAATTTCAAAATCACTGGAGGATTTGGTGAAAACACGTTGAAAACTTCAGAATTAGCTCTGAAATGGGTCTCTGCAGCTCTCCGTCTTAGCAAGAACAAACACGGTGGTCCTAAGAGCCTTCTCCAGACAAGTGTCAATGAAAGCCACGTTCACTACACAGCAGAGCCTTTCCCGAGGGAGTTCGGAGTCACATCGTTATGGCCCACCTCGTACATGCTGCACCGGTGCCTACGGGACAGTGATTAGTTGTGGAGAGGGAGGTGATGGTCACGGCAGTAAGGGAAAGACGTAAGGGTCTACAGAGACACTCATCAGTCCACAGCCCTAAAACATGTCCATTAGGGCACGTGAAACACTTTTCAGTGACAGGTCCCACAAACACTGTTGAGAAACCTGCTATGATGACAGCTATAAAGTCCGTTCTCTTGAGATCTGAGAGGCCGCTTCCAATTCAGTGGCCACAGACTTCACAGAGGAGCCATCAGCAGCATGACAGGGGCTTGTGATAAAGGGGCTGTGGACGCTCTGCTTATCCAAGCAGAGAAACAACTGACAAACAGGTGCTTCACAAAACCGCTCTGGAGAAACCGCGGCTGAAAAGCTTGTCACGGGTGGCACCAGGGACCCAGTGAAGCCCGTGGCTGTCTTTCTTTTGGGAAGTACTTCCTCCATCAAAATAGAAACCGTGTGACTTCTGTTCCATCCGAAGGAAGAGGATATCAACTTTGACCTGATTCCTCACATAAAAGCCATGGGTGTGATGATCACCTAAGCAGACCTTGGGTGCTCAGGTCAAGGGCACGACTGGGGAGAAGAGGCGAATCCCAGAGATGGCGGCGGGTATCACCCAGTTCACAGAGCCAGCAGTGACTGGGTCCCAGCACGGGGTTCTGGAACTGTAATTTGCGTGTTGCTAATAAAATAACCTGAAATGAGAAGGGTAAACATCCTTCACAGCCCCACACTCACCACCTTTGGGGGAGGGGAAATTATACTGAAAAAAAATGGGGTTGTAGTTAGCTGTCTCTAATACAAACTACTCACTTGACATGTCCCCTCCTGCTTCTGTTATGCCAAGTCCATCCTAGTGTGAGACACCTTGTGCACTAAGAAAAAACCCTGGCTTGGAAATGTGATGGACCTGGGTCTGAAACATGGTTCTGACCCTTCCCCAGCTGCATGGCCTCAGAAACTCAGTTTCCTCATCTGGAAAACAGGGATAAGAATAACTGCCCAACAGGCTTTTGTGAGACAAAACACCAACATGTATGTGAGAGGCCTTAGCATCTTGTCCCAATAGATTATCTAAAATCAACCACAATCTGTCATATCACACATTACAGAGGCACAGCCCAGAGAGCAAAACTGCTGCCTGATATTTATTATTGGCCCTAATAAATAAAAAGGGATATGTTTTATACTGCAGTCGTAAACTCTCACATTAAAGAGTTTTGGAAGTATCATAAAAAAGCCACAAATGGCTACACAGCTTTATCATAATAACAGCTAATATCTCATTATTAATTTCTTCATTAAATTCTGGGCACTGGGGCTTCCCTGGTGGCTCAGTGGTTGGGAGTCTGCCTGCCAGCGCAGGGAACACGGGTTCTATCCCTGGTCCGGGAGGATCCCACAGGCCGTGGGGCAACTAGGCCTGTGCCCCACAACTGCTGAGGTCCATGCACCTAGAGCCTGTGTTCTGCAGCAGGAGAGGCCACCACAATGAGAGGCTCGCACACCACAGTGAAGAGTGGCCCCCACTTGCCGCAACTAGAGAAAGCCCATGTGCATCAATGAAGACCCGACGCAGCCAACAAATAAATAAATAAATAAAATAAATTTAAAAAAATATACTAAAAAAATAAATAAATAAATTCTGGGCACTAATCTAAGCACTTTACATTGATTACTTCATTTAATCCCCAAACCTATCCTGTGAGGTAGGAACCATTACTCTCCCATTTCACTGATTAGAAAACTGAGGCACAGTGTGGTTTAGTAACTTGCACAAGGTCATATGACCCACAAGTGACAAAGGCTAGACTCGTACAGGCAGTTTGCGCTCTAACAAGTTCACCAAAGACGGGACTCCTGGAGTGGCTGGCAAAGTTCTACTTCTTGACCTGGGTGGTGTTTGCCATATATTTCATTCCTTTGGCTTTCTGAAGTCAGTTTTATTTTATGAAACACATTTTAAAGTAATAATGTTAGTAGCTAAAACTTTACCACTTGATGCTTTGGACAGAAATAGAGGATGCGTTTTGCACATGGTGGGCTGTGTGACCACAGGCACAGATGAAGGCTCTGTAATACTGTAATGACATTCATCTCTGTTGTTCAGGACAGTGGCAGAGAAGCGGATGAACATTGTATTTTCAGTTTGTGGTAGGAGGTGCTTCTGTCCACAAGTCCATTGGAAAAAATGGGGAAATGGTGTAAGGAAAGTGTTCTTATTTTGGCATGCTGAATCCCCACTGCCTAGACTTCTCAGTATTTCTTTGTTTCTCAGTTTCTCTCTCTCATCCCTGTCTCTGCTCAGCCCCAGATCATGCCCTTCTGTTCCCTTCTCCCTGCCTCTCTCTCTCCTCATGGAGAACTCGAGAGCACTTCCTACAGGCTTTATTTATTGAGTATTATGATGAGTTGCTTAGTCTTCATTAGCAAGGACTGAGTGGATGGTGTACAACCTTCAGTTAATCCTCCTGAATTAAGTCTCCATCGACACAGGTGCCCTTTGACTTCTATCTTACTAGCTTAATGGTTCCCAGTTAGTAAAAAGCTTCTGTACCTTATGGAAGTTTAGAAGTAGGAAGACTATCAAGCTATGGCCTAAGAAGAAAATCAAATATAAGAGCGCAAATTGCCCAGAGTCATCTGCTTTTTCCTCACATCACTCTTGCATTTCCCCTCTCCTGCAGACACCCAACAGTGAAATCACATGCAGGGCTGTTTGTTAGCCTATGACCCAGACGGGGCTAATTCTTGTCATTGTTACAGAATCTATGCAAGGACACAGACTCAGACTCCAGCCCTGTAGGTAAGGGGGGACCTCAGAGCTGGAGTGGCCAGGAAGACCACCTCCTAAGCCCAGGATCTCTGGGCCCCATCCCCAGAACTAATAGTGCACTGGGACGTGACTCACAAATCTGATTACCAGGCAGAAAAGTATGTCATGTAATTTTAAATATCCTCCTCTCTCTTCTAAAGAGACACGTGCAATGTTTATCCGGCAACTGTATGTGGGATGCTCCTCCGTGTGCAAACAGTGTAGTGTGTATCATCCTCTCACCTGAATCAGTACAGGGTGCTCCAGCCCTCCCCTTCTCAACATGTCTGGACCAGATTTGTGGAATTCCACGGGGCCTTGCCTGCCCCTGGGCCTTGGACATCGAGACGCCTGTATAACACACCTGAAGTCCCCATCCCCGGCTTGGGTTCTAAGGCTCCCTTGACTTTCTGGGGAGGCACAGCCTGGTCAGCCCCTGGACAGCCCCACCACTTCCACGGGGAGCAGAGCATACCTGTTGGTGTGTCCTGTCAGCAGGTTGGGAGCCCTCATCCTCGACCTCTTCCTCCCGCACTGAGAACCCCATTTTTTCTTCCTCCCCCTCCTCACTTCCTTCAGAGTAGGAGTCAAATGCCTCAGCGTAATACTCTTCAGCCACAAGTGGGTCTTCTGGGATCTCTGAAATAAAGAATAAGCAAAAATCAGGTCCCAGCAGCCATTAAAATCACAGTGAGTCTAGGCCTCCCTGTTTCCCCAGAGATGTAGGTTTTGTTTGCACTGACAAAGCGTTCATGGAGTGCAGAGCTGAATCTTAGCTTCCTGAACGTACCTAGCGGAATGGAATAAATACTCAGCACAGTTCAACCAGTGGAGGAAAGGAGGGACGACTATTTGCAACCACCTTTGGAAAGTGGAAGAATAAAACCGTGAAAGAAGAAGAAATGATCTCTTTTAAAGTCTTCACCTTCAGGGGCATGAATCATTATTACCATGAGGGGTTTAGGAGCAAAAGCAGGCTCAGATGCCTTGGCTACAGGACCCTATTACACACCCACATGACGTTTTTGTGGAGACAGCTGGAGGGGATAAATGTCAGCACTCTTCCTGGGAATTTCTTTTTTTAAAGAAAATACTAGTAGGGAGACCAGGAAGAGGGATAGGACATATAGCAATGCATTTTGACAAGCTGAGGAAAATGTTAAAATTCTTTTCTAACAGGCTATGAAGGCTTTTGAGATGGAGTTCACTCTGGGGTCCTACTTATGTCAATATGCAGGATTTACTTAAACAAACAAACAAACAAACAAAACAAGGAAAGGCTGCCCAGTTAAGCTGATGCCAAGAAATGGCTACCTAAGTTACTTGATGCAATATTATTACTAACTAAAAATACAGCTCGTGCTTATAATGGTCTTCAACCAAGAAAGGCCAAAAATGGATCATGAAAAAGCACAGTGATATCAATTCCAGGTGCCAATGGGGGCCTAGAAATAGAGAAATACCCTTGGGGAGGGGAGAAAATTAAACACTGGTAGTCTCTCTACCTCATTAAAACCATGGGCATTTTATGCTTTGCACCATACTGCGACTTATAAACAAAATTATTCTTCTACATTGTGACACAGAGCACTGTTTTTCATCCCATTGTTGTTGCTATTTTATGTTTAGTGGCGAAAATATGGAATTTGGGGTCATAGAATCAAGATTTGAATCCAGCTCTACAGCCTCTTAGATGAGAAACGTGGGTGAGGGGTTTGAGCTGCCTGAGCTCTAACTTTTGCAGTGACGCTGCCGTAAGCGAAATCTAACAGGGTGGCTGTGGAGTTTCAATAGCGTGATTCTTATGAAAGCATCTGCACGCAGGGAAACTGTACACAAATGTTCCCTCAATTTCCACATCTATAAAACTGAACTTTTCATTAACTGATTCCAGAATCCCTTGAAAGTAAAATACTTAGTGTGTGTAGAAATCCCTGACAATGGAATACTTTAAAATCTTTGCTATCTATGGTTTCCCATAGAACACAAGAGGCAGTACCAAGGAATCAAAACTGGTCAGCTCAAAAGACAAAAATTACATATATTCAAAACTGCCTTTGTCAGTTCTTTCAGAAGGAACTTATTGGGAATCTCACACTTTCTCTCGGCAATTCCAACACAGCCTGCTTTCCCCTCAGCTCACCAGATGAAACAGATTATTTGTATACAGAGGCCATGTTTTATCAAAGTCTTTATTTGACTCACACTCAGAATGACAAGAGGATCACAGCAAGAGAAGTACATAAAAACCAAAATCTACTGGGAGGACAGCTCAGGTCTCCAGTTTTGCCCTCAAGCAGGGGCACGTGCTCACTGAGTGGAACGGTGGACAGAACCATGAGACTTCCGGCCTCCTTCTCCCCGTCGGCCTCTTCCTGAGCTTCTGTGTCTCCTTCACACAGATGTCCCTTCTCTCTGTTTCCCCACTTCCTCCCATCTCCTCTCCCTCTCCCCGCGTCTGTCTCTCTGACAGTTATTCATTTGCTGACTCGTATTTTCTCCCTCTTTTTCTCTATCCCCCCAACCCCACTTTCAAGCAAGAATATTTGCTTTCAAGTGTGACTATGAAAGAGTAATAAATATCATTTATGTTGTTGCCCAGTATACAGAAATGTGCTCGGATTTGTGTATATATAAAAACATCTTTATAGCTGAAACAAAAGCTTCATTCATCAAAATTTACCCATACTACAAATGACACGCTCTGGCATTTCTCATTCTATTCAATGTTTTGTTTGTTTGTTTATTGTTTTGTTTTGTTTTTAATGCTAGTTTCAACTTGCTAAACTGATCTCTCAACCCACAATTTGAAAAGCACTGGTTTAGAATGCTGACTGGCATCAAAAAGACCCGCATGTAAATCAAGGCTCTGACATCAGCTTCATAACATTAGGCGTTATTTAAGCGTTATTTCCTTCAGTTTTCTCACCTGCGAAGTGGGGATGGTGGCACCCGTCTCATGCAACCGTTGTGAACATTACATAGTATGATGGATGCAGTGTGCAGTGCACGTGGTGTATTCCCAATAAATGTGAGTTACTGGCCTTTAACATAAAACTTGGTAGTTTTGTCTGTAATGCTCAACACCAGGAAGAAAATAAGTATCCGGCAATCACAAATAGATACCAAGTTAAAATTTTTAACAATATTTTAAATAGAATCTCTTCTCAAAAGCCACACAGTACCCAACTCAAATGACAATAAGGAGTGGCTCCTCCGCCACCCTCCCTGCTGCTGGGCTCCGAGGGACCCTGGGCGTTTCACACTCGCCCCTCCTCCCGTCATCCCTCCTGTCCACCAGTTCCATCCTGGCTCCCTGCAGGCAGCTCAGAGGGAACCTCTGCAGCAGAGGCGAGCAAACTTCTGTTAAACGGCTGGATAGAGACAAGTGCTGGGTCTGGCAGGGTACACAGTCCGTCACAACTATCCAACCCTTTGTAGTCTGAAAGCAGACACAGACAATACACAAAAAAATGAGCGTGGCGGCGTCCCAACAGAACCTTCTTTACAAAAGCAGGTGGCGGCCGGATCACACCCAGCTCCACGCCACAGACAAATGCTCCTCCTGCTAACGGTTGTGCCTCACCCCCCACAACGTCAGTCCCTTTCCCTCTCCGACCAAGGATCCCCTCCCAGGGAGGAGAGGAGGGCAGAAATGGCCAGGGGAAAGTGCCTGTCATGAAACAGACCAGGATGGCCCTGTCTCCAGCATCTCTTAAGCAAGTGCCACTGACTTAGAGCAGCTCAGAAAGGGTGCATTTTCAAAGGGAAAGGTCAAAAAAAAAATGTCAGCTCAAACTGTGTTTGTCAAACTGCGTTTTTTGGACACTGACCCAATGTGAAGCCTTGTTAGGCTAAGGCTCATTTCTGCTGTCATGGAGGGAAAATGGCTGTGATAAATAGCTTTCATTTTTTCATACCCTGAAGGCTCGTGACAGATGCTCGGGAGTGGCATCCAGATCTCCACCACGCTGGGCGGCAGTGACGGAGCCCGTTTATGAAGGGATTCAATGATGGCTGCCTGGGCTTGAACACAGTTGTTGCAAATCCATGCTGGAGAAAAAGAGAAGCAATGGCCCTGTCCCAGGACAAGGATGCCCTTTGTCAGACCCTTCAATAGAGACCCTCATAAAGCCCTTCCTCTAAGACTTAAGTGGCAGCAGGATCACCTGCAGGGCTTGTTGAAACACAGATCGCTGGGCCCCACAGAGCTGAGCTGCTGATCAGGAGGTCGGGGGTGAGGCCCGAAAACGTGCATCTCTAACAGGTTCCTAGGGGATGCTGGTCTAGGGCCCACAGTCGGAAGACTGCTGCTCTAGGAGGCAGCCCGTTCAATGAAGGTGCTGTCATATACTATCACAGAAGCACTGGAATAAACTCACGAGGCTCTATCATATTGCTACATCGTCTAACATTTTGATGTTACAGACGAAAACGAAGAAATCAGCTTTATGTTTAGAAGAGCTCAAATTGCTGTGTTATTATCGGTCTCCACAACTCACTATCTCTGTGGAGTTACAGGGGACGGTTCCCATTTTATTGATGGGGAAGAACAACACTGTGAGTCAGCCGTCCACTCACAGCACTTTACAGGCTGTGAAAGCACATTCACATCCAGTATTCCACTTGATCACTGCAACAGTGACTCAAGTTACACCAGGAAAACATTTTTATCTCAACTTTTAGATAATTAAAGTGAGACCCAGACAGGCTGATAACCAACCCCAGGTCACACAGCTGCCTGCATGGCAGACTGGAATGTAAATTACCTGACTCCTGCTTTATTCCACCATGATAGTAATATTTTATGCTTAGCTAGGAATTTTCATCTTTACTGGTAAAACCGTGTCATAAATAAAAACTGTGATTATCTTCCCCATAACTCTGAAAGATGTCAGACAACAAGGGGTAGACTTTTGACTTAATGAGACAGAAAAATTGCAGCTTAGTCATCCTGGTAAATCATCTGGAGGGAGCTGGGAATACTGAATGCCAAGGGCCCTCCCTCAGACTCAGCCCAACTGTCACTCAGCCCAGCTCTGTCTCAGACGTGCTCAAACTGGACTGTGGGTCAGGACCACCCGGAGGCCTTTGTAAAACAGACTCCTGGCCCCAAAGCCCACTGTTTCATATTCAGCTGAGCTGAGCTGAGCTGGGGCCTGAAAGTCTACACAATGATGCTGCAACACACTTTGAGAACTACCGCTCTATCTTTTGGACCTTCAAGGAGAAAATGACATACAAGTGCCATTGTTTAATGATAAATTCCTCAATACTTCATCTACTATTACACCTGTTATTTAATTTTATACATGTTTATTGGAGTATAATTGCTTTACGATGTCATGTTAGTTTCTGCTGTACAACAAACTGAATCAGCTATATGCACACCTATATCCCCATATCCCCCTCTTCTTGAGCTTCCCTCCTACCCTCCCTATCCTGCCCATCTAGGTTGTCACAAAGCACCTAGTTGATCTCCCTATGCTATGCAGCAGCTTCCCACTAGCTATCTGTTTTACATTTGGTAGTATGTATATGTGAATGCTACTCCTCTCACTACGTCCCAGCCTCCCCTTCCCCCCGTGTCCTCAAGTCCACTCTCTATGTCTGCGTCTTTATTCCTGCCCTGCCACTAGGTTCATCGGTACCATTTTTCTAGATTCCATATATATGCGTTAGCATACGGTATTTGTTTTTCTCTTTCTGACTCACTTCACTCTGTATGACAGACGTCCATCCACCTCACTTCAAATAACTCAATTTCATTCCTTTTATGATTGAGTCATATTCCATTGTTATATATGTGCCACATCTTCTTTATCCATTCATCTTCTTTATGCCACATCTTTATCAAGGTGGACATTTAGTGCACCTGCTCTTTAAACTTCTAAAATGATCAGGAAATGTATTAAACAATTTTTTAAAAGCGCCAATAAGATAAGAACTTTGCTAAAAGGCAAAACCAAATTTCCTCTAAAGAAACTTAGTTATGTGGGAGGAACTTCTCCGCCTGTGAGCCTGCCATCACCCTAAATGATTCCAGCCATCCATATGCCTTGAGCAAATGTGGGTAACCAGCTGAGCACCATGGTTCCCAAAGGGTCCTCAGAAGCGTAGGAATAGCGTCACCCAGGAGCTTACTAAAACTGCCAATTCTCAGGACTCCCAGAGCTACTGAATCGGAGACTTTGGTGAGGGCCCAGCAGTCCACATTCTAACAAGTCCTCCAGAGGATCCTGATGCACACATCATTTTGAGAACCACTAGTTTAGCACAATGTATACAGCAGGCTCCTGGAGGGCAGAAGCTATGCTCATGCTGTTTATACCTCCAACTCACAGCTCAAAGCAGCCTCTCAAACTTCTTGTTGAGTAAGTGAATGCCTACATCTCTAATAAACTATCATACAGTATCTCGTGCAAACAATTTCCTAATGTTTATTTTGGGGAGGGGCAGAGACGGGAGGAGAAGATCAGGAAGAGATAAGAACTTTTATTCCCTGACAGCCCTCTTCCCTCTTCCTCTCTCACATCCTCTGATCTTACATCTCAGATGGAGTCATAACTCCAAACAGTAAAATATGTCTTCCTCGTACTACCATCTACAGCTACATCCTATAGGCCCACCAGGCTCGAGGACTCAGTTTAAGCTTGCCCAGCCTGGGATGGCACTCGTGTTAGACAGTGGCTTTCTGCAGCTGCCCCAGACTCTACTAGAGCTGCAAGGGCACCCTGCCTCTCTCTGCACATCTGGCAACACTGTCAGAATTGAATAATGTTTAGTGACCAAATGACTTGTGATTCGGGAACTCCAACAGACTCACTTGTACTTTTCTGCCTCTTCTCCGAGGAAATCAACAATATCCACAAGATACTTTTTAAAATGGTTCTCACTATATCCTCTATGCGGGGCGGGGCAGGGGCGGGGGGGAGAACCTCTTCATAAAGAGAGGATGCCCTGTATTTTAGCTGTGGTGAGGAAAGCTGGGGATGAGTAGGGGACCTTGGTAGCAGGCAGCTGCCCGGAGATGCCCCTCTTTATTTTTTCTTTCTTTCTTAGTTTTCTGAAAGAGGCAATAGCTTTATTACACTGAGCCAGAAAATACTAAGCAAAGTTATAATAAAAACAAACTGATTTATTATTAGATCTTGATGTGGCCTCTCCAAAGGCCATGTTCAGTGACAGTGCTCAGAATGACAACAGTCATTATTACACTGACAAGGCAGATCTCAGAACTCCTTATTTTCCCAAAAATGGCATTTGTGGATGTGAAAAAGACTGCCCTAATTATTTTAATAAAAATATTTAAAATAAAGATGTCATCTCATATGCAGGGAAAACCTGTGATTAATATGCTACAACATTCTCAAACAGCAGGGTAAAAGACAATGCTTTGAGAAGGCACTTAGATGCAGACATCGTCTCTACTAAGCTGGCTCCGTTTCCCCAAGGAGCTCCATCTTTTGTGAAGTGTGGGCCAATGAGGGTAAAAAAGACAGAAATGGAGCCCAAGTTAACTGGTGATGTCTGCTGCTTCTGAGAAAGACTGCAGAATAGTGACTAGGAGGGTTGGCTGTAGAGTTAGACTTAGGTTCAAATCTATTGCTCACTGACTGTGTGACCTTGGGCAACCACTACACCTTGATGGTCATAGTTTTCTAATTTGTAAGTGGGTGTAGTGAATACTATTGGTGTCCCACCCAAAGCTCCTTAGCAAACACACTCCCATCCACAAGTGCTGGCCTGCTCATTCTCCAGCTGCTGTGAGTGCCGTCTGCTGTGTTAGTCTTCTAGGTTTTCTATGACAGAATGCCACAGACTGGGTGGCTTAAACAACAGAAGTTTATTTTCTCATAGTTCTGGAGGCTGGAAGTCTGAGATCAAGGTGCTGGCAAGTTTGGTTTCTCCTTGGCTTGCAAGTGGTGCACTGGTGTCTCTTTTGTGTCCTAATATTCTCTTCTTATAATGACACTAGTCAGAATGGATTTGGGTCCTGCCCTAACAGCCTCGTTTCAACTTAACTGCCCCTTCAAAGGCCCTACAGTCACATTTTGAGGTCCTGGGGGTTAGGGCTTCAACATATAAATTTTAGGGGAACACAAATCAGTCCATACCAACTGCTAACAGGGCACAGATGCCCCCTTCTCCAGACAACTGCTCTCAGATCAAAGAATTTCCTTATCAAAGAGGTTACGTCTCACCTCCACCCCAGGTGCAGTTCTGGCCAGTGACTGACTGACTCAAGTGGAACCACCTCTGTGGTGTCACTCATGCCCTGAGCTACTGTGGGGTCAGGCGGGGCTGGTCTGCAGCTGGACCACACCCTTGCTCAGCAACTTCCACTGCCCTGTCCAGACATACCCCCACTCCTACCCCACCCCACCCAAAAAGACACATGCACCAGAATTACTGTCTCAGCCTCTGCTTCTAAGCAACCCAACCAAAGACTTAGGGGTAGTATAATACCTTAACTCATAGCTACAACATAAAATTTTATAAAAGCTAAGCGAGGCTATACAATAATGTAAACACCCCTTAAAGGAAAGTAGCCAGATGCCAGCAAGATTACATTCTTTTATATTATACATTTAATCCTCAGACTTTCTAGAAAACAATAGAGCCCAACCTATGGATACTGCTAAAGGGAGTCATTTGTTGACTATCAGTTATATCTCAGACAGCTAAAATTTTTATCTCTTAAGGTCTTGTCTACTTGCCCCGCTTAAGGTCTCCTTAAAATGCTCTACATATGCATAGTGTCCTGCACCTAGTAGGTGCTTAATAAATGACCATTATTATTACCTTAGCAGGTAGAAAATGTGAGTTTTCTTATGGCTGACAAGAGTGCAGGGGGAGAAAACAGGATCCCCTCCACCAGAAACAAGAGGAGGACTTTGGCCTTACTCCAGAAAAGGGATGTGGAAGGAGAGTGGGAGATTCAGAGCCAGCGGGACGGTGGATGGTCACGTGCTCTGTGAGATGCTGAGCTCATCAAACACGTGGTACAGGTGAGAAAGCTGGGCCTGCTGTCTGAACCCTAAGTGCCAGGTGGGGGCCACCAGCTTCTGTGCATGAGCTAAAGGCACAGTAATTATGAGGGGAGCTCTAGACCAGCTGCGGTTTGAGCCATGCTTCCCGAATCTCCCAAGGATGGGGTCTAAGCTGACATCTAGGGCACATCATTATTGGTGTGTAAAAAGCAGCACTCATACATAAAGACCAGCTGAAGACCTAGAGAAAACACTCCTTGGGCAGAGACAGTTGGACTCCACCATGCAGACAAGGATCATTCCTAAACCCCAGCCTTCTGTCCTCCTACCAGCTAATAAAGGTACCAGTCTCTCACCTCTGCACATATCTTCCCCTACACCATGAGAAGGAACGAACTGACCCTGAAACTTTACTGTTTTAGAAAAGGTATTTTGTCAACTTCTAAACTTCAACTTAACATTGGATTTTATTTTTCCTTTCAATTTTTAAAAGCCATGTATCCCCCCACAGTGAACCGTGAGATGGTTTATCAGGGTTACACAGTGAGTCATCAGCTGGGTCGAGAATACAGTTCCCACCGGCAGCCACTAAGATTGCTCACTGGAGCTTGGCAGTCACAGGGGAGAAGGGCGCACCCCAAGACCAGCGCTTGCTCCTTCCCGTGGTGAGTCATCCCTTTTGTGGGTACCAGGGGCCCCTGCTGGAGGTCCTGGGGAGGCCGTTACTCCATATGGCAAAGGGCTGCTGCATCTCTGGGGAGCAACTGTAACTTTCAGTCACCATTTAGAAGGGCTGGAGACTTACAGCAGCATATTTGCTAAGGGGTATTTTGAACCAATGTTCAGTCCAGGGAAGCATGTAGACAGCCCCCGGTGAAACGAGCACTCCAGAGTTCGAGGGAGAAATGAACATTCAGTGTGGGACTCCCTCCGGTCTCACCCAGCAGCCACAAATCTTGCCTAAAACACTTACCATGTCACTCTTCCCCACCAAGGACTCCCTCACTGCCAATAAAAGTGGGGATGGAATCTTCAGCTTGGCAGCCAAGGCCTTTTATCATCTGGTAGCAACCCACTTTCCCAGACCTGCCTTCTCCTACTGAAGGCTGTGGTAGCTCTCAGGTAAAGGTGGGTGCTGAAAGGGATTCTGATTGGGTGACCCTGGGCTAGGTCCAGGCAGCTTCTTTTTTTTTTTTTGGTGTGAAAGGTTTTTATTTTCTTTTGAACAATATTAAAACAAATAAATTATCGTGCAGTTCAGTAACAATGAGCACATGATAGCATTAATCTTTTAAAAGGCACTTCTGGTGAATTACACTAAAGTAATAGAGACAATTCAATAGTTATTTATCTTGCCATGCAGCTTCATTTTTATGAAGCTTTCCAGATGGTTCTCATATGTACCTTTAGATCAGGACCATGACTTTTGTAACCTGGACTCTACATTTTCCCCTGACCTTGTTCTTGCTTTCCAACTTCTGTACTTTTAAGAGCTCTCCTTCTAGAACTGCCTTGTTCAATATGGTAGCCATTAGACACATGGGGCTATTAAAATTAAAATTAATTAATTAATTAAAGGGAAACAAAATGACAAATTCAGTTCCTTATTTACACTGGCCACAGCTCAAGTGCTTGAAAGCCTCCTGTGACAAGATTATAGAACATTTCCATCCTTGCAGGACATCCGCTGGACGGCGCTGTTCTAGAGGCTCCTCCCCTGCTGGGCCACAGCCTCCAGCTGGAATTTGGCTAGATTTCTTTGAAGCCCTAGGACCTCTCGGATGCTCTGTCCCTCCCAGGAGCAGCACACCCTCCACCACCACCAACCCCACCCTTTGAAAGGGAAGGCAGAACCCCAGGCCCCGAGGGCCCCCAGCTCTCACAGTCCTGGGCTCAGCAGGGACAGGCAGTAGCTACAACCCACTCTGGCCTGGGCCTCCTTGCCTGCCCCTGGAACCACGTCAAAGGGTCCAGACGGAGCCTTCCTTTACACAGTGGCTATCAGTGGGGCTTTAACAGATGTCCAGCCCCCACCTTCACCCCAGAGAAAGGCAGCTCATGGGCCTCCCAGCTCCCCACAGCAGACACTGCCTTTCACGGCACAGCAGGGATTAAGTCCACTTTACTAATCATATCACCAACTTTACGTGGAACTAAATCTCAAATACAAACAATACATTTATATTCTTGGGGTCAGGAGTGCAGCAGTTGCTTGGTTTTATATCTTTTTGATGCTTTCTTCTCTCATGCAATAAGCTATAGGTTAGTACCAGTACCGTGACCTTTTCTAAAATAAACCCTCAAAACTAAGGCTAAAATTAGCCATGTTCATTAGCCTGCAGCATCACACATGAGGCTGTGAAAAGACATAATTTTCTTAGGCAAAATACATATTCATGACCCTTTCTGTATGGAGGGCTAAATTAACTACAGTACAGTATATATATAACAGCAGGTCCTGCTGTGAGGTTTTCTTTGAGAGACATCCCTCTATATGATCAAGTGCACCAAAGGGGCTACCCCCCCTACACACACACACACACACACACACACACACACACACACACACACACGACAAAAAGAAGCTCCATGATCCATTTGGGAGTAGGTCTCCCTCAAGCTCTCAAGTATATGCTTTTATTCTATGTGTCAAGATGATTCTCCCTTAGGCAAAACTATAACATTTCTCTGAAACATTTTTTCTGGTTTGAAGAGCAAAAGCCAAAATAAGTAGGTAAAGTCTGTGTTTTCTCCAGAAATAGATATAGGCCAGGAAATCCACTCTCTCAGAGGGAACTACAGGGAGATTGACCAGACCCTGAAGAAGCTGGTATGTAGGGCTGGATGCTGTGCTTTTGGCAGAAGACATCGAGTTCTGTGACTTTAGGTAGCTGGCTTAAGCTCCCTGGGTCTTAGGTGTCTCATCTGTAACATGCAGACAGTAATAACTCACCAGCCTGAGGGCAGGAGCCTGAACTAGATGATTCCAGGTTGTTTTCCTGCTCTAAGGGTTGCAAAAACATGACATGGAGAACGGACCAGACGAGAGTGTATATGAATTGTGTGGGGAACCTGATGAAACATGGATTCTGACTGGTGGGTCTGTGTGGGGCCTCAGAGTCTGCAGTGCTGACATGCTCCCCAAACCACACCTTGAGGAGCCACCAAATGTTTGTCAAGAAGTGAGATCACAACTAAGACTTTCACAAAGCTGAAGAATTTAAAGTGCTGTCAAAATGAAGCCTCTGCCTTTTCTCTGATTTTCCTTTGGCTGTATTTCCTCATTAGCAAGAAGCTTGGGTACATCAGAATGCATTTAGCAATTTGCTTGTTGGCAGAGAGGACATCTTGTGAGCCAAAAAGGATTTCTTCTCTGATGAAATCCTGAAGCTATAATTTCTCTTTTCCACCTCATTTCTCCTGGAAAATATTTGTTTCTCACTGGCAGCACCCCTCTGTTAACTGTCCAGCTGGAGGCAGGCCGGAAGCTGCCAGAAGATGTCTGCTCGCGCTAAGATGCTCTGAGCTTGCCAATGTGAACAGGCAAACTGAGTACGGCGACATGCGCCAGCGATCACAAAACACAGGGAAATGTACTGCATTGATACGGTGGATGAGGCTTAATTTAGATGCTTTTAGTTAAAGGAAGTGCATATCATACACATCGGTTTAGAAAAATGTTCGTGGTCCTCCTCAGGAACAGTTGCTGTCACTCTGCTGGGTTTTCCTGTGGGACCAGGGACTTCCTGTTGAATGTGATATGGCCCTGAGAGCAACGTAAACTCAAGCTTAAAAGGAACTCTTTCATGGCCTGTAAAATATAGAAAAACTTCCATTTACATGTCCCCAAAGTAAGTAATAGCAATGATTCCTTCCCTTTGTATGACCCTTCATGATGCACAGACTGATTTCAAATATATTTCCTCACTACGCAGTGTGAGATGGGTGGTGATAACCCCTTGTGTCCACACAAGGAACATAAAAGTCAGCATTCCTTGACCTCTTCAACTTAATTTGCAAGTGGCAGACCCCAAACCATCTCTCAAATTCCAGATCTAGTGCTCATTTGTATCAACCCATATTGATTGCATAATTCTGCTTGGCTGCTCTCTGAAGGTAACCACTCAGTTTGGTCACATACTTGCAAATGCAACCACAGCTGCTGACGGTGACATGAAAAGTTCACAGCAGCCTCTACCTCTTTTCCACATGCCAGCTCTTTCCCTTCTTCTCCTCAACCACTACCCATGCCACACACATGCCACTAACTACTATAGAGCACCTGCAAATAATGTCTAGAATCCTGGCCAGAGGTTAAAAGGTAACTTCTTTTTTTTTTTTTTTTCCATTCCGCCCCACCCCAATACCTGGGTTTTATTATCACATGTAATCCACTGAAGCATACAGGCAAGCCACTGAGGCTCGGCAGTGGCTCTACTCAAAGGGAAAGAAAAGGCATTAGCATTATAATTGTCACAGGAAGGGCAAAATCCAAACTCCGTACAAGGATCCCAATCAGGGAAGATAACAATCACTCTCAAAAGTCCCAAGGCTGCTAAATTTCTGTGATAAGAGACAGCCATCTATGATAACATGTGGACAAGGGCGTTTGAGACTGAATCTGAGGCGGCAGACTGCTTTCTTGGTTCCCCGATGTAAGCAGGATGCTCAGCAGTAAGGACTAGAGTGGTAGACTTCACCAGGCCCTGGGGCCATCCTTGCTCCACTCGGGTACTGGGACAATCAGACCAGGCTGACCTGCTATAGAAAGGTTCCAGAGCTAAGGGTTGGTCCCAGGTGGTAGCCCGGAATCCAAGCAGAGAGGAGAAGGATCAAGGTCACGCTTCCTGAGCAAAAGAGCTTCCACATCTCTTTTTGGTCTTCCTCACAGTATCCTACTCACAGAAATTACAGAGACAGTTCTTCCTCTTGAGACCAATTAAGACTGACCTACCTAATATATAGAATATAAAAAAATACAGAACTTTTGACATTCTCTCCTTTGGAAGTAACATATACATGATCCAACTATGGAAGAGGAAGAAGAAAGAAGAAGAAGAAGAAAGGCCAAAAAAAGGTAACTTCTTAAAATGTGAAGTCACTAGAAAGAGACTTCGGTAAAAATTACTTGCATTAGTTATCTACTGTTGTGTAACAAATCACCCCCAAACCATGGCTCAAAACAGTAATAAACATTTATTTTCTCCCACATTTTCTGTGAGTCAGGAATCCAGCAGTGGTTGGAAGGAGGTCCTGGCTCAGGGACTGTCATGAGGTTTCGGTTAAGAAGTCATCTGGGGCAACAGTCATCTGCAGGCTTAACGGGGACAGGAAGATTCAGCCCTAAGCTCACCCACGTGGCTCTTGGCGGGAGACCTCGGGTCCTGGCACACAGACCCTCCCCTCAGGGCGGCTTGAGTGTCCTCACAACATGGCAGCTGGCTCCCCCTAGAGGGGGGACCCCACAGAGCAAAGCAGGAGCGGCACTGTCTTTGCCACCTAGCCTTGGAAGGCACACCTTGCAGTTTCCACACATCCTATTGGTGTCACAGGTCGGCCAACCTAATGTGTGTGGGGACCATACAGGGGCAGGAATCACTGAGGGCCATCTTAGCGGCTGGCCACAAAAATAACCTAAAAGTTTCACTTTTCTTCCATGTTTTTTTGAGAAAAGTATTCATTTTATCTTCATGTATAAATAGCTGGGTTGTTACATTGAGGCTGTGTAATGAATCTAGTGACAGACTTTACACTAGAACTTTCTCCCAATAACCAAGTTGGTGGTACCTCAACCTTTAAAAGACTGTAAGTAGAAAAACACATGTAACAAGATTTGGTTCATAATTAGGGCAGATGTGGACTTGAATAGTCAGATCCTACTGAAATTTCACATGGTTCCCCAGGTGGTCAAAATCATATTTAGGGGAGTAAGCATGTAATTATTTTCAGCATCACATCATATTGCTAGAATGCTAAGGATTCACACAACCATGGGGAGAAAATAACACAAAGCTAAGATGTACTAAAACCTACATGAAGGTGAACATGAGCTAATTAAACAGGGAAATGGTCAGAATGAGGGACGCTGATCGGGGCATTTAATGTGATCCGTATTAGTCACAGTTTTCCAGGGAAACAGAACCAGTGTGATACGTGTGTGCACACGTGCATGCATGTGTGCATGCATGTGTGCATGTGTGTGTATGTATCTGTGTCTGTGTCTGTGTAGAGAGAGACAGGAGGAAATTGGAGACACACACAGAGAAGCTCAGAGATGGAGAGACACAGAGACAGAGAGAGAGAGAGAAATTTAAGTAATGGGCTCTTGCAATTGTAGCGGCTGGCAAATCCAAAATCTGCAGGGCAGGCCAGCAGGCTGGAGACCAGGGCAAGAGCTAATATCGCAGTCTTGAGTCTAAGGGCTGGCTAGAGACAGAATTCCTTCCTCCTGGGGAGGCCTCAGTCTTTCCTCTTAAGTCCTTGGAGTAGTTGGATGAGGCCTGCCCATGCTATCGAGGATGATCAGCTTTTACTCAGTCTCCTGATTTAACATTGATCACATATGAAACATACCCTCACAGCCAACATCTAGACTGATCTGTGCACGACAGCTTAGTCGAGTTGACACACAGAATTAATCATCACAGGATCTAATAGGAGGACTCTTTTACAACTTGTATCTGACAAAGAGGGTGAATAAAGTTGGCCAAGAGAACTCAGATCTCCCACTCAGGCTGCAAAAGTCCCAGACGGTAGAATTCCAGGTCACTTCCAGTACTGAGGGACATCTCAACACTTAAAGGTTGACTTGGAAACCAGTCAATCCAACCCTTAGGTTGAATTCCCCAGAAAAAGATGAGGGTTTTCATCAAAGTTTTTGTTTGTTTTCTAAATAAAGAAATAAATTTATTTAAAAAAAAGAATATCCAAGTTATAAATATGATATTCAGAGCCCAAAATTAAAAAGCAGTTTTTAGCATACTCCCCTCATGTCATATGGCCAAGGTTTAAATCAATCAGCGGCCACTGTGTTTTGTTTCTTTTTAGCTCTTTATTGGAGTATAATTGCTTTACACTGTTGTGCCAGCTTCTGCTATACAACAAACTCAATCAGCTGTATTTATACATATATCCCCATATCCCCTCCCTCCCACGACTCCTTCCCACCCTCCCTATTCCACCCCATAAGTCAACACCAGTCATCAAGTTGATCTCCCTGTGTTATGCAGCAGCTTCCCACTACCTATCTATTTTACATTTGGTAGTGTATATATGTCAGTGCTACTCTCTTACTTCATCCCAGCTTCCCTTCGCCCCCCACCCTGTCTCCTCAAGTCTGTTCTCTACTTCTGCATCTTTATACTTGTCCTGCCACTGGGTTCATCAGTACCACCTTTTTAGATTCCATAGATATGACTGAGCATACGGTATTTCTTTTTCTCTTTCTGGCTTATTTTGCTCTGGATGACAGACTCTAGGTCCATCCACCTCACTACAAATAACTCAATTTCATTCCTTTTTATAGCTGAGTAATATTCCACTGTATATGTGTGCCACATCTTCTTTATCCATTCACCTGTTGATGGGCATTTAGGTTGCTTCCATGTCCTGGCTATTGTAAATAGAACATTGTGGTACATGTTTCTTTTTGGATTATGGTTTTCTCTGGGTATATGCCCAGGAGTGGGATTGCTGGGTCATATGGTAATTCTATTTTTAGTTTTTTAAGGAACCTCCATACTGTTTTCCATAGTAGCTGAACCAATTTACATTCCCACCAACAGTGCAGGAGAGTTCCCTTTTCTCTGCACCCTCTCTGGCATTTATTGTTTATAGATTTTTTGATGATGGCCATTCTGACTGGTGTGAGGTGATACCTCATTGGCTTTGACTTGCATTTCTCAAATGATTAGTGATGTTGAGCATCTTTTCATGTGTTTGTTAGCCATCTCCATGTCTTCTTTGGAGAAATGTCTGTTTAGGTCTTCTGCCCATTTGTGGAATGGGTTATGTGCTTTTTTGATATTGAGCTGCTTGTATATTTTGGAGATTAATCCTTTGTCAGTTGTTTCATTGGCAAATATTTTCTCCCATTCTGAGGGCTGTCTTCTTATCTTGCTTATGGTTTCTTTTGCTGTGCGAAAGCTTTTGAGTTTCAATAGGCCCCATTTGTTTATTTTTTATTTTATTTCCATTATTCTAGGAGGTGGGTTCAAAAGGATCTAGCTTTGATTTATGTCATAGAGTGTTATGCCTATGTTTTCCTCTAAGAGTTTTATAGTGTTTGGCCTTATATTTAGGTCTTTACGCCATTTGGAGTTTATTTTTGTGTATGGTGTTAGGAAGTGTTCCAATTTCATTCTTTCACATGTAGCTGTCCAATCTTCCCAGCACCACTTATTGAAGAGGCTGTCTTTTTTCCATTGTATATTCCTGCCTCCTTTGTCAAAGGTAAGGTGCCCATATGTGCATGGCTTTATCTCTGGGCTCTCCATTCTGTTCCATTGATCTATATTTCTGTTCCTGCGCCAGTACCATACTGTCTTGATCACTGTAGCCTTGTAGTATAGTTTGAAGTCAGGGAGCCTGATTCCCCTAGCTCTGTGTTTTCTTCTCAAGATTGCTTTGGCTATTCCGGGTCTTTTGCATTTCCACACAAAGTGTAAAATTTTTTGTTCTAGTTCTGTGAAAAAATGCCATTAGTAATTTGATAGGGATTGTGTTGAATCTGTAAATTGTTTTGGGTAGTACAGTCATTTTCACAATGTTGACTCTTCCAATCCAAGAAACATGGTATGTCCCTCCATCTGTTTGTATCGTCTTTGATTTCTTTCATCAGTGTCTTATAGTTTTCTGCATGCAGGTCTTTTGCCTCCTTAGGCAGGTTTATTCCTAGGTATTTTATTCTTTTTGTTGCAGTGGTAAATGGGAGTGTTTCCTTAATTTCTCTTTCTGATCTTTCGTTGTTAGTATATAGGAATGCAAGAGATTTCTGCATGTTAATTTTGTATCTTGCTACTTTACTAAATTCATCAATTAGTGCTAGCAGTTTTCTTGTAGAATCTTTAGGGTTTTCTATGTATAATATCATGTCATCTGCAAAGAGTGACAATTTTACTTCTTTTCCAATGCAGATTCCTTTTATTTCATTTTCTTCTCTGATTGCTGTGGCTAACACTTCCAAAACTATGTTGAATAATAATGGTGAGAGTGGGCACTTTTGTCTTGTTCCTGTTCTTAGAGGGAATGCTTTCAGTTTTTCATCATTTAGGATGATGTTGACTGTTGGTTTGTCATATATAGCTTTTATTATGTTGAGGTAATTTCCTTCTATGCCCACTTTCTAGAGAATTTTTATCACAAATAGATGTTGAATTTTGTCAAAAGCTTTTTCTGCATCTATTGAGATGATCATGTGGTTTTTATCCTTCAATTTGTTAATATGATGTATCACAATGATTGATTTGCGTATATTGAAGAATCCTTGCATTCCAGGGATACACCCCACTTGATCATGCTGTATGATATTTTTAATGTGCTGTTGGATTCTGTTTGCTAGTATTCTGCTGAGGATTTTAGCATCTATATTCATCAGTGATACTGCTTGTAATTTTCTTTTTTTGTGTGACATCTTTGTCTAGTTTTGGTATCAGGGTGATGGTGGCCTCGTAAAACGAGTTTGAGAGTGTTCCTCCTTCTGCTATATTTTGGAAGAGTTTGAGAAGGATAGGTGTTAGCTCTTCTCTAAATGTTTGATAGAATTAGCCTGTGACTCCCTCTGGCCCTGGGCTTTTGTTTGTTGGGAGATTTTTAATCAGTCTCAATTTCAGTGCTTGTGATTGGCCTGTTCATATTTTTTATTTCTTCCTGGTTCAGTCTTGGAAGATTGCACTTTTCTAAGAATTTATCCATTTCTTCCAGGTTATCCAATTTATTGGCATAGAGTTGCTTGTAGTAGTCTCTCATGATCTTTTGTATTTCTGCGGTGTCTGTTGTTACTTCGCTTTTTTCATTTCTAATTCTGTTGATTTGTGTCTTCTCCCTTTTTTTCCTGATGAGTCTGGCTAATGGTTTATCAATTTTGTTTTTCTTCTCCAAGAACCAGCTTTTAGTTTTATTGATCTTTGCTAGTGTTTCCTTCATTTCCTTTTCATTATTTCTGATCTGATCCTGATGATTTCTTTCCTTCTGCTTGCTTTGGGGTTTTTTTGTTCTTCTTTCTCTAATTTTTTTAGTTGCAAGGTTAAGTTGTTTATTTGAGATTTTTCTTGTTTCTTGAGGTACGATTATATTGCTGTAAACTTCCCTCTTAGAACTGCTTTTGCTGTGTCCCATAGGTTTTAGATCGTCGTGCTTTCATAGTTGTTTCTAGGTATTGTTTGATTTCCTCTTTGATTTTTTCTTCAGTGATTTCTTCGTTGTTTAATAGCATATTGTTTAGCCTCCATGTGTTTGTATTTCTTAGAGTTTTTTCCCTGTAATTGATATCTAGCCTCATGGCACTGTTGTCAGAGAAGATGCTTGATATGATTTCAATTTTCTTGAATTTAGCAAGGCTTGATTTGTGACCCAAGATGTGATCTATCCTGGAGAATGTCCCATGTGCACTTGAGAAGGAAGTGTATTCTGTAGTTTTTAGATAGAATGTCCTATAAATATCAATTAAGTCGAGATGATCTGATGTCATTTAAAGCTTGTGTTTCCTTATTTATTTTCTGTTTGGATAATCTGTCCATTGGTATAAGTGGGGTGTTAACTCCTACTATTACTGTGTTACTGTCAATTTCCCCTTTTATGGCTGTTAGCATTTGCTTTATGTATTGAGGTGTTCCTATGTTGGGTGCATAGATATTTACAATTGCTATATCCTCTTCTTGGATTGATCCCTTGATCACTACATAGTGTCTTTCTTGTCTCTTGCAACATTCTTTATTTTAAAGTCTATTTTATGTGATATGAGTATTGCTACTCCAGCTTTCCTTTAATTTTCATTTGTGTGGAATATCTTTTTCCATCCCTTCACTTTCAGTCTGTATGTGTCCCTAGGTCTGAAGTGGGTTTCTTGTAGACAGCATATACAAGGGTCTTGTTTTTGTATTGAGCCAGTCTGTGTCTTTTGGTTGGAGCATTTAATCCATTTACATTTAAGGTGATTATTGACATGTATGTTCCTATTATCATTTTCTTAATTGTTTTGGGTTTGTTTTTGTAGGTCTTTCCTTCTCTTGTGTTTCCTTCCTAGAGGAGTTCCTTTAGCAATTGTTGTAAGGCTGGTTTGGTGGTGCTGAATTCTCTTAACTTATTGCTTATCTGTAAAGTTTTCGATTTCTCCATTGAATCTAAATGAGATTCTTACTGGGTAGAGTATTCTTGGTTGTAGGTTTTTCTCTTTCAAGACTTTAAGTATATCCTGCCATTCCCTCTGGCCTGCAGATTTTCTGCAGAAATATCAGCTGTCATCCTTATGGGTTTTCCCTTATATATTATTTGTTGCTTTTCTCTTGCTGCTTTTAACATTTTTTTCTTGTGCTTAATTTTCATTAGTTTGATTAATATGTGCCTCAGTGTGTTTCTCCTTGGGTTTATTCTGTATGGGACTCTCTGCACTTCTTGGACTTGACTGACTATTTCCTTTCCCATGTTGGGGAAGTTTTTGAGTATAACCTCTTCAAATATTTTCTGACTCTTTTTTTTCTTCTTCTTCTTCTGGGACACCTAAACTTTTTTGTTAGAAAGTGTTCTCAGGAGACACTGCCAGGGGTGGGAAGGGAACAGTGAGGAGCAGGAGGCCACACAAGGGGGCAGTATGGAGCAGAGTCCCAGGAGAGGTGATCTTGGCTCAATCCCACAGTGCTCAATAGACAACTGAGGCAACTGGCAGGAGGCACTGGAGTGTTTATACTCTTGCTCACAACAGTCACTTTAAAAATGTTGCCACCAGGGAACCGGGGGTGGGAGTGGGGTGTGGATTCCCAGACACCCTGGCTCTCATTGAGCTCCTTGGGTAAATGCAAGAGACCTTTGCTTCCATCCAGGGCTTTGGGGGAGAACAAGTAGACTTATGAGAATCTACTGGGGAGAACAAGTAGACTTATGAGAATCTAAATTCACACTCCTCATGGAGACAGGATCAAGATGGTGGAGTAGGAGGACGTGCACTCACTCCCTCTTGAAAGAGCACCAGAATTACAACTAAATGCTGAACAATCATCAACAGAAAGACACTGGAACTCACCAAAAAAGACACCCCACGTCCAGAGGCAAAGGAGAAATCGCAATGAGACAGTCGGAGGGGCGCAATCATGTTAAAATCAAATCCCATAAATGCTGGGTGGGTGACTCACAAACTGGAGAACAGTTATACTGCAGAAGTCCACCCACTAAATGAGGGTTCTGAGCCCCACATCAGGCTTCCCAACCTGGGAGTCCAGAAACGGGAGGAGGAATCCCCAGAGAATCAAACTTTGAAAGCCAGCAGGATTTGGTTGCAGGACCTCCACAAGACTGGGGGTAAACAGAGACTCCACTCTTGGAGGGCACACAAAAAAGTGTGCTTACCAGGACCCAGGGGGAAGGAGCAGTGACCACCTAGGAGACTGAACCAGACCTACCTGCTGGTGTTGGAGGGTTGCCTGTAGAGGTGGGGGACAGCTGTGTCTCACCGAGGAGACAGAGGCACTGGCAGCAGGGGTTCTGGGAAGTACTCATTGGCATGAGCCCTCCGAGTCTGCCATTAGCCCCACCAAAGAGCCTGTAAGTTCCAGTGCTGGGTAGCCTCAGGCCAAACAACCAACAAGGTGGGAACACAGCCCCACCAATTGGCAGACAAGCAGATTAAAATTTTACTGAGCTCTGCCCACCAAATTGGGTTAAAGTCTTACTGAGGGGCTTCCTAGGTGGCGCAGTGGTTGAGAATCCACCTGCCAATGCAGGGGACAAGGGTTCGATCCCTGCTCCAGGAAGATCCCACATGCCACAGAGCAACTAAGCCCATGTGCCACAACTACTGAGCCTGCACTTTAGAGCCCATGAGCCACAACTACTGAGCCCATGTGCTGCAACTACTGAAGCCCATGTGCCTAGAGCCCATGCTCCACAACAAGAGAAGCCACGGCAATGAGGAGCTTGTGCACCACAATGAAGAGTAGCCCCCACTCACCGCAACTAAAGAAAGCCTGCACACAGCAAAAAAGATCCAACACAGCCAATAATATAAAAATAAATAAATAAATAAATAAATAAATTGTATTTTAAAGTCTTACTGAGTTCTGCCCACCCAGCCCTACCCACCATCAGTCCCTCCCATCAGGAAGCATGCACGAACTTCCTAGATAGCTTCCTCCACAAGAGGGCAGACAGCAGAATCAAGCAGTATCAGCAGTATTTCATCTTGTGGAACTGAAAATCACAGCCACAGAAAGACAGAGAAAATGAAAAAGCAGAGGACTTTGTACCAGATGAAGGGACAGGATAAAACCCCAGAAAAACAACTAAATGAAGAGGAGATAGGTACCCTTCCAGAAAATGAATTCAGAATAATGATGGCGAAGATGATCCAGGACTTTGAAAAAAGACTGGATGCAAAGATCAAAAAGTTTACCAAAGACCTAGAAGAATTAAAGAGCAAACAAACAGAGATATGCAACACAATAACTGAAATGAACAATACACTAGAAGGAACCAATAGCAGATTAACTGAGGCAGAAGGGCGAATAAATGATCTGGAAGACAGAATGGTGATAATCACTGATGAGGAAAAGAATAAAGAAAAAAGAATGAAAAGAACTGAAGACAGCCTAAAAAGACCCCTGAGACAATGTTAAACACACCAACATTCACATTATAGGGGTCCCAGAAGGAGAAGAGAGAGAGAAAGTTCCCAAGAAAATATTGGAAGAGATTATAGTTGAAAACTTCCCTAATATGGGAAAGGAAATAGCTACCCGAGTCAAGGAAGCACAGAGAGTCCCAGGCAGGATAAACCCAAGGAGAAACACACCAAGACATGTAGTAGTCAAGCTGACAAAAATTAAAGACAGAGAAAAGTTATGAAAAGCAACAAGGGAAAAATGACAAATAACAAACAAGGGAACTCCCATAAGGTTAAGAGCTGATTTCTCAGCAGAAACTCTACAAGCCAGAAGGGAGTGGCATGATATATTTAAAGTGATGAAAAGGAAGAACCTACAACCAAGAATACTCTACCCAGCAAGGATCTCATTCAGATTTGATGGAGAAATCAAAAGCTTTCCAGACAAGCAACAGCTAAGAGAATTCAGCACCACCAAACCAGCCCTACAACAAATGCTAAAGGAACTTCTCTAAGCAGGAAACATAAGAGAAGAAAAGGACCTACAGAAACAAAAACAAAACAATTAAGACAATGGTAATAGGAACATATATATCGGTAATTACCTTGAATGTAAATGGACTAAATGCACCAAGCAAAAGATACAGACTGGCTGAATGGATACAAAAACAAGACCTGTATATATGCTGTCTACAACAGACCCACTTCAGACCTAGGGACACATACAGACTGAAAGTGAGAGGATGGAAAAAGATATTCCATGCAAATGGAAATCAAAAGAAAGCTGGAGTAGCAATACTCATATCAGATAAAATAGACTTAAAAATAAAAAATGTTCTGGCAAATGCTAACAACTATGAAAGAGGAAATGCAAGGCAGAGATAGAGACACAGATGTAGAGA
Organism: Hippopotamus amphibius kiboko; assembly: GCF_030028045.1. Lineage (NCBI taxonomy): Eukaryota > Metazoa > Chordata > Mammalia > Artiodactyla > Hippopotamidae > Hippopotamus > Hippopotamus amphibius. The sequence continues at coordinate 101,313,025 of NC_080191.1, forward strand.
ACAAACATAGGGACACCAAGTGAGGAAAGTGGGGAGGGTTGGGGGGGAATGAATTTGGAGATTGGGATACCAAATTGTACACTCTAAATATATGCTGTTCATTGTCTGTTAACTGTATCTCAATAAAAATTCTAAAAAAAAAAGCGATAAAGTTTAAAACAAAAAATAAAAAATAAATTCGCACTCCTCATGTGCTATAGGATTTCCTAAAACATTAACATTAAATTGGTGTGGAGCAGTTATACAAGATGCCTGCCAGAAAAAGAAGAAATGACTCTGAAGGGACATTTCTACAATCGATGTTTAGCATTTGCTCAGAGAAAAATCCCCACTGAAGATAAACCCTCAATCCAAAATTACTTGCACACTCCAAACAATGTTGCAGTGAACATAAAACTTTGCAAACTTGTAGGGGTATTTCTAGAGGATAAACTACTACAAATGAAAATGCTGGGTCAAGAGCATTCCAGTCAGAGAGAATTTGCCCAGGTATATGCATGGTTTGCTCTCTCATTTCATTCAAGTCTCTATAAAATGCTACCTCCTGAACAAAACAAACAAGCAATACAAGGAATAAACATAAAGCAAATACTTATAAAACTACTATCTAGGTCAAGAAATTTAGAATGAATCAGTGCCCCAGAAATACCACCCACATTCTTGAATTCCATATCCCTTCCTGCTCTTCACCTTAGAAATAACCAAATATTTTTACTTTTATGGTAATTGCTTCCTTGATTTCCTTTCGTTTCTAAACTTTATATAATTCTTGAATGATACAGTCTAATTTACCTGGTTTTGATGGTTATGTAAAAAGAGTTATACTTCAGGGATTCTCTTGGTTCTTGCTCCTTTTATGTTTACAAGGTTTATATGTGTTTTCACAAACGAAGTCTGTTTATTTTTATTTTTGTATAGCATCTATTGTATAAATATATGATTTATTTGTTATATTATTAATAAACATTTGCATTGCTTCTAGTTTGGGGCTATTACAGCATTCTTGTGTATGTCCTGGTGTACATGTGCATACACATTTCCAAGGAATAGACCCAGGAATGAAACTGCTGAGCCCTACAGTGTGCATATTTTCTTCTTTATTAGATGATACAGAGCTATTTTTCAAAGAAGGAGCACCAATTTACACTCCAATAATGGAAGTATAATTTGTCTTTGCAGTTTCACATACTTGATAACACTTGTTATTATCAAACTTTAAATTTTTGTCTGTTTGAGTAGTAGGTAACTCAGAGTGGATTTTAGTATCCATTTCCTGGTTTACTCTGTATGGAATTGTAAGTTGGAAGTTATTTTTTTTAGCCCATTGAAGATGGCAATGACTTATGCTTTCCTTTATTGCTATTAAATCAGCAGTTAGTTAACTGTCACTCCTTCGAAGATAATTCCTTTTTTCCCCCCTTTGGACTCTGAATATCTGAACCTTTCGTTGTCTGAGGTTTTAATGTATCAAGCTATAGATTTCTTTCTGTTTTCCTACTTGGCATTGGTGGATCCCTTGAATCCACTGAATGATTTGTATCATCAGTTCTGGAAACTTCTCATCTTTAATTCCTTGAAATATTGTTTACATTTGTTTCTGAAACTCCAATTAAATGATTTGAGATTTCACTATATCCTCCATGTCTTTTGCCCTTTCTTCTGTAATCTCCATGTTTTGTCTCTCCATATTACAATGTCCGCAACTTTTCTTTCCATTCGTTAATTTCTGCTTCAGGTGTGTCTAATCTGCTATTAAACTCATTCATTGAGTTCTTAATCTCAATGTATTATAGTTTTCATTTCTATAAGTTCTATTTGGTTCTTTTTCAAAAGGCTATATGATGTTTATAGCTTCTTATTTCCTGCAAATATGTTCAAGCTTTTGTTTGTTTGCTTATTTAAACAAAGGAAGCACCACTGTTTTATAGACTATGGCAGATAATTCCAGTATCTCAAGTCTTTGGGGGTATATGGTATGTGTATGTCTAGTCTAGTGAAAACTTGTTGGTATTAACAAGCCTGAATTACCAGAAGCAGAACTCCATTGTGTTTTATAACTGTATTTTATTTTATTTTATTTGTTTTTTTTTAAATTCATCTTCTAACTTCTCTTCTAAATGCTACATTCTGTGAGTTACATTTTTTAAACGACTGTATCCTCAACATCTAGAATATTAGCTTGCAGATACTTTTTAAATTAAGTAAAAATATTAATTCTTTAAAAAATATACATAATATTGCTTCAGAACTATTATGCCATGTTACCAACAATGTATTAAAAAATCCTGGTTTTCCCCCACACTTTTACTAACCCTGCATAGTCTCAGTCTTGTAAATCTTTGCCTGTTTCACAAAAAGTGACATTATGGTTTTAATTTTTATTATTAAATAATTAATGAGGTGGAATCCCTGTTGTTAGCCATTTGTGACAGGTCTTCATGAAATTGGTAATTTACCTTGTTCATTTTTTTCTTTTTTTATTGAAATATAGTTGATTTACAATATTGTGTTAGTTTCAAATGTGTAGCAAAGTGATTAAGTTATACATTTACATACATATATTTCAGATTATTTTCCATTATAAGTTATTACAAGATATTGAATATTGTCCCCTGTGATGTACAGTAAATTCTTATTATCTATTTTATATACAAGAGTTTGTATCTTTTAAACCCATACCCCTAATTTATCCCCCCCCTTCCCCTTTGGTAACCATAAGTTTGTTTCCTATGTCTGTGGGTTTGTTTTGGTTTTGTATATAGATTCATTTGTATCATATTTTAGATTCCACATATAAGTGATATCATATAATACTTATCTTTCTCTGTCTGACTGACTTCAATTACTATGATATTCTCTAGGTCCATCCATATTGCTGTAAATGGCAATATTTCATTCTTTTTTATGGCTGGGTTAAGATTCCATAGTGTGTATATATATATATATATATATATATATATATATATATATATATCTCACATCTTCTTAAACCAGTCATCTGTTGATGGGCATTTGGGTTGTTTCCATGTCTTAGCTATTGTAGATAGTGCTGCTGTGAACATTGGGGTGCATATATTGTTTTGATTTAGAGTTTTTGTCTTTTCTGGATATATGCTCAGGAATGGGATTGCTGGATCATATGGTAGCTCTATTTTTAGTTTTTTAAGGAACCTCCATACTGTTCTCTAGACAATACTACAATTGGGAGGATTATACCTCCAGCTTTGTTTTTTTTCCTCAGGATTGCTTTCATAATTCTTGGTCTTTTGTGGTTCCAGATATATTTTAGGATTATTTATTCTAGTTCTGTGAAAAATGTCATGGGTAATTTGATAGGGATGGCATTCAATCTGTAGATTGCTTTGTGTAGCATGGCCATTTTAACAATATTAATTCTTCCAATCCAAGAGCATGGGATATCTTTCCATTTCTTTGCACCATTTTCAATTTCCTTTATCAACACTTTATAGTTTTCAGTGTATACATCTTTCACCTCCTTGGTTAGGCTTATTCCTAGTTATTTTTTGACATCATTTTAAGTGGGATTTTTTTTTACTTTCTCTTTCTGATATTTCACTGTTAGTGCAAAGAAATGCAACAGCTTTCTATTTATTAATCTTGTATCCTGCTACCTTGCTGAATTCATTTATTAGTTCTAATAGTTTTTGTGTGGAGTCTTTAGGGTTTTCTATATAGAGTATCATGTCATCTGCATATAATGACAATTTTACATCTTCCCTTCCAACTTAGATAACTTCTATTTCTTTTTCGGGTCTGATTGCTGTGGCTAGGACTGTCAGTATTATATTGAATAGATGTGGTGATACTGGGCATCCTTGTCTTGTTCCAGAATTTAGTGGGAAGGCTTTTAGCTTTTCACAATTGAGTATTATGTTGGCTGTGGGTTTGTCATAAACAGCTTTTATTATGTAGAGATATGTTCCACCTATGCACAATTCGGTGAGAGTTTTTAATTATGAATGGATGTTGAATTTTATCAAATGCTTTTTCTGCATCCATTGAGAAGATCATATGGTTTCTGTCTTTTCTTTTGTTGATGTGGTATATGACATTGATTGATTTGCATGTTAAGTCATCCTTGTGATTGTGGAATGAATTCAACTTGATCATGATGTGGTGTATGATCCTCTTTATGTATTGTTGGATTCAGTTTGCTAATATTTTGTTGAGGATTTTTGCATTTATATCCATCAAAGATACCGGCCTGTAAGTTTCTTTTTTTGTAATGTCTTTGTCTGGTTTTGGTATCAGGGTAATAGTGGCTTCATAGAATGACTTTGGGAGTATTTCCCTCCTCTTCAATATTTTGCAATCATTTGAGAAGGATAGATATAAGTTCTTTGCATGTTTGGTACAATTCCCCAGTGAAACCATCCAGTCCTGGACTTTTGTTTGCAGGGAGTTTTGTTTTGTTTTTGTCAGCTGTGCTGTGTGGCTTGCAGGATGAGATCTCAGTGCCCCAACCAGGGACTGAACCCAGGCCATGGTAGTAAAAGCCCAGAATCTTAACCACTAGACAACCAGGGAACTCTCTTGCAGGGAGTTGTTTGTTTGTTTAAATTATAGACTCTAATTCACTTCTAGTGATCAGTCTGTTCAAAAGATCTTTTTCTTCTTGACTCAGTTTTGGTGGGCTGTATGTTTCTTGAAACTTGTCCATTTCTTCTGGGTTGTCCAATTTATTGGCATATAACTGTTCAGAGTATTTTGTTTATTTGGGTCCTCTCTCTTTTCTTCTTGGTGAGCTTGGCTATAGATTTGTTGATTTTGTTTACCTTTTCAAAAAACCAGCTCTTGGGCTTATTGATCCTTTCTATTTTTATCTCTATTTTATTTATTTCCTCTTTGATCTTCATTATTTCCTTCCTTCTGCTGACTTTGTTCTTCTTTTTCTAATTCTTTTAGGTTGTAGGTTAGGTTGTTTATTTGAGATTTTTTTCTTGCTTCTTGAGGAGGGCCTGTCTTGCTGTGAACTTTCCTCTTCAAACTGCTTTTGCTGCATCCCACAGATTTTGTAAGGTTGTGTTTTCTTTGTCATTTGTCTCTTGAGTATTTTCTGCTTTCCTCTTTGATTTCATCACTGACCCACTGGTCTTTTAGTAGCATGTTATTTAGTCTCCGTGTGATTTTTTTCCCCCATTTTTCTTTCTGTGGTTGATTTCTAGTTTCATACTGTTATGATCATAAAAGATGCTTGAAATAATTTTTATCCTCTTAAATTTGTTGAGGCTTAGTTTGTGTCCTCACATGGCGTTTATCCTAGAGAATGTTCCATGCATGATTGAAAAGAATGTGTATTCTGGTTTTTTGGATGTGATGTCCTGTAGATATCAAATCCAACTGTTCTAATGTGTCATTTAGGATCACATCAATGTGCCTTATTGATTTTCTGTCTAGAAGATCTATCCATTGATGTCACTGCAGTGTGAAAGTCTCCTACTATTATTGTATTCCTGTCAATTTCTCCCTTTTTGTCTGCTATGTTTGTTTTATATATTTAGGTGCTCATACCTTGCTCATTTTTCTATTGAGTTATCTTTCCTTTTCTTATTGATTTATGAATTGAAATATAGAGATGTATATCTTATACATCATAGATTGTAAACATAAGAATTATAAATACTTTCTTAATTTGTTATTTCTCATTTGTCTTTTAATTTTATTTATTATGGCTTTTGCTATGTAGATGTTTTTTGTGTTTTTATGTAGGCAAATCTGTATGTCTTTTATGCTCTCCAGGTTTATTTCATAATTATTAGAAACTTCTTACTCCAAGATTATGAAATTCTTCTCCAATAGTTTCTTCTTTGATTAATGTTTTACACATTTAAAATTTTAACCCACTATAATTTACTTTTGTGCTGTATAAGGCATGAATCTAATTTTGTTATCAAACATGCAATTGTTTCAAGACCACTTATTTAAATATATCTTCTCTTCACTAAATAAAGCAATGCCATTTTCATATACTAAGTTCACATCACTTCAGCTTACAAAGGGCCTTCAATATACCACCTCACATAATAGTCACCATATGAAACGTGTTCCCATTCATTCATTAAGAAAATATTTACTAAGCACATTTTACACATGTAGGGAAACACTTACATTTACCAGTTTATTGTAAAAGGATATGAAAAATGATAGAGATGAACATCCAGATGGAAGAAATGGTAGGGCAAGGAATTTGGGAAGGGACATGGAGCTTCCGTGCCCTCTCTGTGCACCCCGCTCTTTCAGCACCTCTGTGTGTTCACCAACTCAGAAGCTCTCTGAATCCCATACTTTTGGGATTTTTGGCAGAGGGGAGATTACCTCTATTTCCAGCCCCCTTTCCCTCTCTGAACAATGAGGGGTGGGACTGAAAGTTCTAAGCTTCTAATCATGGCTTGGTCTTTCTGGTGACCAGCCCCCTTGCAGGAGCCCACCAAGAGTCACCTCATTAGAACAAAAGACATTCCTATCTGTCAGGAAATTTCTGAGGGATTTAGGAGTTCTGTTTCAGAAACCAAGGTCAGAGAACAAATATTAGAACAAAAGATGTTCCTAGTGCTCTCATCAAGTAGGAAACTACAAGGGTTTTAGGAGCTCTGTGCCAGGAATTGGGGCAGAGATCAATCCACTTATTCTATTGTGTTTATCATATAAAAACAAAGTTGAGAGGATGCACCCAACTGAATGATCCTAGATAGGATGAAATTTTCTTAGAGAAATAAAAAGGGAAAATATATTTTGTATTTTATAAATCATTGTGGTCTCTCCCATGTAATCAATTGTAAAGTCACATTTAAAACACAAGCAAAATTCACAGTTAAAATGGTGTGATAATTATTACCAAAATATTTAACTAGAAAAGACAATTTATACAAGTTTTACAATGCAAATAGCATGAGTATTATATTGTTTCACTCAATAAAATTAAAATGATTATTTTAAACAATGGGGAAGGGGAAAATGATTGGTGTTAAAGTGAAAAAATGTTATGCATTTCTGACTTAGAATCTGAATTAATAGGGTCCTACTGAAAAGCCCCAAGGAAACTTATAGGATCTAATAAATCTTGACAATGGATGAGATGCATATAAAGAAATACAAATTTGGACCCAACAGTGCTTTTGGCTGTGCATTCAACTAGAAAATTAGAACTGTGTTTATTCCATCAGTACATTAAGTCCTTTTGTCAAGTGCACCTAATTTTCCACAGGTCATTCAAATAAAAATAATTTTATATCTTCCCGAGAGAAAATAAAACAAAATAGGAATATGTTCATTTAAGAATATAGCTAGATAAACTAAAATAGAGATAGCTACATGTATAATTTATCAATAATGAAGTAGGAATATCCATCCAAAGACATGCTGTAAAATCCCATGCCACCAGGGAAAGAGCACATTTCACTGTCACCATAACTCCCAGTGTCTGAAGATTTTATCTCCATGACGATGAGAGCTAGAAATCAACCTGCTCTAAAGCATTGATTGCATGTGCTGATGCTACAGCTCTCTAAGGACTATTTTCCTGAAGAGTAACACAAAATAATTAATCAGACAATTTGCACCATATTTGGGATTTCTCAGTAATGAAAAACTGCTCACCTAGCAAATGCTGGAGCCCAACCTTTGGGTGATTGGTTTAGAAACTCCCAGACTCTTTGGAGGAAATATGGAGTGAGTGAGTGTGCTGCAGCACATAGTTAACCCTGCAGGAGGCCCCTCAGACAGTTTCAAGATCCTGCATCCACTTAGCACATAAAATGATCCCGATGAAAGCATAAAAGTGTATCATCTCAGTAAGACTGCAGATTTTATGACTATTACAATAACACTGGCAACATTACTTCTGTTTATTAATGATTTCACACCCATGAAATTCAAACAGAGTAGGGTTTTTACCTTTGAGCTCCCTATTCATAAAAGGGGCTCCTGCTGCTTCATTATCTTTTTTTCTAGTTTATTAAAAATTCATTTAACAGGGCAGTACAAATGAAGAAATTATTCATGAGATCCAAGAATATTTAATGCTGGCTCTTTCAGTGTCTTCCTTCATGCCCAGAGGAACAGTTCTCACAGAGTGGTCCAGGGACCCTGGGAGTCCCTGACACCCTTTCAAGGGATTCTAAAACTAACTTCCTAACAATACCAAGATGTTATTTTCCTTTTTTACTCTCATCCACTCAGGTATATACAGTGGAGTTTTCGAGACACTGTGTGACATGTAACATCACGATAATCATACGACTCCACTTATTTGAGGTTTCTAAAACACTCAAATTCAAACGGTCAAAGAAAGGAATGGTGGTTGCCAAGGGCTGGGGAGAAGAGGGTATGGGGGCACAGAGTTCTAGTTCAGCAAGATGAATGAGTCCTAGAGATCTGTTGTATGATACTATCCATGGTCAATATTAGTACACTACACACTGAAAAATGAGTTAAGAGGGTAGATCTCCTGTTAATTATTCCCCCCACAATAAAATTTAAATAATTAAGATAAAGTACCAAAAACACTAATAACAAACAAATCAATAAATAAAAGCAATGAAGGAGTGCAGGTCCTACCAAATATTTAAACATATCGTGACTCTACAACTGTAAAATTTTTTTAGTTGAGGGAATCAAGCCCAGTATTAATGTAAATATACAAGCAGGAATTTGATTACAAAACTGGTGTATATTTCTAATTATATGTGGAGAAATAATCACTTACAAACAAAAAATAATTTTAAGAATAAATATGCTATTTCTGTTAACATGCAACAGGTTTACTATTGCTATTTTTAAATGGCTATTGTTTAAATTCATAGGTATAACCACATAAACAAAAGCTCTTTGGTGTCCTGAAAAATTTTTTAGAGTGTAAATGTGACTTGAGATCAAAAACTTTGAAAACTGCTAGCCTAGGGTTTATTAAATAACTGACTCAGGGCTGTGTCTGCTCTTTTATTTATCATCACTGAGAACAAACTCCCAAAACAGGTGGTGGGAAGAAAGTGGGCTTCTGCAACAGGCAAAACTAATGTCAAATTCTGGTTTTGCTATTACTGGCTGTGTGACTTCGTGGAATTCATGTAACCTCTTTGAACCACAGTCACCTCATCTAAAACAGAGGTGATAATATCAAACTACTTCCCCCAAGAAAGTTGCCAATTACCAAAGAAAACAAACAAACAAACAAAAAAAAAACAGTACATTTACAGGGAGACACCACTCTCTGCAAAGAAGAGGCCACCTCATCCAGGTGGTTAAGGGTGACACATCAATATCACATACTCTATCCAACGTGATACACTGAGACATGTCACTCCTGTGCTAGTCCTGCCCAGAATGTGTAACCTCAGTCTAACTCTGAGAAAACGTCAGACAAGCCCATAGGAAGAGACATGCTACAAAGTAAGTGACCATCACCTATCAAAAGTGCCGTGGTCAGGGAAGAGGATGATAAACTGAGGGCTGTTGAAGGTCAGCGGAGACAAAGGACACAACAATAAACACAGTGTGGATCCTGGATTGGACCTTTTTGGGGGGGCGGGGGGGCTGGTAAAACCAGAATAAGATTTGTATTTACTTAACAGTATTGTTACTTTTCTGGGTTTGATTACTATACTTTGGCTAAATAAGATGTTAACAATAGGGGAAGCTGAGTGAAGGGTATACAGAAATTCACTGTACTATTTTTTGCAAGTTTTCTGTATGTTTAAATTATTTCAAAATAAACAATTAAGAAGTAAATTAATCAAATGGAGGCAATCATGTCTTCCATACAGCACTGTATGGGTTTAGCAGTAACCAGTGCAAAATTTTCCGCCATACCTTGCCTACAAATGGGCGTTTTTATTTTCATTCCTCTTTTTTTCAGTAATGATATACTTTACTTTTTTACCCCTGTGACAAATCATCTTTATTTTATTTTATGTTTTTAGCATTTGTTGTGGGGCTGGTTTGATGGTACTGAATTCTCTTAGCTTTTGCTTGTCTGTAAAACTTTTGATTTATCCATCAAATCTGAATGACAGCCTTGCTGGGTAGAGTATTCTTGGTTGTAGGTTTTGCTCTTTCATCACTTTAAATATATCATGCCACTCCCTTCTGTCTTGCAGAGTTTTTGCTGAGAAATCAGCTGTTAACCTTATGGGAGTTCCCTTGTATATTATTTGTCATTTTTCCCTTGTTTACTTTTAATATTTTTTCATCTTTTATTTTTGTCAATTTGATTACTCTGTGTCTTGGCGTGTTTCTCCTTGGGTTTATCCTGCCTGGGACTCCCTGCACTTCCTGGACTTGCATGACTATTTCTTTTCCCATGTTAGGGACGTTTTTAGCTATTATCTCTTAAAGTATTTTCTCAGGTCCTTTCTCTCTCTCTTCTTCTGGGACCCCTATAATGTGAATGTTGGTGTGTTTAATGTTGTCCCAGAGGTCTCTTAGGTTGTCTTCATTTCTTTTCATTCTTTTTTCTTTATTCTCTTTCACGGCAGTGATTCCACCATTCTGTTTTCCTGCTCAGTTATCCGTTCTTCTCCCTCAGTTATTCTGCTATTGATTTCTCTAATGTATTTTTCATTTCAGTTATTATATTGTTCATCTCTGTTTATTCTTTAATTCTTTTGGGTCTTTGTTAAATATTTCTTGCACCTTCTCGATCTTTGCCTCCATTCTTTTCCCAAGATCCTGCATCATCTTCACTATCAATATTCTGAATTCTTTTTCTGGAAGGTTGTCTATCTCCACTTCATTTAGTTGTTTACCTGGGGTTTTATCTTGTTCCTTCATCTGGGACATTTTCTTCTGCCATCTCATTTTGTCTAACTTTCTGTGACTGTGGTTTCCATTCCACAGGATGCAGGGTTGTATCAATAGTTCTTCTTGCTTCTTCTGTCTGCCCTCTGGTGGATGATGCTGTCTAAGAGGCTTATGTCTAAGAGGCTTGTGCAGGTTTCCTAGTGGGAGGGGCTGGTGCCTGCCACTGGTGGGTAAAGCTGGGTCTTGTCTCTCTGGTGGGCAAAGCTGGATCTTGTCCCTCTGGTGGGCAGGGCTGTGCTCAGGAAGACTTTTACCAGCTTGTCTACTGACAGGTGGGGCTATGTTCCTGCCCTGTTGATTGTTTTGGCCTCAGGTGTCAGCACTGGAGCCTAGAGGCTATATGGTGGGGCTAGTGGTGGCCTCCAGGAGGGCTCATGCCAATGGGTGCTTCCCAAAACTGCTGCTGCCAGTGTCCTTGTCCCTGTGGTGAGCCACAGCTGACCCCCACCTCTGCAGGAGACCCTCCAACACTAGCAGTAGGTCTGGCCCAGTCTCTTATGAGGTCACTGCTTTTTTCTACTGGGTCCTGGTACCCATGGGACCTTGTGTGCTCCCTCCACAAGTGGAGTTTCTGTTTCCCCCAGTCCTGTGGAAGTCCTGTGATCAAACCCTCCTGGCCTTCAAAGTCAGATTCTCTAGGGGCTCCTCTTCCCATTGCAAGACCCCAGGCTGGGAAGCCTGACTTAGGGCTCAGGACTTTCACTCCCATGGGATTGCTTCTGTGGTATAATTGTTTTCTCACACACAGCGGGTATGGTATTTGATTTTATCGTGATTGTGCCCCTCCTACTGTCTAGTGTTTTCTTCTTTGCCTTTGGATGTAGGGTATCTTTTTTGGTAGGTTCCAGTGTTTTTTTGCCAATAGCTGTTCAGCAGTTAGTTGTGATTTTGATATTTATATAAGAAGGGGTGAGCTCATGTCCTTCTACTCCGCCATCTTGTGCTAATCTCCCCCTTCTTTTCAATTTTTACTTTATATTGGAGTATACTTAATTTACAATGTTGTGTTAGTTTCAGGTGTACAGCAAAGTGATTTAGTTATACATATGCACATACCAATTATTTTTCAGATTCTTTTCCCATATAGGTTATTACAGTGTATTGAGTAGAGTTTCCTGTGCTATGCAGTAGGTCCTTGTTGATTATCTATTTTATATATAGTAGTGTGTATATGTTAATCCCAACCTCCTAATTTATCCGCCCCCCCTTCCCTTTTAGTAATCATAAGTTTGTTTTCTAAGTATGTGAGCCTGTTTCTGTTTTGTAAATAAGTTCGTTCATTTGTATCATTTTTTTAGATCTACATGTAAGTGATATCATATAGTATTTGTCTTTCTCTTTCTGATCTACTTCACTTAGTATGATAATCTATAGGTCCATCCATGTTGCTGCAAATGGTATTATTTCATTTTTTTTTTATGGCTGAGTAATGTTCCATTATATACATGCACCACATCTTCTTTATCCATTCATCTATTGATAGATATTTTGGTTGCTTCCATGCCTTGGCTATTGTAAATAGTGCTGCACTGAACACTGGGGTGCATGTACCTTTTCAAAGTATGGTTTTCTCTGGTTATATGCCCAGGAGTGGGATTGCTGAATCATATGGTAGCTCTATTTTTAGTTTTTTAAGGAACCTCCATACTGTTCCCCATAGCAGCTGTACCAATTTACATTCCCACCAACAGTGTAGGAGGGTTCCTTTTTCTCCACACCCTCTCCAGCATTTATTGCTTATAGACTTTTTGATGATGGCCATTCTGACCAGAGTAAGGTGATACCTCATTGCAGTTTTGATTTGCATGTCTCCAATAATTAGCAATGTTGAGCATCTTTTTATGTGATTTTGGCCATCTGGATGTCTTCCTTGGAGAAAAGTTTATTTAGATCTTCTGCTCATTTTTTGATTGGGTGGTTTGTTTTTGTTTTTTTGATATTGAGCTGCATGAGCTGTTTTTATATTTATTTTCATTCTTCTGCTGAAAATCTTTCAATGGCCTCCCATCCTTTTGTGAGAAAAATTTTTATTTCTTAGACTAAACTTAGCCTGACTCCAAATTGTATTTATAATTTTAACTAACTTTTTATTGTGGTAAGCTAACATAAAGTTTACCTTTGTAAGTGTACAGTTCAGTGATATGAAGTACATTCATACTGTTGTGCAACCATCACCACCATCCATCTCCAGAGCTTTAATCTTCCCAAACAGAAACTCTCTATGCATTAAACAATAACTCCCTCTCCCCTCTCCCCCAGCCCTTGGAAACTGCCATCTACTTTCTGTCTCTATAAATTTGAGTGCTCTAGGTCACTCATATAAGGGGAATCATGCAATTTTTGTGCTTTTGTATCTGGCTTATCTCACTTTGCATATCTAACCCTGTATGACCATGTCCCCCATAATCTGACGTCACTCCTCTCTGCTCCACTCCTCACAACCTCCCTCCAGCCCACTGGCCCTGATGCTTCTTGAACACACCTGGCACACTCTTGCCTTGGACTTTGCACTTGATGCCTCCTCTACCGGGAACACTCAACTCGCACCCAAGACACCCAATGGCCCACTCACTCACTTCCCTCAAGTCTTTAGTCAAAACTCAACTTTTTGGCCCATTTAAAATTTCAGTCCCTCCCTGAAGCATCCTTTCCCCCTTCTTGCATCATTTGTTCTCTTGAGTACTCATCGCTTTCCCATGTGCTCTCTACTTTACATGTTATTTACTGTCCATGCCACCACCGCCCTCCCCCAACCACCACTGAAAATAGGTTCCATAAATGGCACCTATGAAGGTACAAAGATAATGGCAGTAGGAAATTCCTAAAAGGAGGAATTCCACAATTCCTAAAAGGAAGCCCAGAAAGAAGGGATGAAAAGGAGTTCTGAAGTTATTTTTTCAGAACCAGACAAGGCAACAGCTTTTGAAGCTCAGAGAAGCAAACTGCCCTTGAGAAAATAAAGTCTATTATAAAAAACCTTTCAGAGGAACAGAAACACTACTGGCTGTTTTTTGATCACTATAAAAAAATAAAATTTCAGCACATAGGAACTGAAATAAAATAGATATTGTTTAGGCCACACAAGTATCTGGAGACGGTAACTCACAAAGCACACTTCTACATGCCAGGCCACATATTGATAATAAACAGACCATCACCCAACAACACATAAGAGACACACCTACCGAGGTGGCATCCCAGGCCAGCTCTCTGCTGGCTGCACCATCAAGCTTCTATCTGCCTGTCGAGGCCTCGTGAACTCAGGTTTTGGTGACTTGCTCCGCAGATGTCACTAATGACTCAGTCTTGTGTAATCTGCTGGTTGGAACACCCCTGGTTCATTGATATGATCCACTGGTCAGGAGGGAATTACTAAAGTCTGAAACATCTCCAGGGCCTTCGCTTGCCATACATTTTGTCTGAGGCAGGATAATGCTCTCTCAGCCCCATCACCAAATACCTGTAATAACGTTGTCTCTTTAGTGGAAAGCTGTCACAGCAAAAAGGAGAAACCTCTGGAGTGAAAGAGTTATGGCCTTAGGGCTGGGTCCTGGTTCAATAAAACCTCTTCTATCTTTACCTCTTTGCACGTCAATGTTCTTAGCTACTAAAAAAGGGTCATTAATAGCTATTATCAGTATTTGAGAATTTCAGCAAACTGATCTTTCCTTCCAAGTAAGAGCTAGAAAATGGAAAATAAAGAATTTTTTTGTGAGTTTGATTTTTAGCGAGCTGAAGTATAAGATCAACATTTAATAATCATAGTGATTATTGAAACAGGCTTCTCATCAGAATTACCTGTGGAACTTTAAAAACAATTTAGGCGCACAGCTTTTATTCTTGGGTGGTGCAGTCCAACGGGACTGTCTGTAATGATGGAACATTCTAGAAGTGCATGGTTTAGTGCAGGAACCGCTAACCTCATGGGACTCTTAAAGCATCCACCCCCGTTTTATTGAGATACAAAAGACATATATTAGTTTAAGCAGTTGAAGTGTAACTAATATGACTGAGGAACAGATTTAAAATTTTTATTTACTTTTAATGAATTAAAACTTAAATTTAAATAACTACATGGGCTAGTGGTTATCCAACTGGACAGCATAGTTTTAGACAAATTCTTCTTCATGTGTGCTCTTCAAAGCAGCAGCAGCAGCGTCACCAGGGACCTTGTTAGAAATGCGGACTCTTGGGCCCCATCCCAGACCTGCTGAATCTGAAGCTTGGGGCTGGGGCTCTGCCCTGGAGTTCTGGTGACTTTTTAAGGAAAGGGAAGCACTGATGAGTAGCATATGCCAATGCCCCTGGTGTCAATACTCAGCACAGCTGACTTCGAGCCATCCCCGGGGAGATTCGCAGGGGCCCTGAGAGCCCCCGCATGCGCTATGCCAGCGGTCTGCGTTTTCGCAAGCTCTCCAGGTGGTTCTGATGTAGACCGTCGAAACCAGAGTCTATGAAGACAGAGACCGTGGTGTTTGTGTCTTAAATTTTCCATAAGGGACGTCGATGCGCAGCCCTTTGGAAAGCCCGGACGCAGAGCACATACAAACAAGGGCGCCCTGACCGGAGGGGCCCCGTGGCTCCCCAGCCTCCTGCGTGTGAGGCAGCCTGACAGGGATGACGCAGACCTGCTCCCTCCTGAGCGTGGACAAGCCTGAGCCTCGGCCCCGCAGATGCAGGGCCACAGCCAGCTGCCTCCCCCCCCTTGCATGGCCGTCCCACGGCTCCCGCCCCCGACACAACCAGCGATGTCACAGGCACAGCCGGCTCTCCGGCAGACCAGGGGTGAGCAACCCCGCCCTCTACCCACAGCTGCGCTTTACTCTCCCCCCTAAAAAGAGGATTGAGGATTACATTATTACTAGGATAATCTAGAATTTTTATTTTAAGAAAATATCTTACAAATTTCAGAAAATTTCTGAAGAATTTTATAGTTGTTTACAACACACAATAGTAAAAAAACACTGTTTTGAACAAGCTATTATGTCACTTCTAAGACATATATGACCTCTTTAAAATAAATATGCCCTGCATATCTTATCAGATTTGTGGTAAGAATCAAACGATTTAACTATACACATAAAATTATATCTGGAATATTCTAATTCCATGTGCAGCCCTAATGGAAGCAAAATCATACTTTCATTTGAAATGAGCATAGACTTTTCCCTAGCTTAGAAATCTATATTATGTTATGGAAATCTATGTTATGGAAAAGCAGCCTGCTGAAATTCCTTTATATTCTAACTAAAGGAAAAAATAATGGAAAGAATTCAGAGCAGCTTGTCTAAAACCAGGAGGTCACTCATACATACAGCCTCCGAGGTAGCATACAGAACAAATCTCTGTGATTCAGAAAAGCTCCCTCATTTCATTACAAATACAGAGCAGAGAGTTCCATTAGAATAATTGCTTGCATTACTTGAATATTTCCATTGCAAAAGTCATAGCTATGCCTACCAAGCTCTTTATTTTAATCTACTGAGTTTGGCCTAAATCCCAAATGAGACTACAGTGGAAAAACGAATGTATATTCTTGCCCTTATTATGCTCCTTAGCACAAAATATTTTTACATTTATAATGTTTTTAGAGAAAATAGCTGGAAATTTCAGCTGCCAGTTTACGGGCTCAGGACGGCTGGCAAAGGAGCATCTTTTAAAGCAGTAACTTTGTCCCAGGTTCTGCTCCCGGGTGTAACAGTGGCACCCCAACCCTGAACAGGAGAACACACACGTCTGCAGAGACTCGGCTATGGCTCTGGGGGCTCTCTATGGCCTTGACAAAGAAGGTCATTTTTCTTGATGCTAAACTAACTGGCCCAGATGGATATAATTAAGACCATAATTTGACGGAGGGAACTAATAAGCCTGAGTGATTTTACATTTCCCATTTGCAAAAACTAGAGCAAGAAAAGTATCGTATTCCAAATTATACTTAATTCATAGAGTGAAGGTGCTTATAAACTATAATCAAAAGGTCTCCTGGGTGGTTAAACACTGAAATGTTATCTCATCACCAATTGCAAAGGTTTTATGTGGAACTTGAGAAAATACTGCAACTTGCTTTAACGTTTTATTTTTTCAGTAAGAAATTGTTGTGTGCTTTCTATGTTTCATGTACTATGCTACTTCTTTGTGTATCATCTAACTTATTCCTCACTTAAACCCCTAAGATTGGGTATTACTCACATTATATGAATAAGAAAACTGAGGCTTAGCAATATAATTTTTTGCCCAAGTTCACACAGCTGGCAAATGGTAGAAGCGGCGAAAAGATAGTCTGGCTCCAAATCTCTTTCAAGTACACTTGTGGCTTCCAGTCTAGTGGAGTTTTGCAAAATGTCTGTGGTTATTCCATAAGTTTCAGTTATTCTTACTTTGAACATATTGGAGGTAAGTTTACTTGAAGTTAGAGAAAAATATTAAGTTATAGACTGTTTATCCAAATACTATTTCTTTCATCTCAAGCACATGGATGACTCAGATGAAACACTGTGGCACCTATGGAGGGTGCCTCCCAGCTCTCCTCCCGTGGACTTGCTGCTTAGCTGCAGGGCATGCAGCGAGCTGCCAGCCCCTGACTGCAGCCTCTTGGGGACCTGCTGAGCCCTGGAGCTGGTGGCGATGGTAGGGCACAACACAAGATACCTCTACAGGAAATCTTTGCTTTAGAAGCTCCCCATCGGCTCATGGAGGCTCTCAGAACTTTAATGAAGTCTGAAGCTCTTCCTACCCACTCTCCTTCCTTCCTGCTCACCTTTCACAGATGTCAGACCTGCATCACAGACTCCCTCTGCTACTGCTGATCCCCTTCCATTTTTCTTCCAACAGACATTGCCCTCAATATATCTCTTGTACTTCTAACTCAGTCTCAGTGTCTGCTTCCCAGAAGACCCAGCCCATACAACCACGAAAAGTATTATCACCCTGGGGACCCGACCAAACCTGTTATTAAAAAATAAAGAGTAATCCATCAACCAATATCTGCTCACATTGTCACATGTCAAGTGTTGCCATGGATTCCATGGGGAGACTAAGCGGATGCAAACAAGAGGCGTGTGCGCCTGTGACACAACACCCCGTCACTGCTATCAATGGGAGTACACTCATGTTAAGGAGTCTGGGAGGATTACCTTATGGTGATGTCACCACTTTTATTAAACTAAATACTGATCTATTGTTATTGCAGAAGAAGAAACCATACTTTTGGCACTCTTGGTAGCTTCCATGAGAGATTATTTAAATGTAGGAGGATCTATAAAGAAAGACGTAAATGCTAGGCTACTCAAAAAGCAGGCACGGAGGATTTCTATTCCCAGGTTTCCAAAACTCCCTCTTGATTTTTCATCTTTCCAGTATCCATCTGGTAAACTTAGGGTACAGTCTCCCTTAAGAAGAAGGAGACAAAAATTATAGGTGAACACCAACACACACACACATCAGCCTCCTCTGGTAACTTGTTAGTCTACTGTTTGCCCAACTGAATTAATCTGTGCAAGAAATGTATGCTGCTTATGACAAAAAGCATTAGTGTTCTTATAGGATTTTCCCCCTAGAGTTAGCCATTCATTCAACAAATATTTACCAAGCATCAACTCAGAGCCAGTCACCATGTCAGCAAGTGAGACTAAAAAGATAAACCGTATATCACAGGGAACTATATTCAATATCTTGTAACATCCTATAATGGAAAAGAATCTGAAAAAGAATATATATATAAACATACACACACACACACACACACACACACACACACACTTATAACTGAATGTCTTTGCTGTACACCTGAAACATTGTAAATCAACTATGCTTCAACTTAAAAAAAAGTCATGGAAATCCAAAAAAAAAAAAAAAGTTTGAACCAGAAGGCATGGTCCACATACTCACTGAGCTTAAAGCCTAGCCCAGTGCTTTTCAAACTTTAACAGGCAGACAAACCACTGGGATTTTGCATCTTCTGATCTAGTAAGTCGAGGATGGGGTCTAAGGTTCTGCACTTCTTACAAGTCATCAGGATGGCAGTGATATGAGCCCAGAGACCATGCTTTAAGTAGCAAGGGGCCAGTTTACTGGCTCTCAGAGGCAAGGCCGTGACACACTCCTGTATGTGAATGTATCTCAGGGGTATCATCAAATGGGAATCAATGAATATTGTCAATACAATGGGAAACATATACTCTCACCAGGATACCTACTAGGTGGAATTTTGAGCTGAGATCAATGAAATGCAAGTGTATGATTTACTGAGTAAAAAAGAGGAGGTGAGACAATGAGGATGACATCAAGATGATACCAAAGAACGCTGGCGTTCCCGGAAGCAGGTACAAACGTGGCCTAGGAACACACCTACACAACCAGGGCACTGGCCCATGACCCTCATCAGTGACACAAAGCTAAATTTTAAGCATTAAAAAATTTTCCCCAAACCTGCTTTTTCTTAACCAGTAGTCACTTTCTAGCCCTCTTGAGTACACCACTAAAATTTCTCATCCAGGGCACCATAAACACACAAAGGCTAGTCTTGTTCAAAATGTGTAATCTCACAAGGAGGCCAAATGTATAACTAGAGGCCACATGTTCATAAGCAATTGCTTGTGCAAACTGTCAAATTATATCTTAAAATTGGGTTGTGAGGAGGTGGAAGGGAAAGGGAAAGTGGGGAGTTAATTTAATTCTAAGCTGTCTGCAGCCAGGAAAACAGGCCACATGGAGTTAAGCTGGGGAGAGGAGTTGGGTTTGGTCACTTTTCTAGATTCAAAAGAGAAAATTAATCTGAGATATAAGAAGAGTAAAGCCACTTTGATCTCTGCAACCCCACATGTCCAGGAGCAAAATGTAGTGAGAGAGAGCAGGCATCTTAAACTCATCTACAATTCTGTACTTAGCTGGCTAATCTTTAAGAGTAAGAAGAAAATTCCATTAATAATTTAAAGGAGCCATGCCAGAAAAAGAAAGCCAAACAAGTCAGGGGTTAGCAGGAAAGGATGGTCATGGTCAGCTGTGAAGTGGGGTGTGTAGGGTCATACTACACATCCATGGTTCATATGACATGCATTCTGACACATGGATGCCAACACACAGAACGGCAAGAGGAGTTCACGAAGACCCCGTCCTGCAGCCTCAGAGACGAGTCCAGCTGCGGAGCGTGAATGCTGACAACATCACAAACATTCTGAAGACAAACACGGGAAAATGGATCTTTAAAGAGCAAGTCAAACGCATATCACTGCTCACACACAGACATACTACTCTGAAACATGACAATCATTTTGGATATTTCTGTAGGTTTCCTATTTTTCTATTTTGATTTTTGTTTTTTTAAGAAGCAAGAGAGATAGAGAAGTCAGTGGAAAATGCTGTTAGTCATGAGTGACAAAAGGAATTAGATACTGCTGTAGCTCCTTGCCGGAAAGGTTTTGTTAGTGTTGTGGGTTTTTTTCCTGGAGATGTGTTATTTCGCTTGAAAAAAATGAAAGTTTGACAAGTGACTCTAGGGCTTATACTGAGGAGGCCCTCACTGCCATGAAACAGAACAGAAAGCCCCTTTACAAAGATCAGAGAGGACAAATTCAAATGCCTAATACAAATATCTAAATTAAAGTCTGGCCTAAACACCAAAGCAGAATATTTCAATCACTTCAACAAAAAATTAGCATATGAGTCAAAGACGCCCATGTGACTGGAAGTCGGCACTGTCCAGTATGGCTCTGTTCATTTCCTACAGCCTCTTAGCTTCCTCTGGGCATCGTGACGGTGCTCTCCAGGTGGTGGGTGCAGGAGCTCTGAGCACAGCCGTGAAGCTGCACACGTGGAAAACAATTTCATCAACTAAAGGAAAACCACACCACGGTACCTCCAACATGCCGTCTGGAGCACAGATTATGTGAGGTTTTAGTCTATCATATTTTGTATCTATGCCGCCTTACAGCCATGATGGATGCCTAGTTAATCTTCTGCTTAACTGATTCATTCCAAACCTGAATCATGCTAGGGCAAGCAAGGCCACTTAAAGATGCTCTCTGCTAGTGGTCCAGTGGTTAGGACTCCGTGCTTCCACTGCAGGGGGCATGGGGGGTCCGATCCCTGGTGGGAACTAGGATCTCGCATACTGCGTGGTGCGACCAGAAAAAAAAAAAAAAAAAAGAAAAGCTCTCTGCTCTACCAGCAGAGCCATTAGTTCAATAAGTACTGTATAATTTATGCTTAGCTAAGGAGTGGACTGTGGCATCACATACAGCTTTCCCAGGTGAGAACATTACTTTGAGAGGTCCATGGGTACTGATTTTCTTTGTAAATAACGGATGTTCTGAGGACTGAGTTTCCTCTTATTTCTATTATGCCCGCTTAGGACACAATGGTGAAGTAGCTGATGGGGCAGGTGTTATTTTGCATCCACTTCAATTTTTCAAATTTCAGCCTGAGGTACCTACCCAGCTTATCACGTAGAAGCAGCACTCTGAATTATTAAATATGCCCCTGGGTGGGGAATCAGCACATCTTCACTTGATATTAGATTCATTCCAATTATGCTCTAGAGCTTGGAAAATTAGGGAGTGACTACAGGGGCCTATTCCTGGAGTAAATGTGAGAGTCAGTGGGAAACACAAATGTAACTCAGCAGAATCCATGACAAACACGACACAGAACCACCATCACTTTATATTCACCAGTCAAGTCTCTAAGACAGTTAGAGCTCTGGAAGTGGTGGGGCATCTGGAAACTTGCATGTGGCCATCTCTTCTCAGGGCTGACAAGCCAGGCAGCCCCATCAGTGTCTCTGTCTCAGGTGGTTTGGATCCTGGGCTGTCACGTTCTGTTCCATTAGGCTCAGGCTGCTTTTGCGGGTCCTGGGTCTGGGGTCCTCTTAGACCTTCTGGTACAGCCCCCAACCACACCCATGTGAGCCCTGCCAGCAACAAGCCTGGGAGAGGAGCCAAGAGGTCTCAGCCCCTCGTGCGCTCGCCTCCAGAGAGAAGACCCCAGGCTATTAGCACTCCTGTGGGAAACAAGGGTGCTCGGTTGACATGAGAAGAAAACCCCACCACCACTTTCTGGACTAAGGGCTTTGTGTCCCAAATGACATCCCAAGACCGCCTGGCTGCCTTCAGCTCCACAGCTTCACGCAGTCTCTCAGCTATTTATTGGCTAAAACGCAGGCTCATAGGCATTTCTCACGTTTTCTTTTTCCTTTCTTTTTTTTTCTGGATATTTTAACAATTTTTTTTAAATTCATCAACTTTATTGAGGTATAATTTATGGACAATAAAATGCACTCATTTAAAGTATAGTGTCCAATAAGTTTTGACAAATATACACATCTGCGTAACCACCACCACAAGAGGCTCCTTGTGCACTTTTGTTGGAGTCAACTTCCAACACCACGATCCCCAGGCAACCACTGCCTCATTTCCATCACTAGAGACAAGTGCTGCTAGTTCCCGATCTTCACAGAAATGGAATCATCCCATAGAAATTTTTTTGCTTGTGACTTCTTCCGCTCAGCACCCTGTTCTGATATTCACCCACACTTATGTGTATCGACAGTTTGCTTCTTTTCACTGCCGAGTATTACACTGTATGGATAAACTACAAGTTTGTGTATCCGCTCACCTGCTGATTGACACTTGACTTGTTTCTACTTTTTGGTACTATTAATACAACTGCTAAGAACATTTGTGTTTAGATCTTCTTGTAGATATGCTTTCATTTCTCTTGGTAACTAGAAGTGGAACTGCAGTAGTAAACATTTTCTTTTTTTTTAATTAAAACAACAAAAATACATCATTGTCTGAGTTCAAATCACCTTATTTCCACTTAGACATTGAAAGGAAAGAGATGGCACCATAAGTCATAGGTCAGCCCACAACTGAAAGGGCATGAGGGCTTCCTATGGGCAAGCAGAGTACGACCCCCTGAGGTCCCACCTTTCTCTGAGCACAGCGAGGGGGCTCAGGACTCGCCAAGGAGTGGCTTAAAAGGAAATCAAGTGACAGCTGGTCAGGCTCTGGGTGGGCAGCCGAGACCGACACCAGTGCAGCCTCCACATCACGAGAGCCATGCTCTGGGTGCGTCTGGGCCCCCGCGTCCCAACCTACTCCAGCTTTGCAAGAAATGCTATTCTGAAACTCAGCTGTGAGCTGCTGAAAATAAGGCTAGAGTGTAATGAAGTTCCTGACAAAAATTAATGTGCGAGAAACCATCAGCATTACGTATAAGGAGTTAAACAAGGATCATTTCTTCCATGTTCCAGTCATGCTTTCTCATTTGATTATAATGGTTATCCATGACTTCAGCTAGATTAAGTCAGCTCTAGTCAGCTAAATGCTTACCAGATGTAAATAATGCCTCACCCTGTCTTGTTTCTCTGGAACGCACCCCTCAATCCCAGAGGGAATTTCCCAACGCAACACCAAAGACTGATTAAACATTTGGTGTAGAAGCCTAAAAAAATGGTTGTGTAACTTTATTTTACATAGACGAGCTAGATAAAAAATAAATAAAAACTTCCTCTGGGTGCTGAGAGTTTGGAGTCAAATCTTCCAAAAGGCAAAGAGAACGGGGGAAATAATTAACTACTTCAGAGTTCAACGAATTACAGTCTCCTCTCTCAGTTTCACCATTAAGCTGAGGGCACTAATCATCTTGCAGTTGCCCACCATCCAACCCATCATCGACCCCAAGGCTACATGTTCATAGTTCTCCATAGTCTCCCTTGTCAATTTAATATTTAAGAAAGAATAGAAATTAGAAAACATGAATTTACAGAGAGGAAAAAATAAGGGGAATGTTCAAAGTATTTCACAAGGCATTTGGCACAACTAAAACTACCACATGTTTTTTGGCTCTCACAGCTTATAATGGGGATCTAAGCAGTGTTGCCTTACGTCGGGAACAAGGTGGGCAAAGGAATGGACTGGCCCATTTCCAGTGTGGCTGGTAACTCAGCACATGGTCTGCCACACTGAAACCTCCTGACAGAAGACCAAGCGCGAGGTAAGGAGGATGCCAGCCTGAGAGTCCCGGGAGCTCTCTGGTTAGCACTAGCTTAGGAGTAACCTGCACTAGAAAGCAGGAACTTTAGAGTCCCTGAGCAAACTTCTTACTGTCTTTGCCTTCTCGTCTGTGAAATGAGTAGTAAGTACACTTTCCTATCTGAAATCCAGAGGCTGGGCCCAGGCCTCTTGATCCTAGACCAGCCACTCAACACCATGTCTTGGGGCTTCCTCTTTCTAGCTGGTGATGGCCCTCCAGCGGCACACAGGCCGTCTGTATCAGTGCCACTCAATGGCCTGCCTAACCCTTGGTTTTATAGTCTTGGAAAAAAGGCCCAGGGAATAGTTCTACACTTCCAAATTTTACCTTTGGAAAATAACAAATAATGTATTAAAGAAATACATGAAAAGAATCTAGACGCAAATGCATCTGTACACATATTTGTCTGCCAATAAAACCCGTTACCAGGTGGCTTCCAAAACACCATTTCAAAAGTTGGCAAATGGCAACCTGAAGAGCTTCAGGTTGTAGTCTCCCCATAGCTGAAGGAGACAGCACAAGCTCCAACAGCTCCATCAGGAAGACATCAAATGCAAATTTGGGCTGAGATGACCAGCCAATCCAAGTCTCACGACCTCCATTCTTTGGAAAGAGAACTCAGCTACTGCCAAAGAGAGTTGCAGCCACAAGGATGCACCTCGAGACCTTCAACCACAGGAGCGTGAGGCTACCACTCCCCCCACCCCCGCCCCAGGGCCATCGCAGCAGGGATACTGAGGCCCCTGACAGCTGAGGCTCCTGGTCTGCCAGTTCTCTCAGCCTTTCCCAGCTCCTTTCCTAACTCCTTTTATGCAGACATTTCCCCTAATAACATCCTTGCACTTTTAGTCTCATCTTGGCATCTGCTTCTCAGAGGTCCAGATAACAAATCATTCACCCACACATCCATTCACTAAGGAATGTTCGCTGAGTGCCTGCGATGTTCCGGGCACTTGTCCACGGCCCTGGGGAGAGGGTACAGGACTGCGAGGCCCCACGTTCCCAGCCCTTCCCCTCGGGCTCATGAACTGCTTCCCTCTCTCTGGCTTTTACCATGTGCTGGGCATGGGGCTGAGAGCACGTCACAGGCCTCAGCTCATTTGTTTTATTCTTGTTTCGTGGTTAAGGAAACTGAGACCTAAACAGATTGTTGCCAGGGGCTTCCCTGACAGGGCCAGCTCTTTTACCCTAAAACTCATGCTTTTCACCATTAGGCTACAACATTTCTCCCCAGTTTGGCTGACAGCTCTGAGCACTTTTTTTCTGGTTCATGAGGGCCAGGGATGCCACTTACTGAGGGAACCAGTACTTCCCAGCATTCACAGTCTTACACAGGTTAGTGGTGATGCTGTTTAACCCATGCAGAAGGGGAGGTACCTCGTCCAGCGTGAGTTTCCAGCTCATCTTCACTATGACAAAGAAGACAGGAGAGGATGGATAAAGCCCTCGGCTTCTCTGCTTTTCACCATCACAGCCCAGCTCTGGCAAACTGACAGGAGGTGGCCACATACACCCAGGCTTCTCACGGAGGCTGGCCAGGCCCACCGAGAGTCAGCCTCACCAATGCACACGTCATCCAAGAGCAGCCTCTGAACACTGGTGCAAACTCATACCGTGATCTCCAAGGTCAGCTACAGTGTCCTGTACACTTGACCCGAGTGTGCCGAGGTCCAGGGAAGGAACGGGCTGAGGCTCAGGCAGGTTCTCTGATGCTGGGTCGTCAAACTCCTTGCGAAAGGTAATGAACAACTCATGAGAAGCTGACTGGAGGAAACAGCTTTACCACAAATGAAACAACATTCTTGTTTAGAAGACGATTGAGAAACAAAAGCCTACCCAACCCTCTCCCTTAAACATGATGACATTTTCAAATCTCAAGAAGGCAGCTTGGGATGAGAGAAACAGTCCTGAATTAACTCAGCAGGTGACCTTAGGCAAAGCATGTAACCTCCCTAAGCCTGAGTGTCAGGGTCACAGTGAGGCTGAGACGGGCGGGATGCCCAGGGCGCACACGGAAGGAGGGGCTGACTTACAGCGATCCGCAGCTGAGAAAGAGCATCTCCTTCTGTCGTGCACCAAGGCCTCACACTCACCTCACCCTGGTCCAGACCCACTTAGCGTCCTCACTCAAGACTAGAGGTGCTGACTTCAATAATGCCCAAGTTCTCTTCCAGCTTTAAAAGCTCTGTGATTCTATGAATTTCAGCATCCTAAAAGAAAGAGATCTAAGAGGTGACATGAAAGAGTTTACACTTCAAAAAAATAAAAGTTAAACTTCTCAAATATATCAATAGGTATTTCAGCTAATCACTATGTGTGTGTGTGTGTGTATGTGTGTTCGCCACCCAGAGCTAATGCTGAATTGACCTGTTTTCCTTGATAAGTGGCTTTCATGGAGAACTATTCCAAGAGTGTCTTCTTACCAAAAGGAGAAAGTTCAAACTAATCTTAAATAAATAAGTAAAACATAGCTGTGTTACACTGTGATATGGCATCTGGAGAAATACAGTCAAAATATTTTTAAGAAGTCCATTTTTTGTACTATATAATTGTTGCAGGAGGTGAAACTGGCTCCAGATTTCAAAGGATCACTGATGGTGCAAAAAACAGAGACTGCGGGAAACATGCGTTTGCGTGTGCTTCAGAAATTATTTGAGAACAAGTATTTGGACTCTCAATTGACTTTGCCTTCCTGAAGTGCTCTTTGAAGAGAACAGACAGAATTGTTATCAGTGCTACTTTTAGAAGGAGCGGGAATCATCTGCTCTTTGATCTCTAGGATGATTCCACATTTGGAGGCCTGATCTGCCACACACTTCACAGAAACCATCACACCTGCATACGCCCCAGGATAAAAGAAAGGCTGGGCTTAGCGTGTGCATTGTGGTATCTAGCTGTTTTAAGCTACCATCCTTTAAAGAAATGGTGCTCATAGGATTCCACAGTCAACCACGCTTCAAGATTTCAAAGCCCAAATTCAGCGGAGCAGAAAATGCCTGCCAGAGTAAAAGGCCCTGTCAGTCAGGATCTGAAAAACAAAGCAAGTCACTCTCCTAACGCCTCAAAGAATGTTTATAACATTTAAGAGGTGACACAGCCAGCCTTTCTCTCCCCGAAATTTCATTCTATCTCCTACCACTACTTTTGAAATATAATGAGGTTTGCTTCAGCTGGGCAGACAGAAGGAAGAGGACTAGAGAACAGAGCCTCAGCGAGAGGAGGAAGAAATTCAACCACACATGCGCATCCGGGCAAAGAGGGCATGTGTGCCTCTTCTTTCCCTCTCTCCTCTTGCATCTGATTAATCTAGCTTATTTCTCACATCACATTTCATCCTTTCCAGCTCACTGATGCCTTTCCATGAGATGTCTGGGCCCTTCAGTCCATCTGCAAAGCGTCAGCTCCCCCTCCCTGGTTCTCTGAGTATATCACACTGGCTTCACTCTGGTGCCTATGAATGTGATCAGACTGGCCTCCTCTCTGCCTGGCCTCCTCTCTCCATCCCCCGCCTTTCCCTCAGGCTGCCCCTCCTTCTCTTCCATTCCCATTAAATGCTCTTTTTTCCTAAAGGGGTTATAAGAAGGTCCATTCTTAATGGCTTTTCTAGATCCTCCTTCATCTGAAGATGCTTTCAAGAACCCCAGTTTATGTTTATTACTAATCATAGTGATCCTGGCCTAGCAGCATCAGAATCACCAGGGAGTTTGTTAGAAATGCAGCATCCCAGGCTTCACCCCAGACCAGCCAAATCAGAATCTGCATTTCAACAAGTCCAACAGGTGATTCAGGTGCATTTTGAAGTTTGAGAAGCATTGCTAGAAGCCATAAGAATTTGGAGGAGGGCCAGTCGACTGTGAACCTGAGAGGTCAAAGAGGGTTCTCCTGAAGAGGTGGTGACATCTGAAAGAGAGAAAGTGGGATGCTACCGATGGGTCAGAAGGAAATGACTGACATAACTGCACAAAGAAGGATGAGAAACCTGGGATGCTGAGCGACCCTCCGCACTGGACAGAATCAGCCTGAGGAGGGTCTTCTCCTCAAGAGCCAGGGGCTGCCTGGAGTACTTCCTACCCCCATCAATATGCAACTTAGGAAATTTGCTTCTGCAAAGCTCAGGACCAAAGATGTTGGTGATACTGAATCTTAGATGACCAAAAAATGAACCACCATCTCTGCCCAAGACAGCCGCAGGCACCTCCCTCCTGCCTTTGCTTCCTGCTGATGGATGGAGACGGAATTGGGAGAAACTAGGCAGACACTGTGGAGGTTATGAATTGGGACTTCATAAAAATCTCTGTGAAGTCCTCACTTTCCTCATTTGAACTGGGCCGAGATCTGGACTCCTGTGTTCTATAGGATAATATAGAGCTAATAAAATCTTAAGTTACTTTAGGAACTCCCAAGGGCCCTGATTTATAGGAGGGACAGGACCTCATGTAGTGTAGTTGCTTCACACTAACAAAAATCATATCAGAAATTAAAAAGAACACAAAAATGATTATTTTGAAAGCCAAGGAAGAAAGGCAAAGAAGTTAAGTAAGTTATCAGACACTAAAATGTAAGATCATACTTGAAACGACATATTTATTTGCCATATGCTAACGTCAAGAATAAAGTTATTGAGGCTTTATAAAACAAAATATTACCATGTCTGTACTTCTCAATTTCCAATCTCTGGGGGTAAAATCCCTTAAAAGCAGAGGAACCTGAGCATTCCAGAGAAAAAAGTCCTGGTTTCTATCAGCTGATTAAACAAGTATTTTACACATATTAACAAATGCAGAATTCTTCTTGCCACGCCAGGCTCCTGGTGAGGATGTGCAGGAACATGCAGCCTCAGTCCTGAGGGGAAGATGGTCTGCCTCCACAAGCCATCATTTCCAGGCCTTGAATGTGTCTGGGGAGCTGAAGGAGGGCACTCAGTGTTTGCAGGGAGCTTGGTGGCATCAAGACCCTTCCTTGAGTAGGGGTGCAACACTGCTGCCCCTCAGCTGGCGATTTCTCCGCTCGCAGCTTCTGTGAGCAGGAACCATCCCTCCCCCACATCTCTGAGGCCGGCTTCCCTGGGAGTGGGAGATAGTGGAGAACGGGGGTTGGGGTGGAACAGTGCCAGCACCCCCTCACCCTCTGCTAAAGGGTCCAATGGGCCTTTAATGTCAGAGAAGGCTGGGACCCCATCTGTTCCAGCTTTGGGTTTTCAGAACTCTAAAGCACTGACAACCGCTAAGTAGTCGAGAAAGGTGGATCCAGTCAGAGGGAGGCAGAAAACAAGGTTCCCAGGCTCTGCCTTGTCTGTGAGTGAGCTCTGCCAGGGTCTCCCGCACATCCCAGGGTGCAGAGCTCTGGGATTACTGAGCTACAGTAGAATGAGTGTCCCCAGACCTCAGGGATCATCCCCACAGCCTCGGGGGGCTTGGTTCTTCCTGCGAAAGGAATCTCCCTCAGCTGCAGGGATTGCCAAAGAACAAATAACCAGGATTTGAGGCAATAAAGTTCTCCATAAAAATGACTTCTTCCCAAGTTGCTTTTATCAAAAGAGCTAGGAGGTTAGTGTTGATGTCTATTATCCAAATACAACCCTGAAGAAAGACTACCTCAAGTATGAAAGCCCACACCAAGGCCAGTGAAGACAGTTTTAACCATCAGAGGATCATACCTGCTATTCAAGGGCATGGGATGCAGAGGACACGAATCTGGGGTGCACATCATGTGACTCTGCAAGCCCATTTATTGCCGGATATCTGGGGTAAATCCCCAAAGTTTGAACGGGGTTATTAACACAACGCATGATGACACGGATGGGAGACAGAAAATAAAGAGGGAAAGAATGAAAAATAAGACAGGAGAACAACAATGGACTAAAGAAGTAAAGCAACAATAGCATGGCTGAAATTCAAAATTAGCTAGACGCACATTTGTTCTGCAGAGTCATATGTTTAACTCCCCAGTTGTTCACTCAGTGCTGATTAAGCCATCCTTACACAGCGGGCACTCGCTGCAGCCGCTCTGAGTTAGCGTCATCACGACCTGTGGGCCTACATCCGAAGACAAATCCCAGTGCATCCTGCAATTGGGCAACGTTGGTCTGGATGCTGTTTTTCCCTACCCTGTCCCTTTTCCTACCCAACTGGCCCCATGAATCTGAAGAATCTGAGGCAAGAAAAGGTCTTTTGTAAAATTTAAAACAGAAGCACACTTTGTAAAATTTAAAACAGAAGCACACTCACGTGGAGCACATCCACTGTCAGCTGCTGGAAGTTTCGAGATCTCAGCTCTTGCATTCGTTTGTTGTTTTCTTCATATTTTTCTTCCACAAGCTTTCTGCATAAAGTGAACAGAGAAAAAAGAGTTGCAGTTTGCTAAAACCACATCTCCCTTACACAAGTAAGTGTGATCCCTGTTTCAACAGGCAGACTGGGGTGTCGGGAAGCCAGGCCTGCAGTCTCTTCCCTGATCCAGTGAGCGCGGTGCAGCCCCCACTAGATCCTCTAAAGCACGCAGGATGCCGGCTCCCTGCTCACCCTCAGAAGCCAGGACTCAGCGGAGGAGGGAGGTGCCATCCCTGTGTGCGCTAGGCCTGTGCTGACAGGGGTGTGTCTCCCATGCTCGGTAGAGAGCCCAACACATAGCAATAACTAGGTAACAAACCCGTAGACTTGGAAAACAGACCTGCATTTCAAAGAATTTATGGAAAAGAATATAAGAGCCACTGTGAAGGGGAATTTTTCTCAGACATTTTCTGTTTCCTC
Organism: Hippopotamus amphibius kiboko; assembly: GCF_030028045.1. NCBI lineage: Eukaryota > Metazoa > Chordata > Mammalia > Artiodactyla > Hippopotamidae > Hippopotamus > Hippopotamus amphibius. The sequence goes on from NC_080191.1 coordinate 101,343,624, forward strand.
TACAACAGGAGAGTTGGGTTTAGTAGACCTGCTACTAAACTGGAGGAAAGATTTGAGTTCTTGTGATTACTCGTGTGCTAATTTATACTTATATTTCCTGAAAAATCACTGAACATCCCTGTAGTCAAATTTTCATGTCTATAAAGTGGGTACATTATAACCCTCATGACAATGAAGTTGTTTTCTAGCTAAAACACATGACCTTTCTCAAATCCTAGAAGCAATAATCAAAACAACTCCGATGCAATTCATTCATAAAATCAAGAACAAATTTTATTGAAAAACCACTACCTTTAATAACAAAAATATTAAATGTCATGAGGAAGATCTATGACATTTTTGCATATTAAAAACAGTTTTAATCTGAAAAATAATTTGTAATGTCCAAGTTATTAAATTGCCTGTTGGAGATTCAATTTTCTTTTCACCCTCAACCAATGACATGAACCATGATACCCTGGAAATATCACCATTCCTGAGATATTAGAAATAGATCTGAGACTATGAGTTGATGCAACAGTTCAAACAACTTTCGTGAATATATTTTTTCAGCAAAGTCCACACTTAGTGGTGTACTGGTTGTACATATCTTCCAACTGAACACTGAATGAAATCACATTGGCACCTTGAAAGTGGTCATCGTGGGAGTATTTACAACACAGAATCAGCGAACAAATTAGTAGCTACTCCTCCAGTCCCCACAAGCCCAGAGGGGGCTGTAAAACATTCACCAGCACACACTACCCATGAAGCACTTCGACAGAAATCTTTTCCCACATTTATTAAAGCAAACGTGTGTTAAGGGAAAATTGTCTCTCAGGTCCTTACTTGGTCCATCATGATACTCTCTGTAAGTACAAGGACACCTCGAATCATTTTTCAGATACATTAACTAGGTCACAAAATAGACAGATTTGAGTTTCAGGTCTTTTTTTGTCTCTCTAGTTCCTGGTTGGGGCTTCTAAGTCACCAAAAAATTGGCAGCGGAAGAAAGAAGAAAAATTAGGAAATTGGGTCACATAACTACTGAAAAATCAGTCTTTGAGAAATTGGGAGCCTGGGGCTCTTTGGAACCCCCTTTTCATGTGTAAACTCTAAACACTAGTGATCTCTTACACCAGCAGCACTGCCCTGGGCACAGACTGAGAAGAGCTTCACTTGTTTCCAGTCTCCTTTCTAGGGCCAGCAACTTCCTGCAAGTACACTCTTCTCCCTGCAGAGCAGCGAGGGCTCTGGCAAACACCTGGGGAGTGTGGACAGAACAGTGAGGCCATCTCACCACCCTCTCAAGGTGTCAGCAACAAGGAAGCTTCGTCTGGAAGCTGACTCGTATTTTCATTCCTAATAACCTCCCTGATATTCAATCCTTCTTTCCACACCAGACTGAAAGCCTGATATTAATAGTTGCCTGGCATCCAATAACCACCTACAGCTCGATAACCATCTTTTGAGGGAATGAGTGAATGAATAAACTGATAAATATCCAATGGGAATGTGCATTTTGATTTCTTGTTGTGGTTTTTTCTTTTCTTCAGCGAATTCCTCTAGAGCCCTGGGAGGCGGCCCAGGGCACTGAGGGAAGGTCACTCACTTCAGCTTCTCGGCCTCCTCATCAGCTGCCTGGACTTTCCTCAGCCGCATCTTCTCTCGCGGTGTCATCTTCTGCACCTCAGACAGCGCCCGCAGGGTCTGTAGGTGGATCTTTTTTTGCCTATAGATAATAGAAATTCTCACATGCAACCCATCCCAAACATGCTCAGAAAAATTAAACAAGTATTTCACAGAAGTATCATTACGCTACTGAGAAGAGAAAAGCATCTCGAGACATGCCAAGCAAAAACTAATAAACTCTGGGTAGGTAATTAGCCAAGCAGGACTGTGGTTAATTGGCAATATTTTTCAAATTAGATTTTTGTTTAAAAGCAAATTACGTACTTTCCAAATTTCTGCTCATTTTGTTGCCTGTGACTGGTTTTCATAGTGTAAGACAAATTAGGATCTTGGCCATTAATGAGTAAATAGACTATTTACTCCATTAAGGGGTAAACAGACTAATTCAACCATGCGGGTAGGACACAATTTTGAAATTTAGGCAGAGTTTGAATCCCATCTCTACTACTCATTAGTTCTGTAGCCTTGGGCAAGTTAACCTGTCTGAACGTCAGTTTTCTCATCCATAAAGACTGGGCTCTCATGCGTGTTATATGAGGTAATGTACATACAGTACCTGACACATAACAGTATCCCCAAATGGTAGTATTATACTGTCTAAATGTTGCTGAATGCGCCTTATCTCTGGGCTTCATTCGTAGGGAGTTTCATGGCAGCGTGGCATAGTGATTAACTGCACGGTTAAGAACATTCTCTAGGTTCAAATCCTAGCTCCCAGGCTATATGCTATATGCCTTGGGGCAAGTAACTTCACCTCTCTATGATCATTTAAATAATAATAGTACTTACTTAATAGGGTTGTTGTGAGTTTAAATGAGTTAATTCATTTAAAGAGCTTATAACAGAGCAAATCATATGGTCATGATCCCTGAAAATGTTATTCAAGAGCCTCTTTCTTCAGTTACAGAAATGTGCTGATATTAATCATGTATCGAAAGGTCTGCAACCACATTCTCATGGCATTTGCTTCTGTGCCTGGCTTGGTTAGGGCCCAATAGTGGAATGCCTTTTGCACTCAACTCCCTCCTTGAGAAACACTCTGAGGAAATTGTAACGACCACTGTAGGCAGTTCTCATCCCTCTGGAATACAGTGCAGACCAGAGCCTCCATGGGCCATGCGGTTTTCAGGAGCGCACATGCCTTGTAAGACCAAATAGAGCCCCTCAAAACAGAGTCATATATCTTGAAAATAGCAGTGACGATTTGAAATCAATATCTCATAACGTGAAAGACCACGCAAAGAATTGGATTTGAGCACACTGTAATTGAAAGCACAGTCAGGCAAACTGTTTCACAATTGCAGTGCAAAATGATAGCTAAAGTTTGTCCCATATTTTAAAAATAAGATATCTACTACTCTCACATATCTTGTTAATAAAATAAAATGAGAAGTTCCAGGCATTCTTGAAAAAATAGGTAGTAACCCCAGAGAACTTGGTTACAAGAACGATGCCTAAAGATTTTTCTTCTGAGGAACAGGATATTTTAACTGGAGATCATGCATTAAACAGAGACTGAATACCTTCAATGGACCAGTTCCCTCAGTTTGAAAGTGGAGATGGAAAACAAACATAGCACAGTAGTGAAACCACTGGACTGGGGGTTAGAGAAGCATATTTGTATAACTTGGCCTTGAAGATCAAGCTGATGAGGGCTATGGTTCTCACTCCCTGCTTTGCACAGCTCTGGGAGGGACTGTCATTTTCACCGGGTCCTGACAAAATTAGAGTTCCTTCAGCAAAATTATAGATTTGGTCTTATCAGTGGTGTCCCCTGGAGTTATGCAATACATAGCCTGCACAGCTGCACGTGGCTGTTCTGACGTAACCTAGTATTCCAGGCTCTTGTAAGTTCTGGCATGGAAATTTTGAATGAGGTAGGAGAGAGAAATGAGACCAAGAAAGAATTATGGCTCTTTGTGAAACATACATTCTCTAGTTCTTATGTCCATCTCAAGAAAGTAAATTTTGGCTTATTTTCAATTGTCCCAGGACTCTACAATGTCAACTTTCCAATACTCTGCCACTTCCTGTTAAACAAACATGTGAAAGCCATTTCTGCTTAATCTGAATGTTCATTAGCATAAATATCACTAAACGTTTGAGAGATGAATTTCTCTATATACTTACAATGCAACTGCAGAGCTACCCTGCAGATCTGTAAGCTGTGCAGAGGTTTAAACTTTTATAATTTCAATTTGCTACCACCTGGGGTGAAGGGCTTTGGAACGTCATGTTATTGAAGCTCCTTAATTTCTTGGCGAGACAAAGTGAATTCTAGGATACTCCATGCAGTCAGCTTAGCACTAATAGATTTTTTAAGACAAATGCATATAACATTTACACTCAATGGGCTTTTATAAAAACAAAGCAATTACTTACATAGCATTAATTATATAAGCTGCCTCCTTTTGACAATTCAAATTCTTGTCTTTCAGGGTCATTTCTGAATATCCGCACATCAGGTGCTGAAAAAAAGAACAGCTGTAACACACCTTAAGGACTCCTCATCAGGGATGAAGAGACATAAAATGACTGGGGGCCTTTTCTGATGTGTAGTACTATTGACCATGTCTAAGGCTTGAAATCAAACCCACTGGTAACATTTTTTCTTCTGTGAAGGATTTAAAACATTAAACAGCAGCTCCTGTGCGGTCAGGCTCCTGCCCACCTCTCATCCTGCTCTGCCTGCTCTCTCGCTCTTGGTCACCCAGCCACAGGGAGGCCTTCCCTCAGCTCCAAGAACACACAGCTCTCTCCCACCTCAGGGCCTGTAACAGATGATGTCTCCACTCCCAGTGAAACCGAGGAGGACCCTGTGGGGCTCCTGGGCACGGAAGCCTTTCTGTGTCGCTGTTTCTTGTTTGTAGGAAATAGGCTTCATTCAGCCTCCATGACCTTCCCTGAGTTCCAACAGGCAAGTTCAAATAGTTGCTAATCAGGGAGGGGAGGGGATGCAGAGACCAGGGAGGAGCAGCTAAGAAACAATAGGGTAGTCTTGGGGCAGGTCCTGGTTCCCCCTCAAGGGACACATAACAATGTCTTTGAGCTCTTCAGCAGAACGAAAACCCCTAATAAATGGAAGATGTTAACTACTTGATGAAGCATTCTTCATTCTGGAGAAAAGGTCACAGTTCCATAACCTCAAGAAGCACAGAAGCTCATCATGAGACTACCTGAGGCCAGATTAAAGGAGTGCAGGCCCTGCACACACCCTGATCCTTATCAGTAAGGCCCCTCCCCACCCTTGAACTATTGCTTTAAAACTCCTCACCAAATCCCCCTGGGCTGGAATACACAGTTTTGAAGGCACCAGTCCTCTGTGTACCCCTTTGCCTGACAAAGCAATAATGTTATTCTTTTCTACTTCACCCAAAACTTTGTCTCCAAGATTCAATTCAGCACCAGTGCAGAGAGGCTGAGTTTCAGCATCACCAGCGCCAGGACTAGGGTGCCACAAGCAAGGCACTCACCACAGGTGCAAATGTAAGGGGCACAAAAAACTAACTAACCAAGATAAATACTATTTTTTTTTTTTTTTATGGCGCACGGGCTTAGTTGCTCTGTGGCATGTGGAATCTTCCCAGGGCAGGGCTCGAACCCATGTCTCCTCTTGGCAGGCGGATTCTTTACCACTGCGCCACCTAGGAAGTCCGATAAATACTATTTTAATGCAGTATTATTAAAAAAAAAACAACATTAATGACAAAAAGCCTTGGAGAATACAATACCAAAAGTTTAAAAAGCAACAAGACCCAGTCCTAAATTGCACCATTTCACCTCGCTTTCTTACCAAGCTGAACTTAGGTCCACTCATCAGCAAAGCCAATTTACTGATACCAGGTTGTGGGGAAGGCAAGGACAGCATTTACTGCAGGGTGCCAAGCAAGGAGAATGTACAGCTAATGTTCAAAAGACCCGAACCCCCTGATAGCTTTCAGGGAAGGGTTTTTAAAGGCAACATTTGGAGTTAGGGTTGCAGCCCATGGACTTTCTTCAGATTGGTTGGTGGTGAGGTAACAGGGTGGTGTTTTGGGAATCTTAATCACCAACCTCTGGTTCCAACCAGTCTGGGGTCTACATGCTGATTGTCCTCATACAGCCACCACCTGGACAGGGGTTTTAGTTTTTGCAAAACAACCCAAATGTATGCGTTACTGAGTCCAAGCTCACTCTGCTCACCGCACGATAGGCCAATGAATCGGACACGAGGTGCTGAGGCAAGGAATGTGACTTTATTTGGAAAGAAGGTAGACAGAGATGGCAGACTAGTGTCTCTGAAAAAACCATCTTATTGGGGTCCGTATGCCAGTTTGTTTTACAGAATTAGAGAGGGAGAGGTGGTGAGGAAGTCAAGTGAAAGGGCCATCAGTCTTGCAAAAGATCTCAGGGAATGACGAGCCTCCGTGAGGGGATATGTTAATTTCAGCCATTCACACAGGTGGGCAGGGCAGACTGTCTGCCTTGTGAGTCAAACAGAGGCACTTTACTTTAACATTCAGGCAGAGGGGCAGTGTTCCCTGAGGCAGGCTATCATGTATGATTATAATAAAAGCAACAAAAAGCAAAGGTTATAGTCCAAGAAACAGATCCAACATGGAGTCTGATTTAGCTCTTCCTGGTTACATATGCACTAGGTTATTATGTATATCCCTTGGGGAGGAACTAGGACTCTTTTATCACGGAACTATTGTTTAGGCTGTCATTACTTTTCTTGCTTGACTGCTTTTCTTTTCTTTCTGCATTCCCTCACTTCTCTAATTAGTAACTGCTCCAGTCTGCTTTTTGGAATGCAGGGAAAGCCTAGGAAACTAAAGCCCTTTTCTACAAACAGGAAACGGTGGACATGGAGGGACCTGCATACACAGGAAGGCACTGCAGGGTCCTACTTGGTTTTAGCTCCACTTTAATCCTAGCCCTGTTGGATCCTGTCCTCAAACTTTTGATATTTTGTTACTATGGACTTTTTTTAAGCATTACTTTGGATTTTTTTTTTAAAGAATTGCATTACAACATTATTTATCTCGATTACCAATTTTTTGGAGTCCCCTTTAATTTTGTACCAGGGAAAATGCCTCACTTGTCTCACCCTAGTGCCCAGGGATCTATTGGATGCCTTTGACTCTTTTGTTTGTTTGTTTGCTTGCTCACACCCTTCACTGTGGTTTTGATCCCAACAGCCAGGCTCTTTTCAGAGGTCTGCCCTCAGGCAAGTGGACAGGTATACCCTTCCAGAGCTGACAGCACCAGGGAGCTCCCACCACCTCCCCCTGTCCTGCTTATCCCACATCTTTAGGGCTTCCCCTCCAGGGCACGTCACCTAAGTCAGAGTTTTGTACCACCCACTCCCTGTGATCCCAACACTCTCCCTCAGGCTCTTTGTAGGGCACTGCTTTTCACCTCCTCACTGGTGTCGCAATGTCACCTGCTCCTTCTCTGACCACCAAAGCCCTTCCCTTCCCTTATTTCACAGCATCCTGTTTTCTTTCTTCCTAGTGCTTCTGATTGTTTACAATTATTTTATCTACTTGCTTACTTTTTCTTGGTTATTGGGTCCTCTTACTAGCAGTCAAACTTCAAAAGGACAGGAGCCATATCTGTTCCCGCCATTTTGGCACCCCTCACACCCGCCCCACCCAGTGTCTGCACAGTGCCAGGCGCTCAACCAATGAGTGCACATCAAGTCAGCACCCTCGTTTCCTGTGGGCCGAGAACTGGAAGCTGATGAAAAGGTGTGCCCGTTGTGAAGGTGAATGACTGATCCGCAGGTCCACTTAAAACTATTCATAAAATTAAAGGAAATCTGCCTGAGGGATTTGTATAGTAAAAGCCTATAAAGTCTGAAAAAAAAATTCTGAGAGGATATCTGCTTTTTCTTATCATTGAAGGCAGATTCTCTGCATCACAATTTCTAATCTACAGGAAAACAAAATAAACTCAGCTAATCAATAAAAAAGATACAAATTAGGATACAAAATAAAGGAGTGGAATAGTAAAGGCCCAATGAAATCCCCAGATTTTGTATCATTAGTAGTCCATTCTTGCACTAGCAGGGATGCACTTACAAAGTGTAGAGGTAAGATTTGTGAGCCAAGAGCTCTAAAGGTAGATGTTGTAGTTAGGCAGAAAATCACAATCCTCGCTTCTCACACCTGGGGCAACAGGGAACGGGAGTTCACACACCTTCTTTGGCAAAGAGATTGTCTACTAATAATTTCTCCCCGCTTAAAAATACAATCCTGTTTCTCCTTTCTGAGTGTTCTTAATGCATCTTATTCCCACAGCCCATCTACAAGTCCTAGAAGGTATATAAATGTTAATGTGTGCTTCCTGATATCCCCTTCATTTTAAATACCTGTAGTTGTTCATCGATGTAAGGAATTTTTAAAATTTCTAGAGCAGATGGTCTCAAAGAAGGACTCTTGTTCAACATGCTGTAATGTTTAAAAAGAAAATTATTGCTCAAATGAACTAAAATATAAGTACAATTTAAAACTGTTTCTGCAGCAATACATTTCTTTCCATACCTTTCCATGATGGCATTCAGCTGTCTCGGGTATCTCTCAGGCAGAGAGGGGGTGGCACCTTCAACAATCTTTAAGACAATGGATAAGAAATTGGAGCCAGTGAATGCCTGATTCATGCAGCACATCTCATACAAAATGCATGCCAGAGACCTGAAGACACAGAGAACTCAAGTGAGGAATAAACGTCCTCTTTTAAATTTGATCATCATACAAAACCTCAGATGTGTTAGGGCATTGGTTGTGAGGCATTAACATACACTTTGTTTTCTATTTAAATACATGTTTACTAAAAAAAGAGTAAATGGTGAAAGAAGAAAGCACAAAATGTAAGTCTGAATGTCCACTTTTTCTCAGAAGAAAGCAAACAATTCAACAGGTATATGCCTATACATAGTTGGGACACAATAAATATTCGATCAAGATAGTAAGGAATTTTCGAATTAACCTTTTTGAAGGAAAAATAAAATGCAGGTAAATATTGCCATCCTAAGGCAGTTCAGTTAATGTTATATATGCAAAATAAAATTTAAATTTATTAGTCTAGCCTTCCCTCTAATGTGTATCCAAGCATTCTGAAAAGGAAGCTAGCATCTTTATTAGTTTTCTAAATAGAATCCATTTTGCAAGTAGGGTGGGAGAGTGGCTGCTCGCAGCTCACATTAACATGTATAATTCTCCCTTCGGGAGTGTGAAAGAGAATATTAAAGTTCTAGATCAGTCCAACACTAATTTGTATGAACTATGCAAATCAGTCATCTCTAAACCAGCAGAAAAATCTTTTAAATAATCTACATCATTAAGAAAACTAAGGGGAAATTTTTGCCTGAACTTAGTGTTAAGAAAGAACTTTTCTCTTGAATAATGGGGTACTGTTATCTTCTGGGTATTTTGAATTATGTAACTGGCCAGGTCTCCCTTTTCTTATCAGTTGCTTGAAAGATCAGAAATAAATTTGCCGTTGACCTTGTGTAAGCTGTGTTTTACGTAACTTCAAACACTGTCCTGCTTTCTTATAAAAGGCAAGGTATATATCAATATATACATACATGAATATCATCATTTTAATCATTTTGTGGGTGTTCAAGAAAATGTGCATTTGTAAGAAAATTCTGGGATATATACACTGAAAATGTTTCTGGTTCCAGTAAATAATAATAACACTAAAAATTTCAAACTGATTGATACTTTACATATTACAAAGCACTTTCACATGTATCTCTTTAGTTAAGTATTTCTCTTTCCAAATTCAAGACTATTTCCATTATAGAATGCCAGAAAGAGGGGGACGTTAGGAGAAATCACATAATATTGACTAGAACAAGATCAATGTTAAGCTTATAAATTATGAAAATTATTTGAAGTTCAATACATTTTCATCCATCTGCAAGACTATCAAATGGTATTTGGTATAGTAGCACATATTTAGATTTCTATACCCAGGAAAACAATTTCCTTCAAATAAAGGTGAAATAAAGACACTTTTAGACCAAGAAAAACTGAGAGAATTCATGCCAGCAGGAAAGCACTAAAATCCTAAAAGGGAGTTCTTGCAACAGAAGAAAGGTGATTCTAGACAGAAACAAGGAGTGAAAGAAGGAAAGAACAGCACTGGAAAAAGTAATTCTGTGAATATCTTTAAATCAACATTAACTCATAAAACTATTAACTATCTTGTGGGATTTAAAATTAAGTAGAATAACATTTCATGCCACAAATAATGCAAAAGACAGAAGAGTGTAAATGGAGTTACAGTATCATAAGGTATTTTACTAATATTACTGGGAAAGTGGTAAAAGCAGTAATTTTTATTAGACTGTAATGTCAAGAATGCATGTTATAACGGCTAAGGCTACCACCAAAAGAATAGTAAAATAATGTATAACTGACAAGCGTAAAACTAACAAGTTACTAGAGGGAAGAAAAATCAAACAATAAAAATTCAAATTAAAGAAAAGCAAGAAAGGACAAAAAAAGGAACATAAGATAAGTGGGATGGGAAGATTAAAAAAGAAAAAAAAACTGTCATTAAGCATTTCAACATGATTGTATACACTAAAAAGATCAAAAGACACTACAAACTATTAGAATTAACAACTGAATTTAGCAAGATTGTTGGATACAAAGGTTATTTCTATAAGCCTGAAACATTTTAAAAACAAAATTTAAAATGTCATTTACATTAACATCACAAAATGTCAAATATGTTGGGATAAATCAAGTGTAAGATGTGCAGTACCCTAAACTGTAACCTCAGTACATTGCTGAGAGAAACTAAAGAAGATCTAAAAAAAAAAAAAAAAAAATAGGGAGGGATAGATCCATATTCTTGGATTGGAACGTTCAATATTATGAAGATGTCAATTTTTCCCAGAATGACCTATAGATCTAATGCAATATTGAACCAAACTCTAGCAGACTTTTTTGTAGGAATTGACAAGCTGATTGTAAAATTTACATAGAAATGCAAAGGGACAAGGGTAGCCAAGGCAACTGGAGAAGAACCAATTTGGAGGTCTTGTATTACCAAACAGCAAGATTTATTATGAAACTGCATTTCTTATGAAAGTGTGATATTGGCAAGGAATTAAAAAATAGACCAATGGAACAAAATAGAGCGCTCAAAAACAGATCTGCACATATTCAATCACTTGACTAATGCAAAGTAGAGAAAAGATGATCTTGTAATAAGTTATGCTCGGCCAATTGAACACCCATATGGAAAATATTGTATACAGACTCCTGTCTCACATCACACGCATGCACAAAAATCAATCACAGGTGGACCTAACTGAAAGGTAAAATCATGAAGTTTTTAAGAGAAAGCAGGTAAAGGTCTTTCTGATCTTGGGGTAAGCAAAGATTTTTAAAAAGAAAATGCAAAAAGAACTAACAATAAAGTTGTAAACTTCTACTCACAAAAAGACATCATTGGGAAAGCAAAAATGAAGATACAGAGTGGGAAAAGATATTTGCAATTCAAATATCCATCAAAGACTGGTATCCAAAAAATTCCATCAGTCAATCTTCTACAAATCAATAAGAAAAAGGAGAGAATCCAACAGAAAAACGGGCAAAAGATTTGAAGAGACACTATATGGCCCCAAATCATGAGATATTTAACATTATTTGTCATTAGAGAAATAGAAATTAAAACCACAGTGCACATTCATCAGAATGGCTAAAATGAAAAAGACAATTACCAAGTCAGTACCCGTTATGCTATTAAAATTTTTTTCTTGAAAAGAAGAAAGGCGAAGGTTTTCTTATTCTGACACAATATAGAGCTACAAGGGACTATCAAGATTTGCTAATTCCAATCTCAATGTATTGATGAGAAACCAAAGCTCAGAGAGAGGAAAGAATTTGCCTGGAAAGGCACCATGTTAGATCAATTTGTTTGGTACTAGTACTAGTTCTCATTCAATATTTCTTAAAAATGTTTTCTAAAAAAATTACATCTACCCCCTGCTATATAATCTATTGTACATGTAATAATTTGAACACTGAAAAAAATAAACAAAATTCATAGGTTTGAAAGGTAGAGGCTATCCAGGCACCCCCACACACTCTTCAGCGCTTGTGGGCTCTGAGTCATCCTCAGGACTTGAGGTGAAACAGAACAAAGGCACACTGGCTCTCTCCTGGCTCTGAGAGGTCTGAAGGGTTGGATGGGAGCAATGATCCCTGATCCAGGACATTTTGACCTGTCTTGGGGTCAGACTTTTACATTGTTACCACCCATGATACAAATAGCAACAACAACAATGACAATAATAATGAAAATAATCGCTGAAATTTTAATGATGGTGTTTGCTTTACGCCAGGCCCCCTGTTCGATGGACCTTACGTACCTAAACTCATATAATCACCCTCACAGCAGTTCTAATAAAGTAGGAACTATTATTACCATTCCCACTTTTCAAATGAAGAAACCTTAAAATTGGGTAAACTGTTCAAGGTTCCATATTGAGTGGGTGGTGGGGCTAGTATTGCAACAGGCTGTCTGGCTCTAGAGACAGAAACTCAATGCTATCCTGACTCTCTGCTGTACCGGTCAGAGCATTTCAGGTCCCTAAGGATGTCAGAAATCTTGGCTAGCCCTGAGAGAAGCCTTTCAGGCAGGGGCTGACTTTGCTGACTTGAGGTCCCACCTGGAACCATAATCCACTGTAAGAGATCCCTGGGGCTTTTGACAAGCCATGTGCAGGGCATCAGATCCTGGCAAACAGAGAAAGCACAGACAACTAAACCCTTTGGAGGAAAAAGAAAAGAAGGGGAGAAGAATCAAGATGGCAGAGTAGGAGGACGTGTGCTCACTCCCTCTTGAAAGAGCACTGGAATTACAACTAACTGCTGAACAATCATCAACAGAAAGACACTGGAACTAACAAAAAAAAACAGCCCACATCCAGAGACAAAGGAGAAGCCGCAATGAGATGGTAGGAGGGGCACAATCGTGTTAAAATCAAATCCCATAAATGCTGGGTGGGTGACTCACAAGCTGGAGAACAGTTATGCTGCAGAAGTCCTGAGGGTTCTGAGCCCCACATCAGGCTTCCTAAACTGGAGGTCCAGCAACGGGAGGAGGAATCCCGAGAGAATCAGACTTTGAAAGCCAGCAGGATTTGATTGCAGAACCTCCACAGGACTGGGGGAAACGGAGACTCCACTCTTGGAGGGCACACAAAAAAGTGTGCTCACCAGGACCCAGGGGGAAGGAGCAGTGACCCCATAGGAGACTGAGCCAGACCTACCTGCTGGTGTTGGAGGGCTGCCTGCAGAGGTGGGGGGGCAGCTGTGGCTCACCGAGGAGACAGGGACACTGGCAGCAGGGGTTCTGAGAAGTGCTCATTGGCGTGAGCCCTTCCAGAGTCCACCATTAGCCCCACCAAAGAGCCTGTAACCTCCAGTGCTGGGTTGTCTCAGGCTAAACGACCACCAGGGTGGGAACACAGCCCCACCCACTGGCAGACAAGGAGATTAAAGAGTCACTGAGTTCCACCCACCAAATCAGATTAAGGTCTTACTGAGCTCCGCCCACCCAGCCGAAACCACCATCAGTCCCTCTCATCAGGAAGCACCCACGAGCCTCCTAGATAGCTTCCTCCATAAGAGGGTAGACAGCAGAATCAAGCAGTATCAGCAGTATTTCATCTTGTGGAACTGAAAATCACAGCCACAGAAAGACAGAGAAAATGAAAAGGCAAAAGACTTTGTACCAGATGAAGGGATAAGATAAAACGCAAGAAAAACAACTAAATGAAGAGGAGATAGGCACTCTTCTGGAAAAAGAATTCAGAATAATGATGGTGAAGGTGATCCAGGACTTTGAAAAAAGACTGGATGCAAAGATCGAAAAGTTGCAAGAAAAGTTTACCAAAGACCTAGAAGAATTAAAGAGCAAACAAACAGAGATATGCAACACAATAACTGAAATGAACAATACACTAGAAGGAACCAAGAGCAGAATAACTGAGGCAGAAGGGCAAATAAATGACCTGGAAGACAGAATGGTGATAATCACTGATGCAGAAAAGAATAAAGAAAAAAGAAGGAAAAGAACTAAAGACAGCCTAAGAGACCTCTGGGACAACGTTAAATGCACCAACATTCACATTATAGGGGTCTCAGAAGGAGAAGAGAGAGAGAAAGGACCTGAGAAAATACTGGAAGAGATTATAGTTGAAAACTTCCCTAACATGGGAAAGGAAATAGCTACCCAAGGCCAGGAAGTGCAGAGAGTCCCAGGCAGGATAAACCCAAGGAGAAACACGCCAAGACATATAGTAGTCAAGCTGACAAAAATTAAAGACAGAGAAAAGTTATTAAAAGCAACAAGGGAAAAACGACAAATAACATACAAGGGAATTCCCATAAGGTTAAGAGCTGATTTCTCAGCAGAAACTCTACAAGCCAGAAGGGAGTGGCACAATATATTTAAAGTGATGACAGGGAAGAACCTACAACCAAGAATACTCTACCCAGCAAGGATCTCATTCAGATTTGGTTGAGAAATCAAAAGCTATACAGACAAGCAACAGCTAAGAGAATTCAGCACCACCAAACCAGCCCTACAACAAATGCTAAAGGAACTTCCCTAAGTGGGAAACATAAGAGAAGAAAAGGACCTACAGAAACAAAAACAAAACAATTAAGAAAATGGTAATAGGAACATATATATCGATAATTACCTTGAATGTAAATGGACTAAATGCACCAACCAAAAGACACAGACTGGATGAATGGATACAAAAACAAGACCCGTATATATGCTGTCTACAACAGACCCACTTCAGACCTAGGGACACATACAGACTGAAAGTGAGGGGATGGAAAAAGATATTCCATGCAAATGGAAATCAAAAGAAAGCTGGAGTAGCAATACTCATATCAGATAAAATAGACTTTAAAATAAAAAAATGTTACAAGAGACAAGAAAGGACACTACATAAAAACCAAGGGATCAATCCAAGAAGAAGAGATAATAATTATAAATATATATGCACCCAATATAGGAGCACCACAATATATAAGGCAAATGCTAACAACTATGAAAGCGGAAATCGACCGTAACACAATTATAGTGGGGGACTTTAACGCCCCACTTACACCAATGGACAGATCATCCACACAGAAATTTAATAAGGAAACACAAGCTTTAAATGACACAATAAATGAGCTTGATTTAATAGATATCTATAGGACATTACATCCAAAAACAGCAGATTACACATTCTTCTCCAGTGCACATGGAACATTCTCCAGGATAGATCACATTTGGGATCATAAATCAAGCCTTGGTAAATTCAACAAATTGAAATTGTATCAAGCATCTTTTCTGACCACAATGCTATGAGATTAGAAATCAATTACAGGAAAAAAACTGTAAAAAACACAAACACATGGAGGCTAAACAATATGCTACTAAATAACCAAGAAATCATGGAAGAAATCAAAAAATACCTAGAGACAAATGACAATGAAAACACAATGATCTAAAACCTATGGGATGCAGCAAAGGCAGTTCTAAGAGGGAAGTTTATAGCGATACAATCCTATCTCAAGAAACAAGAAAAATCCGAAATAAACAATCTAACCTTACACCTAAAGAAACTAGAGAAAGAAGAGCAAACAAAACCCAAAGTTAGTAGATGGAGAGAAATCATAAAGATCAGAGCAGAAATAAATGAAATAGAAAAAAAAGAAAACAATAGCAAAAATCAATAAAACTAAAAGTTGGTTCTTTGAGAAGATAAATAAAATCTATAAACCCCTAGCAAGACTCATCAAGAAACAGAAGGAGAGGACTCAAATCAATAAAACTAGAAATGAAACAGAAGAAGTTACAACGGACATCGCAGAAATAAAAAGAACCATAAGAGATTACTACAAGCAACTATATGCCAATAAAATGGACAACCTGGATGAAATGGACAGATTCTTAGAAAGGTATACCCTTCCAAGACTGAATCAGGAAGACATAGAAAATATGAACAGACCAATCACAAGGAATGAAATTGAAACTGTGATTAAAAATCTCCCAACAAACAAAAGTCCAGGACCAGATGGCTTCACAGGTGAATTTTATCACACATTTAGAGAAGAGCTAACACCTATCCTTCTCAAGCTCTTCCAAAACACTGCAGAGGAAGGAACACTATCAAACTCATTTTATGAAGCCACCATCACCCTGATACCAAAACCAGAGAAGGATACTACAAAAAAAGAAAACTACAGACCAATATCACTGATGAATTTAGATGCAAAAATCCTCAACAAAATGCTAGTCAGAGGATTCCAACAACACATTAAAAGGATCACGCACCATGATCAAGTGGGGTTTATCCCTGGAATGCAAGGATTCTTCAATATACGCAAATCAATCAATGTGATACACCATATTGACATAATGAAGGATAAAAACCACATGATCATCTCAATAGAGGCAAAAAAGCTTTTGACAAAATTCAACATGCATTTATGATAAAAACTCTCCAGAAGGTGGGCATAGAGGGAACCTACCTCAACATAATAAAGGCCATATATGACAAACCCACAGCAAACATCATTCTCAATGGGGAAAAACTGCAAGCATTCCGTCTAAGATTAGGAATAAGACAAGGATGTCCATTCTTGCCACTACTCTTCAACATAGTTTTGGAAGTCCTTGCCACAGCAATCAGAGAAGAAAAAGAAATAAAAGAATCCAAATTGGAAAAGAAGAAGTAAAACTGTCACTGTTCACAGATGACATGATACTATACATAGAAAATCCTAAAGATGCCACCAGAAAACTACTTGAGCTAATCAATGAATTCGGCAGAGTTGAAGGATACAAAAGTAACACACAGAAATCTCTTGCATTTCTATACACTAACAATGAGAGATCAGAAAGAGAAATGAAGGAAACAATCCCATTCACCATCGCAACAAAAAGAATAAAATATCTAGTAATAAACCTAACCAAGGAGGTAAAAGACCTGTACTCAGAAAACTATAAGACACTAATGAAAGAAATCAAAGATGATACAAACAGATGGAGGGACATACAATGTTCTTGGATTGGAAGAATCAGCATTGTGAAAATGACTCTACTACCCAAAGCAATTTACAGATTTAATGCAATCCCCATCAAATTACCAATGGCATTTTTCACAGAACGAGAACAAGAAATTTTATGATTTGTATGGAAATGCAAAAGACCCCGAATAGCCAAAGCAATCTTGAGAAGGAAAGATGGAGTTGATGGAATCAGGCTTCCTGACTTCAGGCTATGCTACAAGGCTACAGTGATCAAGACAGTATGGTACTGGCACAAAAACAGAAAAAATGGAACAGAATAGAAAGCCCAGAGATAAACTATGGTCAACTAACCTATGACAAAGGAGGCAAGGATATACAATGGAGAAAAGGCAGCCTCTTCAATAAGTGGTGCTGGGAAAACTGGTCAGCTACGTGTAAAAGAATGAAATTAGAATACTCCCTAACACCATACACAAAAATAAACTCCAAAGGGATTAAAGACCTAAATGTAAGGCCAGACACTATAAAACTCCTAGAGGAAAACACAGGAAGAACACTCTCTGATGTAAATCACAGCAAGACCTTTTTTGATCCACCCCCTAGAGTAATGGAAATAAAAACAAAAGTAAATAAGTGGGACCTAATGAAACTTCAAAGCTTCTGCACAGCAAAGGAAACTATAAGCAAGATGAAAAGACAACCCTCAGAATGGGAGAAAATGTTTGCAAACGAATCAACAGACAAAGGATTAATCTCCAAAATATATAAACAGTTCATCCAACTCAATATCAAAAACACAAAGAACCCAATCAAAAAATGGGCAGAAGACCTAAATAGGCATTTCTCCAAAGAAGACATAAAGATGGCCACAAGGCACATGAAAAGCTGCTCAACATCACTAATTATTAGAGGAATGCAAAGCAAAACAACAATGAGGTATCACCTCACACTGGTGAGAATGGGCATCATCAGAAAATCTACAAACAGTAAATGCTGGAGAGGGTGTAGAGAAAAGGGAACGCTCCTGCACTGCTGGTGGGAATGTAAATTGATGTAGCCACTATGGAGAACAGTATGGAGCTTCCTTGCAAAACTAAAAATAGAACTACCATATGACCCAGCAATCCCACTGCTGGGCATATACCCAGAGAACACCATAATTCAAAAAGACATATGCACCCCAATGTTAATTGCAGCATTGTTTACAATAGCCAGGACATAGAAGCAACCTAAATGTCCATCAGCAAATGAATGGATAAAGAAGATGTGGTACAGATATACAATGGAATATTACTCAGCTGTAAAAAGCAATGAAACTGGGACATTTGTAGAGACATGGATGGACCTAGAGACTGTCATACAGAGTGAAGTGAGTCAGAAAGAGAAAAACAAATATCGTATATTAACACATATATGTGGACTGTAGAAAAATGGTACAAATCAACCGGTTTGCAAGGCAGAAATAGAGACCCAGATATAGAGAACAAACATATGGACACCAAGTGGGGAAAGCGGGGAGGGTTGGGGGGGGAATGAATTGGGAGATTGGGATACCAAACTGTACACTCTAAATATATGCAGTTTATTGTAAAAAATTAAAAATTAAAAAAATAAAATAAAATAAATAAACACCTGTGATTCCACCATATGTTTCAAGAGAGAAAACATCCCCCAAACTGCAGGATTCCCTCTGTGCCCCTTCCCATTCACTTTTCCCCCAGGTGAACCCTATTCTATGCCTGATGTCTATTATTCCCATGTATTTATAATTATATTACATCTATATGTATGCCCCCCCCCCAAAAAAAAAACAAAAACAAAAACAAAGGAAGGCAGACAAGTTTGGTCTTTGCTTTTCTGTTGCTTGGCAGGGAGAGAAAGTTAATGACCTATTAATCACAACGTCAAACCCTGGTTTTACGGAGACATAATTCTACCTGAGTCATATTTGATGAATATAGTTGTTGCAGGAAGGGAGACCCCCTCCAGGGCCCCAGAGTGGGCTCTTGTCTGACACTTGGAAATGAATTGTCCGAGGAGACGCGTGCTGACAAAGCAAGAAACTTTATTGGGCAGGGAGCCCAGGCAGAGAGCAGCAGGGTGAGGGAACCCACAAGGACTGCTCTACCATGTGGCTTTCAGTCTCAGATGTTATGGTGATAGGGTGGGTTTCTGGGTTGTCTTTGGCCGATCACTGTGACTTAGGGTCCTTTCCAGTGGTGTGCACATCTCTCAGCCAAGATGGACTCAGGTGAGAAGAATTGTGGGAGGTGGGCAGGACATGTTGCGTGGCATTTCCTTTTGACCTTTCCCATATTCTTCCAGTTGGTGGTGACCCGTCGTAAAGTAACTCATGCAAATTGTTATTCTCTGCCTGGTCAAGGTGGGCAGTTACAATCTGTGTTTCCCCTAACATATTAACATAAAAAGATGTGGAATTATCTGGCTAGACAGACTATGGAACAATTAGATCTAGACGACAACTCAGTAATCAATTTTGATGCAAAATGATTCTCCTTTTGGAAATCCTGTCAGCTGCACTGAAAGCAAACTGCTTTCCATTTACCTACTTTATTTTGATCTACTGATTCACTGTGCTTGAGCACATGGAGAAGACTCCATTTATTAGCCAGTAACTTGTGGAAAGGGACCTGCTAAGGTCCCAGTGCACCTGCCTGGCATGGGATCTGGTAACTGAAATAGGAGACAACCTGATTGTAGAAACTACCATGACAGGGACTTCCCTGGTGGCACAGTGGTTAAGAATCTGCCTGCTAATGCAGGGGACAGGGGTTTTACCCCTGGTCTGGGAAAATCCCACATGCTGCAGAGCAATTAAGCCCATGAGCCACAGCTACTGAGCCTGTACTCTAGACCCCGAGAGCCACAACTACTGAACCCATGTGCCACAACTACTGAAGCCTGCGTGCCTAGAGCCTATGCTCCACAAGAGAAGCCACCATAATAAGAAGCCCGCACCCCACAACGAAGAGTAGCCCCTGCTCTCTGCAACTAGAGAAAGCCCGCACACAGCAAAAAAGACCCAACACAGCCAAAAAATTAAGTAATAAAATAAAAGTAAAGTATCGAAATGTAAAAAAAAGTCTGCACGCTACCACCAAAAAAAAGAAAAGATCCCGCATGGTGCAACTAAGACCCAGCACAGCCTAAATAAATAAATAAATAAATATTTAAAAAAAAAGAAAAGAAAGAAAGAAACCACCATGACACTTGGGGCAAAAGATGTTTTGTTTATCCTGTACCAGTTTTACAACCTATCTATTATGTATACTTTTTATTCTAATATCTATATATCTATGTATCTATATGTCTATGTTTTAATTTTCTCCAGTGTCCAACCAGGCATTTCTACATGGGAATAATTACATTATCTCAAACTCATCACTACTATCCTTTTCAAAGTCTCCTCTCATTTGACTCCCAGGTCTTAAATATGGTGATGCAAGAGCAGGGAAGGGTGGGGGGGCTGGGAGATGAGTTGAAAAAAACAAGAGGTATATTTTATTTAGAAGTCTGCAATTTGCATTCCCTTCTTTTTCCAAAATACAGCCAACTGTGAAGAAGTAAGCAAATAAATCCCTAAGGGGTAAATGTGGCAGTGAAAGGGAAGGCTGGGATCAGGTGTGTGTGAAGCCAATTATACCTGAATTCCATAAACTTGCCATCTGTCCAAGTTGACCAGAACTGCCCAGAGGATTTCTGAAGCACAGATTGATGATGAATTGCAAATTTAATTCTGACTTTGTCTTATCTTGAGGTAGCTAAATTAACCCTTTGAAATCTGCTCTGACTGCAAAGAGAAGCCTGCCTCACAGTGGTGCATGCCTCTGGTTAGGGAAATTTTATTGATCTTCTAGATAACATTTTTACGTGATGTAATCAAGGACCATCCTAACATATCCATCTAGAAAAGAGTATACATAATTTAAACAGTTGAATAAATAGAGTAATAGAAATGTAATACAAGAATAGCAGGTTTTGCTTTAGTGAGTGTTACCCTAAATAGAAGTCTTTACTGTGGTAATGTTGAATATCAACATAAACTCAGTCTAGATATGATGAATGACAACTGGGCCACTTGAACAAATTTAAGAAGCATGTTATTAATAATCACTGTTTATTTTTTTGTTTGTTTGTTTTGTTTTTTTGGCACATGGGCTTAGTTGCTCCATGGCATGTGGGATCTTCCTGGAGCAGGGATCGAACCTGTGTCCCCTGCATTGGCAGGTGGATTCTTAACCACTGCGCCACCTAGGAAGCCCATAACTACTGTTTATTAAGGGCCCATCACATCCCAGAACTTCTATCAGCTCTTCCCAAGCTTTGATATGCATACAAATCTCCCAAGGAATTTGTTAGAATGCTGATTCTGAGTGTCTGGGGGGAAATGGTGGATACACTGGGACCATAGTTTCTGTATCTTCTTTGAATCCCCATGTAAAACAGAGTAGCTAGAAAGCCAAGCTAAAAACTAGGGCCAACATTTTCAACAAAGTTAGGTGACAGAGTGTCTCTTTGAACCTCAAAGTACGAGTGCGTGGAGACAAATCACGATTTCCAAGTGACCTGCACAACGTCAGCATCTGTGTGAGAAGCAGAGAGAGTCAATGGCGTGATTGAAGGACCCAACAATAGAAGACCCTCAAAAGAGTCAACAGGTACTCATTATAAAGTGCAGGGGGCCAATCTAAGAACAGCAGCTAAAACTTGTAGGGGTTCTGCCTAAATCAAAAGCAAGGCGAACGCAAGAAACTCCCAGGGGAAGGCCTAAAGGGGCTGTGCCAGAATAGCTCAGGACTATCCAGTAGAACATTCTGCAGTGATGGAAATGTTCTGTATTTCTGTCTACAATAACCACCAGCCACATGTGGCTACTGAGCACTGAAAACATGGCTAGTGTGTCTGAGGAACCGAATTTTTAAGAGTATTTAAAAGGAAAAGTGAATGCAGGTGCACTCACCCCTTCTTACAAGAACACTGGAATCACAACTAACTGCTGAACAACCACTGACAAAAAAACACTGGGACGTACCAAAAAAGATACCCAACATTCAAGGACAAAGAAACAGCCACAATGAGATGGCAGGAGGAGCACAATTGTAATAAAGTCAAATCCCATCCCCACCAGGTGTGCAACCCACAAACTAGAAAACAATTACACCATAGGAGCTCTCCCATTGGCATGAAAGTTCTGAGGCCCATGTCAGGCTTCCCAGCCTGGAGGTCCAGCAATGGGAGGAAGAGTTCCCAGAGAATCTGGCTTTGAAGGCCAGTGGAATTTGATTGCAGGACTTCCACAGGACTGGGGGAAAGAGAGATTCCACTCTTGGAGGGCACACACAAAGTCTTGTGCACACCAGGACCTAGGGGAAAAAAACAGTGACCCCATAAGAGACTGGACCAGACCTACCTGCTAGTGTTGGAGGATCTCCTGCAGAGGCAGGAGGTGGCTCTGGCTCATGGAAAGGACAAGAACACTGGCAGCAGAAGTTCTGAGAAGTACCCACTGGCATAAGCCTTCCTGGAGGCCACCACTAGTCTCACCAAACAGCCTCTAGGCTCCAGTGCTGAGTCACCTCAGGCCAAAAAACTAACAAGGAGGGAACACAGCCCCACCCATCAGCAGACAAGGGATTAAAGTTTTACTGGGCATGGCCCTGCCCACCAGAGCAAGACCCAGCTCTACCCACCACCAGGACCTCCCATCAAGAAGTGTGCACAAGCCTCTTAGATAGCCTCATCCACCAGAGGGCAGACAGCAGAAGCAAGAACTACAATCCTGCAGTCTGCGGAATGAAAACCACAATCACAGAAAGTTAGACAAAATGAAAAGGCAAAGGATTATGTGCCAGATAAAGGAACAAGATAAAACCTCAGAATAACAACTAAGTGAAGTGGAGATAGGCAACCTTCTGGAAAAAAAGAATTCAGAATAATGATAGTGAAGACGATCCAGGATCTCAGAAAAACAATGGAGGCAAAGATTGAGAAGATGCAAGAAATGTTTAACAAAGATCTAGAAGAATTAAAGAACAAACAAACAGAGATGAACAATACAATAACTGAAATGAAAAATACACTAGAAGGAATCAGTAGCAGAATAATGGAGGCAGAAGAATGGATAATGGAGCAGGAAGACAGAAAGGTAGAAATCATCACGACAGAAAAGAATAAAAAAAAAAGAATGAAAATAACTGAAGACAGTGTTGACCTCTGGGACAACATTAAATGTACCAACATTCGCATTATAGAGGTCCCAGAAGGAGAAGAGAGAGAGAAAGAACCCGAGAAAATATTTGAAGAGATAATAGCTGAAAACATTCCTAACATGGGAAAGGAAACAGTCAACCAAGTTTAGCAAGTGCAGAGAGTCCCAGGCAGATAAACCCAAGGAGGAACATGCCGAAACACATAGCAATCAAATTGACAAAAATTAAAGACAAAGAAAAAATATTAAAAGCAACAAAGGAAAAATGACAACATATAAGGGGACTCCCATAAGGTTATCAACTGATTTCTCAGCAGAAACTCTGCAGGCCAGAGGGAGTGGCACGATATATTGAAAGTGATAAAAGGAAAAAACCTACAACCAAGAATACTCTACCCAGCAAGGCTCTCATTCAGATTTGACAGATAAAACAAAAGCTTTACAGACAAGCAAAAGCTAAGAGAAATCAGCACCTCCAGAGCAGCTTTGCAACAAATGCTAAAAGAACTTCACTAGACAGGAAAGAGACCAGCAACTTAAAACAAACTTGCACATATATAGACTACTATCTCAATATCTCATGGGAAAAGCAAACGCAAAAACTACAATAGATACACACACAAAAAAGAAAAAGCAACCCAAACATAATTCAAAAGATGGCCATCAAACTACAAGAGAAGACAACAAAAGAGGAAGGGAAGAAAAAAGACCTACAAAAACAAACTCAAAACAATTCAGAAAATGGCAATAGGAAAATACATATTGATAAGTATCTTAAATGTAAATGGGTTAAATGCTCCAACTAAAAGACACAGACTGGCTGAATGGATACAAAAACAAGACAGTATATATACTGTCTATAACTTCAGACCTAGGGACACACACAGACTGCAAATGAGGGGATGGAAGAAGGTATTCCATGCAAATGGAAATCAAAAGAAAGCTGGAGTAGCAATATTCATATCAGATAAAATAGACTTAAAAATAAAGAGACAAAGAAGGATGCTACATAATGATCAAGGGATCAATCCAAGAAGAAGATACAACAATTGTCAATATATGTGCACCCAACATAAGAGTACCTCAATATATAAGGAAAATACTAACAGCCATAAAGGCAGAAATCGACAGTAACACCATAATAATGGGAGAATTTAATACCCCATTGTCTTCAATGCACAGATGATCCAGACAGAAAATTAATAAGGAAACACAGAATTTAAATGACACGTTAGATCAGATGGACTTAATTGATATTTATAGAGTATTCCATCCAAAAGCAGCAGAATACATTCTTCTCATTTGCATATGGAATATTCTCTAGGACTGAACACAGGCTGGGCCATGAAGCGAGCCTCACTAAATTTAAGAAAACTGAAATCATATCAAGCATCTTTTCCAACCACAACACTATGAAATTAGAAATAAACTACAAGGAAAAAAACTGTAAAAAACACAAACACATGGAAATGAAACAATATGCTACTAAACAATCAATGGATCACTAAAGAAATCAAAGAGGAAATCAAAAAATACCTAGAAACAAATGAAAATGAAAGCACAATGATTTAAAACCTGTGGGATGCAGCAAAAGCAGTTCTAAGAGGGAAGTTTACAGCAATACAGTCTTACCCCAGTAAACAAGAAAAATCTCTAATAAACAACCTAACCTTACACCTAAGCCACTAGAGAATCAAGAACAACAAAAAACTAAAGTTAGTAGAGGGAAAGAAATTATAAAGATCAGAGCAGAAATGAATGAAATAGAGACAAAGAAAACAATAGTAAAGGTCAATGAAACCAAAAGCTGGTTCTTTGAAACAGTAAACAAAATTGATAAACCTTTAGCCAGATTCCTCAAGAAAAAAAGGCAGAAGACTCATATCAATAAAATCAGAAATGAAAAAGGAGAAGTTACAACTGACACCACAGAAATACAAAGAATAATAAGAGACTACAAGCAACTATATGCCAATGAAATGGACAACCTGGAAGAAACAGACAAATACTTAGAAAGGTACAATCTCCCAAGACTAAACCAGGAAGAAACAGAAAATATGAACAGACCAATTCCAAGCATGGATATTGAATCTGTGATTTAAAAACTCCCGACAGGTGATTTCCCTGGTGGCACACTGGTTAAGACTCCGAGCTCTGACTGCAGGGGGTCCAGGTTCGATCCCTGCTCAGGGAACTAGATCCCACATGCATACCGCAGCTAACAGTTTGCATGCCACAACTAAGGAGGCAGTGAGCTGCAAATAAGGAGTCCACCTGCCACAAATAAGACCTGGCACAACCAAATAAATAAGTTAACTAATTAAAAAAAAATCCCAACAAAAAAAAAGTCCAGGACCTGATGGCTTCACAGGCGAATTCTATCAAACATTTAGAGAAGAGCTAACATCTATCCTTCTCAAATTGTTTTAAGAAATTTCAGAGGGAGGAAAACTCCCAAACTCATTCTATAAGGCCACCATCATCCTGATACCAAAACCAGACAAAGTTGTCCCAAAAAAAGAAAATTACAGGCCTGTATCATTGATGAATATAGACACAAAAATCCTAAACAAAATACCAGCACTCCAAATCCAACAATACATTAAAAGGATCATACACCATGATCAAGTGGGATTTTTCCTAGGGATGCAAGAATTTTTCAATATCTGCAAATCAATCAGTGTGATACACCACATCAACAAATTGAAAAATAAAAATCATATGATCGATAGGGGTTGGGTTTAAGATGGCGAAGCTGGAAGACCTGAACTTACAGCAGCCACACCAAATTCAATGTTTGGAATGATTTCCTCTGAAAAAACCTTAACAACTGGCAGAGTGACACCTTCACTTTGGACAAAGGAGAGGGAAACTACATGGAAGCAGCTCTAGAGTTTGGAAGTCCAAGAAAATGGTGCCAGCATGATTGGTTGAGGGCCATCTTCCAGGTCTCAAACTTCATTCTGGGGCTTGGATAGTCTTTTTTAATCCCCTTTGTTGCTGGGATAAGCGAACTCTGGAGTCTGGATTCCTCGACCAGAAGTCAAGTCTGAGGCTCTGGGGAGGGAGCACAGAGTCCAGGACACTAGACCACTAGAGAGTCCTCAGCCACAGGGAAGATTAACTGCAGAGAACTCTCACAGAGGCCTCTATCAGAGTCTAAGACTTGGCTTCAGCCGACTGCCTGAAACTGCCAGTGCTGGATACCTCACACCAAACTACAAACAAGACAGGAACACAAACCCACCCATCAGCACACAGACTATCTAAAGCCATACTAAGCTCACAGATACCCTAAAACACAGTACCTGACATGGCCCAGCTCATCAGAGGGAAAAGACTCAGATCCACACACCAGAAAGCAGACACCAGACCCAACCATCAGGAAGCCTACTCAAGACACTGGACCAACACCACCACACAGGGCAGAAAACAGAAACAAGAGGAATTACTACTGGGCAGCATAGGGAAAGGAGACAGCATATACTATAAAGTAGACAAAATGAGAAAACAAAAAAACACCCTGCAGGCAAAGGAGCAAGATAAACACCCAAAAGACCAAATAAATGAAGAGGAAACAGGCAAACTGCCTGAAGAAAAATTCAGAGTAATGATAGTAAAGATGACCCCAAATCTCAAAAACAAAACAGAGAAAATACAAGAAACATTTAATAAGGACCTAGAAGAACTAAAGAGCAAACAAACTGTAATGAACAACACAATAACTGAAATTAAAAATAATCTAGATGGTATAACTGAGGCAGAAGAACAAGTAAGTGAGCTAGAAGATAGAATGGTGGAAATAACTGCCACAGAGCAGGAAAAGGATAAAAGAATAAAAAGAATGGAAGACAGTCTCAGAGATCCCAGGGCCAACATTAAGCATACCAACATTTGAATCATAGGCATCCCAGAAGAAGAAGAAAAAAAGAAAGGGTCTGAGAAAATATTTGAAGAGATTATAGTCAAAACTTCCCCAACATGGGAAAGGAAATAGTCAATCAAGTCCAAGAAGTGCAGAGAGTCACATACAGAATAAACCCAAGGAGAAACACACTGAGGCACATATTAATCAAACTAATGAAAACTAAACACAAATAAAAATATTAAAAGCAGCAAGAGAAAAGCAACAAATAACATATAAGGGAAAACCCATAAGGAAAACAGTTGGTCTTTCTGCAGAAACTCTGCAGGCCAGAAGGGAGTAGGAGGATATACCTAAAGTCTTGAAAGAGAAAAACCTACAGCCAAGAATATTCTGCCCAGCAAGAATCTCATTCAGATTCGACAGAGAAATCAAAAGCTTTACAGACAAGCAAAAATTAAGAGAATTCAGCACCACCAAACCAGCCTTACAACAATTGCTAAAGGAACTTCTCTAGGAAGGAAACACAAGAAAAGGAAAAGACCTACAAAAACACAGCCAAAACAATTAAGAAAATGGTAATAGGAACAGCCATGTCAATAATTACTTTAAATGTAAATGGATTAAATTCTCCAACAAAAAGACACAGACTGGCTCAATGGATACAAAAACAAGACCCTTATATATGTTGTCTACAAGTAACCTATTTCAGACCTACAGACTGAAAGTAAGGGGATGGAAAAAGATATTCCATGCAAATAGAAGTCAAAAGAAAGCTGGGATAGCAATACTCATATCAGACAAATAAGATTTTAAAGTAAAGACTATTACAAGAGACAAGGAAGGACACTACATAATAATCAAGGAATCAATCCAAGAAGAAGATATAACAACTGCAAATATCTAAGCACCCAAATAGGAGCACCTCAATATATAAGGCAAATGCTAACAGCCATAAAAGGGGAAATCGACAGTAACATAACAACAGTAGGAGATTTTAACACCCTACTTACACCAACGAACAGATCATTCAAACAAAATAAATAAGGAAACACAATCTTTAAATGACACATTAGATCATCTTGATTTAATTGATATTTATAGGACATTCCATCCAAAAACTACAGAATACACTTTCTGCTCAAGTGCACATGGGACATTCTCCAGGATAGGTCACATCTTGGGTCACAAATCAAGCCTCAGTAAATTGAAGAAAATTGAAATTGTATCAAGCATCTTCTCTGACAACAATGCCATGAGACTAGATATCAAATACAGGGAAAAAACTCTAAAAAATACAAACACATGGAGGCTAAACAATACACTATTAAACAACCAAGAAATCACTGAAGAAGTCAAAGTGAAATCAAACAATACCTAGAAACAAATGACAATGAAAACACAATGACCCAAAACCTATGGGATGCAGCAAAAGCAGTTCTAAGAGGGAAGTTTACAGCAATACAATCCTACCCCAAGAGACAAGAAAAATCTCGAATAAACAACTAACCTTACACCTAAAACAATCAGAGAAAGAAAAAAAAAAACCAAAGTGAGCAGAAGGAAAGAAATCATAAAGATCAGATCAGAAATAAATGAAAAAGAAATGAAGGAAGCAATAGCAAAGATCAATAAAACTAAAAGTTGGTTCTTTGAGAAGATAAACAAAATTGATAAACCATCAGCCAGACTCAGGAAGAAAAGGGAGAAGAAGCAAATTAACAGAATTAGAAATGAAAAAGGGGAAGTAGCAACTGACACTGCAGAAATACAAAAGATCATGAGAGACTACTATAAACAACTCTATAACAATAAATTGGATAATCTGGAAGAAATGGGTGAATTGTTAGAAAAGTACAATCTTCAAGTCTGAATGAGGAAGAAATAGAAAATATGAACAGATCAATCACAAGCACTGAAATTGAAACTGTGATTAAAAATCTCCCAACAAACAAAAGCCCAGGGCCAAATAGCATCATGGGCAAATTCTATCAAACATTTAGAGAAGAGTTAACACCTATCCTCTCAAACTCTTTCAAAATATAGCAGAAGGAGGAACACTCCCAAGCTCATTGTATGAGGCCACCATCACCCTGATACCAAAACCAGACAAAGATGTCACAAAAAAAATAACATTACAGGCCAATATCACTGATGAATATAGATGCAAAAATTCCCAACAAAATATTAGTAAACAGAATCCAACAGCACATTAAAAAGATCATACAGCATGATCAAGTGGGGTTTATCCCTGGGATTCAAGGATTCTTCAATATATGCAAATCAATCAATGTGATACATCATATTAACAAATTGAAGGATAAAAACCACATGATCATCTCAATAGATGCAGAAAAAGCTTTTGATAAAATTTAACATCCATCTATGATAAAAACTCTCCAGAAAGTGGGCACAGAAGGAAATTACCTCAACATAATAAAAGCCATATATGACAATCCAACAGCTGACATCATTCTAAATGGTGAAAAACTGGAAGCATTCCCTGTAAGAACAGGAACAAGGCAAGGGTGCCCACTCTCACCACTATTATTCAACATAGTTTTGGAAGTTTTAGCCACAGCAATCAGGGAAGAAAAAGAAATAAAAGGAATCCAAATTGGAAAAGAAGAAGTAAAATTGTCACTCTTTGCAGATGACACAATATTATACATAGAAAACCCTAAAGATTCCACTGGAAAACTGCTAGCACTCATCAATGAATTTAGTAAAGTAGCAGGATACAAAATTAGTGCACAGAAATCTCTTGCATTCCTATACATTAACAATGAAAGATCAGAAGGAGAAATTAAGGAAATACTCTTATTCACCACTGCAACAACAAAAAAATACCTGGGAATAAACCTGCCTAAGGAGGCAAAAGACCTGTATGCAGAAAACTATAAGACACTGATGAAAGAAATCAAAGATGATACAAGCACATGGAAGGACGTACGATGTTCTTGGATTGGAAGAATCAACATTGTGAAAATGACTATACTACCCCAAACAATTTATAGATGCAATGAAGTCCCTATCAAATTACCAATGGAATTTTTCAGAGAAGTAGAACAAGAAATTTTATGATTTGTATGGAAATGCAAAAGACCCCGAATAGCCAAAGCAATCTTGAGAAGGAAAAACAGAGCTGATGGAAACAGGCTCCCTGACTTCAGACTATACTACAAGGCTACAGTAATCAAGACAGTATGGTACTGGCACAAAAACAGAAATATAGATCAATGGAACAGAATAGAGAGCCCAGAGATAAAGCCACGCACATATGGGCAACTTATCTTTGACAAAGGAGGCAAGAATATACAATGGAAAAAAGACAGCCTCTTCAATAAGTGATGCTGGGAAGATTGGACAGCTACATGTGAAAGAATGAAATTGGAACACTTCCTAACACCATACACAAAAATAAACTCCAAATGGCGTAAAGACCTAAATATAAGGCCAAACACTATAAAACTCTTAGAGGAAAACATAGGCAGAACACTCTATGACATAAATCAAAGCAAGATCCTTTTGAACCCACCTCCTGGAATAATGGAAATAAAATCAAGAATAAACAAATGGGACCTAATGAAACTTAAAAGCTTTTGCACAACAAAAGAAACCATAAACAAGAGAAGAAGACAACTCTCAGAATGGGAGAAAATATTTGCCAACGAAGCAACTGACAAAGGATTAATCTCCAAAATATACAAGCAGCTCATACAACTTAATACTAAAAAGCAAATAACCTAATCCAAAAATGGACAGAAGACCTAAATAGACATTTCTCCAAAGAAGACATGCAGATGGCTAACAAGCACATGAAAAGATGCTCAACATTACTAATTATTAGAGAAATGTAAGTCAAAGCCACAATGAGGTATCACCTCACACCAGTCAGAATGGCCATCATCAATAAATCCGGAAACAATAAATGCCAGAGAGGGTGCAGAGAAAAGGGAACCATCCTGCACTGCTGGTGGGAATGTAAATTGGTATAGCCACTATGGAAAACAATATGGAGGTTCCTTAAAAAACTAAAAATAGAACTACCATATGACCCAGCAATCCCACTCCTGGGCATATACCCTGAGAAAACCATAATCCAAAAAGACACATGTACCACAATGTTCACTGCAGCACTGTTTACAATAGCCAGGACATGGAAGCAACCTAAATGCCCATCAACAGATGAATGGATAAAGAAGATGTGGCACATATATACAATGGAATATTACTCAGCCATAAAAAGGAATGAAATTGAATTATTTATAGTGAAGTGGATGGACCTAGAGTCTGTCATACAGAATGAAGTAGGCCAGAAAGAGAAAAACAAGTACCATATGCTAACTGATATATATGGAATCTAAAATAAATGATACTGATGAACCCAGTGACAGGGCAAGAATAAAGATGCAGTTGTAGAGAATGGACTTGAGGACACAGGGTTGTGGGTGGAGGGGAAGCTGGGACGAAGTGAGAGAGTAGCATTGATATATATAAACTACCAACTGCAAAATAGATAGCTAGTAGGAAGCTGCTGCATAACACAGGGAGATCAACTCGATGATGGGTGATGACACAGTACTGGGATAGGGAGGGTGGGAACAAGTCACAGGAGGGAGGGGATATGGGGATATATGTATAAATACAGCTTATTCAACATGTTGTACAGCAAAAACTGGCATAAAGAGTGTAAAGGAATTATATTTCAATAAAGAGCTTAAAAAAACAAAACCCAAAAAAACCCCATATGATCATCTCAATAGATACAGAAAAAGCTTTTGACAAAATTCAACTCCCATTTATTATGAAAACTCTCCAGAAAGTGGGCATAAAGAGAACATACCTCAACATAATGAAGTCCATATATGAAAATCCTACAGCTAACATCATACTCAATGGTGAAGAGCTGAAAGCATTTCCTCTCAGATCAGGAATAAGACAAGGATGTCTACTTTTGCCACTTTTATTCAACATAGTTTTGGAAGTCCTAGCTATAGCAATCAGAGGCGAAAAAGAAATAAAAAGAATCCAAATGGAAGAGAGGTAAAACTGTCACTGTTTACAGATGACATGATACTATACATAGAAAATCCTAAATACACTATCAGAAAACTACTAGAGCTCATCAA
Source organism: Hippopotamus amphibius kiboko (assembly GCF_030028045.1). Taxonomy (NCBI): domain Eukaryota; kingdom Metazoa; phylum Chordata; class Mammalia; order Artiodactyla; family Hippopotamidae; genus Hippopotamus; species Hippopotamus amphibius. Next base: position 101,375,571 of record NC_080191.1, read on the forward strand.
TGAATTTGGTAAAGTCATAGTTTACAAAATTAATACAGAGAAATCTGTTGCATTTCAATACACTAACAATTAAAGATCAGAAAGAGAAATTCAAGAAACTATCCCATTTACCATCACATCAAAAAGAATAAAATACCTAGGAATAAACTGACCTAAGGAGGCAAAAGACCTTTACTCAGAAAACTATAAGATACTGGTGAAAGAAATTGAAGATGACACAAACAGATGGAAAGGCAGACCATGTTCTTGGACTGGAAGAATCAATATTATCAAAATGACTGCTACCCAAGGCAATCCACAGATTCAATACAATTCCTATCAAATTACCAATGGCATTTTTCACAGAACTAGAACAAAAAATCTTAAAATTTATATGGAGACACAAAAGACCCCAAATAGCCAAAGCAATCTTGAGAAATAACAACAGAGCTGGAGAAATCAGGCTCCCTGTTTACAGGCTCCCTATACTACAAAGCTACGGTCATCAAAAGAGAATTGTACTGGCACAAAAACAGAAATATAGATCAATGGAACAGGATAGAAATCCCAGAGATAAACCCATACACTTATGGTCAATTAATCTATGACAAAGGAGGCAAGAATATATAATGGTGGAAAGAGAATCTCTTCAATAAATGGTGCTGGGAAAACTGGACAGGTACATGTGAAAAAATGAAATTAGAACATTTTTTAACACCATACACAAAAATAAGCTCAAAATGGATTAAAGACCTAAATGTGAGAACAGACACTAAAAAACCCTTAGAGGAAAATATAGGCAGAACACTCTCTGATGTAAATCACAGCAATATCTTTTTTGAAATGTCTCCCAGAGTAATGGGAATAAAAACAAAAATAAATAAATAGGACCTAATTAAACTTAAAATTTTGCACAGCAAAGGAAACCATAAACAAAACAAAAAGACAACCCAAAGAATGGGAGAAAATGTTTGCAAATGATGTGACCAACAAGGAATTAGTCTCCAAAATTTACAAACAGCTCATGTGGTTTAATATCCTCAAAACAAACAACACAATCAAAAAATGGGCAGAAGGCCTAAATAGATATTTCTCCAAAGAAGACATACAGATGGCCAACAAACACATGAAAAGATGCTTGACGTCACTAATCATTAGAGAAATGCAAATCAAAACTACAATGAGATATCACCTCACATCAGTCAAAATAGCTATCATCAAAAAATCCACAAACAATAAATGCTGGAGGTGTGGAGAAAGGGAACCCTCCTGCACTGTTGGTGGAAATGTAAATTGGTACAGCCACTATGGATAACAGTATGGAGGTCCCTTAAAAAAGCTAAAATTAGAGCTACCATATGATTCTGCAATCCCACTCCTGGGCATATATCTACAGAAAGATGGTCCAAAAGGATACATGTACCCCAATGTTCATTGCAGCACTGATTACAATAGCCAGAATATGGAAGCAACCCAAATGTCCATCAACAGGGGAATGGGTAAAGAAGACGTGGTGCATATACACAACGGAATATTACTCAGCCATTAAAAAGAATGAAATAATGCCATTTGCAGCAACATGGATGGACCTAGAGATTGTCATACTGAGTGAAGTAAGTCAGACAGAGAAAGACAAATATTGTATGATATAGCTTATATGTGGAAGAAATGATACAAATGAACTTATTTACAAAACAGAAACAGACTCACAGACTTAGAGAACAAACTTAGGGTTACCAGGGGGAAGGCTGGGGGGAAGGGATAGTCAGGGAGTTCAGGACTGACATGTACACATTGCTATATTTAAAATGGATAACCAACAAGGACCTACTGTATAGCACAGGGAAATCTGCTCAATATTATGTAAGAACCTAATTGGGAAAAGAATTTGAAAAAGAATACATACATGTATATGTATAACTGAATCACTTTGCTGTACACCTGAAACTAACACAACATTGTTAATCAATAATATAAAATTAAAAGTTAAAAAATATCCAATCTGATAAAAAAAAAAAGTGAATGCATTCCTTCTGCCAATATCATCCCAATAGACTATCATGTTTTGGGGAATATTCACAAAATTTTAGAAATAAGGTTTGGGTGAATTTCAGATCCTGTTCATATCAGCTCTTTCTAATTACTTGCTTCCACAATTGAGCTTTACAACATCTGAAGGAAGATCAACTCGTCACCAGTCCCATGCCCTTACTCCCTAAGCATCTGGCCACGGAAGAACTGAGGACAAGACCAACAGCAGGTAAGAGAGAAGGGCAAGAAGATCACAAAGCGGCAAAGGGAAAATAAAAAAGAAAGATTTTTTGCATCTTTAGCTATTCTTGGGGTCATGGGCATAGACTCCATACAAACCATGAAGTCTGGGAAATAAACATGGACAGTGCTCAAAGCTGGGTGGAGAGGTGGGTTGGCAGCAAAGATGAAGCGTCTCTCCACTGCCAGCTGTTGCTCACTTGGTCGCTCACTGCACAGAGGCTGGGTGTGGCAATAGCATGCATTGCTTATGTGGCATAAGACACTTCACACTTTGCAATCTAAAAACGGGTACAAATGAACTTATTTACAAAACAGAAATAGAGCTACAGATGTAGAAAACAAACTTAGGTTACCAGGGGGTCGGGGGAGGGATAAATTGGGAGACTGGGACTGACATGTACACACTACTATATATAAGATAGATAACTAATAATGGCCTACTGTACAGCACAGGGAACTGTGCTCAATACTCTGTAATGGCCTACATGGGAATAGAATCTAAAAAAGAGTGTATATATGTGTACGTATAACTGATTAACCTTGCTGTACACCTGAAATTAACACAACAGTGTATATCAACTATACTCCAATAAAAATTAAAAAAAAAAAAAGATACTTTACATTTTGAGTGAATGGCTGTATTCCAATGGCTTTCATCATCTTTGATAGTCTCCAGAGGCTCTTTTAAGATGGAGTGGGCCTTAGAAGTAGTAGAATACCCCAAGTTAACTGAAGGCCTGCCTATCTCCCATTTTTTTTCTGCCAGACTTCTGCCCACTCCCGTCTGTTTTCTGTCGCTATAAGACCAACTCTCCTGGGTAGATTGCTTACTCTTTGCAAATATCCCCTCCCCTTCCATCTCCTGGCTGGGCTTCCTTCCTTATTGACATTAGGGTTGGCCACATGACCTCCCCAGTCTCTGGTGTGAGATATGAAGGGGAAGGTTCACATGCAAGCGCAGATGTGGCACTAGACACAACTTGAGTCCTGGACCCGGGACACTGGAGCAGGAGCAGAGCAGGCTTGTAACCTGGAGCAGAGGCTCAGGTAACCTGCAGTCCTCATGCAACGTGAAGAAGAAATACATTTTATAAGTACCTGAGATTTTGGGAGCTCTTTGTTATTTCAGCAAAGCTGACTTACATACCATCCCCTTGTTTACCAGCCTTCAGCAGCTTCTCATCCCGCAGAAGGTAAAGTCCAAGCTCCTTCGTATGGCTCTGTGGGTCATTCACCACATGAACCCTGATTGCCTCCTCAGCCTCGTGTATTTATTCACACACACATGCACGCACGCACACTTCGTCCTCAGCTATCTGGAGGACACCAAGCATTACTATACTTCCAGAGTCCTTACAGTGCTCCCGGGGGCTTTCAGGAGTCAGAGAAGGCCCAGGTCACTTGCAACTACTTTCAAATTCTCAGTATATTTTCTAAAATGAAAAAATACCAAAAACAGCATTCCAAAAATTATTATATATTTTGAAAATTTTACATTTACTAAATTAACATCTTTAACATGTACAGACTCATTTGGATATAACTTCAAACACCTATATTTGAGGCCCATGGTGAGGGAGAAGGCTGATGGCAGATGGCTCTTTTGGCCAGCCTCTTGCCCAGAACAGTCCACCACTCCTCCTCAGTGGGCATCCCTACCTTCAGTCATGGGCACCGGGTCTTTCTGCCTGAAAGGCATTTTGTCAAACTTTCCTCCATCCTTCCCCATCCTAAGCAGCAGCATCCACTTGCTGGGACTGTAGCTGATGCTCTGCACCCTCACCCTGGTAGTGAATCACTCACTCCTTTACACACCAGAGCCTGTACACACTGCTTATATTGCCCTATAATAACATACAGCAATTTGTTTATGTCTGTCAGTCTTCTGAGGACAAAGACCAGAACTTACACGTCTTGATGTTACACCCCACGGCAAGAGGGAGTAAAGCTAAGGGAGTGGACATCCTGGTAAGCCGACTTTCTGGGTGGAAAGGGAAGCCCTGATTTGTAGCATTGATGAATTTCCGTGGGGTTGAGAGGAGATGTGGGTAGTGGAGTCTTGTGAGCTGGTCTGAGCTGGCTCCCACACACCCTTGAATTATGGGAGTAACGGCAAGCTGGTGCTGGAGTTGGAAGGTGGTCCAGCGCTGGCGTGAGCAGGAGGAGGGAAGCTAGGAGGAGTGGAGGAGAGTCTGAGGCATGTGGAAAAGCTGCTTCTCCAGTTTCTCAACTGAGGCCCAGGTTCTTGGGATCCACCCATAAAATGCACCTGCAAGCAGAGTACCAGACTGCCTTCCTGGCACAAACCACTTCTCTTCAGACATTTCTTGAACTTCTTAAAATAAAGAAAATGAACAGTGCCAGCTTGCATAACAGAGACCCAGTCTAGAGGCTGTGTCTTAACTCTGCTTATTGTCCTCCTGACAAAGCCCTGTTCTAGTCACCACTAAAAGTAATAAATAATAAAGCACATCAAAACTTAGTGCCTTAAGACAACAGCAGTCAGTAATTTTGCTCATGAATCTACTCTCTTAGAAATTGACAGGGATTTGCTGCGCAAGCTCAGTTGAGGCTGGAAGATCCATTTTCAAGTCACTCACATGACTGGCTGATTGGTGTTGGTCATTGTTTAGAAGCTCAGCCAGGGCTAAAGGCCAGAGGCCTTGGTTCCTTCCACACTGTCCTCCCAGTGTGCTACAGAGCACCCTCAACCCTTACAACACAGTAGCTGAATTCCAAGAGCAAGGACCTCAAGAGAACCAGACAGAAGTGATGCCACCTTTTATGCCCTAGACTCGGAAGTCACATAGTATCAATTCTGCCATAATCCCAGTCTTACCCAAATTAAAGGGGTTTATTCACTAAAGGGGTTAAATTAAAGGGATTTGTTCACTAAGTGAATAACCAACCAAACAATAACAAGACCCAGAGCAGTGGGGGTGGGGAGAGTAGGTATCCAGAACTGCTGCAGTATATCATCCAAAATGTCCAGTTTTCACCAGTTATGAGACATGCAAAGAAACAGGAAAGAATGACCCATACACGGGGGAAACAGCAGGCAAAATAAACCACCTGAGAGAGCTCAGAGGTCAGATTTAACAGACAAGGATTTCCAAGCAGTCATTCTAAACATGTTCAATGAACTAAAGGAAATGGTATTTAAAGAAGTGAGGTATAATAAAATGTCACATCAAATGGAGAATTTCAGTAAAGAGAGAAATTATTTTAAAAATCAAATAGAAATTCTGGAGTTGAAAAGGACGATAACTAAAACAAAAAATTCCCCAGAGGGGCTCAACGGTATATTTTAGCTAGCAGAAGAAAGAATCAGTGAACTTGAAGACAGACTGACAGATATTATGCAATCTGAAGAATGGAGAGAAAAATTAATAAAAATGATCATTGCCTCAGAGCATGCGGAAAACCAGGAAACATACCAGCATGCACAGAGTGGGAAGACCAGAAAGACAGGAAAGAGGGAAGGAGGAGAAAAAATACTCAAAAAAACAAGGGCTGAACACCTCCCAAATCTGATAACGTTTGATGAAATACATGAATTTACATGTCCAAGGATCTCAACTAATCCCAGGTGGGATAAATGCAAATTCACACCTAGATACATCAGCGTAAAAATGCTGAAAGACAAAGAGAAAATCTTCAGAGAAAACATTAAGGCCTTGGCTGAATAAACTACTGTGTCCAGGAATAGAATAAGTGCAAACATTTAGATGATACATAGATGTATTTTGTTGCTCCAGAGCAATGTTCCATTTTGCTAAGTGAAAAAACCAGGTTATAAAATTATACATAGTGTGATTATTTTTTGTAGTAACAAATATACTTGGGTAGGAACATGAAAACTTAGCACATTAAATGTCGATCACAGAGTAAGTGCTCCCCAGACGGTAGCTATTCGTAGTTCTTTTGCTGCTGCTGTATTACACCCTTTTAAAAATCCACCAGGCCAGGCTGACATTATCTGCAGAGTTTGTATCAGGTATTTCATGCTTATCATTGAAAAAGTATATTAATACTCAGATTTACTGCCTCTGATGGAAGTGTTTCCCTATGTCAGCTCCTGCTGAATGAAAATAAAGATGCCAGCGCTCACTCCCCAAGAAGGCTCACTCCCCAGGAGGGTGAAGCCGTCCAACAGCTTGCTCTGAACCCACACAAGAACTGCCCAGAACATGGGCGGGCGAGAGAAATGGGCTGTCTTGCCCCAGAGCTTCCTTCACTGAGAGGTAGTTGATGGGGCTGCTGGCTGCCAGCTACTTGGAGGCCCCACATTAGCTACAGAACCTGCTGTCAGGTTGGCCTGTTTCTCCCTTTCCTAAATCCTCCACCAGAAAACAGGCTCATTTTCCTCCCTGCCCCATTCCCCTGTCCACCCCGGGAATGCTTTTCTGTGAGGATACTCAGGCAGGTGCTGGTTCCTCTCTATTTTCTTCCACCAAGCTAAGCCTTGTCTAACATTTCTGTGCAAGATCACTACAGCCTGACTCCAATGTTGGGTGTGAACTAGATTTCCCTTGTGTCCCCTACCCCGCCAACTACCATACCAGACCCCTGAACAAAACTTTGAAATCATCCCATTATATTGTCCCCACCACCATTACCTCCACTTAGATCACCCAAAGGATGTATGGCCATCTGGTTGACCTCTCACAACATGACAAGTAAGGCCAACAATGAATAGTCTGTTTCCTTTCTGCTTAATTACAGAACCATTATTCCAAAAGTATTGTCATTGCCCTTTATTTTTTTCTCCTATGAAAACAGTAAGTTCTAACTATTCACAGCTTAAACCAATTTAAAAAGCTAGTCTAGGAACCCAACTCATACATTATATTTTTCCTGTGGGAGAAAAAAATGTTCAGCAATAGCTTATAAAAATCAGCCATGTTCAAAGTGTTGTCCTCAGTGAACCTAATTACCCTAACTTTCCAAATAACTGTTTATAGACTTTTCGAACCTAACCCGCTTTTAAGAAAGGGACTGCCTGTACTTGATTGCTGTAAATAAATGAATCCCAAAAGGTTTAAGCAGATTGCAGAAGGAGGATAAAGTTACACTCGGGTGAGCATTAACAGATGAAAATATAGTTAGTATTATAACAATTCTTCTTCTTTAAGCATTATAAATAAATATGTACAGCCGTTCGTGCCAAAGCAAAACACCTGTCGATTATTCATAAGTGTTTCCAATCCTAAGAAAATATTCCACAGTAAACAGATGCTACACACTGAGATTCAGTGGAAAAATTCTCAACCCTATTCAATCTAAATTTTCTAAGAATGTCTCACAAAGATTACTCACCACACTTATATCTGCCATTACAATTTATAGTTCTGTTATTCTTTCCACTTTAGTTTCAGCAATAGACATTTCATTACCAGATAAGCCTGTTTTGATTCAGATACAACCAAGGTAATTACTAAATTAATAATAAGGTGGTTGTTTGGGGCCAGGGTGATGATAAATCCTTGGCTAGAACTTGCTGAGTAGTTAGTAATCTCTGCAAGGAGAGCTGACCTAATGCTTGCAAAAACATATTAAAATTCTCCTGCATTTCTATATTTGGGAGGTGTTGGCTTTTTTAAGTTTTGCCTGAGTCAGATATCATTTTTGTAAGCTTAAAACGTTATAGCAATATTGTCTGATAGTCCTATGATTCTTTATGCAATACTAGGAGCAGTGTTTGTTTTTTGTTTTTTGTTTTTTTTAAAGACGATAGACACAACTGAAACAAAAGACTATGCTCTCCTCTCTGTGGGTTCTGTTGCCCTGGTTTTCTAGGTGACTATCCATCTGATTTGGCAAGCAAATAGATACTTGTCAAAAGGAGTCAGCTTTCTTGCTATAGGTAATCCCAAAGACTTAAATGATGAGCTTCATAAAATTAATTTACTTTTCATTCAAATGACATGATGTAACATCTTCCTGAGATACCGTGTAACCATAATCATGAAGAAATTTTATATTTAAATCTATTTTTAAATATCCATAATAATAATCGAAATGAGTGTGAAGAGAGACTTAGGTGTGTAACTCAAATTCAATCCAAAGCCCAAGACTGATTTTTCTCTAACTGGAGAAAGGTACACCAAAAAGAGCAAGAAGATTTCTCCTGAGGGGCAGGGACGCTATCATTTTTGATTTTATACCCTAAGGGCTATTGCACAGCCATGGGCAAATAAATAGTAGATGTTCAATAAAGCAAAATTTTTTTAAGAACTTTTATTGAGATACAGTTAACATACAATAAACTGCATATATTTAGAGTGTACAATTTGGTATCCCAATCTCCCAATTCATTCCCCCCCATCAATAAAGCAAAATTTAAAGAAACATTCATCTAAACATACTGTTGTGGGTTTAGTCTGGTTTTTGTTTTTGTTTTTGGAGGGAATCAGAGAAGGCTGTGATTGAGGAAAGATGATAGGTGAATTGGAAAAGACCACCAGAGCAGAAACTAGTTAACAATGAAAAAAAAGCACTGAAGAACCTAGAAATGTGTAATCCCAAGAGTGACCGAAGGGGCAGGATGGATGGGGATTTGCCCTAGCCAGACCAAATCCTGACAGTGTTCTCTCCCATCTGGGAGAGACCAGAACAAGATCAGGAGTAATGACCCTGAAGAAAATCCCAAGGCATAACCCCTGTTGTGCTTACTTTTCCCTAAGCAGAGGAAAGATGACTCTCTACTTTATCTTCTTTAGAAGAATGAAACCCGCACAATCTTTCATACTGCTCATCTTTGAAAGCTCAGAACTACTTAAGTTGATTTGCATACAATAATTATTTACTTAATTAACAAGCTCTTAGCTAAATTGTCCTTTCAACCCTTAACAAGTTGAAAATTATATAAGCTTCCTCTTCAAAGGCAAGGAAATTTTCCCCAAATAGGATCTATTGCTAATAACAGAATACAGTTTTCCACACGGCTTCTTAACACTGAGATTTAAACTGGTTCCATGGTGAGAAAGGAGAAATTCCTATGGAACAGAGCTCAAAGAAGCTGAGAAATCTCAGATGTAGCTATCACTGACAATCCAGAATTTTTTAAATTTAAGTTTATCCTTAAGGCTAATATCTTTAGTAAAAATTCTTAAAAGCAACAAGAAGACAAAAAGTAAAGGAAAGCTATATATTCCCCACAGAGGAGGAAATTAACCTTAAAAAAAATAAAGCACAGTGTTTAGAATTACAAATGCTTTATGTAATAGGTTAGAAGAAATATATGAAAATTTAATGTTTATGATACATTAGGAACTTTCCCTTGTGGTTCAAGAAGAAAAAATCCAAACCAACCAGTTAATCTATGAATAAAGAGAATTTCTGAAATCAACTTAATGGAATATTATCAAGTTTCCAATCCAAAAGACCTTCTTTTACACTGCTCACAGAATAATATTTAAAAGGGATAAAGTGAGTGGATGTAGTAAGTAAATGAGCCTAAAAACAAAATGCACCATCTCTCAGGGTAGCAAATGTATAAAGCGCCTGGACCAGCCCATGCCCACTCACCAGATATCTGACTTTGTGTCATAGCCTTGGTGTTTCAGAGCCTCCGGACTCATATAATGGGGAGTTCCAGTTAAAGTGGTGGCTAGATCACCGGATCCCATTAGGAGTCGGGAAACTCCAAAATCCCCTGAAATAATAATTTTTATGAATATTAAATAAAACACGAAAATCAGTATTGTAATGGAAATTAACAACTGTCTAATCTGACAATTTTAATATGCAATGATTCACACCATTTTAAAGAGAAAGCAAAGTTATACATTTTAAATTACACATTACTGGTGAAAAGTTTTAAAAATAAAAGCCTTAGAGGAGAAAGGAAGACAGGAAAGTGAATTATGCAAGCTAAAACTTTTTCTTCTGGAATTGTAGAAAACCAGCAACTTGAAACAAAAAGCTATTTCAAATCTGAATAACAACAAACAGAATGATTCTGGAAGCACTGAATATAATGATTTTCAATTTTATCTGAAGGGGGAGAATTTGTTCTTCATTTACAATAAAGAAGAAATCTGAAATAAAAAACCTGAGACCTTTCAAGAACATGACTATAAAAATTTGAATCCATCAGCCTCAGTATGCTTGTTTAATTAGTTGCATGTGTTTATGTCTTCCCCTCTAAGAATATTTCACATAAGATCAAACAATCCAGTAACTGTGATGAATGTAGGTACAGTTCTAAAGGAGAACTAACTATATCAACATGTTAATTATCTGTGATAACTGCTTGTGATACAATAAGTGGGGGGAGTCGGAAACCTGTAGTAATCAAACTAGTAAAAAAAAGTCTGTTTGTTAATGGTTAGTGCCTGGCATGGAATAGGAGCTCAAAGGATATGTGTTGAATCTACCTAATATATAGCAAATGTTTTATACCTCAGTTTATATCAGATAATCAGAAACAAAATAACTGGATTTTTTGTTGTTGGCCACAACCAATCAAGAATAAAAATTTAAGAAATCTGAATAAACCAGTGATTATTCTAACACTTTTAGGTCATACTGCAATTTGATACATAATAGCCTCTAGAATATACTCTCTCATGGAATACATATTTTTAAAATCTTACCAATTTTAAGTAGATTATTTTTCAGAAATATATTCTTTGACTTCAAGTCTCGATGAAGTATCCTCCTAAAAAAGGAAAAAAAGGATATACAATCTCATGCAATTATAAAATTTTAAAAACCAAATATAAATAATATATGAGTGAATGTGAAGTGATTCACACATAAATATACACTCCCAGAGATATACCTTTCAATGTTTAAAAGCTTCAAAGCCACAATATTTTCTAATTTCAATGAGAAAATCAGAGTTTTAAAACAACGGTTTTAAAGACAGAGAAACATGTAGTTGAGAGAAGGATGATGTACGAGTATTTCCAACTATTTCAATAGGCCAGATTTTATCATGTTTTTGTAGCATGAGCTACATAGTACTATATCCAGTAACCATACACCCAGTTCACAGAGCAGGTATCACAAAGCTTTATAATCTATTATATACTATATATAATCTATTACATAGTGTATATATATCTTATATATTTATAATATACTATATATATTATAATCCAAATGTTCACGTTTTATATATATGTGGAAATAATGTTGATGATGATATTTAGTAATAGGTAACACTTAACAAGTCTTACTGTAAACTAGCAATGTAAATTATGTCAGTTAAGACTTTCATTTCTGAAATTATGAAAAATTAGACAACTTGAAAACTTTTGCCTAAAAAAAACACCTAAAAATGTTGAATAAAGTATATAAGTCTTTTCACATATGCACAGTGGAGCCCACAAGAAAATAAGGTAAATCCTTGGGGATTATACAAAAAGAAAACTGAAAATCAGAGGGAGCAATAGGGGCTGATTTCTCAGCAGCCTGAGGAACTTAGGACCCACAGGAGCCAAGACCTTGAGTCCATGTAATGTGGAGAGTTGGAACTAAAATAAATATCTAAAGTCAGAATCCTATATGTGGTCCATATCTTAAGTGGAAATACAATCCAGGAAACATTTACTCACAAGTAAACAAAATCATAAGCTTTTCTGTACAGGTCTGAACTCTGAGTGGAGAAAAAAATCTCTCTCTTCATATTTTGTAACCATGTCTCTCTGCTCACATTTGAAATTCAAATGCAATTGCTATATTGCTTAAGATATCCCAAACCAAGAAATTAACATAAAAATTGGTCCTCAGCTGTTAACACCCTCTTGGGGCACCTGGCAGAAGCAAAGGCAAACTGAGTCAGCAGATAATACATAATAAATTAACCCCCTGAGAATTTCAGATAATTTAATAGGATATAAAGTATGAAATAAGGATATTTCAAATGATTAAAATAATAAAGAATAGAAAACACGAGATAGAAACAGAATACTATCCAAAAATAGATGATGCTGATTTGAGAAACAACCAAATAGAATATCTTGGGGGAAAATGTGATCATTGAAATAAAAACTCAAGATCAAGGCCTCAGCTTCCAACTATGATGAAGTAAGCTTATATCACACTAAATCGCCCCCCTTCCACAGTTGTATAGAGAACACTGCAAAATTTAAACAGTGTAAAATCTGAGTAAAATTTTTTAAACAGATCTTTGAAGAGACCAGAGATCATCAAGGTGGACAAAGGCAGGTAGCACTTGAGGGGCCAGGCCCTAAAAGAAAGGAGATGCAGTGAGATGAGCAAGCACTTTCCATTGCATTTTCCTCTCCAGCACTTGGCAGAAGCAGAGTGTCGTGGCCTCACTGGGCGTGGAGTTCAGAGCTACAAAGGCAGCCAGGACTCAAGGGGAAGATTTTCCAGAGAAAAGGGAACAAGAAAGGAGTCAGTCTGACATTCTGAACGGATTTCATCCTGAGGCATTTGCTGAATCCTAAGCTGCTTGGGGCAAGACCCTCAGGAGAAAGCAGCTGCTAAGAGGCAAAAAAACTAAGCAGAGCTTTCAGTAGATTCACTCAGCTGAGGTGGGTAGGGGTGGTTTGGTAAATAACTAAAGCCTTCAGGTGAAAACCCTGAACACTGGAAATAAAGGCAAACTGGAAATAGACCAGGCCTCAGAAACCTAGCCTTAAATGATCTCAGTCCTAATTGGATCAAGGTGATGTGCATCTACTACCAGCCAGAAAAAAAACCAAATCCTCTCCAGAAGATAATATGATTCAATATCTCTACACTATTTTACATATATTGTCCAGCATTCACTCAAAAACTACCAGGCATGCCAAGAGACAAGACCAAATGACCAAAAACAAACTAACTAACTAAACAAAAACAAAAACAGACAAAAAAAGAGAAACAAATCCATATGTGACCTACCTATTGAAATTATTAGACAAGGATTTTAAAGTAACTATGATATGTTCAAGGAAATGAATGACACAATGAGAAAACTAGATTCTATAAACAATTTTTTAAAGAATTGAATGGAAATTCTAGAATTGAAACAAATATAATTACTAAAATTAAGAATTCAGTAGATATGTTTGAAAGCAGATAAAATGCAGCAGAAAAGATTTAGAAACTGGAATAATGGTTAGTGAAAAATATTCAGTTCAAATATTGAACAATAATATTGATACATAGACTAGGCAAGAAGATGAGTTATAGATACAATACATTAACAGCCCCCACATATATAAATATGTAAATACGTAAATCACCACTAAGTATTTTAAGAACAAGGCAAACTGTGTTAGAAGGCAGTTATGGGAAGTAACTGGCTAGTGCTGTGGTAATAGAACAATAACTTCTATGCAACACACCAGGTATCAAGCTACTTGGTAAATTTTTTAAGTAAAATTTATTGACTTTGTGGTGCAGTAAGCAAAAATGGTTCCAGAAGAAAAGTCCTGTCATGCACTTGGTTAATATTCTTTCCTTTGAAGTATTTAAAAATCAAGTCCAAGAAATAACAAGGTGATTAGAAATACAGGCAGTTGATATAAAATCTTTCTTCTAAAAAGCTCAAGTAGCCCTCCATCTATGTCCCCAGCATTTCTATGTTTCATGATGCCCAAGAGAGTTAAGTGCCCTAATTAAGAGAGGATGACAGCAGTAGGCAAATCTGTGGTCGAGCTCCTGCCTCCATCTCCCCATCAAGCCATTCGCCACACCCTCAGTCTCCAGGACCACAGCAGAGTGAGGGCTGTGGAGGCAGCTAGAGCAGGTGTTTCTCAGGCCCCAAGCCAGACTAGGACTGTGGAGACTGTACGGACAGTTTCACCTGCATTTCCCCTTAAGTCCTTATTTGAATAGCTTCTGAAACCTCAGCTCCCTCCCCACAGGTCTGTACTTATCCGGAGGGTCTCAGGGTGGCCTGCAGACTCTTCCTGCCGAAGCTGCTGGCACAAGCAATGGCTCCATGGTGATGCATGGCCCAGGCAGCCCCTGTTGCTGGTCTCTGCACGTGGCCTCCGTCCTAGACTCTGAGGCTCCTGCCTGGTTTCCTCATCAGTATCCTGGGCCCCCAAGACCATGATGAGCCCTCTTATCATGCTATAAGCCAGCAGTGATGTCAGGTCCTTCTCAAATGTAGCTACACAGTAGGAGCTGCTGACACCTGGCACTGGAGTGGGGTCTCCTTGAAAAAAGTGATCTCAGGACATCCTCAAGAAGGGGGAGCCAGGAGAAAGCAGGAATCTCCCACAATACCACAGACAGAACTTCTCTCTGATTTTCCATCTCCAGAGCTGGGGGATCATGCCTCCATCCCCTGTCACATTTACTGACCTGGATTCCCCAGTAGGTCCTTTCGCTGTGAGCCTCACTACATTAAAAATGAATTCCTCACACCACCTTCTGGGAAATATTTAGCCATTCTAACACAATACCTCACCAAGTGGCCGGGGAAAGGTGTGGGATGCTAGGTGACGAGGCACTCATCTTAGGGAAAGGGCCCCCAGCCTTTTTCTCTCCTCCACTGTGAAAGCACCAAGAACACCAGCAAGTGAGCTCCCTGCAGAGAGGCTGCTCTGTGCTTCATCTTAAAAAACTCGGTTAATTGAACAGAACCCCTTCAACAGAAATGAGCTGGGGGGTTGTTTGCTTTGTTTTGTGGTTTCTGTGTTAGCACTGGGAGCAAAAAAGGAGGAGCAAGACATTGTCTCTGCCCCCAAGAAATTCCCTCATGTCCAGTTCTGCTGTGGCATCTGGAGAAGATGACACTTCAAAGATTAGCCAACTAATTGGACCAAAAAGAAGAAAGGCTCTAAGTTCCTCAAATACTGGCCCAGTTTATGGAGGCTTGGGGGAGCTGGTGATAAGCCTTAGGACACAAACACCTTTAACAAACTTAGTTCTGTCTATGTGCCAGAGGTTCAGGCCCAGGGGGAGGAAGGACTTTCAGAGCTACATTCTCAAGATAGCTTTCAGTGAACTGTGACTATTCTCAGCTTTTAACATCATTATTTATAAGTGTCTGCCATATGCCATGGATTTAGAACATTACAAATGTATAAATAAACCAAATTAAAATAAGTACAGGAAAGCTCCAAAGGAATAAACAAAATCTTCGTCCCTTCTGTAACCTCATTCTTCTTAGTTTTTCCAGGGTCTTCTTTATCTCCTTGGTTGCTGCACTGTATCAGTCAGGGATTTCCAGAGAAACAGAACCAGTAGGAGATACAGATATGGATATAGATACAAAGGGAGATTTATTATAAGGAACTGGCTCATGCAGTTATGGAGGCTGAGAAGTCCCAAGATCTGCTGTGCGCAAGCTGCAGACCCAGGAGAGCTGGTGGTATAATTCAGTCCCAGTGTGAAGGCCTGAGACCAGGCGAGTCAGTGATCTAAGTCTCTCAGTCCAAGGGCAGGAGAAGATGGGGTGAGACATCCCAGCTCCTCAGTGAGGCAGGACAAAAGGGGGCCAATTCCTCCTTCCTCTGCCTTTTGTTCTATTCAGACCTTCAAGGGATGGATGTGTCCAACCGCACTGGAGAGGGCAATCTACAGACTCCACCAATTCAAACGCTAATCCCATCTGTAAACACCCTCACAGACACACCCAGAAGCAAAATTTAATCTGGGCACCTCAGGGCCCACTCAAATTGACACATAAAATTAACCATCACACGCATTACAATAATTTGCAAGGCATTTGCAAAAGAGGAGCCAAATCCATCTTCTTCTTTTTTCCAAAGTAATCTCCCTAACTCATTTGTAAGCAGTCCATGTAATTTTCGAAATGCGTCTGAATATGTACTCTACACCATAAGAGGAAAAGGCGGGAGCACTGCTGTGTAGACGGATCTCTTTTACTCACTATAGTTGGACAGATTTAGGTAGAAGCTGCGGGAAGCACTGTGGCCGGCTGTATTCTTGTTCCCAAGTATCTGCACCTCTTATGCCTGTGGCAGGGGTCCCCTTGGGAGGAGTAGGCACCTCCACTGTTCTTGGTCGCCTGATTCGCTGGGGTCAAGGGCATGCAAACAGACCAGGCAGTTGTCATGTCTGAGCAGAACCTTTAAGAACCACTGGGTGTTTCCCTTCTTCCCCTCCCTCTCTTGCTTTTCCCTCTGCCAGGAGAAAGCATGTTCCAGACAGGAGCTGCTCCTTCAGCTAGGCAGTGGGACAGGAAGACTTGGAGCTGATCTGCAGCTGCCTATGCGCACAAAAGCAAGAAATGACTGTCGTGTCACTGAGGCTGGGGTTTTGTGTTAACACAGCATGAGGAAGGAGTTTTAGTACTACAGTCTCAAAGTAGCTTTGAGTGAACTGTGAATACACAGCTTTACACATCATTATTTATATGTCCACGCCATATGCTAAAACAATCATTCTTTTGGATTTAAATTGCTTTTAAAACTGATAATTAAGATAAACAAGTTTATTCTCTGAAGGAAACTTATCTTAGAACTATACAAATTAAATACTGAAAACTAGGGCTTCCCCACTGACACAGTGGTTAAGAATCCACCTGCCAGTGCAGGGGACACAGGTTCGATCGCTGGGCCGGGAAGATCCCACATGCTGCGGAGCAATTAAGCCCGTGCACCACAACTACTGAGCTCATGTGCCACAACTACTGAAACCCACGTGCCTAGAGCCAGTGCTCCACAACAAGAGAAGCCACTGCGATGAGAAGCCCGAGCACTGCAACAAAGAGTAGCCGCAGCTTGCCACAACTAGAGAAAGCCTGCGTGCAGCAATGAAGACACAACACAGCCAATCAATCAATTAACTAATAAAAAAATAAAATAAATACTGAAAACTAACAGAAGTGAAAAGTAGATTAATGTATTTATGATCAGGAATAATACATAGCATTTCTCCATTTGAAACTGTTCGGGAGATTGGATCAAGATGGAGATACCTGCCTCCAATCCCACCCCAAATTCCCAGAAATGTGAGAAATTTTTCAAGAGGAAATTCATAATAGGGCTAGAAAACAATAGTTACATGTGGGCAAGAATTTTCAAAAAAGCCCTGAAAGAACGCAAAAAGAGGAACCCAAACCTGAAACACGCAGAGACTAACGTTGCCACAGCAGCGGTGGCTCAGGCCTGCGCACTACACTTTCCTCACTCCCGCCCACTCTCCATCCCCTTCCTGAGAGCACCTCCTAGAGGTTATTTGTGCTGGTCTTAGTTTCTAGGCTCTGATCCTGGAGGAACCTGAACACAAACAAGCCTTTCCGTTTCCCCAGAATCGAGACCCTCACTTCTAATGTCTTTTCTCCTTCTCCTGTCCCTTCCCCTTCCTCTGCTTTCCCTCCCTCTCCTTCCCCTCCCACTCCTTCTTCTCCTTTCTATATCTCTCTCTCCATATCCACTCAGCATATTTAAAATTAAACTCAGCACTATTGCTTCAAACCTGTCTTTCCAACTTCTTGCTCGCCCTCAGGTGATGAACAGGTTCATCTCTGACTTTCTCCTAGCACATCTCACAACCCACTTAAGGTCAAGTTTGGTCATTTCAACTTGTCAAGTTCACTCTCACTCTTCCACGCTGCCCACTGCTGCCACCTTGGCTCAGGTCTTACAACCTCATGCATGGATATTATAAAAGGTTCCAGTTTGATAATCCAAGTCCCCCTCTCTCCCCTCCATAATTTATCATCTAATCTCCTGAAGCTTGGTCACACTACAGCTCCACTCGGAAGGCTTCTGTGGTATCAATGTGTATGCTACAAAACAAAGCCCTCTACAATCTGATCTACCTTGATCACATCTACAATCTGATCTACCTTGACTCACAGATCTACTCATGTGCTCCAAGAGCCTTTCTGACAAGACCACTCATCATTTACCCTAAAAGTACCATGTTTTCCCAGCTCTGTGACTTTGCTCGCTCTGTTCCTTAAGGCTGAAAAGTTCTGACCCATCTTTCATTATATTCAAAACGCACCTTGGTGCAAATATCACTTCTTCCAAGAAGCCTTCATTGATTCCCCCAAGTAAAAACATCCCTCTACTGATCTCTTTTAGCACTTAAATTGTACTTTTCTTGGCACTTTTATCATCTGTTTTAAATTGAGTATAATTTACATTAAAGTGCATAAATCTTAGGCTTGATGAACTTTTACCTGCCGAGACCAGCTCGGCAACTCGAGGTGAGTGACAGTTGCCGCAAGCTTGAAGAAGACACAGACACAGACTGAAGAGAAAAGCTCTCGGATCAAGAGCCCTGCTGACTCATCCCAGGTTGCTTTTATTGAGTTCGTGGGCTACCATTCTCAGGTTACACTCATAAACAATCAAAGGCCTCATATAACTGAGGCAATTATCTTTGTTTACTTCCTGGGTCCGAGTTGAGCAGGTGTGGATTTGAGCTGGGCCTGGAGAGCAAAACAGCCCTGGGGGCAGGAGACCTCTCTCAGATATTGGGGGTCGGTGCCCCACCCCTGTTGGCCCCTCTGCGACTGTGCCTGTCTTAGGTTGTTCCTCCCTTGAGGAATCTTACCCGTCTCTGGCTAACCAGCCATCCTCCAGGGCCAAACAGGGTGATATAAGGAAGGCTCTATGCACCACCCCTGTTGGCCCCTCTACGGCTGTGCCTGTCTTAGGTTGTTCCTCCTCTGAGGAATCTTACCCGTCTTTGGCTAACCAGCCATCCTTCAGGACCAAACAGCGTGATATTAGTCTCCACGCCCCGCACCCTCAGCTCCTCCACTGCTCAAGCAGGACATTCTGAATCCCATTGCTTGGCCCACATACTTCAACATTTTCAAGGTTTCAGAAAGGTTCCCGAATGTCTTCCCACATTTACCTACACATTACACCTGTAATCCTCCACCCCGATCACAACGTAGAACATTTCCAGCATCCCAGGTTTCTTTGTTCCCCTTCCAGTCGAAGTTCCCTTCCAAATGTAACCTCTATTCTGACTTACCCGATATTAGTTTTGTCTGTTTTTGAACATCATACAAATGGAGCCATATATTAATAGTACCCACTCTTTTGTGTCTGGTTTCTCTCACCCAACATCACATCTCTGAGATTTATCAGATCATGCATATCAATCATGCATTCTTTTTTTAAATTGCAGCGTATCTCACTGTATGATTATACCATGAATTATTTAACCATTTCACTGTAAATGGACATTTGTCTGTGTTTTGGCTATTACAAATAAGGCTTCTATGGTCATTTTTGTACATCTTCTGTTGGACATAGGTACTCATATTCCATCTCAGGAATAGAATTACTGGGTCACAAGGTATTTGAATGTTTAGCTTTGGAGGTACCATCAAACATTTACCAATTCACACCCTAACAGCAATGGAAGATAATTCCAGTAGCTCCACATCCTTGCCAATACTTGTTATTGTCAGAGATTTTTAACCCTTTCTGGTGGCTAGGCCCTTATTCTATATTGAATTACAACCATAAATGACAACACTTACACAGGGCTTGACAGTTTGCAAACTTTCTAAGTGTGTAATATCTCAAAGCATGTTCCCCACAGCCCTATAAAGTAAGCAAGGAGAGTCCCGTTATGATCCCTAGTTTATAAATGAGGAAACAAAGGTTCAGAGAGGTTAAGCAGATCACTGAAGGCCATAATACACACACAGTGGAGACTCTGAACCCTGTATATCCACCAAGCTACACGATTTGCTGTTATCAGGGGACATGTTTTATCTCTGCAAGTTTACTAACAGCTTTCTGAGGTTAGGCTTTATTTTTAACTTAACACTATTTAATGAATGAATGAATGAACTTAAATAAAAAATTGAAATTTCTCCATCTATAGAGAAAAACTTTACAGCAATTGATTACAATAACATAATGAAAGAAGCATCATCATTTGTTATCAGAATCACAAAGGATGATATTTCTGATCCATAGATCCACAAATACCCAAGCATTTAGCCCTATTTAATGACTTGCCTAGAATGCTGAAACATTCTAAGAAAATGTTAGAACAAATTTAAACCCTCTCTTTGAAGGATTATTTTAAGCTCATTTATTTTAACTATTACTAACCATACCCAAAATGTATCAAAAAGTGCTTAGGTTCCTAAATCAACCAGATTTCAGTTTTATATTGTGTACACTGAATACCAAAGTTGGCATCTTTATGTGTGCTGTTTTCCTCACGTCTAAGTTAACAAATATGCCAAGGAATAGTAGGGAAAATAAAAGGAATACAAATACAACCGTATGTACACAGAAGTCTTATATTCAGCAGCTTTGGTAGTTTACTAAAAGATTATTTGATATTCTTTTATCATTGTCTCTTAGGATAGTGTGACACCATTCAAAAGATTGCTGTGAGCTGTCAATAAGTCAGTGGCTATCTGTCTCATCAAGCATGTGTTTCAGAAGATACATGGTAAAGCACAGAATAATCGGATTACTTTTTATGCCATCAGAAAGCACAGATGACACACTGAAGCTATGTGACATTCATGGATAGCCAGGCCTTGGTGTCCCCTACAATGTCCCACTTTTGTTCAAGAAGAATGTTCTCACACGCTCTGCCCTCTCCTAAGTTGAAAGCTAACATGGACCCCTCACAGTGTCCACTTTGATTTGTCTATGTGTGTTCATCTTTTTAAATGCTTTCATATCATGTTATGGGTCATTTAACATTTAACATCTAGAACACCTTACTTTTGACCTGAAAGAAAAAATACTAAAAAGTTTTAAAATACATTTTTTGAGGCCAAGATTGCAAAGGAAAATTATAAACAATTGAACCCATAAAGCATACTTTGATATTCTTTATCAGATCTTTAATGCCAAAACTGACTCTTGGTCTGAACACTTATATCTTCTGCCTCAATTCCTTAGCTCCTCTTGGGATGTGAGCACAGCTGGATGTGCACTGACACACTCCAGAACAACCACACAATCTCTCTGCAGCATGCTAGGGTATTCATAGCTCAAGCTTGCTGGAAGATGTAATAAATTCATAGCATTCTAAGGTATCTGAGAATTGCTTGTGGCTCACAGGATAGGATCAGATATAGAGGAATGTGTTTAATACAAGTTTCTGTCTTATATTGAAGGCCAGTTTGATTTCTAGAACAAAACAAAAAAGGTAATCAAATAAATCCTCTAGATACAAACATTCGACAGTTTCTCATGGAAAAGCATATCATAGATGTTTAACTATAGTCATTTACCTTTGGACTTGCTTCCTTTCAATTCTACCTCTCAAATTTCATTTTTCAAGTTCAGATGTGACTGTTAACAGGAACAAATGAACATACCTTTCGTGCATGTAGTCAACTCCCAGCAACAGCTGGATAAACCATTCTATTACTTGACTCTCTGGAAAAGTCTTTCCAGCTTCTTTATATTCCTGAATTTTATAGTCCAGATCGCGGCCCTGAAACAAAATAGCATAATTTTTCGTATTTTCCTTCAGTTAGGAATTTAAAGTCAGTCTCTCTCAACAAGATCCACCATTTATCACCGCACAGTAAGGGCACACTGGCCCTCAGGAGCCACCGCTGCACAGACCTCTCTGTGGCCTGACGCTGCCAGCCTCCTGAGCCCTCCTCTCAATCAGGCGTCCACTCTGGCCTATAAAGACTTGAATTTCTAACAGCTCAAGGTCACATCCCCAGGATGACCCTTGTCCCCCTTAAAGTGCCTGCTTGAGGAAACTCAAGGCTGCCGCAAGAACTGATTGTTCAGCCACACCTCAAGACGGAGCCCCTGTCCCCTGCTCTGTGGGGAGGGCAGAAGCCCAGCTGCAATAAGTGCCAGTTAGCAAACCCAGATGGTTTCACAGGAATCAGCCCCTCCCCACTGTCTGTAATATTTCAGTCCCCTGACTCGGCTTAGGCCCCCTCCTGTGTTGCCTCCCTTGCCCCCCACTCCCTTCCTCTCCCTGTAAATCGCCCAGTCACTTTGCACACAGAACAATGGAGCTCAGCTCTTTCCGCTCCTGTCGGTGGCTACAGAAGAAACTCTGTTTTCAGTGCTTTAACAATTGTCCGGCTGTGTTTATCATTGATATCACGCAAGAACAAAATCCTTCTAAAGGGTCTTAACTTTTATTACATTACCTAAAAATTACCTAAAAATTGTCTTTATTACATTACATTACATATTTATATGTACTCTCACAAAACCAAGAATAATTCTCCTTATGCTTAGAGTTTTGTATAACTATAGAACCCTAACATGTATACAGATTAAAAAACACAGTGTCAATAAAATTCAAATTGGTGATGCTAATTTAATATAAAGTTGGTCTTTATATTAATCGGTGATGTTCTGGTGCTTGCACGCGGTGCTGCTGCTGGAGTATAGATTCTTTTCAGTTTGGCAAGCCCTGACTCCCATGTCCTGTAGTTGGCTCACATCTCTTCTTCTCTAGCTAACTACAGCAGCACGCAGCAACACAGCACTGCTGATTCCTGCAGGGCCCAAACATATCATTTAAGTAGTAGCAGTCTCTGTCCTGCTACACACTACTGCTCAGTTACGGATCAACACTTGGTGCCAAAAACTAATCCAGATCACAAATGACAAACCCCTAAAGTTGCCTGGCAGTGTCTGGTACAACACTTTCTGATTATGCTGATTTAATGTATTTCAACTACCATAGAAATGAAGGTACAAAATGTTAAATTCTCTTAAAGGACCCCTATACCTTATCCCTCTTACCTTCAAATACTGAAAAATTAGAGACACTCAAGAAGTTTTCCTCTGAAGAAAAGGATGGGCTAAACTCGACTGGTCTCTGGAGGATGCTACCAACATAGGCCCACAGAGAGAAGAGGTCCTTGCTGCCTCCAGAAGGAGCATCCGAGCCGAATTAAGTTCCTCAGACTGTCCCTGACAGGGTCATCCTCAGACTCAGAAGAAGAGCAACCATTGCCGGTGGGACAAAGAGAAGTTACTGTAATCAAGCAACATGAGGGCGACTGACTGACTTACGTGTGATGCACTTTTATTTCCTTTCAGTGCAATGTGCTAATATTTGCCTAGCATCTTCTCTCCTTCCACACAGGCCATGACAAGTCAAAAGTGGCCTATTAAACAATTCACACCCTCACTCAAACTCAGTATCCTGCTGGATTTTCTGGGCCAAGGAGATAAGGTATGAATTAAATATTTGACTCCTTGTCAAAAAGACCTTCGTTTCCTTCTCATTCTCCATAACTGCCTTTATATCCTCTCTTTTTAATCCTAGAGTTCATCAAAATTCTGTTGGATCATAGACTTATATGTAAGTCATAGTGTCATAACGTTTCTATAAGTTGCACAAAACAGTTTTTGACACTAGATCATTATGGCATCCTGTGAAGCAGACACTGAAAAGCCCTTCAGATGAAAGGTGAGCTGTAAATGTATTTATTTTTCCAAACCCAGATTTCCTTTTCTATCCAAGGGGACTCTAGCAAACCTTTCTCTCACACAAGAAAGAAAAAAAATTTAATAAAAAAACAAGGTCTCCTTTCAATACCCCATTTAGAGTCTCTGAATATGATAAAAACACCTCCAGTGGCAAAGAGGTAATTATCTACATGTTGCCATCTCCTTCCTGAGTAGCTTCAGATAAGAAGAGACAGGAAGAAGGGCAAGAAAGCAGGAAGGAGGGAGGAAAAGGAAGGAAGAAAGGGAGGGAGGGAGGAAGAAAGAGGGAGGAGGGAAGGAGGGAGGGAGGGAAAGAGAGAGGAAGGAAGGAAGAGGGAGGGAAGAAAGAAATGAAAAGAAAAAAAAAAGAAAGAAAGAAAAGCTTGCCTTAAAGAAATATCAATGAAGTTGACAGCTTCAACCCAATGTTTCCTACTTTAGGAAAGTCATACATAAGTACAGTCACCTCTATGGAAATGGCCTTTGTGTATGTAATTGTCTGCCTCAATAATACTGAAATTTGGAGAAATTTGTCTGTATGTTCAAGTAACATTTCTTCAGGAATTTGTCTCCAAACCTCAATGCTGATTTTCATTTCCTATGGTCATTTAAAAACTATATTAGTTAAAGAAATACAAATTCCTACACATTTGTATCAGCTTCAGTAGTTTTCCTTGTGAGTGAGCAGAATTACGTTCCCTGTGAGTCTTGCCATAGAGGAGACTCTCCCATAGTCTATCAGCTCCGTATGCTCACCCCTCAAGTGTAAGCAGAGGTTGCTTGCCTGTTTCCTGCATTGATGTTAAGTGTGTGCACGTTTCCTGTGACTAAAGAAATATATACTTAGACTACTGGGGGGAAAAAAGAATAGGGCCTTCAATACTAGGCCTCAAAGTGAAATGCCAAAAGAGGGTACACAAACACCCCCTTCTCAGGTAGAACTATAAGAAAAAGAAATATACTAGTTCTCAGCATTAAGCAAGGGACGTGTTCTATTGACAAGAGGACAGAATGTCAACAGATTAAATTAATCAGAGACCTGGGTCTCATCCTCCTCAAGTTACTCCCCCTGCAGTTTTCATTTTGCATGTTTATCTGCTAGAAAAACTTTGTTTTGTATTTACTTTGTTCTTTAATAAACACTCTGTAGATTTTTTTAGGATTTAATTAAGGTAGTGCAGTCACAAATTAAGATACAATTTCATATGAAAGAGAAACAATTTTTTGTGAAGCAGTCTGATGTTAATTCAGCAATACAAAAAGCATTTACTTCTTTTGCTAAGCCATCATCGAGGTAAAAATCAAATGTTTTCGATGAAATGTCACACCTTGGTTTAAGAAGTCCTTATTACAATATCTGTAGGCCCATTCTGTTTCCTTGACTTTGTCTCTGAGAAATGTTTGATGATGACTTTTATTGCTAAGGCAACTCTAATGAACCAATATTAATATTGCCCTAAGTCTAGAATGCTGAAAATGCTTTCCTTCACTAATATCACCCCTCAAAAGTTGCAGGAAAAGCCTTGATGTTAAATTCCAAGGTTTCAAAAAGCTGTGACCCAAAATGTGCCGTTTGATGGATTAATGGTCTTGCCTCTTTCTGCCGTCCAAGTTAGCCAACATCAGACTGGCTTTGAAATGCCAAGACCTTGAAGAAAGGAAGAGCAACTCAAATACAGTGTCTGAACTCCATCTTTAATTGCCATTAAAAGGTTTTAAATCCTAAAAGGATTTGATTTTAAAAATTAATCCGTGTTTCTTAAAGTCATCAATAGAAGCACTTACATCCAGTTTAAAAGACAGAGGAGAGCCTTCTCAGAGCCTAAATACAATGAGATTGCAATGCTCAGAGCATATGCAAAGGGCAAAATAATCTCAGGATTTTAGGGCTGGAAGGAGCCTGAAAAATTGTTCTGCCCTACTTCTTCATTTTAAAATGAAAGAGCTGCCCCTGATTAATTCTCTGGGCTGACATCTTAAGATGCAGCTCCCTCACACTTTACATCTCCTTTAAATAAGATTCTGATACAGTGGACCTCAAAATTTTGTATGTAGCAGGCCTACCCAAGTTGCTTGTTTAAAATGAATATTCTGGGCTGTGTCAATAGAGACTCTAATTCAGGAAATTCGGAGAGGAGCAAGGAATCTGTATTTTTTAACAAGCACCCTAAGTGACTCTGGGACAGGTCAGAGACCACACTTTAAGAAAACGCTGCTAGATAATAACAAAAATGGGCAAATACTTAATATCTCATCTACTAGTGGAAACATTTTGTCCAACAGTTTGAAAAACTCCAAAGGCAAAAGATGCATTTGAGAATGTCTGAGTTGAATAAGAATTATTTTATAATGATATGTTTTTAAACTTGTAAATGGAGTTCATAAAAATTTGGGAAAATGTCAAACCACATTATACTCTTAAATGCAAAATAAGATCCAGTTTCTAAATAGTTACTAAAGAATGCCATGTAGGACTTCCCTGGTGGTGCAGTGGTTAAGAATCCGCCTACCAATGCAGGGGACAGGGGTTCAATACCTGGTCCAGGAATCCACATGCCGTGGAGCAACTAAGCCCATGCACCACAACTACTGAGCCTGTGCACCACAACTACTGAGCCTGTGCACCACAACTACTGAAGCCCACACACCCTAGAACCCTAGTGCCACAACTACTGAGCCTGCATGTTGCAACTACTGAAGCCTGCACACCTAGAGACAGTGCTTGGCAACAAGAGAAGCCACTGCAATGAGAAGCCTGCGCAATGCAACGAAGAGTAGCCCCTGCTCGCCACAACTAGAGAAAGCCCGTGCACAGCAACGAAGACCCAACATGGCCAAAAATAAATAGTATAAAAAAAAAATGCCATGTATTATCGTGACATTTATGTCTGATAATATAACTGAGTACTCTTGGGTTTAGGGCTGCTAATTTTCTTTCAAATTCTTTAAGAGTAAGTTTTCTTCCTGTTGAGGTAAATGTACATGAATAAGAATAAAATGGTAGAACTTATTTTTTCTTAAGAAGTGACATGAAATAATGCCTTCATCTATATATCACTGGACTGTTTTTTAAAATAAACTATTTGGAGTGGACGATCCTGATGTTATTTTTGATCACATATTTATACAAAGTCATATATGATAGCTAAAGCCACACCCCAAATGCCAAAAGTTCTAGGTTACAAATTGCTTGATATTAGTGCATTCATACATTTCTCTTAAATGAAGCTAGTTTTCCTCTTCAATTTTTACATCAACATTTTTAAGTAAAAATCAGTGGATTTTTTTTTTTTTTTTTTTTTATTTTTTTGGGGGGTACACCAGGTTCAATCAACTGTTTTTATACACATATCCCCATATTCCCTCCCTTCCTTGACGCCCCCCCCTCGAGTCCCCCCCACCCTCCCTGCCCCAGTCCTCTAAGGCATCTTCCATCCTCGAGTTGGACTCCCTTTGTTATACAACAACTTTCCACTGACTATTTTACAGTTGGTAGTATATATATGTCTGTACTACTCTCCCGCTTCTTCTCAGTTTCCCCTTCACCCCCCGCCCCCTCCCATACCTCGAGTTCTCCAGTCCATTCCCTGTATCTGCTTCCCTGTTCTTGTCACTGAGTTCATCAGTACCATTTTTAGATTCCGTATATGTGAGTTAGCATACAATATTTGTCTTTCTCTTTCTGACTTACTTCACTCTGTATGACAGATTGTAGTTCTATCCACCTCATTACATTACTTTTTTTGTGAAAAGGTTAAAATATTTCATAGCTTAAAGAAAGTAAATGGACAAGTCAAATGACTACTTATGGTACTTACAAAAATCATGAAGAGATCAGTTTAGATGTATAGAAACACAAGATACATGTTATTTACAGTTTTCTTTAGCTGAATAAAGTCTAGACCCGTAGAACTGGTGCAAAGAATTCAGGGAGGCCTACATACCCCAGCTGGAGCTGCCCAGGAAAACCAGAGGGCCCTAACGGGATGCACCTCTCTGAAGGTAACTCTCGTTCCCTTAATCAGCAGGAATCCCAGCAATGCAGGCCACTGAAGGCAGCCCTGATGTGTGGACACCTGGAGCACACACTGGGAAGGATAATGCTATAGACAATGTTCCTGTCCCCCAAAATGCACACGTTGAAATCCTAACCCCCCAGTGTGATGGTATTAAGAGGTGAGGCCTTCGGGAGGTGAATAGATCATGAGGGGGATTAGTGGCTTTATGAAAGAGACCCCAGAGCATTCCCTCCCAGCTTCTGCCATGTGAGGACACAGCAAGAAGACGGCCATCTACAAACCAGGAATTGGGTTTTCGCCAGACACTAAACCTGATGGAACCTTGATCGTAGACGTCCCAGCCTCCAGAACTGTGAGAAATAAATGTGTGTTGTTTATAAGGCACACAGTCCACAGCATTTTGTTACAGCAGCCTGAATGGCCTAAGACAGAAGGTCACTAACCAGCACCACAAAGATCAATATACCAGGAGTGTCTCTCATCCATGGCCTCAGAACAGAGCTTCAGCAGTGGCTCTGAAGGATGACAAAGGATTTGTCGTCCTAACAGTAGACTCAACATATCCAGCATGAAGTTAGAAGGACCCTCCGAGAACTAATAAGCCTGGTGGTGCATGTCATTGCCAAATTCACTTGCAAGAGTCTACAGAGACCCACTAGAGTTTCAACATTATAAAACTCAACACACTTACTTGGTTTATTTAAACAATTTGCATAAATCAGAAACATAAGAGGAGACTTTAAATTTCCTTTTTATATTACAAACAGATCCTTAGAAAGTACTTGCCTGAATGTTGCTATTGGACACATTAGTGTTTAAAAATTTGCATGTTTCCTCCATCTGGCATGAATCCTCACACTAAAGGCTGCAAGCCAAAAACTCAGAGGTAAAACTTAGCTCGCCTTCTAAAAAACAGCTTGGGGAGAGAGTGAGGTCGCACTGAGATAACGAACTATTATAAGAACAGCTTCCATTTTTGACACTTTACTAGGTGCAAAGGTCTGATTGTCCCTTTTTTAACTTTATTTTAACTTATAAAGTTAATAAATTAACTTTAATTTATTATTTCAAATACCTATAAAACGTGATAATGTACTAAGTGTTGTTTATCTTAAAGTTAGGATGAGGTCAGAAAAATAAATTAACTTGCTCAAGGAAATGGACCAAGATTTAAACAGAAGTCAGTGTGATACCAAAGTTCAAACACTTTCTACTATTTCAAACCCTATCTAGTTTCCTATTGATAGGAAATACAATAATTAATTATATCATCATTTTAAAACATATTTGTGTGTACATGTGTTTTTGTGTCTATGTATATGCATGTATTATACAGAGATAGATAAACATACAGGACATAAGTGAGAATAAGCCAAGGGAAGGGGCAGCTTTCATGTACACTATGATGATCTGGTGGACCTGTGCACTGCGAGATGATTACCACAGCCAAGTTGATAGACACATCCAATATCTCACATGGTTCCCATGTGTGCAGTATTGTTAACCATGGTCACCATGCTGTACATCAGATTCCCCAGAACTTGTTCATCTTGTAAGTGAAAG
This sequence comes from Hippopotamus amphibius kiboko, assembly GCF_030028045.1. NCBI lineage: Eukaryota > Metazoa > Chordata > Mammalia > Artiodactyla > Hippopotamidae > Hippopotamus > Hippopotamus amphibius. The sequence continues at coordinate 101,404,714 of NC_080191.1, forward strand.
TGTTAGTTTTATGTTTTGCATAATTTACATAGAGAGGCTTGATTAGTGTGTCTGTGTTAAAGTCTATTTTTAGTTTAGGGCCACCATCTGAAACATGTTTGGTTAACATTGTTGATATGAATGATAAAACAATCCACCTCTATTCATTCATGTCCAGGTCGAAGTGGATAATTTCATGCTTGGGAAGGTAGGAACCATGAACTATCTGGCTGACTCAAATATTAAGGGAGGAATAGGAGAAGCCCAAGTAAAACAAAAAAAAGGAGCAGCTTTCCTTATACCCCTGTGGTCCTGGTCCTGGTTGGAATCCAACATTCCAGCCATGTGACTGCCAGAAAATCACTCCACCTACCAAATATAATTAATAGATAAGAATCCACTTCTCCTTGGAAAAGGATGGGGGCATGTTTAGAGGACACAGGAGCCAATCTGAAGGAGCCCCGCCAGCGAAAGCTGGACCAATTCGAGAAGGAAAGTTAATAATGACAGCATTGGGTTGAACCCATAGAATAAAACAAATATCCATGCGTCCACACTGATATAAATAATTGACTAAAGACATCAATGGAGGAGAAGAAACAGTTGAATAGCTCTAACAGGAGAATCCTAATTAGTAAATGTGGAAAGAATGAGAGAAATACATAATCACCATTAGGCAAATATCACAGTAAAAACTGCTCCAGGCAACTACCACTGAAAAAATGCTAAAATCGGGGCATGACAGTATGAGGAGAAACAGGATAGAAGGTTGCTCAGGGAGCCAGGAGAACAAGGGGTGTAACTTTCATGAGTAACAGCGCCCAGCTGGTGGCCTGAGCAGAAAGCCACCTCTACCAGCAGGGCTGGCCAGATGCCCCTTCTCAGCCAGACGTCTCTGCTCAGCGCTCCGTGAACACGGTTGCAGTTTTCTTCTATGACTCTGTTTTTTCAGTTCCACACTGGCCAGTCTCCCTTTTTTGCAGTTCCCGGCTGCCCATTAGAATCACCCGGAGAGCTTTCAAAAATCCTGATGCCTGGGTCATACCACAGACCAATTAAATCAGACTTTCTGGAGGAGGGCCTCAGTCCTCAGCAGTTTTGAAAGCTTTCCAGGTGATTCCAGGGTGCAGCCAAGGTTGAGCACTACCACTATATTGAGATAGTTTTTATTTAGCTATGTTAACATTACAGTGCAGGAAATAGACAAGCCAACCTTTCCTGCTTTCTGACAAAGTGCTTTCGACAAATATGACAGATAGAAGGATCCAGTGTTTAATCTTTTACCATCGGCATTTGACAGAAATACAGTGAGAGGCAGCTGGAAGCAAGTGGTAAAGAATTTGTCAAAAGAAAAGAAATTTCCTGAGTACTAACTTCTTTGTGGCTCACTACATGGGTTCATGATGCGATACAAAAATGAATCAGAGAAAGATCAATTGCACACGACGAGAGTCTGAGATGGATTCCATGATGTATAATGTGAGTTGAAAGGCTATGAGAGCCAGGGATCAGGTGAGGCATGATTTGCAGTCAGGAGTCTTTGTTGGGGGGTGGCATTTCAGCGGGCTGGGAGGATGGGTGAGAACTGAAAACGTGGGGCCAGGAGGAAGGACATTCTGAAAGGGCACAGACGAAGAGGTCCGAAACTGTGGAGGAGGGACAGGGGACAGCAAGTAGCCCCATTTCCCTGGCTGGAAGAGAATGGAAGACACCAATATTTGAAATATTCTGTCACTGGGTAGTTTGGGTACTTTTCCCTGTCAAAGATTTGGTTAGATCCTAACAAGAAGTTGTGAGAACTGGGTTATTTGCTTTTTACACTCATAATCTGATGTGCCCAAAGGGTTGGGTGGTGGATATAGCACCCTCGTGAAAGCATTTATATGTGTGTATTTCAATATTGAAAGGCCCCAAATTAAATTACAGAAGAGGAAACTTGGAGATTAAAAAATCCAGCTATTTCAATGGTGATAACATTTTCTTATGAGGTGCAAGTCTGGCCATCTGCCATTTCCAATATTATTTTGCCTCAATAAAAAGAGGATAATGCCAGGTTTGTGTTGAGTTAAGGCCAAATTTGAATGTGAAGATGAGAAATATCTCGGTTAGCAAGAACTAGCATCATTCCTCGGAGTCAGGGAAGCGCTTCCTGACATCTCAGCAGGTGGAGCGGGGAAGCCCGCAGCTGTTCCGCAGCCGCCGGCGGCCGTCACCATGGCAACCCCCCTGGGGTGGGAGGAGGAGCTCAGCCGGCGGAAAGCACCAGCGTTTAAATAGTCACGCAGAGGATCCTGGATTGGATACTGCGCGAGAAAAAAACCATTCTCATAAAAATGTCCTTTCTAAAGGCATAACTGGGACAAATGGGCTCAATTCGAGTCTGAATTGTGGGTTAGATGGCTGGTCCTCAAACTTCAGTATTCTTCAGCCTCACCTGGTGGGCTTGTCAAAACAGCGTGCCAGGCCCCACTCCCAGAATTTCTGATGCAGTACGGCCGGGGTGGAGGCTAACAACATGTCTCTCTAACTAAATATCTCAAATGATGCTGCTGCCGCTGGTCTGGGATCACAAACTGAGAGCCACTGGGTTACACACTAGCACTGCATCCATGTTAATCTCCTGATTTTGATCGTTGTACTGCAGTTATGTTAAGGAAATGTCCTTGGCCTTAGAACACACTCACAGGAGGACTTAGGACAAGGGGCATCAGGTCTGCAACTTACTCTCCCTCCAGTGGTTCAGGAAAAATAGATAGATAGATAGATAGATAGATAGATAGATAGATAGATAGATAGATAGATAGGATAAATAGAATAATAAAGCAAATGTGGAAAAATGACAATTGGCAAATCTGGATAAAGTGTATATGGGAGTTCACTGTATTTTGTACCTTTTCTAGTACATTAAAATTACATTAAAATTAATAATGAAAAATTAATATAAAGTCATAGCTTATTATCTAGATCTGTTCAATATGGTAGCCACTAGCTACACATGGTTATTTACATTTAAAGTAATTTAAATAAAGTTTAACATCTAGCTCCTCAACCACACTAGCCACACTTCATCGGGTGCTAAAGGGTCGCATGTGACTAGTGACTACCGTGCTGGATAGCACAAATATAGAGCACTACCGTCATCACACAAAGTTCCACTGGACAGTCCGTACTACAGACCAGGAAAGCCTCTTTGGAAAATTCAGTATGCAGACAGCAGCAGCAGAGGCGGCAGTAACAGTCATAAGCAACAGGAGTCAGTTGTTTCCCACATAAGATAGTTTATTAACTGAATGGGGCAAAAAGAAGAAAAGATTAAATTATAGCTGATGGATCACAGTGCGGCTACATTTGTAAATCCCTGCGTTCTGCACAGATCAGTGATATAGTTGCCAGAGTAGCTGTTCTTACCCACACTCCGCACACCTCATCATTTTACTGATTTTCTTAACAATCCGTTAGTTGAAGGAGAAATAAACACTCAGATGTCCTGGTTCTTTTTTCTCTCCTCCTTCAAGCAGAGGAGGGGCAAGATTGGATGGGGAAACTCCTAGCAAGGCTGTGCTGGGGAGACTGTCCTGAAGGGGAACAGCGAAGACCTGGATGATATCAAATTTTCAGATATTCTAACTTGCCTACTCTTCACTCTGGATGATGCCCCAGCTACTGTGTAAAGCAAAGCAAGGCTGGTTTTTGTTGCTGTCTTTACTCCTTCCAATTTGCTTCTCCTCCCTCTCCTTTTCTACATCTCAGACACCCAGCACCCTTGGACCCAAACAGGCCTGCCTCCCACTCTAAAGAACATCTTTTTTCTTCCCAACACCATTTCTCCTGGGCCCCAGCAACACCCAAGTGATGAACTGAATACATTCTGAAGTATGAATAGAACCAGGTTCTCCCAAGGTGCATTTGGCTAACACCAGCTCTCAGAATGTTCTGGGAGATGTTGTCTGAGCAAGGTCATGTTTGGGTATTCTCTTTCTGACCCAACTCCTAAAACTCCCCTGTCCCTAACCACTCAGGAGTGAATGCACAGACCCACATTACGCTGCACCTTGTCAGCCCCTCCCCCCGACACCGTTCTCAGCAGCTTCATGTCCACGTGGGGCTCAGTACAGGGCACAGCTGTTATCACTTGGGGAGAACATGGGATGGCAGGGAAAACGGCAAATACCTGAAGCCATAAATCACATGCCAGTTAATATGAAGGATTTTCATGGGGAAAATAAGCCATATTCCCATTTCCAAGTTTCCACTGGGGAAAATGAACCATAGAACTAGAACCCAGGACTCAGGAGGTGTCCCTCTTCTCTGTCCAGGCCTCCATTATGCCTGGATGTCCATTTAAATGTCCATCTAATAATCAAACTATTGTCGGAGGTTTGGAGGACGCACCCCCCAACACACACACCAAAAAAAAAAATGCTGGATCATTTTTCTTCAGCAATTCCTCCTTAAAATACATTTATTCTGAGTTTTCCAAGAAAGAGAAATCCTTCATCAGAGACAAGTTTGTCACTCTTAGCAGCAAGACACAACATCCCAGGTATTTATAGTTCACCTTGTGGTTGGCTAATTAAACTTCTGAGATGTCTCTTTACAGACAGCTTCTTACTATGAAATAGATTTTTATTAAGATTTCAAAAAGAGAAAGAGGGTCTCACCTCACAGTACTCCGTGATAATGCAGAAATTATCTTGCTCCACAAAGCTTGCATGGAACTTGACAATGGCTGGGTGGTCCAGCTTGGAAAGGAGCTGGGCCTCACAACTGGCCTGCACAGTCTCGTTTGGATTGAGGTCTCCAATAGAGATTTTCTTCAATACCTTTCTGCAGCCAAAAAAATTTTTTTCGCACATTTAGAGCTAAAAAACACATTTGAATAGATATGAACAGTGGTATAGGACCATCTAATTAATGCCCAGACCATGACCTACTCAGAGGTCTGCTATCACCTGTGGCTGCCTGCCTACGTCCAGGCAATGCCCTCCACACCTGCAGCTCTCGTTTGGTCACACGAGGCAGAGACAGAGCTAATCTTGAGCGGCGTGGCCGAAGCGGATCTTCCTTAGCCTCTAAATGTCTCTGTTTCTCCTTGCCTCTCTAAGGGCATCTCCATTTCTATCTTTTTCTGTCTCTGTATGTTTTCTTTCTCTCCTTGTCTGTTTTCTTGTTTCTGTCTGCTTTTCTATTTCTCTCACTGTTCCTATCTTGGTGTCTCTGTCTCTGTCTCTCCCTCTCACCATATACACACATATATGTGTGTGTGAAAATAATATACTTATAAAATCTGTCACTGTCTCCGTGCATCTGTCTTATTCTCTTTTTGACTCTCTCCTTTCCTCTCTGACTCTGTCTGCCTCTGTGTGTGTGTATAAGGACACATGCTTCTCTCTGTCTCTCAGTTCTAAAATTTTCCAAATCCATCAACTTAATATCAGCAGAATCAATATCTATCTATTTTCTTTTTAAAACTATCCTTAGCATATCATACTTTATTGCTACCAGTATTTAGGAGAAGAAAAAAATCTAAAAAACACTGACAGAGGTATTCAAGCATGTGTAAATGGAAAAAGAGCTCATTACATCTCCAAATTATTAATTTAAAAATTGTGATAACTAATGAGGAGTGGACCAAAACATTCTCTCTTCCCATCTACAGAAAGAAACAGACTGAAGAGCAAACCAATTACATGGCCATGGTGTAAACAGACTGCCGGGGAGAAGTGCTTTAGAGCACCAATTATGTGTGCAGACAGATTCCACTGATTGTAAGTGGGCCTGTGCTGCTCACTAAGATAAGCTCCACAGGGCCTGCACTACAAGACATTTTGCAGTAACGTTATTTAAGAGTTGCTACCTATGCCTATTAATGAAAACGAATTTATAGTAGAAACTCTCTTAATTAAAAGCCCTTTAACCAAATCCTAGGTTGACCAGAGCTCTGCAGTCCTTTCTAACAGATGCTGATGGCCGCCTCTGCGCTGGGGATGCTGTGGCCAGCAGGTACTCTCTGGACCACCTTCCAGTTGAGATGTGTGTTTACGCAAGTCATAGCATCTATTCCCAAAACTGTTTATGCCACCCGTGCCCTGTATTATAAATCTGTGACTTAAATATGGCAAACTGATGAAGGATGAGTGAGTGTTGTCTTTGCCAGGAAAACTAAGTCAAACGCTTACCACAAAGCTAAATAATAAGTTAAAAAAAAAAAGGCTGTTAAATAAGTAACTGGTAAGACAGTTTTAAAACATTGGTTTAAAAATGTATAAATCGGGACTTCCTAAGTGGAGCAGTGGTTAAGAATCTGCCTGCCGATGCAGGGGACACAGGTTCCATCCCTGCTCCAGGGAGATCCCACATGCTGTGCAGCAACTAAGCCCGTGCACCACAACTACTGAGCCTGCACTCTAGAGCCCATGAGCCACAACTATTGAGCCTGTGTGCCACAACTACTGAAGCCCACGCACCTAGAGCCTGTGCTCTGCAACAAGAGAAGCCACCACAATGAGGAGCCTGTACACCACAAGGAAGAGTAGCCCGCCCCCCCCACGCCCCCCCACAACTAGAGAAAGCCGCCCGTGCACAGCAACAAAGACCCAATGCAGCCAATAAATAAATAAATAAGTTTATAAAAAATAAAAAATAAAAAAATGTAAAAATCTAGCATTCTGAACTGAGGTTGCTAAATTCTCATTCCACTTTAAAGGTAAAAACTTGGAAAATTTAACTTACTGTGGGTAAGTTTATGCAATAAAGATGAAGCAACCTCTCATCAGAGGACATTAGATGTCAGCTGCATACCAAAAAATGAAAGAAAATGTACAATGGTATGTTTTAAGTTGATGTAAACGTTTTAGCTATGTCATTTCATTTAAAAATTGTTCCCGTATATAACCAAGGACCAGCCTCAATCACGCTGGACAGGGGCCATCCCATTGGTTTTGTCACGTCCTGAACACACTTCCAGACCCTTACTTGATAATGGAGCAGATTCTAGAGAAATTCTTGCTTGGTAATGTGTTCTATAGCGAGACTGTTCTAAAAAGAATTTGGTTAAAAACAACCTCCTGTTATTAAGAGTGGCATCCCAAACTGTTTGGTATACTAAAGGAGCTTGAAACGATGAATGCAGCTGTTTTAACTTCTGAAGATGACAAAGCCACAGCCAAATGAAACCTTCATGGTGCTTTTCCAGTACTTACTGTGTCCCAGCCAACGTGCAGTTGTAAAAGTCTCAGCAGTTAATAAGCAAGGTGATACAAAGCCTCACACAAACTTGCTATATTCTCTTGCTGTGAAGGAACAAATACTATCAAAAGCTTTAAGATACTTATTTTTTCCTTGCCAACCTCAACTGTTGTGCAACAGGGCACAGGATTTTACATATGGTTACCTGAGCCCCATCTGGCAGCCTGATGGTAAAGCATAACATCTCATTTGCCCACAGCTTAGCAGACGAAGGCGGGGCTATGAAGACAGGTGATATCTAATATAATCATCTCCAGCAGATGCGGAGACATTCAGCCTTCCTTACCTAAAACTGATAGAGGAAACTTCTTTGCATGTCACATAATGTGAGAGCCACATCAGCTGAGCAGAGCACAGAAACTTACCAAGTCAAGCACGCTTGCCCTGCTCAGTGACACTCAGCCCGTCACCCACTCCTAAGTCACACCACAGATATTTATTTGATCAAAACTTCAGCTGTTCCGGAGAAACTTTTCAGCAGCTGCAGAAACAGGTATCCCTTCAGACTCACTCATTTTGCAAACTTTCTGTTCTCCTTCCCAAGTGGCATGTTTCTTTCTAGAATCAGTAGCGAACTGACAAATTTTGGAGAGTGACTGGAAATTTGCGATAACTGTAGCTAATTTCATTCCCTTCAAATTGGCCCACCTTCTGTACAAATGGGGCAAATGATATCTTTGAGACGTTCAGGGTTGTTTTTCCCCAAATTTCCCTGTAGCCTTTTCACACATTTCCCATTGAACAAGCAGCACAGGCTGCCTCAGGAAAAAGATGACATCACAAACTACAGAGAATGTGAGTCGAATCCCTGGCTTGTGAGTTTTCAAAGGAGAGACCAAGGCCAAAGAGAAAAGATCTGGAGGAGCACCTGACCAGTGGGGTGAGGGTCCTCCCTGCCCAACCCTCGGGACCGGATGGAGAGGAGGCAGAACATTAGGCACTGCTGAGCCCTTGAAAATATGCATGTGCCCCAGGCTGGGTCCAGGATGGGTAGAAATAGAACTCCCAGATGGGGAGGGGAGCTCCAGGGCAGAGGCCCTGCTGTCTTTTCCAAAGCAAGAACCTCACATTTCCTTGCGTCCAGTAAGGGGTAGGAGTAAAGCAAAGGTCTTCAAGGGGCAATAAACCAAGGGGCCTAAGAATTCTGGAATCTCGGTGAGGAGTGCAGAAGCACCTGCTGTGTCTGCAGTGTGATTGGTGACCCCTGCCCTTGGGTCCCCTGGGGAAGACAGACAGTAAACAGATCAGTAAACAGGCAGTAAACAGAAATGTGTATACATGTCTATGTTTGTATTTTCTAAAACTTCAAATCTAGACGAGTGCTATAAAGTTAGGGTAAGTGAGTTCTGAGGCCCTCCTGATTTAAGCTACCATGACCCTCTGATTAGATCAGCAGCTACTGCACCCACTGAGGGCAAAGTCACAGGAATTAGATTTTTTTTTTTTTTGCCTGTGTTTGTTTGTTTGTTTAATTTATTTATTAGCTGCATTGGATCTTCATTGCTGCACAGGGGCTTTCTCCAGCAGTGGTGAGTGGGGGCTACTCTTCACTGTGGTGCACAGGCTTCTCAGTGTGGTGGCTTCTCTTATTGCGAAGCATGGGCTCTAGGTGCACTGGCTTCAGTAATTGTGGCACACGAGCTCAGTAGTTGTGGCTCACGGGCTCTACAGCGCAGGCTCAGTTGTTGTGGCACACGGGCTTAGTTGTTCCACGGCATGTGGGATCTTCCTGGACCAGGGCTCAAACCCATGTTCCCTGCATTGGCAAGCAGATTCCCAACCACTGCACCACCAGGGAAGCCCAAAGGAAATAGATTTTAACCACAGCTTAAATAAGAAAGTAATTTTTTTTGCTTTTTAAAAAGTTCAATATTCACCTGTTTAACAGATTATTAAATCTGCTCAGGACTTTCAAGATAAGAGTTTTCATCCATCTAGCAAGGCAGCAACTATTTTAACTAATCCTTTCTTAAGTAGTCAGCTCTCATTTTTTTTCTAGCTTACAAGGAAATGAAGTTTTATTATAGAAAAATTTAAAAACAAAACACAGTCCACAATCCACCACAGAGATAATCAGCATTAACAATTCTGTGTATTTCCTTCCCATCATTTTGCTACACTTTTTTTTAACGCTAGAGCCAAACAGTCTAGACAATTTGCGTGCTATGTTCATGAGACATTATCAGATGGCAGACATCTGTCATTTGTGGCTGCCCAGCATCTTTAGACAGCCCCTAACACAGTAGTAGATCCCTGGGCCATGGGTCCTGCCTTCCCTAGATAAAAACAAATAGACAACAAACAATTCCTCCATCTCTGCCTGCCTTGAGCTGGGGTGCCAGTGTGGGACCTAGGTTCTGCCAGTGAGCTGGACCAACTGGGGACCTTGCCTTGGTGTGAGCTGTGTGGAGGGACAGGGCGGGCACAGGCCCTCCCTTCGCTAATGCAGGTGTCCCAAGAACAGCGTGGGCCCGGGGGCAGTGGCAGTGGGCCACTTCCAGGGCGTGGTTCTGGCTGACGTTCCTGGAAATTTAGCCTTCCCAGCCCGAAGCCTCCCGCAGCTGTGAGAGCCACCTGGGTTCAGAACAAATCTCTGCCTGCCTCAGCCGTGCAGAGGGTGGCTGCTCATATCTGCACCTGGAGCCCCGACCCCTGCAATCATGCATCACAGGAGCACCATGAGGCGTTCGCACAAAGCACTCACTTTGGGGTGATGAAAACTCAACCTCCAAAAATTCGACTCATTAAGGTTAATTTTTATTCACTTATTTGAGTCTTAAAACTTAGGCTCTTCTGAGGGATTTGGGGCCGTTTTATGGGCAGGCGTATCATGAGAGTGGAACAACATCCTTTTAAAAGTCATTTAATCCCCTTTAATATGACATATAACTTTAAAATATAAAGGGACATGAAAAAATGGCAGAGTGATATTTATTCCAAAAAGTGGCACATTAATGAAAAATGGAAAAGCCGGGAACCAAAGGTACCTAAAGGAGTAGCTGAAAAAAATTGTGTTAGTGGAGAGTATACTACAGATGGAATTTTATTTTATTTCAGTTGTTTTTCCTTCTTTCAGCAATTCAAAAACATTTTTAATGTCTGTGGTCAAAGAAAAGGATACAGTTTCTTTACGGATCCTCATCATATACCATGTGCCTTTGTTTTTAGTAACGAAATCCCTGCTCCCAGCCCGTTTCAGGGCAAAATGCTGATTCACCTGGTCTTTTCCTCTCCACCTCTGATCACAGGCATGTTGCTGTTTTGGGACACAGATGGGGCTGAAATGACATCAGCATAGAGTGCAGGGACAGCAAGCCTCAGGTGCCCACGGCAGGCACCAGCACTAAGGGGCAAAGTCCTTCTGCTGAGCCTGACTTCAGACGCCACACAAGGCGCCAGGCGGCCACTGCCAAATACCTTCACCTCCAAAGTTCCACATTTCTGGTATTTCACCATCTACTGACTGCCTTTGCTAGGCCAAACACAATGCCATGTTCTGAGGATACGAAGATGAAAAAGATAATAAAAACTCCTGCCCTCCAAGAAAGCTCGGTCTCATGGGGAAGGCCAACAAGTATAAAAATAGTTGAACAACTTCATGATAAATACAATAACAGAGCTGGGGATGGAGGTGAGGACCCTGCACTCTCCTTTTAGAAGCGAAAAAAGGCAAAAGCTATAGACTAGAGCCCCAGGACATTCACTTTTGCACACAGAAACTACTTTGTAGTAAGCTGAATGGCCTTCTCCCCAGGTGGATTTCAAGTACCAAAAGAAATGAATTTATCATTCTTTACTGTTTGCCCTGTATAAACTAATAGCCAGTAGGGGGATGTCTATATTTGCATTACTTTAATAGGCTACAAAAGTTAATAAGCATGTGACTTTTCAAAAAAAGAAAACTATTTGAGAACTGCAATATTTATATATCGTTCTTCAGAGTAACACATGCACAGACACACACACAACCACAGTATACACTATGGAATGTGGAATGAAAATGTTATAGGGAAGGGTATTTCTTAAAAGATCTAAAAAACTGGCAGGTACACAAACCACTCCTTCCTTCCTCCCCCCCCCTCCGCCCCCACCATTTATCTATCCCAATTTTTATCCAAAAGAAAACATTTGAGCTTTATATAACTAGACTTTAAAAGATAATGTGAGTACTGAACCATGCTCTGTGCTAGAGGACTCTCCCGGTTTGGGGTCCCCAGGAAGCAAACCCTGAGACAAGATTTGAGGCAGGTAATCAGCCTGGGCAATCAGAGGGGGCAGGAAAGTGAGGTGAAGGCGGGGAGCCATTCAGGGGCCTGTTAGCGAGCCAGTTACCGCTGTGGGCAACTGGGCTTAGCTCTGTGGAGGAGCCCCGGGGGCAGGCATAGCACACACCTCTGGGCTCCTCAGCCTGAGCTGGGGTGGGGACCAGCTCCCTTCACCCACTGGCTCAGGCTGCTCCTGAGGGTACCCACTCCCCCACTCCCTGCCCTGACAGCCGGGGAGGCTTCAGGCAGACCTGCCTGTGAGGCAGATGGAGGCTGGGTCCTGTACAGGAAATGCTAATTGGCCAGGGGCCACAGAGGCAGGGGGTGGGAAGTGGGGGGGGGGGGGGGGCAACACCATCTTCCACAGGGAGGAAAATAAAAGAAACCTCCTCCACTTTAAATTCTACTCTACTCACACTTCTGAAGACAGCTAGGATATAGTGAATCTGAGACACAGGGCGTATCATACTGAATAATGACACTGCAAATCAATTATAACCTACAGATAAATTCCATCTCCTTTGCTTTTCAAGACTTAGTTTACAAAGACATTAGCAGCATATAGGAGTATTATGTATAGATAATAAGCAAAAATGGTAATAATAATACAGATAAAAACGAAGAACAAAGAAGAGTAGAAGTATTTTAGACATTTTTGTTTGGCAAATGTGCTATTCCTGGCTCCTGTTTAGATTATATTTTCATTTGTGGTGACAAGTTCCATGCAGTGTTTCAATGCTGGTACCATAACAAATTAGGCAAGTTGCCTCTGATTTTTAAGGAACAGAAAAGAGTAAATAGAAGTTTCAGGAGTAGGAGTTTTGAAGATAAATATTGCCTGAATAAAAAGTGTCTAATAATCAAGTGAATTCAATGACTTTCCCATCTGTATAAACTTAAAAAACAGAAATGGCTTGAACACACGTCTCAAGGCTGGAAATGGTGCTGACACTCAGCAGAGGTTCTCTGCAGGGAATCTCTGGCGTCAGTGCGAGAACAGAAGTGGCTTCAGGACGGACCCCAACCAGACCTTTCCCAGGGGCTCCTAGAGGTCACACGGTGAAGAGACAAAGCGTCTAACTGCTCTGCTGTGCAAAGCCTCCTCCCAGGGTTCGAGAGAGTCCACAGCCAAGCCCAGGAATCCATGAACGAGTGTGACTTGATGGAGGCGGGGTGGGGAAACCCGCGTATCTGTGCCCACATGACCAGGCAGCCATCTCCACCTGTGTCTAAGTCACAGCCTCTACAAAGCTGCTGAGATGGCCTCCTGAGAGCTCACCGGGAACAAACTGCCTTTCCCTCTCCTTTCAGCCAAAAACTGAGTGGGTTCCCTTCGTGGTGAGCAGCTTCCTGGAGCTCCTTTCCACAGCCCAGGAACGTTCTCTTTACCACCAGGGATGTAACGGAGCCAGCTCTAGTTCCCTGCAGAACCAGTGAGCGCCCTCCCGCCCCTCTCCTCCCACTGTGGACAGGTGGTCAGGCCGTTCTACCTTTCTTATTTATACAGATGAGTGAAGTCATTAAATATTGTGGCTTAATTATTTTACGAGACCCTGGTGACTGTCTCTCCCTCTTCCCAGCCCCTGGGGGGAATCATAACTGATCTAAGCCCCACCCTGTAACCCTAGTCCCCTTGCCAGTGATCCACCTAGACAGGTGGTGTAATTCTGGCCTGGGAGATGTGGGGAGGTCTCGTTTCAGTTTTCTGGGAAAGACGCTCCTCTCTGATAAAAAAAGAGAAGCATGGGAGGAGAGTCTCCTTTCCTCATATCTGCAATGCTATCACTTGTCTGTGGCTCCTTCAACTTTGGCGTCAGCTGGCATCCTGAAGGAACTGCCCTGAGAGGACAGTGAGGACTTCATCCCCTGGATCTGCTCTCCCTCTGGACTTCCTGTTAGGGAGATAAGTCTTTCTTATTGTTTAAGCCATCTTGGTGGCCAAAGATATCCTGACACCAACACTTCGCTACAAGAAGAAAGGAGACTTTTAAAGAAGAGAGTAGAAGCACAGGTGCAGAATGTGGTGAACACTCCACTCATGTGCACATGCTTCAGGCTGTGAAAACCCAAAGGAGGGAGGGAGGTTTGGCTGTGCTGTACATAAAGATCAGAACAGAGATAAGCCCCTTGAGACCCAGGACTGTCTTATTTCTTTAGAAAATGCTAAGTCTCCTAATTTAAACTGAAAAAGATAACTTGGCTCTTTCCTACTTGGACATTGATATGAATCTTCAAAAAATCATGACAAAGTAAACTACAATGAACTATACAAAAATGGATCTATGTTGAGAAAAAAGTATTTGAATAAAGGACTAGAAATTGTTGTTAGTAAATTTGGAAACTAAGATAACGGGATTTCTTTAAATAATTTGAAAACAATTTTATTAATTGATTCAAAATTCTCATATGTCAAAAATTTTAGCAGTTATCAAAAAGTATCATGATTCAGAAAGATTAAAATTCCAGCGCTGTTCTCTTTCTTCCCTTGGGTAGAGACACTGGAGGTGAGATAGCAAACAGGAGGTTTCTAAAATGAGGGAGAACAAGGAAAAGAGTGAAGTAAAGGGCACGGATAATCCAGCAATCAAAAAATAAAAACAAGATAAAACATACAAATAAAAAAATATTAGTTGAATATGACCATGAAAAAAAGAATTTCTAAAATATCTGGTCTCTCTCTTCCCCTGCTCTCCGCCCCAAATTAAGAAAACATACTTTAATAAATAACATGTTTTTTCTATATTTCTTTAGAGATAATATAAGGAATCAAGTAATACAAGGAATTACTTTGTTTTACATAGTCTTAAGCAACAAACTGAAGAAATTAAGGATGATGGCATTAGGTGTTAGAGGCACAAGGTTGATAATTATAATTTTTAGAAGGTAAAGCAAAGCTCCAAGAATGGGAGATGGTGCTTATTCACATGGCAGCATTGCGAGAAGCCTCCATCCAAGAGCAGCCTCTCCCCATCTCTCAGGGCTACGTCAGGGGCCCCGCCTCCAGGTTCCCATTGCCTCTAATGACAACATCTATTCACACAGGAGCTCCTGTGCTGACCCACAGGCACCCAAGCCAGATCGCAGCCCACTCACTGTGGCATCCCCAGCACCCGGCAGCGTCTGATGTGTCTGAATGGAACCAAGCTTGCACACTCCTCACCCCTCAAAATTCAGCTCATTCATGACCTCCACCATAGTGACTATCACTCTGACAATTCTGTGTTTTCGTATTTATTTCTTGCTCTCCATCCCCAGACTAAGAACAATTACGTTTTGTTCCTCAGTGTATCCTCGGTGTCTAGCACAAGTCTTAGTACATAGCAGAGGCTCCATCAATGTGTGTTGACTATTGAATGACCAAAATTAACACCACGCTAAGCACTGTTGCAGAGGTAGGAGAGACACAATTCCTATGCGTGATTTTTCCCCTTGTGGAAGCATATCAGCTTACATGCTGGGCATCCATCAGAAAATGAAAGTTTTTAAAAATGTGCTTCCTAACATCCTTGCTGGAATGGCCCTTATCTGGAAGTGACTCACCCATGGGGGCTGATAGTAACACTTGCATAGACAGAGAAAAATGGTAAAAAGATATTTCAACCTGGAAAATGGTTCTGCTCAGATGTTTCCTAACATCTCAGAGATGATAATTCCCACTGGATGACCTGGCCCAAGAGAAGCACAAAGCTGCCCGGTTTCTGATCCTGTCCCCTCATTCAACCTCTTTCCCAATCTTGAGATGGACTTTTATGTATTTATAGAATTTTAAAGATAGACCCTCAAGAGTAGATCCATCAAAGCAGCCCAACTTATTAAGGTCCTGAGGATTGAGTAGTTTTTTTGGCTATCATTTTTAAAAAAAAAATTTTACTGGAGTACAGCAGATTTACAATGTTGTGTTAGTTTCAGTTGTACAGTAAAGTGAATCAGTCATACATATACATATATCCACTCATTTTTAGACTCTTTTTCCCATATACATCATTCCAGAGTACTGGGTAGAGTTCCCTGTGCTATACGGTAGGTCCTAAGTTATCTATTTTATATATAGCAATGTGTATATGTCAATCCCAATCTCCCAATTTATCCCTCCTCCCCCTTCCCCCCTGCCCAGCAACCATAAGTTCGTTTTCTACATCCGTAACTCTATTTCTGTTTTGTAGATAAGTTCATTTGTACCATTTTTTTAAGACTCCACATATAAGCAATATCATATGATATTTGTCTTTATCTGACTTACTTCACTCAGTATGACAATCTCTAGGTCCATCCATGTTGCTGCAAATGGCATTATTTCATTCTTTTTATGCCTGAGTAGTATTCCATTGTATATATACATCACATCTTCCTTATCCACTATTCTGTCGATGGACATCTGCGCTGCTTCCATGTCTTGGCTATTGTAAATAGTGCTGCGATGAAAATTAGGGTGCATGTTTCAAATTATGATTTTCTCTGGATATATGCCCAAGAGTGGGACTGCCAGATCATATGGTAGTTCCATATTTAGCTTTTTAAAGAACCTCCATATTGTTCTCCATAGTGGCTGTGCCAATTTACATTCCCACCAACGATGTAGGAGGGTTCCCTTTTCTCCACACCTTCTCCAGCATACACTGTTTGTAGATTTTTTTGATGATGGCCACCCTGACTGGTGTGAGGTGATACCTCATTGTGGTTTTGATAATTAGTGATGTTGACCATGTTTTCACGTGTTTTGGTCATCTGTTATGTCTTCTTCGGAGTACGTCTATTTACCTTCCATCCATCTTTTGATTGGGTTGTTTGTTTTTTTGATTATTGAGCTGCAGGAGCTGTTTGTATATTTTTGAGATTACTTCTGTGTCGGTCACTTCGTCTGCGAATATTTTCTCCCATTCTGTGGGTTGTCTTTTTGCTTTGTTTATGGTTTCCTTTGTTGTGCAAAAGCTTTTAAGTTTAATTAGGTTCCATTTGTTTATTTTTGTTTTTATTTTCACTACTCTAAGAGGTGGATCAAAACAAGTTATTGCTGCAATTTATGTCAGAGAGTGTTCTGCCTATGTTTTTTTCTAAGAGTTTTATAGTATCCAGGATTGAGTAATGTGTCCAAGGTCACGGAGCAGTTACAGCAGAGCCGCCATTCACCGCTTGAAGGAGGAAACAGACCTCAACTCCAAAGAACAGACTTTCAACTTCAAGTTTAAGAGTTTCCCCTCTCTCATTTGTGTACAGGATCTGCAGTCTCTAGTCACTAAGATAGCCACAAACTTTCTCACTTTTAAACCGTTTTTCAAAGAACAATTATTCCTGTCATCTGCTCTCCTCATCCCCTCCTTAGCATCAAAGAGGAGAAAACAAAATGACTAGAATAGCGGTCTTGCTCCTGATGAAGCACTGGTGAAGCTATGCCTGTTTTTATTACTTATCATTTGAGTGTTATGGAAAATCTTATCAATAGTCAAAGAGTGTGTGCCAGTTACAGAGGCCCAGATTTGGAAGTTTGGGATGAGACCACATGGAAGAGGAAGACAATGTTTCCCAGGACTTACCTTTCCTAGTAAAGTGGCGAAATTACATTTCTGAGGTTGTCCTGGGTACCACAACCCTGCACGTGTGACTATGTGTGTGTGAGGGCCAGTTTTTAAAAAGCTACATTGTGCAAAACTCATTTGATTCAAAATTGTTCAACGATGCGGTAACATGCCTTGAGAACAAAAATAAATATCGGTAATATAAGATTCAATGCAATGAATCACTCATTCATTCTATCACACTTTAAAAGGTACTGAGCTTAGAGCAAACAAAGATCCTGTTTATGTCAGCAAGGAAATTAAGGAGCATGACAATGTCAGTAAGGATGTGAAAGAATAATTTACCGTAGATAATCAGGTTAGCTCTTGTTATGACTGTTCTATGCTCCAAATTTACAATTACTGTTAGGTTAATATTCAAAATGCAAAATTCTGATGCATAATTCATGTCAGGTTTTTATTTTGAAAATTACAGAAAAATCCTAGAATTGCAGATTTCAATGAGATAATCAGATGTGATGCAAAGCCTACCATGAAATCAAGATACAGCAACAAATTGAGTTTTAAGAAGCAATAAAAACCGATTAGCTCCATTTCCCTGACTAGGTAAAGCCAACAAAGGATAAACCCTGTGTAAAGTAAAATTAAATTAAGATCCAGGCAAGAAGAAAGTTGGTGCTCCAAAAATAAAACAAACAAAAAAACAATCTAGGGTTTCAGTGAAATAAAGTCTCCCAATCTTATTTGTAGCAGGCACTGGTTGGCCTCAAGTTAACACGAAGACAGCCAAAATGGAAAAAAGTTTGTATTTCCAGATTTCAGTCTCTATTTCATCATCACAGTAATTGTAACATATGGATTTGAGCTAAAACTCTCTCTTTAGCTGTAACACTGGGCAGCTGTTGCTGTGTTTAATTCTGAGATAGGAAGGGAAGTGAAGCTCTGGATTAGCATACCCCCATTAGAGCACTTAAGCAACTGATTCTGGGTCTTATTTTTGCTGATCTTATATATTTTGCTGAGTTGTGCTGATGTTGAAAAAAAATCTGTTTTTATGAACAGAAAGCCAGGGCTTAACCTACTGACAAAGCTCAAACTAGAATCTACTACTAGGAAGGATCCAGTTTCCCTGAATTACAGCTTATGGGTTTCGTCACTGATTTGTAACACATGAAGAAGTCACAGTGGGCTGTGTAAGGGGAGGACGGGATGGGGGACACTGGGCTGGCCTGCCTCTGATCACACAAGGCTTCATTTCCCAGAGTCAGGAGGCCGAGGGGACCTGGAAATGCCGCGCCTGCTGCATCTCACAGGGGTGGCGTGTGCCGAGCTGCCCAAGGAGGCTGCAGCAGCTCAGCAGGGAGGCCAGCTCCTCAGGTCACCAGGCTTAGCAAAGCACACTGCAAAAGAGTCTTGAGTGTGGTTTTCCGCCAGTGGTGTTTCTGGAGAATATGGAATTTATTTGAGGATAAATCAAAGTGTTTTCATGTTCATACAGTGAAAGGAAAAAGAACTGTTAGACCCATAAAGCACGGTATCTGAGAAAGCCTCAAAGGAGGACATGGGATCTGAGAGCAGTGCTTCTCAAATTGTGCTGTGCACACAAATCATGGGGATGCATCCCAGTACAGCCCAGGGTGGGCCCCAGACCACACATTCTAATAAGGTCCCAGGCGGCGCCCTGAGTGGCTGGTCCAGGCAGCACACTTTGAATAGCAAACTTGGGAGCAGGGAGGGGTCAGAAGGCTGCTGAGGCTGTGAACGCGGATGGCCCACAGCTCTCCAGAGGCTGGGGGGTTGGGGGCTGTGAAGAGCAGCCCAGCGAGAGGGTCTGTGTCTGACAGCAGAGGCTTGGGACCTGGGCTGGGCCCACCCCCTCACTTTCCAGGTGAGGACCCTGGAGGCGGAGAGGCTGTGAGACTGACCACAGGCCCTCCTGAGACTGTTCTACAGCCAACGCCCACAGGTGCCCGGAACCCCAGTCAGGTCTCAGACCCCACGAGGAGAGTCTCCCGCTGGCGCCCTAAACACTGCTTTGCGTGCGTTGCTTCTTGTTCTGGCCCCAGCAGTGATGAAGTGCAGCTGCCCGCGGACCCTCTGCACATGTCTTGCTACATAATTTCCTACTTTAATGTATTTGTACTCAGCCTCACCCCACAGAGCACTTGAGGTAACTTACATAGTAAAACAGGAAAATGAGACCAGCAAGAGTAGGTAGAAATAAGAACCAGGGAAAAAAGAACACAAATGTGCTGTTGCTATGCATGGCTTCAAGTTCAATTCCCGACGTCTTGCAACGTACCACAATTATTATTACTATTACTCTTGTTGCTGTTATTGATGGTTACATGTTGTAGGTGTAATTCTTGCCTGTTACAGGAGGGATCTCAATCTCTGGATCCTTTGTGATACAGAGCAGTTTTCACTTCAGTCACATTGCAGTGAAGATGTCCCCAAGGAGACATCACTAATTCTCTTAAAAAGGACTCGTTCAGAAACAGAACTCCAACTTACATATGGAATAATGCATTTTGATGTTGAACTTATGAGGAAAGCGTCTCAACTCTTACCTTGAGTCTCTAAACTCGGTACCTGTGTACAGAGCACCTGAGCTGTGCAAGACACTCTCCTTGTCCAAGGTACAGCCTCTGCCCACAAGGGCTTTGCAACCCAGCGGGAGGGCAGAGACAAAGCATAACAAGTTATCGGAAAGTGTCATGTACCTTAAAGGGACGAAATGAATATCCTAAAAAGAGAACCAAAGGACCAAGATATGAGCTGATCCTAAGAACACATCCAGCCACGAAAGTAGTGACAACAGCAGGGCCATGTAGGGAACAGTGCCTCTGCACCACATCCACTGTGCTAAGAGATTGTTACAATCCCCACTTTTGAAATGAAGAAACTGAGATACAGACAGGTTACGACCCTCACTTAAAGGCATGTACTCGAGTGAGTGACAAACCACACCTGGTAATAATCAAACTGTGACCGCCACTTCTGAACTCTGGGCCCCTCACCATTCTGGGATCCTGCCTTCTGAGTTCATGCAGCCAGACCCAGGTGAGCTGCATGCCAAGAACACAACTTGAAGATACATTCTCTGCACCAAGGTTAATAATCTGAAAAATCAGGAAAAAAGGGAGAGGTGCTCTCCTGCCTCCTCCTGCCAAAAAAGCACTGTTCTAATTTTCAGGAAAAGTGTCTTTCAGAAATTGTAGAACAGTAAGCCTGCACCAATCTCCGGCCAAGCTGAAGAACTGACAAACAGATGGCTTGTAAGCATTTGGAACATGAAGCAGTGGCCAGCAGAGGCTCACATGGGCTTACTACATTAACCTAACTCCTTTTTGTGAGAGGGTCATTTGATTGGAAGATCAGAGAGAAGCAATTAGTTATGGGATATCATGATTCCAGCCCATCTCATGAAGTCATATTAACAGCTGTCAATAAGAAGAGTCTGTGACATCCTTTAATATGGAAGAGACTCAATCTCCATGGCTGGCTGAACAAGCATCCCAAACATCCCAGAGTCTTGGGTCTCAGACTGTTTTGCATGTGCGCCCTCTTGTAATGCCCTCGTTTCCATCCCTAACAATATCTTCACCAACATTTTACTAATGACTCACATGAAGATCCCAAAAGTCATATTTACAAGTTTGCAGAAGATGCAGAGCTAGGCAGCATCATCAGTAGACACAGGCTGAGTCAATGTCCCAAAGTAATGGAAGAAGCTAAAATGTGATCTGGAAACCACCCAGGTTAGACTTGCAAGGATAAACCTGAAGTTCTCCAGTCACAGGTAGGAAAACCAAATCCTCAAATTGCAGATAAGTGAAACGTGGCTAAAGAGTAAACTGTCTCATCTATAAACATTCTGATGGTAGTGTGTGGGGAAGAGCGTAGTTGTCCCCCAAAATTCAATATGAGACCACAATATGATGTGATGGCTGAAAGTTCTCCTGAGACTCTAAGCTGATTTTGAAATGTATGCAATGTTTTAGGTTCAATATACTTGCTTCCACCTGGCCCACTGTGTTCAGGCCTGGGAACCTCATTACAAGGGGTATATTGTCACCAAGGAATGATGATTAAGATGTTCAGGGTTCTTAAAATCAGGTTGCTCAAGGAATAGAGGAATGAGAGGGACAGAGTTAATATATTTTGAGCAACAACTTATGAGAATGTGCTAGGGATTCCTGTGTCATTTGTTTCTTATAACCATACAGAGTAGTGATGACTTTCCCCCTTTCACAGACGAGAAAACTGAGACTGAGAGTTTGGGTTACTGTCCAAGTACATGAAGAGACTGAGATATGAATGCAGGGGAGTCTGACTTAAAGGCCAAGGCTCTTTCCACTTCAGGATTAATGTAACCTCCAAGCAGCAGTTAAAACATTGATACTATTGAGAAATTAGACTAAGGTAACTACATCGTACAGTCCCTGTATATGCCAGGGTTCCATGCTATTTCCTCTGCCTGGGACACCCTATCTTTACCCTTTCTCTGACAGATTCATATTCATCCTGTAAGACTTGGCTTCTACGTGCCCTTCTGCAATGTCTTCTCCACCATGTAAAAACAGGGTAAGTGCTGGTGTCTAGCATGCCCTGCAAGGGGTTGAAAGTGCCTATTTACATCCTGGTTGGCTTGCCTGGCCTGCAAGCTCTTTGAAGGCAAGAGCCATGTCCAATTTGGTTTTTAGTTTTTCTTCCTAACAGCTTTATTGAGATATACTTCAGGTACCAAAAAATCTATTCTCCGAAAGTGTACAGTTCACTGGTTTTTAGTATACTCTCAAAGGTTTGAAACTATCACTGTGTAATTTCAAAAAACTTTCATCATCCCTCTTTCGCACTGAATCATGGGCCCCCCACCACCAAATTCACAGGTTGAAGTCCCAACTCCCAATGCCTCAGAAGTTCTTTAAAGAGATGATTAAGTTACACTGAGGCCATTAGGCTGGGGCCCTAATCTGACTGGTGTCCTTATAAGGAGACACCAGGGGCATTCTGCAGTGGTACACAGAGGAAAGTCCACGTGAAGATGATGAGGAGACTGCCATCTACAAGCCAAGGAGGGAAGTCTAAGAAGAAACCAATCCCACTAGCACTTCGACCTTGGACTTCCAGCCTCTAGAACTGTGAGAGATACACTTCTATTGCTTAAGTCACCCAGTCTGTGATATGTGGTTACAGCAGCCCTTGAAAACAATCAATCCCCAAAGAAACCTCTCACCCATCAGCAGTCACTCACATCCCCAAGCCCCATGGTTCCTGGCCACCACTCATCTGTGATTTCTGTCTCTATGGATTTGCCCATTCTGGACATTTCATATACATGGAATCATGACTTGCGGTATTTTGTGACTGGCTTCTCTCACTAATGTTTTCAGGGTTCACCCATGTTGTTTCAGTATTTCATTCCTCTTTACGGATGAACAGTTTTCCATTGTATGGATAGACCACACTTTGTTTACCCATTTGTCAGCTGACGGACATGTAGATTACTTCTACTTTTTGGCTATTACGAATAATCTACTATAAACACTTGTGTGCAGGCTTTGGTGTGGAGGTATGTTTGTTTTCTTTTGGGTACAGACCTAAGAGCAGAATTGCTGGGGCAACTGGTAATTCCACGTTTAACATCTTGAGGAGCAGGCTGCTTGTGTTGCAACCTGGTTGCACCACATTACATTCCCATCAGCCTTGTATAAGGTTTACAATTTCTCCACATCCTCATCGAAGCCTATCTTTTTTATTCTAGCCATCCTTGTGGGTATGAAGTGAAGTGACCTCTCATTTTGGTTTTGACTTGCATATCTTTGATGGTTGATGACATTGACTATTTTTTCCTGTGCATATTGGTCATTTGTGTATCTTCTTTGGAAAAATGCATATTCCTGTTTGTTTTTACCCTCCAGCCCCTGGTCCAAACTGGGCATACAGTGGGGGCTCAATAAATAGAAGTCACAGACCACTTCCAGCAGAATCACCCCGGGCTCCTAGGTCCCAACTGAGACCTACTGGGTCAGACTTTCTGGCCTCAGAATCCACATGTAAACAAGGTCCTGGGAGGCTTCCACCACACACTGAGGTTTGATAATTACTACGTTAACTGAACTAAAGATTCTTTAAACGTCTGAAGAGCCGTGATGTACTCAGAGGTAAACATGAGATCTATGCTGCTCTAGACTGCAGGTGTGGGGCCAGTGGACGACAGTCACAGGCAGGAGGACGTCACCTCATTACATGGTATCAACTGAGCTTCACATTTGGCTGGTCTATTTGCTATGAAAGTTGCAGGAGGGAGTCCCAATTGGCTGAGATGTAAAACAGCATGTGGTCCTTGTAGGGAAAGTACCTGGTAGATTCCATTACTTTTAAAATATGCTGCCTTATGATAACATCCTGGTATTTGCTGTATCTAAAATGGGCTGAGTCTCCTCTGAAGAAGAATTAGTATGTTTTGCCTCCCTCTGGATGTTTTTCCTACGTCTTGCTTTTCTCTGATTCCCCCAGACCCATACAAGCTACCTCACTCTAGAGATCATAATACACGTGTACTGGTCCTCCTGTTCTCTGCCAGGTTTCCAGTTCCAAGCAACAAAATAAGACTTGGCTGAGTGAAGCCCAAAAGGAATTTATTACAAATTTAGTGGGTGGGGCACAGAGTCAACAGGAATAGCAGGAGGACCACAGCAGGGACAAGCTTCCTGCTGACATCACCGGCCCCGGGAACTCCATCTTGCTGCCCTTGATTTTTGCTGTCATCAGTGCCTCGTCCCCAGTCCAGGGCATCAAGTTGCAGAGCACACAGTGCTCAACTGATGGATGCCTGAGTTGATAATGCGTGGACTTAATGGGCGCTGGGGACACTGGGTGCCATGGGGCATGTAAAAATCCTCGAAGGCCCAATTCATGTCTTCTAGGAGCTTAGAATTTAGCTGAAGAGCTGCAGACTACAAAAACTGTTGTTAGGAAATAATTACAAGGTTCCCCATAACCACAGAGTACAATTTGAGGTGACAGAACACGTGTGCAGCAGTGTAACTGCAGTGCTGCCGGGCAGTCTGCACATCGCCATATAACCTGGCAGCTCGCCATCAGTCTTCAGGCTCTCTGGTCACCAAAAAGGACATTTTGTAACCTCGCAATCTGAACCAGAAAACCTTTCAGGTTAAAGGCTAAAATGGCTTTGCACCCTCTCTCTTCTAGGAGTATGGGGAGGGGAGGTGGACTGTCACATTGGGGAATAATGACTAATACAGTTCAGATAGAGAGAGAGGGCCGGTTGGCAAAATGCCTTGAATATGAGGCTTAATTTAAATTTTGTCTGACAGGTGGGACTCAAGAGCTGTCAGATGTTTAGCAAGAGTGACATTATAGGGACCTTCCTGGTGGCACAGTGGATAAGACTCTGTGTTCCCAACGCAGGGGGCCCAGGTTTGATCCATGGTCAGGGAACTAGATCCCACACACGCATGCTGCAACTGAGTTCACATGCCACAACTAAAGTGCCCATGAGCTGCAACTAAGGAGCCTGCCTGCCACAACTAACACCCAGCACAACCAAATAAATAAATAAATAGATATTTTTTAAAAAGAGAGAGAGAGACATTATAAAAATAGTATTTTGAAAAAATGTTTATCCTTGAGCTTGAGGAAAGAATAGAGTCTCCCACCAGCCAGGAAGCTAGTACAGATGCAAAATTACAAAGGCCTATAGTAGGAGGATAGTGGAGAATAAAGGTGCATTTGGAAGATTCTTAAGGAAGTACTGGCAGGTGACCGGACATGTGGTGGGCAGAGAAGGCAGTCATGTGTGACGCTATTTACCGGTCTCAGAACCAGGAGTGGGAACCACCAGGAAAAACGATGCTGTCCATTTGATTTGCTAAATTTCAGACACTGCCTAGATATTCAAATGAAGGTTTCCTTTAGACCCTAGAAATACGAAACTACATAACAGGTGAAGGAGCAAAGCTAGAGGTATGGGCTTTAGGGCCATTTCCTGTCAGGTAACAGGGAAAACAAGGAAAGTAAATGGAGCAAATGTGCAACACCACCTATGCTTAATCTATCATCCTTCACCCCAGAGAGTACTGTACCAGATAAACTTCAACTCAGTTAATCATCGGAAGGCTAGATAAATTGCCTCAATGAGGAATGCAATGAAAGCCAGTAAACAAGGACAAGATAAAGCATATTTTCTCTCATTAAACATGGCCTCCCAGGCCTTTATGTCTAAGATTTCATGTAAGGTTACAAAGATCTGTTCAAACAAGATGACCTCACCCTTGCTAATTATTCTTGGACCCCTGGAACCAAAACAGTAACTATTTTGAAGCTACTGAACTATGCCATACATCTATCATATGGGGGAGATTCTATTTGCTGCCCCCTCTCCCCTAAGAGCAATGTCCATGCTATTCTGTGCTCAGGGCTGGCTTCCTGGGCATGGGGCCTGTACACACATGGCCCGAAGACTGGAAGGGCCCTACCCTTGGCTTAATGCTCTGTAACCACAGGCTTGACATTCTTAATAATTTTTTAACAAGGGGCTCCGCATTTTCATTTTGTACTGGGCCCACAAAGTTTGTAGCTAGTCCCACCTATAATAAATATTTAAACATAAAAGCTATTTATAACTGACTCTTGCTAAACTAACCTACCTCACTCTTGGTTACTGGATCAACTTTGCTTTTACACATTTGATAAAGTGAGGTAGGGCTCAAATCTGTCAACTCCCTGTGTGTCTGTCACCGCTGTGAATGTTGACGTGGAAGGGCTGTGAGACCACGGTCACAGATGAGGAAGTCAGCAGGCCACAGGAACATTTACAGGAACTGAAACATCTTTATCTGCCAATGCAAATCAGGTATTCAGAGCAACGCTACCACCAGTGGGCTCACTTAAAAATTGACTTTCTAAAGTCAGTAGAAAAGGCCAATCAAACGGGAATCAACTAGGTGCACATGTTGATACAAATGCTGTTAAACACATATACCTCACTCCATGTGGACAGATCTTAATTTGGTTCAGTTTCTGAAGGGACTGTATGGAAGGATTAAATGCACATTGACAGAGCTCCCATGAATGATGAGACTCTGATGAGATTTTTATTACATTTCAAAATCAGGTTTTATTTCTTGTGGGTCTCACTTCCAAATTCTAATTTACATCAGGGAAATATAACTATTAAGTTAGAATAGTTTTATTCTAACTCTTCAAGAACGTAAGCAAAAGGCAAATTAATGTATATAATAAAATTTCCTCTTGTATTTGAATCTCCTGCTTCAGAAAAAGTACCTTGAAATAAAATTGAAGCAATTCATAGTAGTTTTAATGAGTTAAAATCTACTTTCATGAGAACCAAGAATAATAATGCTTCTCCTTAAAATAACCTGAAAATGTATTTTTAGTATTAAGGGTTCTCCTGAACTAGAGATCAGTAATACCTTGTAGTTTACCTAGAATTTGTTTTAAAAAGTTTTTACTTGAAGCATCCTCACTGAACTACTGAAAACTCCAATGAAAGGATGCTGTTGAAGTAGTCTGTTTTCTTCAAAAGAAAAAGCTATACTGTAATTAATGGGGAATAATGTCAATAAAAAGACAAATTTCTGGGATTTTCAGGATCAACCTTGATCAATTTTATATTCAAAGAAATTTAAGACAAAAGAAAATCAAATACTTCATCCTTAATCAATTACAGAATTTGTTTTCAAAATATAATGGTTAAATCCTCAGTTACGACACAGGAAATCTTACATTTATTCTCAGCTCTCTAGCACACCCTAGAGCTATGCCCACTGCCTCTCCTCAGTGACCTTAGCTGTGGTAAGGGAACTGTGATGGAGGCCTCGGGACATTAGGAGACGGAGATGAGTCCACATGTTTCATTTATATAGAATATAATGACAGGCAATATCCAGATACTGCATCAGCAGCTTCCAGCCCTCAGCCTGAAGAGGAGATTCTTCAGTGCCTAAACAGCCTTGCCCCGGAGCTGGTTTGGCTTTCCCTGAGACTGGGGGCCAAGGACAGAGGAGGTGCCCACCTGTGGAAGGGATGGGCTCTGACCCCCTTGGCTATCCGCTTTTCAAGGCGGAGACGGGGCCCACGTCTGGAAGCACAGCAGCGAGGCCAGCACCACGGACAGCACGCCAGCCGCTTTCCCATCTCCAGGGACTTCACGCAGAGGGAGATCAAGTGTTGCATGCCCTTCTCACTGCCGGGCACAGCCCATCTTCAGCAGGGAGGCACCATATCTTGGAGTGACACTTAGGAATAAAGAACGGTAGCCACTGAGCATTAGACCCACATGCTCCCCGTGAGAAACCATTAACAAAGGTGTGTGGAGGCTTTCAGGCCCCACCTGGAGGACTTCCTGAGGGCCTCCATCACTGAGCCTGATCATGGGAAAATACACAGCATCCAGGCTGCTGCTGGAAGCATGGCGTGAAGCTGAATGCCCTCTGAAACAGCCCAACTCCTAACAAACCCCCTCCCTACCCAAGGGCAGGGAGTGTGGAGCTATCTCCTTCGAGATCTCTCCCAACCAACACCACAGCACCATTCATCCTGGTGTGAAATCTCTTCAGCAGGGAAGGATACACAACGTGACTGAGATGGTGCGAACCAGCAAGAGATTTCATAGAAGTCTTCAATGCACCTCAAGGCAGTGAAATGAGGTTAAAGCCCTTCAGAGAAAAGCTCAAGGGCCATTTCCCCCTCCTACAGTCAACCTCCTTCCCCTGTAACATAGCTCCAACGCTCAGAAAAAGGAAATGAATAACACACGGTATAGGTGGTCTCTCTGCACTACTGCCCAGACTTAGAAACACAAACATATGCAAAAGTGTTGTATCCCTTTGCTACTGGGAAAACAAGAGCTTTAGTGAGAGGCTTTGCCCCAAAAAGCTTCCTGATGGCCCTTTATCTTGGCTGTTTTTGTCAGAGTCACTATTGATTACCATTCTAATACCAAACATAATATGAAAAATGGATAAACATTTATCAGATACACACCCAGCATGCCCATCCTCTTTCCCCGTTTTATTCTTTCCATAGCACTTAATCATATTTCAGTGCATTATATAACTTGATTTATTCATTGTGCCTCTCTCCTTAGCTCCACCAGAATGCCCCCACCTAAGAACAGACTTTGCTGTGTTCACTGCTGCATCCTAGGCCTCAAACAGCACCTGACACAGTGAGCAACCCACCCACTCACACTGCAGGTTACTTAAGGTACACACCGCTTCCTAATTGCCACTGACTGATTGCCTCTGTAGCATCAAGCACGTGGCTGAAATAAACTGGATCTCTTTATCTTTTCCTGTGGGACTCAGCAAGATAGATCCTCAAAGCAAGAGAGTGACCCCCACCCCCCTCACCCGGGGAACAGCAAGGCATCTCCATGTCCCCGGGGGGAGTATGGTCCGGCCAGTTAATGAAGACATCAGCCCTGCTCTGCTACATCTGGAAAGAGAGGCAAAGCAAGTTCAGCCTTGGAGCGAGGAGGAGGGAGGACAGGGTGGAAATGCTGCCCAACTGCACCTCTGAAGGGTCATCAAACTGGTCCCACATATCAGGAGACTCCCATCAGCCTATACTATACCCCTCCCTAGGCTGCCTCAGCAATTCCACACCCATCAGGGGGGCCGGTGTTCTTCCATGGAAGAGCCTCTCCTCCCTGCAGCCCCTCTGGGTTTATTGTCTACATCAATGCTTCTCACCAAAGTGACCAACGTGGCCTTCTGTTCAGGGCTGCAGATTCCTCAAGGGCTTCGAATATTGACACTTGACCAGAGCTCCAAACCAGATTGTTCCCTCTGTCACACAGACACACAGACAGCTCTGAAAGATGTCCCCCCCACCCCCCGCCAACTTTAAATGTAGTTCCCATTTCTGGGCCACTCCAGCTATAACACACTAGGAATTAGAATTTATAGTAATTCTATAATTATCTTGTGAGCAGTATAGTCACATTGCATTACATTTTTTGCATGTTAAATTCTTGTGTTTAAATTTAAATTTAAAACATACCCCATTTTTTGCCCTGTTTTATAAAGTCTCATATTTAATAGACCTCAAAAGGTGGCCCAGATCTCTCTCAACCTTTAAGAGACCCTGATCCCTCCCACCCCATGGCCCTCATGATAGAGCTTTTTGCGTTCAAATCCTATTTTCAGCCCAACGCCAGTGCCTGGAGGACAGTGGCCATAGCGGCTTCATCTCCTTGGTAGCCACCAGCTGGATGCTTGTTGGATGAAGCTGCTCTTGGCCATTCTCAAAGACAGTGGAAAGTGGGGGTTAGTTAAATCTATGGCTTTTTCCTTCTACATAGAGCATGCATACATCTTTGTGTACGCCGAAACTAGGAAATGTCCATCTGATACATAGATGGCAAGAAGAAACAAACCTACTTCATGCCAGTTAAAGGAGTCTGTGAAGACAGAAAGATTTTTCTGAATTTATTTCTCAGCTGACTTGTGCTTTTCCTGGAAAGAAATTAAAAGTACATTAATGACCTATCCTTAGCCTTTTATTCATTTAACCAGTGAAATTAAAATATTGGTAGACTGTAACCAAATGAAGATGCCATTATGGACCTGAGTTAATCCTGTTGGTAGAGAGGCTGCCCTGCTGGCAGTTGGTCTGCATGTCACTTTACTACCACCTGCTGGTCATGACAGTCAGTGTTAAAACAGTGACTTCCATTCCTGTTCCTCTTACTGAATCTCTTGTAAGTTTAAATACCCACATATGCTTGTGACCAATAATTTCAATGTGGAGCAGTGTCCAGCATAGGTAGTAACTCCTCAGGACACCCGTGCTAATCAGAGGGGCCTAGGGAAGGAGCTCAGTGATGAACACACTCAGGAGCAGCTCCTGAAGGGTCACAATCCAGCCAGCAGATCTCAGGCTCTGAAGAGTTCCTCAGCAAACGAACTGATTTAACTTTGTGGAACCCAGTATTTTCCAAACTCATTTAATCACAGAAGCCCTTTTTACACAGAACATCTATTAACATTTTCAGGTACTCTAGGGTTTAAGGTCAGAGGGCACTGAGCCTGTTCCAAAGAAATTCCAGCTGTAAATATTTCATTGTATCGAATGCCTGCCTACCCACAAACTAGACAATTTTACAACATGATTTTTGCTTATAAATAACTTGCCACCAGATTTACACCCTTTCTTACATCACCTGCAAGACACAGGATGGCAAAGTAACATGTTATCACTATCACTTCACAGCCAAGTTATTTCAAAAAGCGAAAAATCATCCCACCACAAGGCCTCAATAGCAAGGTTCCAGCAATGCTTCTCAAACTTTTCCAGGAAAATACCCCTAGTAGCAAATAAGGAAAAACTCATACCCTGGAATAGGACTGCCAAAAGCAGAACATGTCTCTGAGATCTCACGCTTTATTTTAAAAATTCATGCAAGAAACAGAGACATTCTTGGACAAATATTCAGGGTTATTCACTGCAGCAGTATTTTTAATAACAAAAGATTAAAAACAACCCGAATGTATATCAACAGGAAGATAGCTAAATTACATTGCAGCCATACAATGGAATTTATGTTAAAACAGTTGTTGAAACAAAGAATGGGAACATCCTCTATATACTGACATGGAAAGCTCTCCCAGATACTTTGGCATATGAAAAAAGTATGAAACAGAAGTGTGTAATACGCTAGTTTTTATCAGAAGGGGACAAAAATAACAACCTATACTCCAGAGTTGCTTACTGACTCACAAAGCAACTCTGGAAGGATCCACAGGAAACAAACTGGTCACGTCTCTAGGGAAGAGAATGGGAACAAAGGAAAAAGGGGGCAAGGATGAGAGGAGACTTTTAACAGTATAACTTTTTATATTTTTTGAGCCATATAAATGTGTAACCTATTAAAATTATATTAAAAATTTAAAAACTATGCAAATTTTTAAATTCTACTCCATGACATACTCACATTTGCCCTAAGGTGTTTTTAATTACCCATATATTTTCACTATAGTAAAACTAAAACCATATTTAATCTCCCACTTGGTGGGTCATCTGGGACCCATATGTATCATCCAGTGTGAAAGATATGGGTTCAGGCCATCTAAATCTTTGTTAAATATTTAGACTTCATTTCATCTGGAGAACCAACATCAACACAAAAAAACCTGGAAACACTACTAAAACATGCTTGCTTAACAGTTTGGGATTTCTATCTACAGGCTGGGGTTTTTAACCAGGGAAAGGTTAACCCCAGAATCTTAGAACTCTTATGCTCAAAATCAGTACTAACCCACCTTTGGTAAGTTAGAAAGTGCCGCCACACTAAGATGGCACCCAGAGTGGGAAGCTCGTGGACTTCTGTCCATCCTTCAATGCCCAAAGGCAAACCTCTGCTTTACAGCCACAGTAACTGGAACTTCAAACCCTCCAACTATTTCAACACATTTTTAAAAGCTTGGTGATTATTTTTTAAATTAATCAGTCTGGCTCAAGTCAAACAATTTCCTATTTTATTTCCTTAACAGCAAAAATAATTAGGCTTCTTTTGGTTACACTTTCACAACAGCTTCATTAAAATGCTTTTTATATAATATATGTGAAAAACATATGGCATTTCTTTAAATGAAGGATATGGTCTAAAAAATAAAATATTACTCAGATACAACTCTGATGGAACGAGCAAATGCAGCATGACTAATGTGAAGAAAATGTGCTACAGGTACCTAGTGCATTTTATCACAGAAAAGATATTCTGAGGACAAGTTTTTCATCCTTATTTATGTCCTAGGAGTGGTTTAATAAACCAACAGTGCTATAAATGTCTCCTAAATTCTCTCAAACTGAAGTTTTATTTCTAGGTGTAAATAAGGCCAGAATCGAAAAGACAAACAGCGTGAAGAGATGAAGCAGTACAGCAGGACCAGCAGGGAGTCATCTGCTCCTGCTTTCATCCCCTCTGGTTCCATTTCAGAAGGCTGTTCTCTCTGAGATCCCTTCAGAGAAACAAACAGGCAGCGGGACCACGAAGACTTGAAACTCTCCTGCAGTCGCCTGACGATCTGCTGGGTACTCATGAGGGGCAGAATGATTCCACCCTTAGGTTTTATTTCAGTTGTAATAATGAGTTATGAATAATTGATCTCTGGGTAATAAATTATTCAGGTAGGCACACAGTTTCCAAGGAATCCTGGAGGGAGTCTAGCTGTGGCATAAGACGAGTCAGAGGCAGCTGCCCGGGGGACATCCCACAATCACCCGGTGGCAGAGGCGGGGCAGTCAGGGCCCCACCGCGGGGCTCTTCAGTGAGGGGCCATATTAACGCCTTCTGAATTAGTATAAAATGGAAGTCCCACAGGGCATGCCAGTGTCCCTTGGCTATGTGAAACACTGAGCCCTGATCGCTTCATCCATAGACCAGCATGTTTGTTATCAGTTGAGTTTGTACTCATGTACAGGTGTGAATACACACACACACACATATATACACTTGTGGGTTCACGTATATATATACACATATACATAGCTTTTGTGTTTATGTACATATATACACAGACATACACACACACGGAGTTTTCAATGATTGTGCAGGGCTAGCAAAATAATGCTAAAATAAGCTTTACCTGGAAGAAATTATCTACTGTTCTTGGTTTTCAAACCCTGTTGAATATACCTTACCCCTTCTGAGCTCAAAACACAACCTCTTTAAAGACAGTCAGGCTTACTTCAGGTATGTGTCAGGTCCCACCCACATCAAACATCCAAATGCTTTACTCCCTAAGTAATGTTAAACTGCCCTGCAAATAACGTGTGTCACTGATCCTTCTTATAATTTTCAGTTCTAGAACAATTCTAAAAATAACAGAAATTATTAACAGAGCTCAATAATCATTGGACTGAAATATCTTTCAAAGAGCACTTGAAATAAAAGCAGCTGATCAACAAATAGCATATCCACTCTTGTAGAAACTGCATCCACACATACTGTGTGCTCATGGGAGGTCTGTGAGATGGAAGGTGTGGGGAGACAAGGGAGGCAGGATGAAGCGCTGCCAGGCCACAGTCTTCCTCAAACCTCTCCTGAGGGAAGGTAGGTAGAGCTACACAATTAGGTTTTCAGAGGTTTCTCCAAACTCAACTAATAGGGAAGTAGAAACATCAATCAAACTTTAATTAAAATGCTGAGTGCCAGCTGCATATGGGGAGTTGAGGAAACTGACAGCCAAACAGATTCTAATCAAAGCTTTAATAGTTCAGATTTTCTGCTCTTAGAAGTTTGGAAACCTAGAACATATGAATTTAACCTTCCTTCCTCACTTGCTCAATAAAGGTCATGAAAAACAAAGCCTATGATTTGTCTCTGATGTAAAAACTAGAAGATTGATTGGTCTGAACCCAAAGATTAAAAAGCAACATTAAGCTTAAGCCATCAAATTTCACAATGATTATCACTAGCAACTGCAAAATCAACCAGTTTAACAACCTTAGAGGTTTCATATATCACGGCCCAAGGTTTGCATTTTCTAAACACAGTCAGAAAGGTATAATTGGCATGTGATAAACTGCACATATTTAGGTACGTAATTTGATAAATTCTGACATATGGATTTGCCCATGACACCATCTCCACAGTCATGACGATGAGCACGTCCATCAGCTCCAAAAGGTTCCTCACGCCCTCTTTCAATAACTAAAACTTTGGGTGGATTTTTCACATAATTACTAAATAACAGCACTGCTGTGTCAAAGGTTTCATAATTGTTCATTCATACTTACAGTTACCAGGTAATAGGGGCTATAAGAGCAGCTGAGAAATAAAAAGTGATTGTATCCCTGTTAAACTATGGAACAGAAATTCGATTTCATAGTATTTTAAAGCAATGAGGTCACATAATATTAACTGCTTATTTTTAATGCTACATAAAATTATTTATACAATGCACAATTATTGTAGTACACATGTTGCTTTTAGAAATCTTCAGTATTAACTATATCTATTCATATTTCCCATATAAATACAAATTTATGAATCACTAGTTCTGAAAATGAAGCTTAGGAATAACTGACCAAGAAGCTAACGGTAATATAAGTGCTGTTGTTTTTCTCCCTTGTTGACTTTTAGGTCACGAACGTCATGCTAAGTTCACTATTTAGACATGGATGTCATGGCAACCAAACTTTTTCCCCAGGAAAGTCTGCTCCAGAGTAATAAAGTGACCCAGAAACTAATAACCTGGGAGTTTTCTGCCTTCTTTGACGATTGTTACAGACGAATCTCATTTTCCAAGGTATTTAAAGGTGGACGGTATCATAACTCAAATTTTCAGCTCAACCTATTATAAAGGTGGGTGCTGGCCAAAAGTACCCACACCTACTCCAGGTCAATGCACCCATCACAAAAGGGAGGGGCTCAGTTCACGCGGTCCTGCAGTTGTGAATAAGTGACAGCACAAGAAGCTGCCCATTATGTGCCAGGCCCAGCACTGGTCAGCCAGTCCCACCAAAAGCTGTGGGAGGAAAGGATCTTCCAAAAAGGCTGCTTGAACAGAACCAAGAACAAGGAGGGCCAGTAACAGATTATACTCAATGGTGTCACGCTTGCTTTGGCATCAGGAAACTAAAGTTAGCCCAAAAAACATTGTGACATCAACCATTAAAAACCTTGGATTTGGTCACTGAGCTTCCTCTGGAATCTATCAAAAACCATTTCAGTCTTTGCTATAACATATCTTGCTGGAAAAAAAAGTCCTTTATTTGTTAGGGGATAAAAACTTGAACTGTCCTATATCCATAAAGTTTTGTTCTTGCATATCGCACATTCATCCTTAGTATTTTATTTACTGAATAAATGAGACAAAAATCACATTTAAAATAACAGGCTTACACAAATCTTGTGTTTTTAAAACTTGGGGTAGTCAACAATGACAATGTAAAGGGAACAGCATATCCAATTACATTTAAAAATTATTATTTAATAAAATAGCTTAGATAGCCCTCCCCCATCTCATACATTTATGAATAATAATATTCCTTATTTCCTAGGGTTAGTGTTCAGTGTTAGCATTAGCAAAACTACTGGCTTCCCTACTCACAAATCCACCAAAACGATACACTGGAAGAACAGAGTGGAATAAGGAAAGAATTTAAACAACCAGTCTGAAAGTCTAATAAATATACTATAGTAACTTATCTACACTCTTTTCCTGTCAACAGTTGTATTTTAAATAAATCACTTTTGTTTTCTTTCAAACAATAGTAATGTAAGAAAAAAGCATTTTAAAAAGGCTTTTTGTGTGCTGTTGTCTTCCTTCTAAATGCTTCTTGGTGATTTGGCCTTCAAAGCAGGCTTGTCTGGCCCCTTACCCAAGCCAAAATGAAACAAAAGGTTTCCCTGCATCCTACTCCTCCTACTCATCCTAAAACATTTTATTTATTAGTCATCTCTCATCCGTAAATATTAAAAACGAGATAAAAAGCTCATGGCTTCTTCTATGCAAATTCATGCAGCAAAGCAGCCTCGGGAAGATGTAAATAATTTACCCCAGAACATAGACCTCATTACCATGATTGAGGTAAGTCAGTGTGCATCCCGCCTCCACTTCTCTCCTTTTCCCTTCCAGCTCCCAGACCTTACATGTTGTAAGATGCCCAGAAGCTCAGAGGCTTGAGTTACTGCAGACCAAGAACTGACAAAGCCCAAAGTGAAGTCTATATTCAAACTCACCCTGTCCAGATTTACCTAGGACAATATTCTCCAGAACATGAACTATTTTAAAAGAGATTTTAAGATGCACTCATATTATAATCTCTATTAAAAGACTGAAGATTTTAAGGGGAGAAGACCTGATCACTACCATAAAAAACTGAAGAAAGCTGTATTTTCTGGCAGGGCAAAATGAAAAGAAATCATTAGTTTCCTCCAAATTGCTTTCATAACTCTCTACTGCATAAACCATTGAATCCTATTAAATTAACTCAGCCCACTCAATAACTCGATTTTACCATCACAGATATCCACTGGGGAGAACGCCGGGTCATAATATAGAAATAATAGCTTTAATAAGAGTACAGAGAACAGGCTCAAAGCTGGACTCATTAAATCTACCGATGTTTTATTTAGAATGACTCCAAACTGAAAGTAAGGATATGTTAAAATAATTAAGTAAATCAGACAGAAAATCCATAAGTAGGTGTTAGCAGATGCAATATACAAACAGTAGCTTTGCTGAAGGCTGTTATTAAACAGCAAAAATTACTGTCACATTAAGTCACTGAAAGCTGTTTCAAATATTATAAAATCTATGCACTCTAGTTAAGAACTATTACTCATTTTAAATTATTTTTGACACTGGCAGGTAGTATAATCAATTTATTAATTCTCTAAGAGGAAATAACGTCCTTTTGTATAAACAGTGAAAACATATACACAGAAATTCCTCAATATGAAAAGTGATTTCTCCATTTCTCAATGTGTCAGAAATAAACCTGAAAATGGATGAAGTCCTTTTTTTCTAATTAAAACTGAGCATCTCAGCAAATGTGGCCATAATCCAAAACTGGCTCAAATATTCTTCAACGGAACGCACAGAATGGCCATCGCTTCTCAGTGATTGAAGTTTGGTTATTCATTAGTTTTCCAGACTTATACCACTGACAGAAAGGATATGCTGAAACAATCATTACATCAAATCTCTGAGGATGCAAAAAGGCAATATAGTTTTTTACTTCTACTTCAAAGAGAGTATCAGAATCTACATAACCAACAAGAAGGAGCTACATGATATTAAAGCCATATGGTAGACTATTACGCAGGTGTTTTAAATGATGCTTTCAAGAGTATATGATAAGATGGGAAAATACTTATATTTCAGTGTTTCCAAAAACAAAAAGATGCAAAACGGACTTCCTAGGTGGCACAGTGGGTAAGAACCCGCCCGCCAATGCAGGGGACACGGGTTCAATCTCTGCCCCAGGAAGATGCCACATGCCACGGAGTAACTAAGCCCGTGTGCCACAACTATTGAGACTGCGCTCTAAAGCCCATGAGCCACAACTAGTGAGCCCATGTACCGCAACTACTGAAGTCCACGCGCCTATAGCCCGTGCTCTGCAACAAGAGAGGCCACTGCAATGAGAAACCCACGCACCACAATGAAGAGTAGCCCCCGCTCGCCGCAACTAGAGAAAGCCCGTGTGCAGCAACGAAGACACAACACAGCCAATTAAATAAATAAATTTATTTTAAAAAAAAAGATGCAAAATTATATGTACACTGAATGGAACTGCTCTCCCATCCTTTTGCCTAGGTTCAGTGGTCCTCACACTGTTGTCCTCAGGCCAGCAGCAAAAGCTGTTAGAAATGCAAATTCTTAGGCCCCACCCAGACTGGCTACACCCAGAAGTTTGGGAGGAGAGCCCAGCAATGTGTGTTGTAACCTGCCCTCAAGTTCTGATGCCCGACAGCACATGAAAACCACTGGTTAGTTCTTAATCATTCTTGAGGTCTCAGCTGAAATGGCATGTTCTCAGGGAAGCCTTGCCTAACCAAAGCTCATCCTGTGATCTTAGGTCTGCTGCACCTACAGCAACCAAGACTTTTCTTTCACAATACTTAATGGCAGTTGGTAATTATTTACTTTTACGACCATACAATTAGTGTTTTTCTCTCGCACTAATTAGCGTTTTTCTCTCGCACTAGACCAGATATTCTCAGGCCCAGCTGTACATTCAAAACACCTGGAAGCTCTCAAAACTCCAGATGCCTGGGATGAGGCCCAATTAAAACAGAATGTATTGGGGTGTGACACAAACATATGTATTTTTAATATTGTTATTTTACTGTTCAGTCATGGTTGAGAATCACCCAACACAAACTCCTTAAAGAGCAGGTGAACAGAAAATAGTGACCAGATTTGTTGAATGAATATGTGGGGTTTCTTTTGCTTTTATTATGTGGATTTTTTTCAAGCTTGCACGTGGTACAAAATTCCAAATGTAAAAAAAGAGTTCAGTGAAAAGTAAGCCTCCTTCACTCCTTGTCCTTAATCTCTGAGGCAACCAACAGGCCCATTGCCATATGTTTCCCTGAAGATTAAATAAATGTCTGTCAATGCATACAGAGAAGAACAGAAGTTGGGTGGCAGGATTACAGACCATTTTCCTGCTTTCACGCACACCTGCACTTTTGTAAAACCTATGCACGTTACCTCCAGTACTAGAAAAGGAGGTAGCCTAGGGTTAACTGTATGCACACGCCCCTAGAGCTGTTCCGGAAACGCACACTTGTTCCGAGGGTTCCCAGGAAAACAGTCACTTGGAACAATGTTCTCTGTTATGAAGAAGAGACCCTTTATCTAGCTTAATGTCTAATTGTTCCACCTGTTTCGTTTTAGTTACATTTTCTCTTCTGATTACATATTCAGCTTCTCCAGACTCACACCAGAAAATGGTGGGAAGGTACATGAAAGGAGACCCTCCTTTGATGTACCAATGATCTAGGCCCAGAATTAAGAAGTGGTATCATGATTTATATT
This sequence comes from Hippopotamus amphibius kiboko, assembly GCF_030028045.1. NCBI lineage: Eukaryota > Metazoa > Chordata > Mammalia > Artiodactyla > Hippopotamidae > Hippopotamus > Hippopotamus amphibius. The sequence continues at coordinate 101,443,270 of NC_080191.1, forward strand.
TATATTTATATTAATCTTATCTGAATTTGAGTAACATAAGCCCCTCACCAAGGCTGAGCATCTCTAGGTATACTAAGATGAAAAGCTGAGGAATGGATCCTAATGTGGTGGCTTAACCATGGTTTTGTCCTTCAAAAGCCCTAACCCCCTCGGCCCCACCTCTGTTGGTAGGTACAACTCAACACAACGCTTTGGAACTGGGCTGTAGGACTGAGATGTTCTCAGGAGGGGCTGGGCTGAGGAGAGCATTTAGCTTTACAATAAAGGACCCAGACTATTGTGGGGTTTTTTATTGCCTCTTTAAAACTTTTCACCTCCTTCACTCTTAAGGTCTAAGGCCACTCCCCTCTTGCTCTCAGTGTGACTAATTCTATCAGCGGCCCCCAGTTCCCCTCCTCCATATTGCTTCCATGGCTGGGTGGGAAATCTGCTTGTTACGACTTCCAAAAATCCACTCTAATACAGGCCCAAGGGCTCTCCTAGGAAGCAAGGGCCTGGGCCTCAATGTGTGGATTTGAGGACATTTCTCTAAGGATTTGGTCTTTCCAACTTAAGATCCTCACCTCATACTATATAGACATTTGATACTGGGAAGAACTGTCCTGTGGAGAGAGAAAGCATCTCCATGTTAACCATGTCAACCATATTTAGGCAAAGACCAAAGTGAAGGCGCACAGTTAAGGGGGCAAATATTTAGATATTTACATGGGGGGAATGAAAGCTCTTAGATAATGCACAGAAACTAGTAAATGACCGTATGTAGCTAAAAGGGAGCTGGGTAGTGGCCATTCCAACATCTCTAAGAGCAACCTGCCATATAGATGCTGAAGCACTGCACTGGCTGCTGGTTGTTAATTCTGCCTCTTTTCTAGACTAGAAGTTCCTAAGGGCCAAGCCTTCCATCTCATTGCTTCAGTTTCCTCCCTGGTACTCAGTCGGAAGCAAACGTTTATTACATAAATTGTATCAAATACTTGAGCTGACAGATGAAAAGACTAGAGCAGAAAATCAACTCCACATAATAATGTCACTGTATCTTAAGGGTGGTGAAATTTTTTTAAAAACCAGCATTCTATGCTGATAAAATTAATGTTGAAATTCACCAACTGTGGCCATGATTAATTATGCATTTTATCATGTACAAATAATCATAGAATTCAGGGTAAGCCTACTTCCTTAACATCTCTTTTCTATTAAATTACACACAATATGTTAAGGGCCAAAGTAACTTCCTGGCTTATTAAAATCTTGTAGGTTTACTTAATAAAAAATTGACAGCTTAACAAAAATATAAAATTATAAGCTAGAATTAGAATAATCTTTAGGAATATGTGTTAACATCACATAAAGCAGACTTTCTATAATTATGAAAGAAATTATTCCCAAATATTGTTTCATGAATTTCATGACATAGAATATAATAAAGTAAAACCTCTATTTTATTCACTAATCATTTTAAACTTAATTTTATTCTACTGTGATAACTAAAAAAACAATGCCAGATATTTTTATGCCAAAAAAAAAAAAAACTATCTCCAAACATACTTTAATCAAGTGTAATGCCTGTGGCTTTTTTTTTAATTCCATAACAAATGCAGAGTCAATAAAAATGTAAAGGAATGTGGTATTTACATTGTAATTAAAATTCACAAATTGATAGTATAGGAAAAATGTCGATGGTAGAGTGGTGCCCTCAAGAGGCACAGTGATAAATTGCACCTGTCTTACAGGAAAGTCCTCTGCTTAAACCTAAAGTGCATGTCGCCTGGTAACAAGTGTCCTACAGACCAGCTGGATTCATGGCCTACCTATGTCACTCCTTTAACAAGGGCGCCAAGGCCTCAGAAGGTTAGGGTGTGTCTGGAAAATACGAAGAGAGTCTCATCTACTCTCATCTGTTAGGGGAGCATCATTCATAACCTTACAGAAATCTTTTTAGAAGGTATTTTCTACCCATCTCTTAACCAATTTCCTATGTGTATGGCCTAGTATGTAAGCAGAATTTAAAACCTTATCTAACCAAAACCTTATCTAACTGCACAGGCAGCAGTGTTAGCAACTCTTAGCAAATTTTTTGATTTTTTTCAAGAGAAGATGAAAAACTCAACTTTATGAGAGCCACCCATTTTTAAATACTGACAACTAGTTTAGATTTAAAAAGAAACAACTCTGCAGGCCAGACAAAACACATCTGAAAGCTGAATGTGACCAGTATGTAATATGCTGTAGAGATTCTGATGATGAATGATTCCTGTCCAAGAGATGCTAGACTAGACCTTTGGTATCAAATGATTTGTCAATTATCCTCACTACTGGATTCATGCTACATACCTAGGCTTCGTCTGCCATCTTCAGCTCAAATCAGCTTCCCATTCAACCGGTCCCAGCCCCCTCTTCTCTCTCACTCTCCTCCCCCTCCCTACACACACACACACACACACACACACACACACACACACACTAAACTCACCCATCATTTCAAGTCTGATGCTTTCACATTTCATCTTTGTACAGCTTATGTTACATGACTTTAATCAACTTTTTAGCCCTCCTGTTAACTCTCAAATTCTTCACATTCTTCATTAGTTGAAGAAACCAAAATTGGATATGGTCTTCACATTGTGATTTTTATAACTCTTGGGTCAGATGTTTCCATAAAGGGTCTCTAGTAATTTCATAAATTTATCATCCTGTTCTAAATGGCCGGAAGAGTACTTCTAGGATTTAAGGTAAAAAATTATTTTTTGGTAGGAGTCATAAAGCATTTTCTAAGGACACGAGAAAAGTGCCAGCATTGTCCCCATTCTTCACATAGGAATTATCAAAAATTACAAACTTTAGGTGATACTTTTTAAAATTCTGGACACAGACCATTTAAAAGGTTGATTTTTAAAATAAAATAGTAGCATCAGTAACGTTTACTTTGATAGTTCCTGTGACATATTAAGAAGTAGAAGGAAGTTTATCACGCTGATTTTAAACACAATGGGCAAAAGCTGGAAGAATTTAGAGTAGCCTCAAAACCTCTGGATAAAAGAGTAGATCATTGGATGGAAATCTGTTCTTCTCGAGTTAAGGTCTGACTTCTGGGATCACTCTTCCTTCTCCTTCCCCTTCCTCCTGTGTTTCTGATGTACAAGTTTCTTATCCTAACTTTGGCTCCAACTAACTTTTCACTGAAGCAAATTCAAAAACTTCCAGCTAAAAATGAAGATTCATCCTTATTTGTAAGAGAAGTACTGTCCAACAGCATTAAGAGTTTTTCTCTACCATGAAAGTTTATAGGGTTTGACTAAAATCAAAGGAAAGGAAGTAACAGGAGGGTCATTAATATAAGATAATTTAAATGGGAGCCCCTGTTTGGTTTAAATGTCTAATTTGAGGGCTGTATGACTATAGACTTTGAAAAACTCCTCCATCGAAAAAAGCCAAAGAAAGTCAATACCGTATTTCCTTCAGTACACTCTAGTCACCTCAAATGTGAACTACCATCGATTTGCATTACATAACATTTCTAAAAATGCAGTCATTATAAATAATTCTTATTTTTTCATTCAAGTCCCAATCAAGTTAAGTGGAAGCAAAGCTGTAATTGAGACTTTGGTATGCATAAAAATCTTACTTTCACATAATCTACCCCCGGTCTACTCTAGGTCACTTGAGTACTTCACTCACCTGTTGAAATGCCTTTAAAAATCTCATCTGAAGACACCATTCAAAGAGCTTTTCTATCTCTTACTAAATTCTTACTTCAATGCAAAGAGCAAAGTAAACAGTACTCCATGTTTTTAATCAGCTAAGAGCTGCATACAGAGCAACCAACTCAAGATTTGCATGAAGTATTTTTTACTTACAGTTCCTCTCCTTGTTTGGCTTTCTTGTCCGACACCAGATAGACAGTTCCAAAACTTCCACTGCCGAGTTTCTGTAGAAGCGTGTATCTTCTCGCGATCAAGGGCTTTGGACACGTGGAAACAGCTATTGATCCACTCACGCACTTAGCAGCCTCTTGGAATTTCAGCATTGCTTCAAACAAGAGAGAACTGTTTGTTTGCTTATAGAAACTCAACATTCAAGTCTCCTAGGAGATGGTCAAGTGCATCCAAGTAGCGTCGGTCAATGCCTTAAAGAGGAAAAATCCAGAGGTCAGGTCTAACGGGTGCTGAACCATTCTTAACAAAAAGTGTAAGTTTCTGACCGTGATACCTGTGCCTTGATTAGTGGAGTGAAAGACCCAATGTTGGTTAACTTTAACTACTTGAGAAAATGTTAAAAGGTAGAGATACTGCAGATTCCAATAGAAGTCAGTCTTTCAAAAAAACAGAGCCCTCCCTCAGATATGTAAATTTGGCAAAACTGAGAAACAAATTCCCCAAAGTTCTGAAATGTATATATATTTTTCAATCAACAATCTGTTTAAGATTTTACACTCCCTGCCTACTTTTTAAAAAACATCCAAGTATAAGAACTTTATAGTTTTCTAAAACCTACACATCTGCATCAAGCTTTATGTAATTCTTTCTTATGTCTATTTTGATTGACAAATGGTGAGTTAGGATTAAACCAGAAATTAGCATGGTGCTGGTTTCTTTCAAATTTTTTTTCCTGTATACTTTAAACCATGATATTGAAATGAAGCAGGACCCTATGGTCTTTGCTCAACCTCCCCCCACCCCCCAAGTCCTCAGCCTGCCTTCAGTCTGTGAAAAACTTTAGCCAAAGAATAAATTTAATCAGAGAAGTGACAAAATGCAGAAACAAAGGAAAACAGTCAAAGGAGATCAAATAATAATAGTTTAGTCATTAAGCAGAGTCAAGGACCTTTACTTCCTCCTTAAGGGCTACAGATAATATTCTGAGTCATGTCCTGTGAGCTGTCTTGTAGATACTTAAATCCCCACCAGGTGGAAGAAGTTAACTACACGATGACCAGACTGTAGCCATGGCATAAGCTGTCACAATTTTGAGAACTGGCCTCAAAGAAATGTAAACAAAACAACCTTAGAACCGCAGACTAACCATACTTAAAAGAATCAAGATGATGCTGGTCAGACCACCAATGACCAATTTCAAGGTGACTGTCAGAGCTGACTGTGCTCTTTCTGCATGTAGCCCACTCCCTCCTCTAAAAAGCTCTTGCCCCCTGACTGTTGGGGGGGTGGGGCGGAGTCAGCCTTTGGACAGGCATCTGCCCTCACCCTGGTTGCCAGCATTTAAAATATAGCAAACTTTCCTTTCCACCAAACTTGCCTCTTTATTGGCTTTTGAGCAGCAAGCAGCTGGACCCCACTTTTGGTTACAATATTTGCATTTATTAGAATAGATGTCAAGAGGGATATGGATTCAAAATGAACTTTTTTCCCATTCTAAGCAAATTCTGATACTGTTTCTGAAGTTTTTTTTTATTATACACACTGTGTATAGAGTCATCTCCCTGGATTGGAAATAAGAGGCGTCACAAATGCAGTTCAAACCTAAAATGGTATTTTAGTGTTAGCCGAACATAAATTTGTTACAGGTAAACCTGTAATTCCTCAGGAAGCTATAAATGTACAGCAGAATTATGAAAGGCAGGACTGTTTCCTACGAGTATGTGCATGGTAAAATCACTTTTACTTCATCAAAATGTAAAATGTTTTCTTGGTAGTTTGAAAAGTGGGTTTTATTTTAAACCTATAAGAAAACATGACTTTAATAACTAATGAGAACAGACTATATAGCACAGGGAAATCTACTCAATGCTCTGTGGTGACCTAAATGGGAAGGAAATCCAAGGAAGAGGGGATATATGTATATGTGTGGCTGATTCACTTTGCTGTACAGCAGAAACTAACACAACACTGTAAAGCAACTATAATCCAATTAAAAAAAAAAGAAAACATAATTTTAAATTGAGGACTGTGCCTTGGAGTCAGGTCAGTCCACGTAAGACAAAAACCTATTGTGCATGATGACAAAACAAGATGTTATCTTCGTAGTTTGGGGTATGTGGCCAATTACAAATATCCTTGGAACAGAACATAAACAAGGAAATGTCTATTTACAGCATTTCCCTTCTTGAAATAATGTGTTAGTCGGTTGCATTTCACCTAATGCCAGTGAGAAGGGAAACTAGTAACCAGCGAAGGGAGGGAGGGATGGAGGGAGGAACCAAATCCCGAGTGGCTGTATGACCACGACAATACTAAAACATTAGCATTGGGTTGGAACTTCGGAGCTGGGGCCCCTACCTCAAAATGCCTGAGTTATGTGGGATTATCGAGATCACAGAAAATACTAGTGAAATCTACTGCTGAAAAACCAACTGGAGAGCAGGGCTCCCAATGTGTCTTTTGTTTGCTTCCTCTCATCCCGGAAAAGTGATGCTTTCCGGCCGAATTCAGCTCTTAAGAAAAACGTATGGACTCATGCTTTTCAACTGAAAAGGACCCGTGCAGTCATCCTGCCGAGGGGAGAGAGAAGATAAAGGCCCCTCGCCTGGGGAAGGTCAGAGTAGTTCCGAGAAGTCCCATTTCCCGGGGGCTGCCGTTTACAAAGGAGCGTGTGGCCCAGCAGGGGCTGAGCAACGCGGCGAGGCTACAGAGCACCTGCGGACCAGGCGGCCTGCGGCCCGGCCTCCCCGACCCCTCAGCGCCCCCTGTGCGACCGTAGAGCCGCCCGAGAACCGGCCGGCGTGTCCTCGCCCCGCCTCAGAGGCGAATGAGCCTCAGCGCCAGGGACACACCTTCTTTACTTCCTCGGTGCCCGGCACACAGCAGGGCGGGTCGGCGTGCAGCAGGCCAGCTGCTGCCCGGGGGTGGGGGAAGCGTGTGTGTGTGCGCACGCGTGCGTATGTGTGGTGGGGAGAGGGAGAGAAGGTGTGTGTGTGTGTGTGTGTGCGTGCGTGTGTGGTGGGGAGAGGGAGAGAAGGTGTGTGTGTATGCGTGCGTGCGTGGTGGGGAGAGGGAGAGAAGGTGTGTGTGCGTGCAAGTGTGGTGGGGAGAGGGAGAACTGTGTGTGTGCGTGCGTGTGTGTGTGTGGTGGGGAGAGGAAGAGAAGCTGTGTGTGTGAAGCGTGTGTGTGTGCGTGCGTGGTGGGGAGAGGGAGAGAAGGGGTGTGTGTGCGTGCGCGCGTGCGTGTGTGGTGGGGAGAGGAAGAGAAGCTGTGTGTGTGAAGCGTGTGTGTGTGCGTGCGTGGTGGGGAGAGGGAGAGAAGGGGTGTGTGTGTGTGCGCGCGTGCGTGTGTGGTGGGGAGAGGGAGAGAAGGGGTGTGTGTGTGTGCGCGTGCGTGTGTGGTGGGGAGAGGGAGAGAAGGTGTGTGCGTGCGTGCGTGGTGGGGAGAGGGAGAGAAGGGGGGGTGTGTGTGTGCGCGCGCGTGCGTGCGTGTGTGGTGGGGAGAGGGAGAGAAGGGGGGGTGTGTGTGTGCGCGCGCGTGCGTGCGTGCGTGGTGGGGAGAGGGAGAGAAGGGGGGGTGTGTGTGTGCGCGCGCGTGCGTGCGTGCGTGGTGGGGAGGGAGAGAAGGGGGGTGTGTGTGCGCGCGCGCGTGCGTGCGTGTGTGGTGGGGAGAGGGAGAGAAGGTGTGTGTGTGTGCGCGCGCGAGTGCATGTGTGGTGGGGAGAGGGAGAGAAGGTGTGTGTGTGAGTGCGTGTGTGGTGGGGAGAGGGAGAGAAGGTGTGTGTGCGTGCAAGTGTGGTGGGGAGAGGGAGAACTGTGTGCGTGCGTGTGTGTGTGGTGGGGAGAGAAAGAGAAGCTGTGTGTGTGAAGCGTGTGTGTGCGTGCGTGCGTGGTGGGGAGAGGGAGAGAAGGGGTGTGTGTGTGCGCGCGCGTGCGTGTGTGGTGGGGAGAGGGAGAGAAGGTGTGTGCGTGCGTGCGTGGTGGGGAGAGGGAGAGAAGGTGTGTGTGTGCGCGCGCGCGCATGTGTGGTGGGGAGAGGGAGAGAAGGTGTGTGCGTGCGTGCGTGCGTGGTGGGGAGAGGGAGAGAAGGTGTGTGCGTGCGTGCGTGTGTGGTGGGGAGAGGGAGAGAAGGTGCAGCAAGCCGGACGGAAGCGGGAGAAGGCGGCCCTGGAGCGGCGTGGCGGGGGAAGGGCAGGGGCCAGCAAACGGGAGGAGGCAGACCCGACACCGGCTTCTGCTAAGGCAGGGGTCTAACCTCAGAGGAAAACCTTGCCCCTAAGGTCAAACACATAAGCCCTTGCCTCACGTTTCTGTGATGTACATTTTCGCAAAGCGGGTTCACACACACGCGGGAGGCGCGAGCCACAGACCCTCCCTGGACCGCAGCAGGTGCGGGAGGTGAGAACCCAGGCGCAAGAGGAGGCGCGGGCTCGGAGGCCCGGCGGGCGGCCCAGAAACCATCGCCTCCCCGGCGCCGGGAGCCCGCGAGCCCCGAGGAGCTCCGCGTACCTTTCCGGGTGGGGAGCGAGGGGCGGCGGCGCCGCGCGCGCCGAGGGTCCCGCCCGTGACCGGTACGCGGGAGGAGCCGCCTAACAGCCGTGCAGCCGCGCCAGCGGAGCTCCTGACTAAAACAGCGGGGGGCGTTGCCGGGGAGACGGCGCAGGGTGTGCCGGGAAGTCCGGCGCATCTGCCGGGCGCCATTGCCGGGGAGACAGCGCGGGGCACGCCGGGAAGTCGGGGAGGCGGCCCCCAGCGGGTCACAAGAGCGGAAGTGTGTGCTGACACACGCGGGTGGGGATAAGGAGGGCGGCCCGGCGGGCCTCGCTGCCCTCACCTAACAGCAGCCCTTCGGAGCGTGCTTCCCAGCCTTCCTGTGGGATTTCGCGCCAGGCCCAGGGGCACCTCACCAACCCGCGCAGTCGGTGCCGCTGACTTCCGGGAAGCGGGCTCCCCGTGACGTCTTGGGCGGAGACTTCCGGTTTGGCTGGGGAGGTCAGGCCCACGTGCGGGGGCCGCTGGGGGCTGGTGGTGGAGGGGCCTGTCCTCTGCGAGGACGGAGCAAGTGGCGCTGCCGCTGCAGGCGGGGGTCGCGGCGTTGAAGGCCTGTGTTTGAGGCCTTGGGGCAAACCTTCCGTGGGCTCGCCTCTTATCCAGCGTGGGTTTGTTAAACATCTACTCAGCAAGATCCTGTAACTAGCTTGGGATGAGTTGACCCGGTCTCTGCTCGCATTTGCGTTACAAGACAGATTTGCAGAGAAGTAGGCACCCTGTAGGGTAAGGTGCTGTCCACCTAAAAAAAATGCATAATGTGAGAGTTTGGAGTTTAGTTTTCTTGGGCAAAATGAGGACTGCAGCCCAGGAGACAGCATCAGCAGATAGCTCTGAGAAACTGCTCCAAAGAGGCAGCGGGGGAAGCACGGTGTATATGTGGTTTTGGGAAAGGGAAAACATGCAGTCAGGCACGTGTTGTTTACAGAGGGTTATTGCTCGTCAGGAGGAGCAGTCCTCACCATGAAGGATTTTAGTGTTTTTCTAGATGTGAGGAGATATAAGAATTAGGCTCATAAATTTGGATCCTGAAAATATCTGACCATCTAAAGACCTGTTCTGCCTATTTTTTCCCAGAGCACAGAGTGCCTCATTTCAGCTCTCCCTGCCGAACACCTTTCAGGGGGGCATTGACAGTCATCAGCTGCAGCAGCACCTGATTTAATCTTCATAGAGGTAGATGGCAATGCCAGTTTTAGTTGACAGTGCTGAGACAGACAAGGCCAAGACTAGGGTGAAGTGTATTGCGCACTAAATGGAAGGGCAAGTCCCAAAACTCTAATCAAGATAAATAAATTGTAACGCAATATCTTTAAAAAATCAAAATCAGTGCAAAAGAAAATCCTTGCTTGACAAAATCCCATAATTTTAAACAAAGACAGGATCAGTAACAATGCCATGATGAGCCGTGTTGCAGCCTGAGGCCAAAGGAGAAACCAGTTATTTGTATCCTGTGTTTAAGACAGTTGGAAAAGGATATCCTCAGTTACTGGGCCGGACATGCAAAGACAGATAAGAAGAGCCTCTGGGGAGGGTGAAACTGGAGAGTTCATTTCCTCCAGGCTTCAAACTCTGAACTTTGGTAGTTAAGGTGGGCCCACAAGCCAAGGCCTCAAAGAAATTCCTAGACTCTGATTATCCAAATAGAAAAACTGGATCCCTATCATTGACCCTACACACTTTAGTTAACTGAAGTCTAATGCTTTCTGGTTTATTAATTATGTGATTGAGGTTATCATTTTTATAGCTTAGGACTTTTTACATTGACCCTACAAAACAAATACTCTGTTGTATAGCACAGAGTACCTCCATCCCTGTCCAAAGGGCAGACTCCATGAAACGATTGAGTTTGTGCGTTGACCCTTTTTACGTTGACCCTACAAAATAAATACTCTGTGTTGTAGGATGGTGACTGTCTCAGTATCAAAGTCCACAGAAGTTCTGTACATCAGCAGCCTCCATCCCTGTCCAAAAGGCAGACTCCATGAAACCATTGAGTGTGTGCCTTGTAACATATATGGAAAGCGAGAGAGAATGAAAAAGCACCTCAGCTAGGTGATGTTGCCTGAGAATCTAGGTAAGAACTAAGATGATGACACCTAATGTGTTCTATTTAAAGAGCTCTTCATAATGTTTGCTGTTGATTTGATGGTGCTGGACACACTAGCTTGGTACCCCATAAGCAACATCAATTACAGGTGTGTTCTCTTGTTTTAAACAGGCAATTCTTCAGACAGTCATGGGTATCCGAGGACTGATGAGTTTTGTTGAAGATCATAGTAATGAGTTTTTCACTGATTTGAAGTTGCGAGACACAAAAATTATCATCGATGGCTATGCCCTCTTCCACCGGCTTTGCTTCAGTTCAAACTTGGAGCTCCGGTATGGAGGGGACTACGACTCTTTTACAGATGTTGTTCAGAAATTCTTTGAATCGCTATTTGCTTGTAAAATCTGTCCATATGTTGTCTTAGATGGAGGATGTGACATTTCAGATAAAAAGCTTAACACTTTAAAGGATCGTGCTAGGGAGAAGATCCAGATGGCCCATTCCCTTTCTGCGGGCGGGGCTGGGTATGTGTGTCCCCTGCTCATCCGGGAGGTATTCATACAAGTTCTGGTCAAGCTGCAGGTGTGTTTTGTCCAGTGCTTTTCGGAAGCAGATCGGGATATTATGGCCCTTGCCAATCACTGGAATTGCCCCGTGTTATCGTCCGATAGTGACTTTTGCATTTTTGACCTGAAGAGTGGGTTTTGCCCATTGAGTAGCTTTCAGTGGAGAAACGTGAACACTGTCAAGGGCACACGAGACTGCTATATCCCTGCCAAGTGCTTTTCCCGTGATGCGCTCTGCTGTCACTTTGGCAATATGAACAAAGCTCTGCTACCTCTGTTCGCGGTGCTGTGTGGAAACGACCACATTAATCTGCCCGTCGTGGAGACGTTCTTAAGTAAAGTACGTCTCCCTCTTGGGGCTCCCAGTCCTAAGGGGAGGAGACACCACCGGGTGCTGGGACTTCTGAACTGGTTGTCCCGTTTTGCTGACCCTACCGAAGCATTAGACAGCGTTCTGAAACATCTGCCCCAAAAGAGTCGAGGAACCGTGAAGGAGCTTCTCTGCGGCTCCATGGAGGAGTACCTGCAGTCCCAGGGGAGGCTGCAGGACTTCTTCCAGCGCGGTGCCTACGCGTGTCCAGACACCTGGAATCCAGACTTACCGCCGTGGGTGCTCGCGGCCTTGGCCAGAGGCCAGCTGTCCCCTTTCATCAGCGATGCTCTGGTGCTGAGACGGACCATTCTCCACACACAGGTGGAAAACATGCAGCGACCAAACGCCCACAGGATCTCCCTGCCCATCCGGCAGGTCATCTATGGGCTCCTTGTGAATGCTCCTCCACAGCCCGGAAATGTGGCCTGGGGTGCGCTGCCTCCTCGGCCTCCAGCCTACAGCGAAGTGGAAAGGATTAATAAAAATATCAAAACATCAATTGTTCATGCAGTGGAACTGCCCAGGGATCATTCTGACTTAAGCAGCTTGACTGAGGTAAGTGACTGTAATAGCACCACAATTTCTGTAAAGCACTTTAGAGGTTACAAAGTGCTTTCATGTGTATCATCTCTCTTAATATAGCAAACTGAGGTTGGTTTCTGTATTGCCCCCATTTCATAGCTGAGAACACTAAGACTCTAAGTAACTACGTGAATCCTCAGCCAGGGAGTTGTCCCTGCTAGGACTCACACCTAGATCTTTGAGCTCCAAATCTGCCGTTTCCACTGTACTTCAATAGTACGTGTTATCTTTGCAGCTATTGCTGCTACTGTGTTGTTAACTAGCTATCAATACAGTGGGGTTAGTGGCTAAAAAAAAAGGAAAGGGAAGAAATTCTGAGCTGCAGAAAAAAGAAAGCTTGCCTTTAGGCCTTGATCAAAGGCTTACCTAACATCTCAGACTGCATTGGATTGCAATTAACAAGATTAGTACTGATACTTAGGCCTAATTTTTCATTGTTATCCATGAGAACATTTTTTAGACTTGACGTTTATGGCATCATGGTGATTTGCTTAGTCTGATACTGAAAACATGACTCATAGCCAAACTCAGCGTTGCTTAAACCCAAGTAACAGACCAACCCCCTTTTCAAGGTGAAAGAAATTCTCATGCATCCCAGTGTTTACTTAGTTTTTTGGTAATATTACATAATCACACTAAAACTTGCAGATAGATGTGAAGCTGCTTATGCGAACACAGATTTACAGACCAAATGCAGATGAGCTCACAATTCCAATTGCGATGCTTATTGGGGCTTTTTAGATCCACCTCAGTATTCAGCTCAGGAGACTTTCCCAGGCCACTTGAGGTGCCCGTCTGCTCCAGCACAGAGGGCCGCATCCAGCATCCCCAAAGGTCTGAAGCAGGGGCGGGAGTCCTCCCAACAGTCTACACTGCTGATTCTCCATGGGGGTGATGTTGCCCCCGGGAGACACTTGGCAATGTCTGGAGACACTTTTGATGGGCAGTACTTGGGAAGAGGCTGCTGTTGCTACTGGCATCTAGTCAGGAGAGGCCAAAATATGTTGCTGTACATCTTACAACTGGCAGGACAGTGCCCCCCACCCAAGAGTCATCCAGCCCAGAAGGCCTACACAGGTGACCAGCAAGTAGCCCTTTTAGCCTCCCCATTGGTGACAGCTCTGGCAGGAGGAACAAGAGTCACACCCCTGGGTCCAGGAGCTTCCTTGGCAATGGGGAACGACTGCTAATAGGAACAAGGTTTCTTTCTGGGGTGATGAAATGTTCTGGAATTAGTGATGGTTGCACAGGCTTATAAATCAACTAAAACCACTTTAAAAGGGTGAATTTTATGACATAGGAATTGCATGTCAATTAGAAAAGGAAGAAGTCCCACTGGCCTCTTTCCGCACAGGATCTAATCTTTCTTGTAACACTTCCGTAGACATAGCTTCTGAGGTCCCTGCAAGGGACGTGCCTGGTTATTAGTCACCACACTCAGGGAGACCCCAAGATAGGGTGTCCCCCTCTGGTGTGTAAGTTCATTTATCGTTTAAATCTAGATGCAGTTTTATACGGGTCATTTTATCATGCTAAGTAGCACAGCTAACTTTATCATGTTTCCAGGTTTAAAGAACTGGAGAGTTGAACATAGGTCAGATTCCAAAGAGGAATTTATTAAACTTCACCCACACCAAAAAAATGAACATTAGCAAGCGTGGTGGTTAGCATAACTGACGCTGTCCTGAGCCCTGCTAGCTCCTCCAGTCCTGCTGCTGACCCTACCCAGGACCGTACTGTGCCGTCAGTCACTCCTCTGTCATCAGGGGCTTTGTGATTAATAGAGACTGTTTAATAATCATTAGGACCAGTTGGCTTCTATGCTCTGTTAGTCCCCCCAAAATGAAAACCTTTTCTGGCGTATTCACAGCACCCATGAGACCAGCTACCCTTCTGTGAATCTTGACCGAGGATTGCATGCCCTGTTTCCAAGCACCTCCCCGCTCCCCCCACGTTAACCATAAACTGTCCCAACGGCCCCTCAGCCGTGCTCAGTGCAGCTGCAGTGCTTCTGATCAGTCATCGTCCACCAGCTCCCCTCCCAGCCTGAGTAAGTCACCGACAGCAAACTGACCCACTCATGACATGGCGTTCATTGTTCAGTCTCAAGATGCCTTCTCAGTTTGGTGGGCACTTCCCATTCCCTCCATCCTCCAGAAGCAACATTCTAAAGGATGTTTTGCTGAAATTACATTTCTACTCACAACATAAAGGGTGCTCTGTTGGAGGGTGCTTTTTTTTTTAACTTTTATCATGGCTGTGTGGAGAAGTAACTGATGTTCAGTGAAGTGTGTGTGTTTTAAGCGTACACACCCTGATGAGTCTTGATGTACGTTTACATCCGTGAGTCCAGCCTGCAATTAAGATGATGGATGTATCCACCAGCCCTAAATATTTCCTCTGCCTCTTTGCCCTTCATCCTTCCCGGAGTGTGCACAGTAGCAAAGTGCAGAGATAATTTACACTTTGAGGAGTTCTCACCAGCTCAACAGTCCCATGCAAAGAGCACTCAGATGAAGACTCGTCATCTGCACCCGGACTTTCCCCGTGTGACTCCAGTCACTCCCTCCTCACCCCTGTGATCTCTCTCCTCGTCTCTAACAACATTGACTAGTTTGTTTTCTACACTTTATAGATCATCTGGCTGCTTTTATTCCACATGATGTTGCTGAGATTCGTTCACATCACTGTGCGTAGTTGTAGATTGTTCCTTTCTCGCTGTTGTTTATTTTTACATTGAGGGAATGTACCACAATTGATTTTTCCATCTTACAGCTGACGGATACTGGGGCAGTTTGCAGTTTGGCCTATTATGAATAGTGCTGTGAACATCTGAGTGCACAGCATTTAGTGAAAATATGGTTCTGTTTCTGTTGCACACATAACTAGGAGTGGAGTTGCTGGGACATAAGATACGCATATGTTCAGCTTAGGAGATATACTGCCAAGTGCTCCTCCACAGTGGTTTTACCAATAAATACTCCCACCAGCAGTTTATGAGACTTCCTCTTACTTTATACCCTTCCCCGTACTTGGTATCTTCTATCCTCTTAAAAACTTTTAGCCGTCCTCATGGTTGCCATCACTTTAGCCAGTTTGGTGGGTGTTAATTCGCGTTCCTCTGATGACTTATTTGAACACCTTTTCTTGTGTTCATTGGCTATTTGCATATTCTGTTGTTTCTACTCAGTCTTTTGCCCATTTTCCTGTTTTTTGGTTTATTTCTATATACAGGTCCTTTGTCAATGCGCATTTTGGAAGCATACTGTGGGTTGCCTTTTCACTCTAGTATGTTTTGATAAACATAAGTTCTTAATACACTCTATTTTAAAATTTCATTTATGCCTGTCACTTTTGTGACCTACTTAAGAAATGATTGCCTGCTCCAAGGTCATGAAAAATATTTTTGCCTTTCACATTTAGATCTGAACTCTATCTAGAATTGATTGTGTGTGTGTGTATGTGTGTGTGGTGTGACATGGGGGTCGGGACACTTTTCCCCCATATGAATGTCCAGTTGCGTCAGCGAGTGCAGCGCGTGGATGATACTCCTGGCTCGTTGGAGGTGACAAGTGTTCTCATCATGTACCTGTATTCAAAGTGGGGTGAGATTTCAGTTCATTGTCTGTGTGGTGACATCATTTGGCTTTCCCTTGGCACAATCAATTGTGTATTTCAGCTCAATGTTGTTAGCTCTAATCAGCCCGTGATAATTCTAAAGGATATCGGGTGCAAATGTGATTCCAGAGAAGTGCAGGTACAAGTATGGAAACTTTGTGATAGTATCTGTTCATTTTGTTTGGTAAATATGATGTGGCAATAATCCTTCATCTGCTCTGTGCCAGCTCTTATAAAAGAAACTTTATACAATCTCTCATTTAGTCCCATGGTAACCACTTAGGGTAGAGTTTCCCTTTTGGCTTTGATACCGCAGTGGACAGAGCACTGTTCAGGTTAACCCTTGAGAGACTAACCATAAGGAGAGATGGAAGGGGTCATTCTTGGAGAGTAAGGCAGTGCCAAGACCAGCCTCTCTCTGGGTACCTCTGCCACTGAGACAGCTTATTCTGCAGACTTGTCACATGGGATGAACCCTAGCTAGATTTAAGGGCTGTGAGCAGAGTAGTTCCCCTTTGGGAAAGGAAAAAGGACTAGTGGGTTCCACAAAATATCTTGTGTAACTCATTCTGGTGCCCATTTTACAGATGATCAGACCTGACTATAGAAGAGCTCAAGGCTGCAGAGTTAGTGAGGGCAGAACCTCTGAAGGCAAAACCCAGACTCTGCTTGGTACATAGAAGCTGTGCCTTGGCTAGAGAATTCAGTAATTAGGCATTGTATGTCAGAAACGAATTCATGTATTTTCTTAGCTTTGCTTGGTATGTCTTTCTGTCGGTTTAGGAGATTATGAGGGATATATTTAGATTTAAGGAGTCAGTGCTCCTTCCCACAGGGGCGACCGACTGTACTGTAAACCACATCACATATTTCTAATTTTAAAAATTTAATCACAGTATTAAATTGTAAAAACCAGTTATTGTATTAAAGCTGTCATACATTGACGATGAAACTTTTGTCAATTATGACGTGTTTTTTCAAGTTAACATCTCTGTTTTCAGCTGTCAACACACTTACTGATTAGGTGTTAGGGGCCAAGAAATGTGCCAGACTGTCTCATCCTTCCAGAAGATTAAGAAGTAAATCTTTTCTGGCTGTGTGCAGACAACAGTAACACAAACTATTTTTCTTTTCCTCTTAAGAGTTTGATTGCAAAGTCTCCCTGAGGTGCCCTTTTAATAGTCCTAATTTCCTTATCTGTAAAGGTGTGTGACCTGGCAAGGCCCCTTATGGCCCCTTCTTTAATCCTAGGATGGTAAATCAACTACACTTCAAAAAAAAAAAAAAAGAATAAAAATTGAAGGAAAAAAAAAAAAAGATTCATTAAGGTAAAATTATTTCAGCCAGAAGTCCAAAGCCCTCACGGCTTTTTACTTCCTTTTATTTGAAACGTGGAGTGAACGTGTGGTGTGTTATTACAAGCACAATGTGGGCGGTCCTTAAATATTCTTGTTCCCTGGAGTCTACCCTCCAGTAGAAGCAGCCAACCTGGGACAATCTCTGTATGGGAGAAAAGAGATAATAAGACATTCAGCTGGGTCGGGACATGAGGCAGGACCCAGACAACCAGAAGGCTGTGTGGGGTGCTGCCGAGGGGGCGTGTGGTCCAGTCTGCCTCCCAGAGGTGATTGGTGACGGCGTCGTGGAGGAGGGGACCCTGAATAGTCACTGGCAGGTAAGGATAGGGTTGTTTCTTAAAGCAGAAGAGATAAAATGCAGATTCCTGGGCTCCCCTCACATTAACGAAGTCAATTTAAGGGGTGGGGCCTGAGGGTTGTTTTCACCAGCTTCCCAGGTGACAGGCACCCTGAAGATGCCCAACAGCCCACGCGGGGCCTGGAGCAGCATGAGTAAGGGCCAGTGGGAGGAGACAGCATGCCCAGCCAGGTACTGTACTTATCATGCCCCTTATGAAGTTTCTAAACACTTTGATGTGGCTAATTATTTTTCCACAGGAACATAAGAAACTGATATAGTTTCATTTGCATGAAAGTCTCTTCATACTAAAAAAAAAAAAAAAAGACTTTCCCCAAAGTAACATACAGGATGTTTGGTGTATATTTTCAGCTCTCCTTGGCTAGACGGCAGACACTCCTGTTAGAAACGCTGCAGGTGAAACAGAGCACCCTGGACCCGGTCCCTGCTGCACTGAAGCTGCCTGTGGCTGTCAGCTGCTACTGGCTGCAGCACGCGGAGGCCACGGCAGAGCTGCATCATCTGCAGGCCTTACTGCTGGGGATGCTGATGGGGCCCCTGCATGCCATGATGCACAGCCCTAGTAGGTATCTGCAAGCTCCAGGAATATGGGTCTGCATCTTATGTGCATATAATCAAAAGTTTAAACAAACAGAAATTCTCGGATTATTGACTTCCATCAGTTATGTCAGAACTTAGAAGCAGGGCACCAAAACATCCCTCGTTCCTTGGTAGACCTTCTGAGCCAGGTCAATGCTGGGGGCTTGACCCAAAGGGCACGGCAGTGAGGACAGGCTGACGCCGCCTCGGCCACCTGAAGCTCAGTCTGTAGAGCAGGACCCTGACGTGCGTCTCGTGCTCCTGTTCCCCGTCCCTCTCTGCAGTGCAGCCGCAGTGGCTCCCCTTGGAGACTTAGGTAAAATCACCCTTTGGTGAAACTTCCAAGCAGCCACAATTACAGTAAACATTCATGCTCGTGCTGTTTGCTTTTTTACTTTTTTCTCCACTGTAAGTTAAATTAGTATATAAGTTGTGATGGTGGAAACAGTAACTTCTCTTTGTATTAGAGAAATATACTCTGAGGCGGTTTCATCTTCATTTAAACATCCGGTGAAATAAATGTTGATGCTTAGGAGCACTTCAGTCCTTCAATGGGATTATTCTCTTTACAAAATTACGATTGCTTTATCCAAGCGTGTTTAATAGTTGTCACACTCTAGAACAGAACTACCTAACATGATAGCTACTAGCCACACGTGGCCATTTAAAGTTGAAAATTCAGCTTCTCAGTGTACTTGCCAGATTTCAAGTGCCCAGTAGCCACAGGTGGCCAAGGCTGCTGTACTGAACGGCACAGATTCCCATCACTGCAGAAGGTTCTGGACAGCACTGCTCTGGCACTTACTGTTTAAGATAAGTTCATGAGAGGGTGAGCCAGCACAGACTCCAGGACACCCCAGAGTGTGAGAGCAGCTGTCGGAAGGCACGTTGCAAAACAAGTACGTTCCTGTCTACCACTGGTTAGGACACAGTTTAGGGTGTTTCCTCTCATTGAACATAAATAAAGCTTAAGCAGATTGTCAGAGTACCAGTCTATTAAGTCTTCATCTGAGTCCAACAGAAAGGGCATGCCAAGGGTCTGTTTCTTTTCTTTTAGGAATGCAGACCCCACACCCAGGCAGGCTCAGTGCCTTGCTGCTGGCTCATTGATAAGAGGTGGGCCTCTTTTCCTTCCTTCCAAGCTGGTCCAGAAGCCAGGCTGCACGTGGAGCCAGGCACAGGCAGGTTTCTGGGGCGGCTGCTGCCTGTCCAACACTGAGGAAGTAGATGGTTTGCCCCATTCTCTCTGAGTCATAAAACAGAAGTTAAAGCGTGTTTTGAACACATGGGTCTTAACAGTAAAGAGAATGGAATTTTTCATAGAGACAGATTTAGGGTTTGGAGAGTTCAGATGCAGATGTGTTTAAGGTCAGATAGTAGATCAGAAGAAGAGATATTATTTTAAGGAAAAAGATAAAGAATTTGGGGTTGAATAAAGTTAGGTTTTCACTAAAAAGGTACCTCAGTATAAATATTTCAGTTTAATACATTGAAAGCCTTTTTACATTGACATGAAAATAGAAAAGAGCCAGTAAAGAACAGCATTTTGGTTATTTAAGCCAGTTTTTTTCTTTATGGAATTTGAAATTTTATGTATGGAAAGAATTACAAGACAATACAGTGTTTTGGGTTGTGTCTTTAGGTGAAGCAGCTCCGCGGGGTGGTGGTATCGAGATGCTGTATAAAGAGCTGCAGAGCGTGAAGGCGCAGCCTGGCCCAGGGCTGGACTTAGACACAGCTCACGTCTTCTGTCAGTGGCAGTGCTGCCTGCAGATGGGGCTGTACCTCAACCAGCTGCTGTCCACGCCTCTCCCAGAGCCAGACCTAACTCGGTAAGCACACAGGAAACTAGTTCAGGTGGCTGCACTACAAGTAAATACTTATGTTTACATTGAAAGCACATACTTTTTTTTTAAGTCAAACTTAGTGTAATTGGTCTTGAATCACTGTTATAGCCAAAGAGCTATAATATTAAATTAAAAAATACTAAATTATTTCCATATTTCCAAAGAAAGTTTCCATGATTTTTTTCAAGTTTTCCAAATTTTAAAACATCAGTTCCTTAAAGTAAAAGTAAAAATAAGAGGCACTTGTTGGTGGAATATAACTCTTTCCCTCATTTCTTTCAGGTCTTGATTAAATATCACATTATCAAGGCTTTTTCTGATCATCCTACTGAAATATTATTCTCTGCTTCCAGTCTCTCTAGTCCTGTTACTCTCCTGTGTTTCTGTACTTGCCTTTCTTACCACTTGGCGTATTGTTCCCTCATTCATTCAGATATGAAATGCTTGCTGTGTGCTAGGGTGTAGTGAGCAAAACATTTAAGAAGTCTGTGCTGTCACAGAGCTTTTATTTTAGGGAGGTGGACTGTTAGGTGCTTATGTGGATTTTTTGTCTGGGGATTTTGTTGTGCCAGGCAAGTGTGAAGAAGGGAGAGACAGCCCATGTTCCAAGAAGTGACTTACTGTTTGACTGTGGAGTGTGAGCTGTGTGGGAGGGAAGGGGCAGCAGTAGGGTGGGGGCCAGTAGACAGGGTGGTAGGCTCAGTGGATTGGACATCCTGGTGATTATCCGTAAAAGGGAAACGGTTAGAAAACGGAGTTAAGGTTACACGTGTGCTTTGTCTCTCCACCTGAGTCTAAGCTCTGGGAGGGCCGGGACTTGCCTGTTTTGTTTACTCTTGTAGCCCCAGTGCCTAGCATTCAGTGAGTACTCAAATATTTGTTGCATAAATGAGTGCTACACAGAGGCCTGTCATCGTATATGCTGGTGTGACTTGAAATATTTCAAGTTGAAAGCTTCCTAGCAGTAAATAGTGTTGTTAATGTTACTGAATACAAGTCCGTGTGCCCAACACACAGTGAGGCCAGACAACACCGAAACGTCAGAGTCTGGAGCAGAGAGAAGGTTTATTGCAGGGCCATGGAAGGAGACAGGTGATTCATGCCTTAAAAACCCCAACCTCCCCAAAAGCTTTCAGCAGAGCCCTTTTATAGGAAAGACGAGGGAGGGGCATGGTTAGTTGTTGCTGGCTTCTTGGTGTCAGATCCTTTGTTTTTGAGGTCAGGTCACAGGTCACGATGTTCCTGTAAATCTCTAACAAAACAAATGTTATTCTCTGTTCTGACTAAAAAGGGAAGGGTAGGCATTAAATTCTACCTCCTTGCCTCCTTGCGGCTTTTAACGCTTAACAAACCTCATAAGCAAAGTGACATCATTACCCCTCATTTTATTTACTTGTTCAAAGTCCCAAAGCTTGACTTTTGCCCTCCGAGGTCCAGGCTTTGGCTAAGAGGGGGTCCCTGCGGGGGCCTGTTACTGTGCCTGGGAGCTTTCGTCCAGCACCCAGTCTGGGTCCTCCCACCAGTGCCCAGGCCCCGCTGCAGGGGCAAATCTCAGCGGATGGTGCCCTCAGGGCCAGGTCCCCAGACCCTGCCAAGCCATCATCACCGAGGGAGCCAGGCGCCGAGGACCGCTGGCCCTCAGCCTGCCCCTGGGCCCCCAGCTCACCCACTGGCACCAAGGCCGAGGGCCTGGGACCCAGGGAGAGGCCACCATCCGCCCCTCACCGCCCCCCGCCCCAGCACCCCTGCAAGCTGACTGTTGCCAGGGCCAGACCTCTACCGCCTGGCTCCAGGCCCTACGCTAAGGGCTGCCCGTGTGCCCCACCCCCAGTTCACGAGGCAGCACCCAAGCCTCCGCTGCCCCACAGCCCACCCGCCAGGTTCCTCAGGAGCCGCCTCCGAGGCAACTTCCGGAACCAAGCCTCAGCGACTGGACGTGGCGTCTGCGGGCTGAGCTGGTGCTGGCAGCCGAGGGCAGCCGTGCAAACCTGCCGGCCTGGCTGCTATTGCATTAATATACCCTAGAGCTCTCCACCAAGGAAGATTAATTGGCCTTCGACCTAGGGATTCTCTCTTCCTTTCCTTTAATAGTCTAGGTCATCCTTGACTGGATCCTCTCTACTGACCACGGATCCCTTTAAAACAAAACAGCAAAAACAGTCCTTAACAGTGATTTCAGCAGCAGAGTTGTTCCTGCAATCTCAGCATCACCAAGGTTCTTCTTTTTTGTTTGTTTGTTTTGGACTATTTTATTTGCATTTTCAGGAAAGGAAACTGTTGAATAGTGGAGTAAGAATAAAGATAATAGGAGAAGATGGTCAACGAGGAAGAGGCTGAAGTGATCACATAGGGTGCAAGACCATGGTGATGCAGGAAACAGATCTGGGGTATGATTTCATTCAGTCATTCAACCTGTAGTTACTAAACACGAATTTTAAAATATTACAAGATTGTACTAGAAGTTTACAAACAACGTGTATTTTGAGCAAGTGGCAGGTGGGAGGAGATGAAGCAGGTAGTATTTTGGAACAGGTAGTACTTCTGCGAGTCCATCTCGCTGAAAGAGAAATTTTTAAATTTTTATTGGAGTATAGTTGTGTTGGTTTTTACTATACAGCAAAGTGAATCAGCCACATGTATACATATATCCCCTCTTTTTTGGATTTCTTTCCCATTTAGGTCACCACAGAGCACTGAGTAGATTTCCCTGTGCTATACAGTAGGTTCTCATTAGTTATCTATTTTATATATAGTATCAATAGTGTATATATGTCAATCCCAATCTCCCAATTCATCCCACCCCCTTTTCCCACTTGGTATCCATACTTTTGTTCTCTATGTCTGCGTCTCTGTTTCTGCTTTGTAAATAAGATCATGTATGCTATTTTTCTAGATTTCACACATATGCGTTAACACACGATATTTCTCTTTCTGACTTATTTCACTCTGTACGACAGTCTCTAGGTCTATCTGTGTCTCTACAAATGACCCAATTTCGTTCCTTTTTATGGCTGAGCAGTATTCCATTGTATGCATGTGCCACACCTTCTTTATCCATTCCTCTGTTGATGGACATTTAGGTTGCTTCCATGACCTGGCTATTGTAAATAGTGCTGCAATGAACATTGTGGTACATGTGTCTTTTTGGATTATGGTTTTCTCAGGGTATATGCCCAGGAGTGGGATTGCTGGATCATATGGCAGCTCTGTTTTTAGTTTTTTAAGGAACTCCATACTGTTCTCCAGAGTGGATGCACCAATTTACATTCCCACCAACAGTGTAGGAGGGTTCCCTTTGCTCTGCACCCTCTCCAGCATTTATTGTTTATCGATTTTTTGATGATGGCCATTCTGATTGGTGTGAGGGATACCTCACTGTAGTTTTGATTTGCATTTCTCTAATAATTAGTGATGTTGAGCATCTTTTCATGTGTTTTATTGTGGCCATCTGTATGTCTTCTTTGGAGAAATGTCTGTTTAGGTCTTCTGCCCATTTTTTGATTGTGTTGTTTTTCTGATATTGAGCTGCATGAGCTGCTTGTATATTTTGGATACCAAGGCTCTTTAAATGACTTTACACTGAGTAAACAATGGTTCTCCATCAGTTGCTAAGGTACTAGTCAATCCACCCTGGCAGTAAGTTATATATTAAATCTGTGGCTTCCAGTTCATCCCAGCTTATATTTGTGGAGTTGGTTTTTAATCCAAGTGAATGAATGACCTCACAAATGATATGATTAATTTTTCTCATATTTCAACAGACTGCCTGTTTATCAGAGGTATCTTTACCTCCTTTTCTTTGACGTGTTAAGAGGCCTGCTCAACTCTGGGCTAGCTGCAGAAGCAGCAAGCCTCCATCATTTAATTTGTTGATAAAAAGTCCTAAGTATCATTAGCCAAGAAGTAATCTTTGTAGCAACAATTCAGTTCCTTCTCTCAAGAAACAGATTATTCCTGAGTAACTTTAATAATGACTTTACAGAAGCAGCGCTCTCAGTGTTTGATGCATCTGTTGAAGCCACGTTAGTGACAGCTGTCCCAGTGCAGGAAACTCTGCTGTAACGACACCCTCTCCTCTCCCCTGAGCAGACTGTACAGCGGGAGCCTGGTGCACGGGCTCTGCCGACGACTGCGGACATCGGCCTCGGTGGAGAGCCTTCTGCACATGTGTCCCGAGGCCCAGCAACTCTATGAACATCTGTTCAACGCCACAAGGTCATGTGCCCCTGCTGAACTATTCCTAGCAAAGGGTAAATCAAGTTCAAAAAAAAGAAAGCAAAAGAAACCAGGTACCAGCTGGTCAGAGAACAGAGTGGGGACCACCTTGAACACTAGGGGTTGGCATGAGGGAAGCAACCGGTTTGAGCTGTTGATGGTGGGGACCTTGGAGGAGCACACGGAGGCCCCAGAGCTCGAATAAACTCAGTTTGCAACCAGGTTATAATTCTTACCAAAAATTTGTGTTACCTCCCTTGAAATGATTGACTTTTTTCTTTAGAATTGATTTGTTAGAGGATAAACATTGCAGTACTTTGAATTCCAAAGTATTTTGTATACTGCTTTTAGTAAATACAACTTGATTTAAGTAAACTTTTGTATTTCTGGAACACATGTGAAAACATGTTTGTACTTGCCACGGTCGACTTCAGTAAGTTAATAATAGTTTATAACTGTCAAATTGCAGCAACTCAGCCAAGCTGTTTTCAAAAAGAACAGGAGTCCTACGTCAATTACTTCCTATAAGCTGAAGCTGGGTTATCATCATTTAAAACAATCTTTTTACAACTGTCTCCTCTTCATCCTTTATTACGAAAGGTCTGGGCCCCAGAAGATAGACATGAGGAAGCCAGACAGAAAACGAGACCTTTAAGTACTTTGTCAAGGAGCCCTTGGCAAGGCTGATCAGTACTTTAGGTGTGCTCCAGGTTTTAGAACAGAAATTGAAACTGTAATGGTCCCAACAAAAGAAAAAACAGCATCCTATTAGTGGGATGTGCAATTAATTTGATGTCATAACCAGCATTTTGAAATGGAATATATCAGATGTACATATTATAGATTAGATGGTTGTGCAAAGTGTATTTCTTACTGTGGATTGCAGTCAAGATGCTGAAAGGCACCACTCTGGAAAACACTAGAGGCTGCTGACATTATAACACCTACAGAACTGTGAAGGCATAGCCAACTCCAAATAAAGAACTTGCAAATAGAAAAGCAAGTGGAATGAATATATTTGGGCAAGATCTGAAGATCTGAAAGTATACTCCAACTTTCATTTTTTATGTATTCATACAAATTGTGTCCCTCCTTTCTTTACTCTCACTGGGATATACATCCCATCAGCAGCTAAATGTGGTTTTCATCTGTTTTCCGAGCAGGCCTGTGTTATTAACATCTGGTGAACAATTCGCACGTTCCTGGAAGTACCACACTCTCAGTTAAGCCCAGCATCAAGCCACACCTAAGCCCATGCCTCCCAACAGCTAACTGGCTTTAGCCATTTACAAAAGGCAAAAACAAAATCTCACAAGCTCCTACTAAAGATTTCAACCTTAAAAGTCTGGCTTCTGTTTGAAATAAGAGTTTTGGAAATGAGGAAATCTCTGAGGGTGTGTGGGGCTCACAGGAAGGTCGCTCTCATGTCTGAAGTGATGGTTACCCTCAGAAGAAGCAAGAAGAGAGCTGTCACATGCATCGACGGCTGAGAAGATACGTATTTTTCCAGCAGGTAACAGATCTAATGGGGACTATAAGTATGTAAGATCTTTGTAATATCAGAATTCTCTCCCTTGACTCCTGGAGCTGGGGGCCAATCTGGAAGTTACACCAGTTACAAGGGTCCTATCTCCTGGCTTATCATCAACACTGCATTTTAAAACCAACAACCCTGCCTGAAAAACCATTCCTTCCCAGTCCCGCTTTGGCAGGTGACTGGTTTGACAGGCACCAAACTGAAGAGCATGGGCTACAGAGTTTAAAGTCGCCTGAATTCTATCATTCACCTTCTTTCATTAAAAGGAATTTTTCAAGCCAAGGGGAATTCCTTCAGGAGACATAAGAAAACAGGTTCCTTTCCCTGGCTGTTGCAATCAGGGCCATTCTCTTGAAACTACCCAGCCTTGCAGTAAAGGAGTTAAAATCGAATAATGTCCATTAACTCTTACTCTCTGAGAATTCAGGAAAGTTATGTACCCCAGTATATATCTTCTGGATATATTAAGTGAGAGGTCAGAAGCACTCCACAGACACCTGAGAAGGTTTACCAAAGAAATATCATATAGTATGTGACCCCCAAAAGTCACACTTGTGTAAGCTGCTTGGGGAGGTAAGAGTGAAATAACGAGAGAACATTTTATGATGCAATCTGTCAGGTGCAAGAAGGTGAAGTGCAGACTGAGAGCTACAATCAGGAGGCAGCAGTCATGAGGATGAGGAGGCTAAATCAGGATTTCCAGACATGGCCTTTGAGCTTGCCTTTAAGAGACAGGGACATGATTCTGATGAGGTACAGGAAGTGATGGAAGCATGTGTGTGGAATGTCTCATATTCCACTTGGAAAACCTGTTTCCTGTGTTTTTTAATCAAGTCTTTAGACCTTGCTCTTTCAGATTTAGTTCTAGCTAACGAAATCTCACCTGAGTCTTTGGGGATGTTCAGTCTTCAGTTAGCAATTTAAGTAACAAAAAGAACTCTGGACAGCAAAGATCAGTAAATTTTAGGAATAAAGTTGGAGAGAGAAGAACACCATAATGTAATACTGTTCTGTGTTTAGCTGTGATTAAACTTTTATTTGTACAAGTCCTTTTTGAGATACCTGGACCTGAGGAGTTGAATATGTATAGCCTATAAATACAAACTCCAAAGGCCTTTCATAATAATTATGACAAAAAAGAATTCAAATTAATTTCAGTATCTGAATTTCTAATTCAGGTTAATTTTTTTTTTTTTTTTTGGCCGCACCACACAGCAGATAGGATCTCAGTTCCCCAACCAGGGATTGAACCCCGGCCCCCTGCAGTGGAAGCATGGAGTCCTAACCACCAGATCACCAGGGAAGTCCCAAATTAATTACAGCTTTAGAGGATAAAGACCTTTATAGCTAGAAAGATCTTACAATTATCTTTTCCTCCTTTGTGTATAAGATAAATGAATCAATGACTGCCTCAGCTACCCTATTTGTAAAATTGGAATCAGGATAGTTCATATTGCTAAGGATAAAATGACATGTATTTTTTAGTTACTTAGCACAGCAGCTGGCACTAAAAACATGCCATGATGACAGCCACTGTACATCCACACATGAAAGCCAAGAGCAAAGCAAGGGATCTGGGAGAAGTGAGAGCAACAGCACCAAGAGACCATGGATGCTGGAGCTCGTGGCAGGATTTTGCAGAGGTAAAGCAGGTCAACACTATTAAATACGGCCACGATGAGAAGGGCAGGAATGTGAGAACATTAGGGCAGCCCCAGCAGAGTTGCCAGGCTGAAGCCACACTGCAAAGCTGAAAAGTGCCAGTAGAGTGTGAACAGGCAGCCAAGCTCAACCCCAGAAAACAATGAACACCAGAAGGAGCTAGCCCTATGTGAGCACTTTGCCCCTCCTGGTTTTCTTCTAATCAAGGAATTTTCTGTTGTGTTTTTAAACCCAATTTGAAAGAGTTCAGGATATGTTTAGAGAAAGGAGAAAATTAAGAGCAGGTATTACCTTTTCCTACAGCTGCAAGGGTCACATCCTGGCCCTACCCATAACCCTAAGACCACACACAGCCTTCCCCGTAGTGAGGTTCCGCAGTTCCCTGGGCACTGCTCTCTAGCCCATGCTATCTAGCTCCTTAGCAAACGTGAACCCGTGAACCGAAGCAGCACCTGGCAAGCAGTCACTCCCAAGACCAGGAGAATTAATTCCACTTCCATAAAAGGACAAACTCTCACTAGTAACTGACTGCAGACATAGTGACCTTGTATTTTTATGCAGTGTTTGTGAGGTACCCGGTATTTATCTCATAACGTCTTTCATTGGTGCATTTCAGTCAGGGCAGCTAGAAAATGATTCTGTACTTGTACCAATTTGAAATGAAATACTATTTCTTTTGGACAGATACATTAAAAAGACGTCTCTCCACTTGCAGCAACAGCTTTCTGAGCCATACACGATATGTTGCTTTGGCATTTCAGGTCTGAATAATGCGAAAATTCAAGTCCCTCCAGCTGTACAAATTCTAAGATGAGAACCTCATGCTGAGGAAGAATGTTTTGAACTTCAAAGGCATGGACTGTCCCCAGGCAGTGTACCAGTCTGTTAAAATGGGAGAAAGAAATGAAGAGGTATTACATGGAAAAGTGTTCCAGCTAGTCGCACTGGATTAAGTGTTCAGGGAGAGAAATCAGATTTCACATGAACATGTTGCAGTGCACATGCAATCACTTTTTTTTTTTTTCACCTCACGGCATGGCTTGCAGGATCTTAGTTCCCCAATCAGGGACTGAACCTGGGCCACGGCAGTGAAAGTGCCAGGTCCTAACCACTGGACCACCAGGGAACTCCCCCACATGCAATTACTTTTATTTCTAACTAGTATAGGTAACATTTTAGGAATTTGGTTAATATAGCTACATCTTTGGTTAAAATAGCTAAATCATACATATTTAAAAAAATGTTCCCATTAGCACTTTAGGAGATAAATGTTTTTTGCAAAAAACAAAATGAAACAAAACAATCAGAATGTATCAATACTGGATTTTTGATAATTTGTGAGACAATGATTTGACTCTGTGAAAACATTATACCATCGCATGAGCTGGCATACAAGATTAGGAGAACTTTTCAGGTGTGTTGATACACATAGTAGTGCTTTTTGGAGGATTAATTGAAGTGCTGGTTCTTGAACAACTGCCATGTGTGTATCTAGCCATCACTCCCCCCCATCTTCTTATGTGTTCCTCGTAACAGGACTAAATCGAAGGCTGTTGACAGGAAAGACAAGTCTACTCTGCAGTGTCTCAATGCCTGCTGTCATGGGTACACAGTAACGAGCTCTATTTCATAATGGAGTATGTGGATTAATCTACCTATTAAGGTTAACTTGTTCTGAAACCTTTTTTTGAGTAAATACATATAAATATTACTCTAAAAAAGATGGAGTTTATAAACATACCAATGAGAACTGCTGTAAATTATTGCTGAAATTGCTATAGCAACACAGCATGTTTATGTTTTCATTAAAATGCTGGGAAGAACCTTCTGTTTCCAGATTTCCTACTCAGTTGTCATTCATTTGTGTAGGATGGGGTGTAGCTGGGAAGTGAGGGAACCAGGGGGTTCTGTTGTGGATGTAAGTTAAACAGCTTTTAGGTGCTTAAGTGGCAAGAAACAGCTACTAAGCAGCTGGATATGTCTGCAGCCTAGAAAAAAGTCTTTGGGTGTTGAAATTATGAAATGCTTTCCTCTTCTATTCCTCTATTTACAAATATCTCCAGCCACTATATTGTACTATTATATAATCAGAGAAATGTTTTTAATAGTTGAAGACTCTAGGAAGGATGGCGTCAACAGAGCAAGCTTCTGAGGTTCCCCTGTCTTGCCCCCAAAACTAAGGAAAACAAGAGGTAAAAATGGGGGCAGGGAGCCTCTGGTATTGAAATCTGGGAATGGTGACATCCACAAATCCAAGTTCTCAATCACAAATCACTGTAGCCCTTCAAGCTCCCAGATTTATGCAAGTTTTTTTTTAAACAAACTGAAGAAACTGACCCCATTATAATAACCATAATCCATTTTATAAAGCTATTTTGATAATATGTCGGACAGCCAAGGGGAAGTCACTAAGAAACACTGTTGTAACTTTACCTTAGAAATAGAAATGCTGTGCAAACAGGTGTTGGTTTAGAATGTTCTGTTCCTTTTCCCTGACACTGGACTGATAGTATATTTTGGATAATATACCTCAGCCTGCTCAAACAACACCCACTGGTGTTAGGAGGAAGCAGCCGATGAGAGGGAAGCCCCCACTTCTCCTGTCCATCCAAGGGGGTGGGAGGGGCAGGTGGACCAGACCTTAGGCGGGGGTGTGTGTGTATATGTGTGTGTGTGTGTGTGTGTGTGTGTAGGAGCACAACTCAGATGGGGCAAAAGATCAGAACGCCCCACCCACTGTAAGAAGAGGGAGCTTTGGTGGTGTGGTGGGACAGATAAGGCTGGCATGCCTTTCCTGTTGATGATGTTCTGAGAACAGACTGAGTTGGACTTTTCCCACATAGGAGCCTCGGTGAACACGCAGAGGCATCACTGACAGCAGATTTGGCATCAGCTGAATCCATCTCAGAAAGAACATCCTGTTGGGAGACTGGAGGGTAGAGAAAATTGATGCCTTTCTGGTCCACTGAATGCAATGCATAGACCTACTCTGCCCTGTGTGAGTATCTATATGAGCAGGCCACTTCTTTCC
Organism: Hippopotamus amphibius kiboko; assembly: GCF_030028045.1. Classification (NCBI taxonomy): domain Eukaryota; kingdom Metazoa; phylum Chordata; class Mammalia; order Artiodactyla; family Hippopotamidae; genus Hippopotamus; species Hippopotamus amphibius. Next base: position 101,473,466 of record NC_080191.1, read on the forward strand.
GTAAAAGGTCAGCACGAATGCAGTGGTAAACAATATGGAAGTGAACGTGTGTCCTTGTGTTCCAATAACACTTGCAGGCAGTGGTCTGTCATCCCCAAAATGAAATCAACAGGACCACGTGGGTGAGTTAGGAAGGTATTAAAAGTTTATTTTAATATTAAAGGTATTAAAAGTTTATTTTCCCTAACTTATAACACCTCTAATTCATGGGCTATCTAGACCTGCTCCACAAAGGAAGATGCTTATAAATTCGAATGCAATCCTATTATGCAACTATATGGATGAATATGAGAAAAGACCATGAAGACATAGTCATTTATAAATAACTCCCTAAAAGTCAATCTAACAACACTTAAATATAAAGTTTGTCATGTCTGTCTTATCAAGCATACATTTTTCTGCCATTTGGTTGGGGCTTGCTCTATGTTGCTCAAAGATATTTTGTGAGACTCAACAAGTTGTTTCATATTGGCTTTTAAGGTGCAGACTTGAAAAAGAGCAAATGGTCAAGACATTACGGTAGGACTTCCTAGGTGGCGCAGTGGTAAAGAATCCACCTGCCAATGCAGGGGACACGGGTTCGAGCCCTGCCCTGGGAAGATTCCACATGCCACGGAGCAACTAAGCCCGTGCGCCACAACTATTGAGCCTGTGCTCTAGAGCCCGTGAGCCACAACTACTGAGCCCATGTGCCGCAACTACTGAAGCCCACACGCCTAGGGCCCGTGCTCCACAACAAGAGAAGCCACTACAATGAGGAGCCTGCTCACCACAGTGAAGAGCAGCCCCCGCTCTCAGCAACTAGAGAAAGCCCGTGTGCAGCAACAAAGACCCAGCACAGCCAAAAAAAAAAAAAGACATTACGGTATTTTCTTTATGACCATAGATGACACCAATCTGTCACTTCTAACTATAATTATCATTGGGAAAGCCTTAATAGAAAATTGCTTTTAATATAGTTTAGTGAATTGGTATAAAAAAATCTGTATCAAAGAGCATATTTTGTTTTGAGTTCAAAAACTGGAAATAGTCAAAAAATCGAATTGGACCTCTAGGGTCATGTAGAACAATGTGCCCAATTTCCAGCACTGTGTTCTCTGAATACTGTGAGATATGGTTTCTACCCTTATCTAAGCAGAACAATGCAATTATTGCTTGAGAAATAACAGTGATGGAGCGACCTGGACTGATGTATGAAGGCAGTTCAGCCAGGCGAACAGCCACGGGGCCACCAAAGATGTGGGGGCCTTTGCCAGGATATCTGTCAGTTCGACTAGACTTGAACACAGAGGGAACAGAACGACAGAGCCAGGCGGGTCTCGTGATCTGCACAGGAAACACTCCTGCCTGGAGCGGTGCAGATACAGGCAGGCGCCAACACTCACATGTACACAGGATGCTGGCAGGTCTAGATCAGAGAACTTACAAGGATCAAAACTAAAGCCTCAGAGTACTCTTCCTACCCAAACTTCACGACCTATACTTATTTTGAATGAAAAGAAGATTGTAGCCAATTTCTGTCCAGAGTTATCTGTCCAGAGTTATCATTTAAGTGGCTTGGACTTAAACTTTTTAATGCTTTCAAAAAAATAAAATGCTGCAATTTTATGCCCAAACTTATAGCTGCATTTATTCTTGACAGTAGTTACAAGAAGCTGCACCCCCACCCCCCCCACACACACCCTTTAGAGCCATCTGGAGAGGACATCCTGGTTGGCTCTTCTGCCGGGCTTTGAAGAGCAGGTAAGAACTCTGATTCTCAAGTTGAAACAGAGGAAAAAGGATTTCAAGTTGAGAGAATACTGTCCAAAAAACCCAGTAAGTGGACAGTGTTGGAACATCCACTAGAAAGATCCAAGGAAGAATTATGAGTACAACGGAAATGAAAAAAAAAAAACATTGTTTTCTACTCGCCTACCATAAATTATTAACTACATGAAAGAAATTACTTTTAAAAAATATCTTACTCTGTCAAAGCTGAGTTTAATTCATTTATTGCTTTACTTTTATCAAAAATTTTTTAAAAATCGATGCTTTAACAAATTATTTTCATACTATTTTGTATTAGTCAGCCATGGCTTTAATTCATCCTGTGCTAGAAACCTCATCTAACATGTCCACTGGGAAAGGATATCACAAACTTCACACTTCAAATCAACCTGCATCCCACTAAAAGCTGCTTGGCTCTGGTAATTCTCCCAACAGCTCCAGTAACCAAGCCAGAAAGCCAGAAGCTGTGGTGTCTTCCTCTCCTCCCATCATGTCATGTCAGTGCTCTCTCTTAGAAGGCAGAAACTCCATGCTTTCTCTCCGTACTGTTACAACTCAGTGAGTCCCTCTACCCCTCAAGCTTCTACAATTCTCTAACCAGTCTCTGTGCTTGGTCTTTACAGGCCACCCTCAGAGCTTCCATCAGCATGTCATAAGACAAAAATCCAAATGCTTATCACAGTCTTGAAATCTTCCAGCAGGCTACAAGTCAAGTGTCTTCACTTTCACCACTAGGCTCCTGCCTATCTGTCCAGCTCTCACATTATACACCTCCTGCCCTAGCTCCAAACTCCTGCGGTTTTCATCTGTCCCTTCCAGAAGCCACCAACATCTCTCAGAGGCTACGTCGTGCAATATCCTGCTGTCCCTGGCTGGAGAGTCTCAACTTAAGCTTGACACAGGTGCCACTTGTTCTAGGAAACTTCTCTGACAACCTCTTCCTATGAAGTTATTTCTCTCCTTTGGCTACCGTAGCACCTGGGGCAGTACTTACCACTGCACCACATGTATTTCACGTTCGTCTCCAGAGTTAAGACTGAGAACTTCTCACATCTAAACCTACCAAAATATCTGCAGACTATTATACCTACATTAACATCAAGGACTGGTTAACCACTATCCATTATTAACAATAACCAACTCTGAAAACCAAACCCCAAAATCCAACAAGAGTTAAGTCATACCAGGTGCTAACGAAGCTCAAGGAAGCCTAATTATCAGGATAATGTTTGTCCAGTCACAAACCAGTTAGGATTAACATTTTTCCACACCATGCTTTAGTATGCAGATCAGCTACTGTTTGGATTGCAGCTTAGTCTAAAAAGGCATTTCAAAGATTTCCAAATGCCAATCTCAAGGGAAACTTCCAGTGAGATGTGTGCTGGATTCATTTTAATGTATGTGTACTTTTTAAACAAATCATCAGACAGCCTGTTAACAGTTATATCCTCAGCTAACCACCTTTCTATTCGTAGTACATTCTAGGTACTAAAGAAAAGTTTACTGAGATGACAATCAATCCATCTAAGTCTGGGGCGAGTCATGTGTAGAAGTAAAATGCACGTGCACTGCCAGGTGACAAAGCAGAAAGCAAGGTGAAGTTAATTAAGGTTCTCAGCCCTTACATTTTATTGTTTGCCACCAGTTCATTTCACCGGGAGGCTGTTGTGAGTATGGCCAATGCTCAGATACTATACGAAAGAGATCAAAACTTGAAATGACTGCAGAAGGACCACCAACGTAAAAGATGTACCTTGCATGCGTGTGGCAGGTGAAAAATGTGTTTTATCCTTGTGGGTGTGGTTACTGCCATTAAATGAAGTCTGTGTCCTGAGAGGGGAGGTTTTTTAGGTTGCCTGGTTTCCAGTTGTTCCATCCCTGGATCATGCAGTGCCTAGCAAAAATCTGAGGCAACATGCTAAGCCTTGTTCCTCTGCAGCCAGTTTGAATCATCTGAGGATTGTCTACCTAGTTTGTGAATTAAAGTTCCTTTTCTTCCCTGATATTTAAGCACTTTGAAGTCAAAAAACTTCATGAGGTAGTCTAACAGGGAAAAATCAAATAAATATTGTTAGGGACTCTAGCAAGTCCCAGGGCCAGGGAATGGGGAAAGTTTTAAAATTTAGATACTAGTGCATTTGAATTATCCATGCTAATTCAGATAATATGCTATGCAAAATACACACACAGACAGACTCTAATTTGTTGTTTTTACTATGGGAAATCTGTTACACAGATGTAGTACATTTCACTTCTTTTTAAATCACAGACTCCATGTGCTATAAGTACTGCCTAATTTCTGTATCTGCAACTTCCATATGATTTTCATGTTAACAGTCCCAACTGGAAGAACATTAACTTACGAAAATAAATCATTCTGGGGGAAGTTTAAAATTTGAACATAGGATAGGCACATTTATTTCATATGAGTCATACTCTGAACCTAAAATGCAAAGCAAACGATTGACGTGCACTTAATAAGTATTTCAAGTCTTTGTAACAGAGAAGAAAACTCATTACAAAATTTAGATATGAGACATCACCATCACTAACGATAAAGTTGATTAGACAATGGCTTCCATGTACATTTGACTATCGAGCCTTAAAGAGTAAAGTAGAATAAACTGCAGACATCTCGGGTCCTTATATTGAACTGTTTCGGTAACAAGACTCACATAATAGGTATCTTTCCTATTGCTAACAACAGTACTGCAGTGCTAATAGTGCGGTTTAATATTGGTGATAAAAAGTGGTTTATCTTGACAGTTTAAAAAATTAAGAATAACTATAAAATACAAAATTCAGTAACTTCAGGAAGAATTAAACATGTAAGAATCTGAGACCCGTTTCTGTTTCAGAGAGAAAATATTCAACAGGAAAATGTATTTCTAATTTTGAATTTCTGGCCCAAATTTGCCACACACTCAAACTACCTCTACCTCATCCACCCATTACAGAAACTGATGGCATTCCAAGAGCAAATCTATCTGTTTCTCTAGCACGCCCAGTGAAGCAGAAAGAAGGCAGAGGACAATGCTGGAAGCAGGAGAGGGACAGGCTCTGGGCTGTGCTGCAACCTAGGCCAAAAGCTGCAGATACACAAGAGCAAGGTCAGCACAGAATCTTCCACTTAGACTCTGGTTCATAAACCATCTGTTTAGGTATGGGGCTTTTTTATTCTTTCTGTTTACCACTCTATACTTTCTAAGAAAGAATCTTTAAAGTACACATAATAAGAAGACATTAAAAATAATACAGTTCAGATATTCAGGTGAGGTACTTGGATTTACATTTAGGAGATGACTTTGTCAAGAAGATACTTGACAAAGTATGTATTGATATTTAACTCTAAAAGAAGGCATAACACATTAACATAATCTGCTATAAATTTCAGCCCAACCAGTCTTAAATATTTTTGACTCCATGACTGTTAATGACAGACATGGCTACCCTACCTAGACTGCCACTCAACAGCTCTGTATTAATTTTGCTAGAACAGAGCTTCATACCAAAAGAAAAAAAAAAAAAGAAAGAAAGAAAAGAAAAAGGCAACCATTTACACTTACTAAGAAAAGCAAACATTTACTTCAAATTGCAATATAGGCTTTTCAATCACAAAAAGAAAGAAAAGAACAGTGATCTGACAGTGGTCACATCCTGTGCAAAAAACTTCAGATACAAAAATGGTAACACAAGGTAGCTGAGCTGCTTACATTGCAGGGAAAAGGAAATACAGTAGCTGCAATATGGCACTCCTGGGAATCAACTTCTAAACCAAACAGAATGCCTCTGAAATGATTAAATTTATTTGTGTATTAGTAAGAAAGCCCCACCACCATAAATAGTACAATATTTAAAAATTAAAAAAAAATCATATCTATCTAGAATAGATAGTGTATTTCAACTGTTAGACCTCTTTAAGTGCAGAAGGTGGTTCAGGTTTTGCCTTTTTTTTTTAATTAAATAACTGCCCATACACTTTACGAAGTTCCACTCAACCGCAAAGCCAATTTAAATCAAGGAGTATGTTATCAAAGTTGCATAATTTCATTTGGGACTGTCAGCAGATTAAAGTCTCAAGTCTTTAACACCCATTTTTAGTCAAAAAGTTCAGAAATTCTCATATCTTCATTATCCGCTTGAATTTGCCCTTCTGAACGATCCTCAGACTGCAATTCCTAGTTTGCAAATAAAAGAATGCAATATGCATCATACTTCAAGAAAAGACGGCGGCGTGGAGCTAACGGGCTTCTGGGTCTTCTCCCTGCTCCTCTCAACCTTCTTGATAACTTCTGCCACTATGCACACTGATGAGGTGAGACCCAGGAGGAACAGCAAATCTGCAAGGGAACATAAGCTGGCTTTTACAATTCTTTGAACTGACAGTTGCAGAGCTTAATAGCTTACGTTTTTCTAGCATTTTACCACAGCTTTTAAATACATTATTTCTCAACCATTCCATAAAGTAGTCACAGTCAGCCTCAGTTTAAGAATAAGGAAAGGCTCAAAGGTACTAAACGACTTACCGGAAGTCACATAGCGAGGACAGGCCAGAGAACCAGAGCCCAAGTCCTCTGGCTGCTTCCTCTGAACCATACTTAACCTGAGAACCATGGCCTTTAACAGCAACACAAGCAAGAGGGATTTTCTATTTAATACATTACACAGCCCTTTTTAGAGGCTGTTTAAGCAGTGGTGAATAATTTGATTTTTAAAATGTCTATCAGAAGATTACTTAGAAATCTGCATCTATTCCACTTGGAAGTCACTGTTTAAAGACCACGTCTTTACAATGGTATCCACACTATCTCGATCTTATTTACTGCTTCAAACAACTGCACCTGTCTCCTTAAAACTCCATTTTTTTTTAAAGAGGAAGGAATGTGAATATGAAATTAAACTCATTTAACTTTAAGGTAAACTTTGACTTACTGCAAAAAAATACAGTGATTCATAAATATCCAAATTAACTTAAAAAACTCAAGAATTAGAACTAGCATTATCATAAAATGCATCTGTCCTCACACTCACACGGGAAGATTAATTTAAATGTACTGTATGGTGATGCATTTAATGCAGTGTGTGAAAGAATAATGTCTGTCTTCCACATCAACTTAATAAAACTCTCTGCTTTTAGGGCTGTTATTTCATAAGATAAGAATGTGCAAATTAGCAAATATTTATAAGAAAATGTTACTTTAAAAATCAAAACATTAATTACAAAGAAGAGCCATTTGGTTTTCAGTGAGCTTAACTTTAATTTTTTCTTCATACAAGATTAAAGAGTTATAAACTACAATCACTCTATAGCAAGTTTTCATTTGCTGTCTTTCAGAATCACCAAACATGATTTTGACAAGTAACAACCTATAAAAAATTAACAAGAAAAAAATTACAAAAAGAGTTGAAAACCTAGAGTTGGGTGAGTGACTCCCCTAAACATTTTTCAAAGCAAGCCACTTATTTCACTTTTTAAAAGAAAATTTTTCTTAGAACAAATGTATTAGAAAATACAATTCATTTATAATATGTAAATTATAAAGATAACATTTCCTTTACCCAGTATACTCAGGCTCTCCGTCTGAAAAACTTTCTGAAGTGGAGGAAAGTAAATAACTAGTAACTGTCCCATGATGGATCCGAGAACTGCATAGCAAAACATTTTATTACTGCAGAGTCCAATCTCAAACACAGATTTGGTCTGTTGGCAAAGCAGAGAATTCCATTATGACTCCTTGGTCATAGAAACAACCGCTCTACTGTTACATTCACCTCCAATTTGTAGTAAGCTGGACTGAATTCTACATTAGTAGTACCATGAAATCTCTAAATTTTAACTCTTATTTTGGAATAATTCAGGTGAAATAGGGTAAATTTTAAAGCAGCTTCTCTTATCAAGGGCTTTAAGAGAGATGCTATTAAAAAAAATAAAGACCATAGAAACGTCCTCTAGCACTCCAAAGCATAAGGAACTTTATTTGTATATGATTATTTTGCTAAATCATTTCTATCATTCATTAAGGTACATAATCTAAAAACCTTTCTAGAAGAATGGACTTAATTATGTGTGTCCTGAAAAAGTAAAAATGCCTTTCATAAAAGAAAAACCAAATACTAAATCTTCTTCAAAAATTAGCCTATATTAATGACAATTCACTGTACTTGGAAAGTTCCAGCATGGCGAATGGTAACAGATATGGTTAAGGATTCATAAGGTGCTCTAAAATTGAAATGAACAGTCAGGCCTCAAACGTAGCTAGTTTCCAAGAACAACATGCTCTGAAAAAGTACCATTAGGGTCTGTCCGATTATTTTTATCAGAGCACTTTGATCAAGAGAAGGCAATCCACCTTAAGATACAGCATGGGAAGAAAAGAAAATTCTAAATGTCCTAGGCTTCGACACACTGACGGAAATAATGAGAAAAAGTTAATATGCCCAAAACTGTTCTTGTGCTTCTAACAATACTTTCTTCTATAATGAGACTAATACTATCTAACAGAAGCCATGAGCTTTGTCCTATGCTGAGATAATGTTAACCTGAACCTATCATATAGCTACAGATAATAAGAAAATGAAAAGAAGAAAAATCAGGTGATGACAGTTGTGATTTACTATGATCTTCTGGCCAAAGTTAAGGCTTACCTCCCCAAATGCCCCATCCCTGTAAGGACACATTTCGGAGGCACATGTTTGTAGGAAGGCTATGTCTGAGTTTCTAACCGTGGCTACAAAAGTAAGCAAAACTAAAAATCTTGCCCACTTACAATTAGAGAGTACCCTACCCAATTGAATTAGTCAGCTGAGATCACCCAAGCATACCTGGGATCTGGAACTTAGAGCATTGAACATGTCAAAAAACACAAAGCACGTGAAGGTCATTGTTGTGTCCCGAGGTGTTATCACATTGTCTCGAAGCTGTTGAAAGGAAAAAAAGATTTTCAGCTGGCTGGATTTAATGGACAAATACTGTATGCTTTTAAAGGGTTAACATTTTCTTTCTCTCAGAATGAAATAACTTTAGTCTAAGATATAAAACAAATAAGCAACCTAAATTTCCCATACGCCATTTAAATAAGTCACCTAGGGACTTCCCTGGTGACTCAGTGGTTCGGAATGCACCTGCCAATGCAGGGGGCACGGGTTCAATCCCCGGTCCGGGAAGACCCCACATGTCGCAGAGCAACTAAGCCCGTGCACCACAACTACTGAGCCGGCGCTCCAGAGCCCGAGAGCCACAACTACTGAAGCCCGCGAGCCTAGAGCCTGTGCTCTGCAACAAGAGAAGCCACTGCACTGAGAAGCCCGTGCACCAAGAGGAAGAGTAGCCCCCGCTCACCACAACTAGAGAAAGCCTGTGCACAGCAATGAAGACCCAACACAGCCTAAATAAATAGTCACCTAATAAACAGCTATAGTCTACATAAAATAAGACATCTTCTCCCAAACCATAAACTGGATATGAAAACAACTTTCTTTTTTGATGACATTAAAGTAGCTCTATTAAAGACTCAGATTTTCTAACTTCTTCCCAAATTTTCATGTTAATTTTTATTGTACCTGATACTTCTCTGCAGATTTAGATAACTAATATATGAATCAGGAATTCTATTAACCCATAAATACTGAAATCAAACTATTTTTAAATGTTTTTATTCTATTTTTGAAAGAGCTCTCCTAACTTCCAGCCTTCTGTTTAATACACAAAAATAACTGAGTCCTATCGTACAGAATGCACATTAATAAAGCAGCTCATCCAGTGAGTATACCTCCCGCCAGAAGACAAACAGAGTCCCACAAACAATGATTATTGAGGAAACAAGTATTTTAAGTATCAGGTTTTTGGTCAAAATGCTGTCCTTCCAGTTGCGTGGAGGTTTACGAATGACATCTTTATCCACTGGTTCTACTCCAAGGCTTCAAAACAAAGAGAAAAGTAAATTGAAGTTTTAAGTAAGATTTGGATTTATTTCTTCACAACTTCATTGACCTTAATTATTCCGGAAACAAAATGTTGAATCATAAAGAAAACCTTGGCTACGATCACTCAAAAATAACCAAAGGTTTTATGACTCTTTCGTTTATTTGGCACAGTTTGGTAGGGGACTGATAATCAAAATCAGAAAATTGCCCAATATCATTTACATATAGTTTTACTTATATCAAATATGGCCTGAAATACATGACCCACCAACTGGACTTTGAAATATCTGCATGCAAGGAAGTTTCAACTAGGATGATTTGTTGTCATGGTCACTGACATGTATCACCCTGTGCTGAGAAGATGACACCTAGGGCCCCATTATTATAAAAGAAAACACTTAGATGCTTAGGTCCTTCAATACTTTCCCAAAGTCTCTAAGACTGACCACAGAACCGTGGTAATAGCACTAAAGCCAGAGATTTCTCCATTACATCCTATTCTAAGAAACAAAAAGCTTACTTCGAGGACAGGGACTGCACCCGTTCCCTACTCTGTTCTCAACTTAAGGCTGGGCATCTGATAGTATAAAAGCTCAGGTCATAATGCATGAATGAGTGCCCCAAAACAATAAATGATGTGCTCACATCACACAATTTATAACAAACATGATGCTGCAGAGACTTCCAATGCTCTCTGTGAATGAAGTCTTAGAGCTTAATTATCAGGGTTATCATGCCATCCTTGTCTTTCTAGTCTACACATGAGAAAACTCTTACCTCTGAGCTGGAGGTCCATCCATAATAATATTGATCCACAAAATCTGCATGGCATTGAGAGGGTTGGGAAAGTTCATTAATGTAGCCAGTGAGATTAAAGTTAATGCTGCTATACTCCTACCGAAAGAAAAAGTCATTTTAAAAAATGTGTCAGCATAGTATAATGCTTACTAATTTTACGAAATCACTTTCTTAGCATTTAAAACCCTCATGTTACTACTGTTCTTTTAAAGAAAGCCCGATTTTCCACCCAACCTGCTGTTTCATTAGTGTGGGCATTCTGAAACTAAGTTAACCCTGACGAGCCACAGCATTTTAATAAAGGACTTGCAGACTATTGTTCTTACCTAAACAAGAACAAGTAGAGGAAGATTTTTTAAATTAAGTTCAGGTAACAGTTAACAGTTTCAATAATATTTTTGAAACGGTTTTTTTGACTACAGAAAAGCCTTGCTACTTTTGGAAAAAGATACCAAGAAGAAACATTAAAATTTGACACCCCTTCCTTAGTTACTTCAGGAGCTATTAAATAAGCCACAAAGGTTTACATATTTTGATGATGATATAGACAAATAATTATCACATTTAGAACCTCTTTATCATGCCATTTTTAGTTTTAGAACAGAACTAAATTTTCACACTGGAACACTTACATATGAACTACCCTCAGAAATAAGAGCCCAGAAGCTTGCAGGCATTCTGTTTGAATTCTACTTTTAAAATAATTTACCTATAAGACCCACAAACTTGTCATAACTTCTGACAAACTTACGTGCTCAGCTGGAATCTAACAAAATTTTTAATGTTATTATAAATCCCTTTACCCTCTTCAATTGCAGACCTGAAAGTTAAAAATAAAATTAGGTGAGAAAGTATTATTGATAAGGATCTAGCGATACTGTGGAACTAATTTTGAAAATAAATTTCCAACTAATAAAACACATTAACAAGACTGTATTATATTTTTCAGATAATTAAAACTAGAAAAAAAAATAAGGAAACGCTACTCTGGCAAGGAATTAAAGTCAAGGCTGCTACACTCCACCCAAACTGACTTCCTAACATGATCATCTTTATTCTTAAAAAGACATTTCAACATTAAAATCACACACTGTGTTTCTACACAAGAGAATATTACACATTTATAATACTAAAATACTGATCTTCTTTACCCCTCCAAGTTTCTTTTTCTTAAAGGTACAAGATGCATGCATGGTAAGGGGTTAAATTAGTGTAGGTCAGAAATTAAATGGCAAAAAAAAAAAAAAAATTAAATGGCAATGAGATATGTAAGACGCACAGAATTTAAGCCATCTGCTGCTCCAGCACACAATCAGATATATGTTGCACCTGAATTATACAAGAATATGGTTTACAAAGATTCCTGTAAACTCTCGCATTCATTTTGCTGAATCTAGGAAAATACATATTTTATAAACAAACTGCCCTATCTTGCAAGATTTTTATACAGTTCTAAGAATGGAAATTAAATATCTTACATCCTTACAAAAGCATGGCAATTCTGGGTCCTGCGGGCCCACGTGCTCCGCTTGAGGCCACAATGGGTTAATGAGGCATCTGGGGCATCACTGAACTAAGACCCGGATCATTCAAGAGGTGATTACCAAGTGACCCCCGACCTGAACACTGTGAAACTGACACCTGCAGGTACTACAGAAGAATCTTAAATCAATTAGAAACTGTGGATGAAACAAATCTATTCAAACGATAGACTGCGTCATTGGCAACATGAACAATTCCTGACATAAGAAAACAGATATGGATGGGATCTTTATCTATAATACTTACCGTGAGGCCAGGCACATGCTTGCTTATTCCTGAGAGCCTGAACTGAACTAGAATAAAGGCTGCATGGAGGCTCACTGCTGAATCACCACACTAGTGGCCAGGAAAACTTGACACTTGGCTGGTACTCAGTAGTATTCTTAAATAAATATCCCTGCCATTCATTATGTCCATTCCATACAAATAATTTCCCCCCAAACTACACACTAGGACACAAAATAAGATTAATTAACCTAGTAAAAAAGTTTTCAACCAATGTCTAAAACTGCTAAACTCTTTTCTACAAATGGGGTGCAAGAAAGGATGGAAGGAGACTCTCTGATGCGCATTCACTGAAGAAAAACGTACATGATGGTTTGGAAATCATCATCCACCAGGATCATGTCTGCCGCCTCTTTGCAAACATCTGTGCCAGTCTGACCCATAGCAACTCCAATGTCTGCAGCCTTCAGAGCGACTGCATCATTTACTCCATCTCCTGTCATGGCCACAACCGACCCGTTCTTCTGCAGAGACTGGGGGCAGGAGGGGAGAAGCAGGAGGGAGGAGTTCTGATTAAAATGTTGCTTCCACACAGATAGGGATAAACAAAGCCTCTCTCTTTTTCTTTCCCACATCATTAAAGACTAGAAATAATATAGACCATCACTTTTTCAATAAACTTCAATATATGGAGGTCTTAAGATAAAGCTTAGGAAAAACTGCCACGTGTAAAAACTCCACATGTAAAGTCTGATGTAGAGTCAATTATGCAGTGGTTCTCAGGGCAATTTTGTCTCCCAGGGGACATGTGGCAATATCTGGAGACATTTCTGATTGTCATGACTTTAGGGACTCTACTGGCATCTAGAGGATAGGAGCCACCAGGCATGCTGCTAAACTTATCTAAAACACAGCAAAGAATTATCCAGCCCACAGTGTCAGTGCCAAAGCTGAGAACCCCGACCTTAATACAACGGAGCACTATTGTGATTAAAAGTCCATGAACTGATGGATACCATGTCAGCTGCTTTGTACATATTTGACTAACATAAATAATCACAGCCCTTTAAACACTGTTCACACTCTCAAAACATTTTTTTCTTTCTGTATTTACTCAGTTTCTAAGTTATTATTCGTATTCACACAAGGATGCTTTGGCTATAGACTCCTGTCAGAACATAATTCTACACTGTTCAAGTGTTTAAAGAAGGTTGTATTTGCAGATATTTCCTTAAAGTTTTCTTCTACATCTTCACTTGCAAACTAAATTCTCTAGTAATGTTTCCATCTCAGGCTTTAAAAAGCACATATTTTGCTTCACAATACTTCTGACTTTAGTGCTCTATCAATATTCCCAGTAATAATGCAAACATAATGAAAGACAAGCACAGCAGCATTTTGGATACAGAGATAAAACAATGTGTTTCTTAGAGACCCACCTTAATAATTTTCATCTTGTGCCTTGGACTAGCTCTGTAAAATACTGCAACCTGTTAAAACACAGGATATACTAAAAATCTTCAACATTAATATCAGAAAAACCTATGCACTTATAATTAAGAATATTTTTAAATTACCAACTTAAACTGTCTTTATTTTGCCAAAGAGATCAAACTTACGAATATGTCATATATTTGTTAGGACACTCATTTGACAGGGTCATTTCAAACGTTTAAGTGCTATAGGAAATACACAATCTAAACAATTTACCCAGTTTATCCTATTATGTTTAAGCTCTAAAGAGAAAACAGGCATATTTTTGAAATGTTGCAGAGACAGAGAAAGGAAAAACTCTCTTACATCTGTTTCCTCGACACTGACACGCAACTAAAATGGCCTTGTCCCTTTGTTCTGTCTTCAGGAGATTTAAAGAACAGCTGCTTCTCAACGTCTGTCCAGCCCTTCTTTGTTGTTAAAACATTATGAAGTGTCCACTCGTGCTCTTCAACTCGGGTTAATTCATTAGGTTCTCTCCCACTGTGTCTCCACCTGCTTATATCATCTCTCTCCAAAGAACATATTTAATCCCTTTTCCTGATCTCATCACCTGGTCTTCTGAAACCCTCCCACTGTGCCCCACTCAGTCATCAACAAATCCCTGGATGTCCACTATTTCCCACACTCTCTAACCTAATTCATCCACCAGACGTGGACTGTTCCAACAGTTCTCTCCAACGGCACCACCAGGAGAGCACAGAAGGGGTGGGTGTCCTCCATTCCCTTCTTTAGTCACAAATCCTCATTTCTGAACGTCACAGAAGACTGTACTTCACTTCCTGCAGCCAGTCACTGCTCTCGAGGCCACCCCCATGTTTCACAGGGATTTGTAACCAGTGCCCTTCCTGTCACTCCTTCCAACACCCCCGAGCCAGGTGACTTTAATGCCCACGTAACCCACCCTTCTTTTTCCTACTCTCCTAGAGGACGGGTCCACACTACTTTTCTCTCCTCATGCTTACAATTTATCCCCTTCTCTATTCTCACTCTTAGCTGACAACCTTGTTTCCTAGTTCAAAGAATACAGAGTCAGGTGAAAACTTCCACAACTCCCACCATCCAGTATCTGTATCCAGGCAATACCCCTCCTTCTCTCCTTTTACTACAAATGAATGAAATGAATGTTTCTAGTGCAGGTCAAATATCCTACCTTCTTACCTATCAGAAATTCTCCCCACTCTTGTATCAAAATTTTTCCCTTGCTGCTGCACCTTTACAATCATTATACAAACATGTTGTTATTCCTTCCATTCAAATAAAAATAAAACCAAAAACTTTCCTTCCTATCTCAGCTGCCACCCCTCCTTTCCCCTATTTATTTTTATTTTATTATATTTTTTGTCTGCGCACGGGCTTCCTCTAGTTGTGGTGAGTGGGGGCTTCTCTTATTGCGGAGCACAGGCTCTAGGCACACAAGCTTCAGGAGTTGTAGCACGTGGGCTCAGTAGTTGCGGCACACAGGCTCAGTAGTTGTGGCTTGTGTGCTTAGTTGCTCCATGGCATGGGGGACCTTCCCAAACCAGGGATCAAACCCATGTCCCCTGCACTGGCAGGCAGATTCTTAACCACTGCGCCACCAGGGAAGCATAAGCGAAACTCCTCTAGGGGGCTGCCTATACTGCCATCTCCCATCTCTCTCTTCTCACTCTCCCCTGAATCCCTCCTAATTAGGCTGCTACCCCCAGCCCTGCACTGAAAACTTTACTCAAGCACCAAAGACTCCCCACACTGCTAACACCAGTGCCATTTCTCATGCGACTTAACCCCACACACAGCTGATCACTCCCTCCTCCTGAGACACCCTCTTCTCCTGGCTTCAGGACCACCCTACACTCTTCTGGTCCTCCTCCTACCTCTCCAGCTGCTCCTCTTGTGCAGGTTTCTCCAGACCTCCCTGAAGTCTACACGTTGAAGTGCTCTAAAACTCAGTTCTTGGACTCTTCTCTATAATAAGAGGTCTCTCCCTAGGGGCTCTCATCCTGCCTTAGAATCTAGGTTTATTTATATGCCTTTTTATCTCTTCTGAAATCCAGATTGATAATGATAATCCACCTACCTAGTCCACATGTGCTCTTGGACATCTCAACTCAGACTTAAACATCCCAAACCGAACCCCTGTTATTTCCCCAAATACACGCTCACTCACATCCTCTGCCAATGATGGCGAGTGCATTCTCGCAGTGGCTCAGGCTCTAAACGTGGGGAGCCACCCTGATTCCTCCTTTTCTCTCACATGCCACACACAGGTTTGGTTCCATCCTGAAACATATCCAGAATTCAACCTCCTTACTCAACAAACATAAAGACCCACAGCCAACACACTGGGTTGATATCTCTGACCTGATTTTCTTATTTCTGCCTTTACGTCCTGCAGTCTATTCTCAACACAGAAGCCAGAATGAAACGGTTAAAAACAGAAGTCAGACCACAGTGTCCTCTGCTCAAAACCCTCAAAATCCTCCCATCCCTCTGAGGATGAGTGAATGGTGCCCAAGTCTTTACTGCCCACCAAGCCCTGCGATGAAGTGCTGGCCCGCCCTGGTCTTCTCCCCTGCACTCCACCGGCCGCCTCGTAGTTCCCGATGAACACCAAACACACTGCCCTGGAGGCCTCTGCCCTCGTGTTCCCTTGGATACTACATGCCTGCCCCTTTCATCACACAGGACCTTCTCAGTGACACCTTTCCTAGTCATGCTATCTAAAGATCTCAACCTCTCTCTTCCTTGCTTTTGTCACTGCTCTTCAGCACCCATCTAGCATAATCTATACATTTAACTTATCTTAGACTATAAGCTCTGTGAGGCAGAGATTTTGGCCCAGTACCTTCAGTGCTCTATAAACACATATAAAATGAACAAATAAATGACTGAATCTTAGGAACGTCATAAAGACTACTCCCAGATTCTCTCCCAACTTTAATAAAGGTCTAAAACAAAAGAGGATTATTTTCTCAGGTAAAAAATTCAGTTTAACTGTACTATCACATTGATTACCCTTAGTTCCTCTAGGTACCATAACTCATATGTGGAGAGCATTCTTCCTTTAAAAAGGTTCAAAATCCATTTGGAAACTCTTTAACATGTCTTTAAAAAGTACTAAACATACAGGTGTCAAAAGGCATATGGAAAGATACTCAACATCACTAATTACTAGAGAAATGCAAATAAAAACTACAATGAGGTATCACTTCACTCTGGTCAGAATGGCCATTAAAAAGTCTGCAAATAATAAATGCTGGAGAGGGTGTGGAGAAAAGGGAACCCTCCTACACTGTTGGGGGGGATGTAAACTGGTGCAGCCACTATGGAGAACAGTATGGAGGTTCCTTAAAAAACTAAAAACAGAGCTACCATATGATCCTGCAATCCTACTCCTGGGCATATATCTGGAGAAAACCGTAATTCAAAGATACATGTACCCTAATGTCCACTGCAGCACTATTTAAAATGGCAATTTAGAAGAAAAGTTTTGTTTCTAATAATAAAAGAAAAGCTTTTCAAAATGATCTGAAGTAAAAGCATAAGACCAAGATTTAACAGTTACATGAACACAAGATAAAAATGGGAGAGACTTGCTAGGTGGTGCAGTGGTTAAGAATCTGCCTGCCAATGCAGGGGACACGGGTTCCATCCCTGGTCTGGGAAGATCCCACATGCTGCAGAGCAACTAAACCCGTGCACCATGACTACTGAGCCTGCTATCTAGAGCCCATGAGCCACAACTATTGAGCCCATGTGCCGCAACTACTGAAGCCCACATGCCTAGAGCCCATGCTTCACAGCAAGAGAGAAGCCACCACAATAAAGAGCCCACACACTGCAATGAAGAATAGCCCCTGCTCGCCACAACTAGAGAAAGCCCATGTGTAGCAACAAAGACCCAATGCAGCCAATAAACAAATTTAAACATTAAAAAAAAAAAGATAAAAATGGGAAAAAAGACAAAGTAGGGGTTGAGGGACACAGGATGGGGGGAATGGGGAGCCCAGCTGAAAGGACTAAAGTAATTCATTAATAATATCTGAAGAAAAGACTTGGGTTTTCAAAAGACATGATAAACCGGAAAGAAGCCCTGGTATTTGTGGAATTCTTCCTTGGAGTAGGATGACTCTGAGCAATTCAATGAGCCTTTTTCTCTTTGCAGCAGCATCAGAGCATCTGCCATAATTGATGCACAAAAGTTCTCATTTGGAAATGACCAATGATGTAATCTGTCCAGGCTGATGATGCAATCTGTAACTTATTCTTCCTTCTCTAACTGCCTTTAGGTTGGTTCTTCAGAGTTCATTAGTATTTTTATCAGAGAGCCAGAGAGTGAACTGAAGAAACCAAATAAAATGAAATTTCAAATCTGTCCAATGTCACTACTTGTTAGCATCTCTGGGAAAAGGTTTGGAAGAAAAGGTTGAACAGAAGTCCAATGGGAAAATGTTTAATTAACTGCAGATTTCACATACATTTACTAATATACATTCTGTCTCAATACCCCTAAGGAACTTAATACAGGATTTATTCTTACAGAAATAAATGTCAGGAAGAAACTATCAGGATAGGACACACACACACACACAGAATCCTGTTCAAATATGGAAACACCTTCCCCACTAAATCTAAAACAAATCAGACACCCATGATGCTCCCGGAATGCTCTGAAAAGGCATTTCAATGAAAAAAAGGACAGTCTTTCCAACAAATGGTACCTGAATGATTAAATACCCATACATTAAAAAAAAATGAAACTTAACCTTCACACAGACAAAAATAATTCAAAATGGATCACGGACGTTAGTGTAAAACCTAAAAGTATGAGACTTCTATAAAAAAAAAACAGGAAAAAAATCTTTGTGACCCTGGATTAGGCAAAGAGTCCTTAGGTAACATATCAAAAGCATGAGCCATAAAAGAAAAAAATGATAAACTGGACTTCAAAATTTAAAACTTCTGTTCTTTAAAAGACAATGTTAATAGAATAAAAAGATAAACCACACTGGGAAAAAATATTTTCCAATCAAATATCCAATCAAGGACTTTTATCCATAAAACATAAATAACTTTCAAAATTCAAAAGTAAAACATTTTCAAAAAACAGGCAGGGTAGACAGTTCACTAAAGAAAATATATGAATGGCAAATAAGCACATGAAAAGGGTACACAAAATCATCAGTTGTGAGGGAAATGCAAATTAAAACCACAATAAGATACCATGAGCTACCATGATACACCTATCAGAATGGGAGCGGGGAAACGGGCAATGCCATGTGCTGGTGGGGACATAAGCAATTAGACCCTTCAAACATTGCTGGTGGGAATGCAGAACAATAAAGCCACCTTGCAAAACAACTTGACACTTTCTTACAAAGTTAAACATACGTTAGCCATATGACTCAGCAATTACTCAGGCATTTAAGAGAAATGAATATTTACTTTCATACAAAACCTATATACAACTGTCTAGAGTCATTTTAATCATAATCAGCAAAAACTGAAAATAATCCAAATGCCTTTAAACTGGTGATAGGTAACATACACCCAATACAGTGGAATACTACTCAGCAATTAAAAATGCAGTATGCTAAGTCAAAAATGCAGATTCAAAGACCTCATACTATAGGATTTCATTTTTAGAGCATTCTGGAAAAGGCAAAAGTATAGAGACTGTCACAGAGAGTGAAGTAAGCCAGAAAGAGAAAAACAAATACCGTATGCTAACACATATATATGGAATCTGAAGAAATGGTACTGACAAACCCAGTGACAGGGCAAGAGTGGAGATACAGAAGTAGAGAATGGACTTGAGCTCATGGGGCTGGGGGGAGGGGGGGGGTGAAGGGGAAGCTGGGACAAAGCGAGAGAGTAGCATAGACATATTTACACTACCAACTGTAAAACAGATAGCTAGTGGGAAGTTGCTGTATAACAAAAGGAGATCAACTTGATGATGGGAGATGCCTTGGAAGGCCGGGACGGGGAGGGTGGGGGGAAGTCGCGGGAGGGAGGGGATATGGGGATATATGTGTAGATGCAGCTGATTCACTTTGGTGTACCTCAAAGACTGGTACAAGAGTGTAAAGCAAATATATTCCAATAAAGAGCTTAAAAAAAAAAAAAGTATAGGGACAGAAAACAAATGGATGGTTGCCAAGCACTGGAGGCAGAGGGAGGAGCTGACCACAAGAGCATCTGGGGTGGGAGGAACCTGTACCTGACTGTATGGTGGTTACAAGGACCACATGCGTTTGTCAAAACTTAGAGCTGTATATTAAAAAGGAAGAAGTTTACTGTATGCAAGTGGTACCTCACTTTTTTTAAAAAGCATTATACATGCATTCAATTAAAACAGAACACAAGTATAAAGTGATAGTCTCTCTCCACTCTGTACTTCATAAATACAAGACACCACTATTAATTTCCACAGTACCTTCCGCAGAGGAAACTTGGCTCTTGCTACAGTTAACAAATTTGCACTGATATTCATAACAATCCCATCATAAATACTCTCAATGATAAGACTGATTTCAGTGATAAGATTTCACCTCATGATGTGGACCCACAAATCTGATGGTCATGTCCCACCTGTTTCCAAGTGAACAGTCTCATTAACACAACAACAGAAGCGGTCCAATGCCTAGACTAAGGCCTGTCTGTCTGAAAGGCTCTGGGTTAGGCCTACCTTTGGCACAACCTGTGAGAGCTGCTGGACATCCATTGCATCTAGTTCTTCTCCAGAGACTGACTGGGAGGTTTTGGAATATAATCCCAGACGACTAGCTAAAGCGAAATGGGAAAGCGAATATAATTAACCACATTGGTTTTGCTTGACAGGCTAGTCAATGTATTAATAGGATCTGTTATCAACTCATTTTCTCTTTAAGTATAAAATGTCTTTACATCAAGGGATCAGCACGGTAAGACAAATAGAATTCAATTAGTAAAAAGTGTGGGGTATTCTGTTTGGCTACTTTATTTTTGTTTACATTTAAGAATAAAGAGTTTTCACAACTTAACCCACCACACCTAAGAACTGAAACGAGGTCGAGCGGGGTCTGCTTAGAAGCTCAATTTTAATGAAGATCAGAGTGCATTTTAAATAAAGTAAACAAAGCCAGGCAAAATGGTGGCTCATCTGTGGTATCATGTACTTGTTTATGTAAATGAAAATAAATGTTGAGAAGTTTCTCTAGGTATAACCTTCCCAACGATGTTATAATTTCTGTGACATTCTTCTCAGATAAAATAAAGTGTGAAATTCCTGTCTCAGTCTCTTTCCATATTAATAAGATGAGAATTAATGAACTTTAGCAAATTTTAAATGTACCAGTATGAATTATAGTTTACAGGTTCTGGGAGATTAACTTCCATACCCATATTTTTTCCTTACACTTGTTAAGTAATCTTGAGTGACATTCAAACAACATAGGCATATATGTGATCAGACAACAGAAATCTAGACATAAGCTATTTTCTTTCAAATTAGGTACAAAGTCTGCTTTTAAAAAATTATACTCAAGTTGAAAGAAAAAACTAAATTTCATGTTTTCCTTCAAATTCATAATCTAGTGCTTTTATCCATCAGCATAGTAGACTATGAGGTTAAAAACAATCAACTATCCTTTTGTAAATAAAATAAGATGATTCACAATGCTTTAGTTATTTTCAACTAATAGTATTATTTTTTTAACTACAATAAAATTCTGCCCACAATTTTACAGAGTATGAGCAAACAAAAGCATCAATTTTAACTGTATAACTCAATATTATGCAAACACACTTCATGTCTAATGATTCACAAAACTATGCACTGCAGTAATTTAAGAAAAACTATCAAAAACAAAGGAAACAGCCTAGTTATACCAATTGCAACTGCAGTCTCCTGTGAGTCTCCAGTAATCATTTTTATTGACACTCCCGAGGCAATGAGTGTTGTAACAGCTTCTTTCACACCAGTTCTAGGAGGATCGATGATTCCCACCAGGCCAAGAAACGTCAGCTGTCCCAGTTCAGGACCAGAAGCCAAAGCAAGAACTTGGGAAATAAAAATAAAATGCGAAGAAAATTAAAAAAAAAAAAAAAAAAAGAAAAGAAAATATGAATCACAAAAATATTACAATTTACTTTACAAAAGCTGGAGACTATAACACTTCTCAGATCACTTAAGATTACAATGTCACTATAGTAATTATAGATACTATAAAAATCAAAGTTACAACATGCGAAGATATAGTTTAATGGTTCTTGATATGGGGTTAACATTAAAAATTGAGAAGGCAAGAGAGGAGCAAATAAGGAATGTTTTCACATGGCAAACACATGCAGCTCCTTTCAGCAGAAACTACTAACTCTTAAGAAAATACAGCTAATTAATTGGAAAACGATAGGTTTGTTGAGCTTTAAAGTCAATTTTAAACAGACACCTTTGAAGGTGGCTTCTACTAATGTCTCTTCATCTTTCCATCTTATAGGCCTCCAGAAGAATTCAATAGCTTGAAAAAGAAGGCTATATTAATTATATACAACATGTAACAATCGACAAACCCTGGGAAGAAGAGTTAATTTGTAAAGTGATTGTAAAACCACTAATACCACCAATAGTTTGTACTCTTTCACTCTTTCTGTAACATTAATAGGTGTTTTTCATTTGTAACTTTGGCTCTCTTAAAACTATATACATAATATCACCATACCATCATTTATAGTTAGCTTCCTGACATCCTTGGGAACTTAAGATATAGCACAAAGTACCATTCATTTCCAAATATCATTTAGCTTATTCTCAGCATTCTGGAACCTCTGGTAGCTACCTTATGAGCCAGAGGGATATGTCTCCATCTGGGATATTATAAGACTAAACAACTTGCCAAAGAAAACACACACAAAAAAGCACACAAAGTAAGCATACGTATCTCACAGGGAAACGGAAAAGTCCCAGAGAGATCACAGGAAGTATCCATTCTTATTCAAGCAGAAGGTTACAAAGGATGAGATACATTTGGAAAACCAAAGTTAGTGGCAAATGACTTCTATTTTTCCAACGCACAAATCATACCTAACTATTTACGTAGATGTGAGCCCCAAAGGCTTTCACGCTAGAGGGAATGAGCCACTTGACAGTCCCTGGTGTTGGAACAGAGGCAGATGGCAACAGAAGGGGGCAGTGAGTATCAATCTGCATGTCAGCAAATCCTAAGAAAGGGATAGCAGCTCCTGGCACCTTCAGGATGGCACAAATGAAGATCTATTGCTAGTGTTTGGGACAAAGGTATGTAGACCTTTCCTGTGTGACGTGTCCCCAACTCCCTCCTTATATTTAAAACATAAAAACAAAACATACTCCAATTTTAAAATTAATGGCCACATGTATTTTAAGAAACTTAAATTTTATAAAGCACAAAATAAGTTCACATCAAGTTAAACTTAAAATCTTCACTTATTTATTCTTTACTCTTCCTTATAATTTCAGCAGGAGGAGGAAAATGGAGCACAAGCAAATAGGAAAAGACATGAAGCAAGGGACAGTGCCCAGAAGGTTTCCCAAAGCCCTGTGAAACAGACATTCTCCTCCACCATGTGTGGTCTGTTCCACAAGGCTACAACACCAAAGCACATACACAAAGCTCCACAATCTTTCAGATGAAGAGAATGAGTCAACAACAAAGTGTGAAACCTCTGTTACAAAAATTAAGGAAAGCAGGAAGCACATATCAGACCTTTAAGACAACAAAACACTGCCCTCTTGAAGCCACAAGAATACCTTTCTTAACCTATCTTATAAGAGCAGAAGTTCTGTAAATCTATTCAAATGTTCTACCCCACAGAAAGCCCTTGCTTAAGTGAACCACAAAGAAGAATACTTTTTACATACTTGTTTCCTGCTCCCAGAACTGCGGTACCTGACTTCCATTTTGTAAATAATAATAAAAATTAAGGAAGCCACCTCTTCCAATTTTCTTGAGAAAGACTACTTAAGTGAGTGACAGTCTGTGTGTGTGTGTGTGTGTGTGTGTGTGTGTGTGTGTGTGTGTGTGTGTGCTCCCCACAAGCCACAAAGTAAAAACCGGGTATGGCCCCAAGCCCTGCTCTTCCACCCCACACATGATGTCCCTACAAGAAGTGGCCAATGTGTGTGTGCACAGCAGACCTCCTTTCCCTGTCACTGTCCAGTCAGCGGCATTTCACAAAGCAGGGTCTGGGCACCTCTTTTCTCTCTGGTGATCGGCAAGGGAGGGAGTCAGCAGATGAGGAACAAGTAAGTAACCACCTCAGTTTAAAGAATTAGAGGCTTAAGTCTTTTCACATTTAGGGAAGTATTTTAGATGAACAAACAAGACCAAGTGATGACATAAGGAGGAAGTAACATACATTACTTCCATCCATCACCCTTCTCACAAGACAAACGTGTCTGAAATAAAATTTCTATTACCTGCTCAGAGACCACTGCAGGTCTGTAAGAATTAGAGATTTCATATTTTGCTACATTTCCAACCTTCTATGTTTTGGGAGCCAATTAGCCAACTAAAACTTAACACTTCAGAAATGGCAGCCTTCTTCGAAGCCTGGAATAGAGCTGGGCGGCTCAGATGTGAAGCACGAATTCATCTGCAATTAAAAGAAGGCATTACCTCTCCACCTAGGGTGCTGTGCCAAAATGGCCTTACCTCTGAGCCCTGCGGAGCCCATCTGGGCCTTCTCTTGTTGGTACAGATCTCTCTGCTGCTGGGTGAGTGTCAAGGTCTGCCCTTTGTTGTGATATGTAGTACAATACTTAATCACCTGCTCATAGGCACCCTTCATAAAACAAATCTCTGGTCTGTCCTAAGAAGAAAAAACACAGCAAAAATAAATTAATTTCTATTTGTATGTATCTGCCACTGGAGTCAAAAACAAGTGGCAGGCATTCCCATAATCCCCGGGGAAGTTACTCAAGCCTAAGGCTTTGAATAGCATTCAATCTCTGAAGATTAAAAGCTCACATGGGAGTTTTCTGCATCCTCTTTAGAACACAGCATCTACGCCACATCCTCAGCCCCCACACGGAAGGCAGGGCTACAGTCAGCTCCACACTAGGCACTCTGAGATCTGAGCTCACGATATAACAGGAAAGGGAGACAGATCTACCATCAGCCCACAAGCAATGGTTCAGGCCTTCTAATTCTCAAACACCTTACAACTATGGGTATTATCACACTTTTTATTTTTTATACTAGTAAAGTAATACACAAAAGCTTACAATGAAAACCCACAGTCCCCTGCCCCAACCTCCTCACCACCTCCAGTCCTACTCCAGAGGCAAACCAATTTTAACTCTTCTGGCTGTTTTCCACACCTTCATGTTATGTTTTTATTGCTACTTTTTCATTTATGAACTTTATACTCTGTCTACTATGACAGATGATAGTCTGGCCACCCCACTAACTATTCCTTCTCTCCCCACTGTTGTATAGCACATGCAGAGCAAAACTCACCGGTATTCTGCTCACTTTCTAGCTCCTCACTGCTAAGCCAAGTGGCCACCAGAACAGTTTACAAATGTCCCAGCTCTCCTTGGAGGCACATGGTAGAAACGTATTTCCCTGACCCTCTTACCACTTTGAAGTCAGGTGTGATTTGCTTTGGCCAATAAACATGGGCAGTACGTGCGTCACTTACAAATGGCAATTTAGGAACCAGTGCACACTGTGCTCCTCCTCTGCCCCTGGTATGACAGTGCGAGCTCACACTGAGCGAAGCGTACATCTCCCCGGTCCCCAAGTGAGAGTGGGTAGATGTTATGGAGAAAGAGGCAGCAGAAGGTTATGATGTTGTTCCCATGGCCTATGTAAGCCAAATATATTTCTTTCCGCTCAAGTTTTATCTTTCATAAAGTTAACAACTGCCTCTTTTTTTATTTGCACAGTTTTCTCTACACCTATTCCTGACTATCCTCAAGCTCCTCCACATCACATGAACCCCTTCCCAGTGTCCTTCTCACACGATCCAATGAGCAGGTATTACGACTGGGGACCTCCCTCCTCAGGCTGTGCTCCCCCTTCCTTTTCCAGTGTGAGCTGGCTCATGTCCAGGCTTGCTGCACAACTGCCATCCAGGAGCCTCCCTTCACCCCTCTGCTGGTTAGAACTCACTGGGCTCCAAGTCTCCCTTTTCCTTAATTTATACTCGTACCATGGGATAACACATCTAGCAGTAACTTTCTAAGAAAAGGTGTGTGGGCTATGCATTTTGAGACTTGTATGAAAACATTTTTATTTTACCCCCCACACACATAAGTTCAGCTGGGAAGAGATGTCCTCTTAGTTGAAGCCTTTCCTCCATCATCTTCCAGCCTCCGGTGTGCAGAGCTGCATTTGGAAAGTCTAAAGAAGATACTTAATTCCTAAAACTTTGTGTATGACCTCCCCCTTGGCCTTCCTCCCACCCCACAATTTCTGGAAGCTTTTAGAATTCTAAGTGCCCTAAAATTACTAGATCCTGGGCCTTGGCGTGTTTATCCCCTCGCTCTCACCCCTCTTTAACATACTCATTGTGCTGAGGAGCTAGTGGGCCAATTTTATCCTGAAATAAAGGAAGAGGAAGCTGAAGAAGAAAGGAAGAAGCTGAAGTTCTTCCTCTAGAAAATTTCCGGATGTTATTTGCTATTGTGTTATTTTTTATGGTCTTTGGAAACTTTCTTCAGCATTCAGCACTATCTTTGTCTCTCTGAGACCCCTTTCTCTTTTGGCTTGGTCTGTGTCTTTCATCCTGAAGACTTTCCCCAAGTACCTCGCAATCCCTGTCTGTCTACTTACATTCAAGACCGAAGCAAATAAATGTCTAGAAACTGGGCACTGCAGGGTTTATCAACTGGTGGCCCTCACAGCAGAATGACAAGAGGAAGGCCAGGAGCAGGTAAAATCTACCAATGAACGAAGAACTTAGTTAGGACTGCTCCACACTGTAGAGATCTCCCCGGGACCAGTCAGCTTCTTTAAAACTCTTCCATCTTCTGGCTTAGAGAATGAGGATATGGGGATACCTGCCTGCAAGCACTCTGGGAAAGTGGAGTTAGGACCTAGGACAATGACCTGCCCTTAATCACCCTGTGTTTAGTCTTAAACCTTAATTCTGCCTTTCACTCTTGTCCCAAGATGAGATTTCTGGTCTGGCCCTGAGAAACAGAAAAGGTACGTTGGTTCCATAATCAGAATTTCAACCTGATCTCCTCTTTTTAGCCCTATGCCACAGGCCCCACCTTCAAAGATACCTGCCCCCTAAGTCTTTCCCATACTTTCTCTTTCTCAGTTTATCTTTAATTCGTTGGCTGTCATTTTGTAGGTTCCAGGATGAGAGCAGAGTGGATTGTCATGTTCAAACGAAAGTCCTCTGAAGACAAACTATTTGAGCCCAGGGCTGTTGTTAAATTGGTAAGTTTTTCATATCTGTGCCAGGCTGACTTCTAGATCCTGAGTCAGGTCAGTGGCTGTGGGTTTTGTTAGTTACATCGGTTGATTTTGTTTTGTAAGAGAAACTCTTCAAGTCAGCAAACGGAAAGAATAATCACAAACCTTTCCAGACTTATTTTCCGCCACTCCCTACCGCTACCCCTCAACTGAAAAGATTAAAAGTACAGCTTTGGTGAGGTGAGAGCCAAACTGCTGAAGTCACATCTTCAAACTTTACGTGAGCCACATTATCATGAAGCAGCATGTGATCACATGTAAAATGTAAAGAAACAGACCTTCCAAATAAACTCATATACATACTCTTGCTACTTAACTATATGGACAATGGACATCAGCTGAAAATTATCAAACTCAGGCAATTTTTGAAAGCTTTACATTCAAGGTTTAAAGTAACAGACATTTTATTTTTATAGTTTTGTTTTCAACTGTCTCCCTTCCCGAAGTTTATAAAAGTTCCTTTAAAGACCAAACAGAAATCTTTTTTTCCCTCATCATCAGAGTTCCTGGCACAAGTTCAACGCTGGGCAATTTAAAGCCAGTACGCTTCCCGCTTACTGTGGGTGAGGGGCTAACTCCCACCTACAGACACGTGCTTGGTTCCAAATGTTTGCTCACAGGTAAAAACACACAACCAATTACTAATTACTAACAAAGAAAGTTTAAAAATAACAACTACGTATTTTTAAGGGCACAGTCAGTTGAAGCACCAAGCTGGGAACAGCAGCGACGCGCGCCATGATTACACACTGCAAGCAGCTGCTGTAGTAACTGACCACACCGCGGAAAGCTGCGCAAGCACCTACAGTAAGGCAGTGCTTGAAATACCAGCACATTCCGTTTTGCCAGTCAGCTAACATGAATTATACACACTTGGCAACCACTCATCCACAAGATAACGTGGTTTCCTTCAGTCTGAAGACAATACTTTCTTCAGTGGAAGAACACAGACAACAGTCATCAAGAACAAAAAAGATGCTGAAAGACCTGTCACAAGCTCCAGGAGACGGAGACCAGGCTCCAGCTCACTTGAGTTGTTTGCTCATGCAGCAAAGTGGACACATCTGTGTGTAAATGCAAAGAGAACATGAACGCAACCAGGGATGAGTGTGTTATGAAACACGCACACTTCCAAGCTGGCCTGTGTTATGCTCGATGACTGCTCAAATCTAAAGGTGGACGGTAAATGAGAAACATCATCTAGTTAAACAGCACAGAGAAAGTTTCCTGTAAACAGATGGTGCGGTACCTGCTGTGTTCGGTGCACACACTTCACAGCCATCCACTTCTGCTCAGAGCTGAAAGGGTACTCAGCTTTTCTGATATAATCCTGTTGAAGTCCATCAAGACCCATCTGTATGGCACAAAATGAAAGTTAACTCTCACCAACATGTGACTATTTCTTCCTTTAACAAAGAAACAAGGGTCACAACTTATAGGAAGGCAGGCTAGAGATAACCTGGATTATTTTTCAAATAGCAGTGCTCTATCTGTACATATTGTATTTTTCTCAACAGCAGCACACATGTTCAACATGAAAGCCTAGGTGTGTAGATAAAGTCTAGGGCACGCTATTGAACTACATGCAGAGCAAAACTTCGACACTGACTATATTAATATCTCAACGGGCTCAAACGCTGGAAGGAAGCAGGATAACCGATAAATGAAGCTGCCCAGCCAATACGTACCCTATAACCAACAGAAGCTTCAGATTCAACTCCTCACTTCTCAGGGATTCGAATCTACGCTTGTTGCTGCCACCCTACTCCCTTTCACCCCATTCCCCACCCTGGCATGCTACCAGTGCCACGTAGTTCTTCTCCTTCCTAATACCCTTTGCGTTTCCTGCCAAATATTCAAAAATATTCCTTAAACTATTCAAAAACCTGGTTTATAGCTTTTTACTGTCTACTGAAACGTGTTCAGACTCTCCGCCCTGGCTTTCAAAGGTCCTTCAGTAACCCACCACACAGTCTACTTAACAACCCTCTGGGCCACTCAAACTCCATTCATTTCATCCAGGTTAACCAACTCATAAGCCACAATCCAGTCTATGCTTTTATTCTTGCTCTTTCCCTAGCTTATCCCCCCACCTCCACCTAAATCCTTCCTTCCCCTCAAAGTCCAGGCCCCAAGTCCAAATGTGCACTCTTCTTAGATGTGCCTCAGTGTTAAGACTGTCTACTACCTTGGTCTCCCTTCTATTTATTCCAAGCATGTCACTATTAACTCTCTGCCTAAAATGTGAGGTCCCCACCCATAAAGAGGTGGTTTCACACTCTTTATTTCTCGAAGAGAAAGTTAAATATAATACAATACTTGTTATTTAACTTTTGAGTATCTTTTAAAAAGCTATACTATGCTGTTTTAGTTACAGGGAGAACAAATGGTAAAGGAATGTGACTTTCTGTTAAGCAAACATATACATTATAGAAATACCAACTTTATCAAATTAAATGTTATAACAACCTACATTTCTATATTGAGTCTCAATTCAAGCAACCTCACTTAGAGGCATACTGTTTTATACAAGTCTCAAAGTCTCCTAAGACCGCTCTTAGAAGTAGTTTTATTCTTGTTATGGGAGTGCCAGGTTGGACTTTTAGGTTTCTCATTTAATCAACTGTAGGACTGATAAGAGGAGACAGATTAAACGGTCACTGAGAGCAGCACCCCATCTCCCCAACACAAGCTCTAACGCTATATTCACTTTAAGAAATTGACGATGGAAGGAAAGGGAAGACTGGAAAAAGAAAAGCTGACTTCTCATGCTGGCCTTAATATCTTCACATGGATATGCTAAAGAATGTTGCCTCTTATGCATTTATCAGCAATTACACACATTTATAAAGCTTTTCACACAACATTCTAAATATTATGGAAGATAAGAACATTTCTTCGTAAGAACAAATCCATCACTGGTCATTAGTTTGTATGCTGCATGTAGGAGACATAAAGTTATAGTGAAAAACCTCTATGCTCTGTGTTTCCAGGAAGAATAAAATTGGTTCCCAAAAGGCAGTAAAAACTATGAAATACTGTGCATGTTCTTCACTCCACATGTAAAAGCCAGTAATACTGAAATTTATGGCTTCACATTCTCTGGTGAGGGTGATATTTTCACATGTCAAAGAAGAGACCAGGCACATACCTTCATTGCAAGAGCAATTAAGGCTCCTTCCGTTGGCTTCCCCATTAGAGTATTGTTTCTAATTACAGCATCATTGCACACACAGCCCGCCTAGGAGAAATGCACACACTATGAAACCATCACTGCATCCTAAGTGACTATGAATGGAGAGAGCCACTCTCTCAGAGAATGCAGTACTGACCTCAACAATTCTGCTAACAGACGGGTTATAGAATCCATGAACAACATCACCATTAACAATCACTTCCCCAAACGGATTGTAGCCAACTCCAGTAACCTAAGGAGCATAAGGTAGAATGAATAACACAAGCCACAGGCAGTGACAACACTTGGGAAAACAAAAACGACGATGAGTTGTGCTCACTTCATTTTACCATCAGGACACTGTTAGTGTGTATACCTTGAAAAGCATCTAAATGTGTCGAAAAGAACATTTAATAGTGAAAGGAATACAGACTGTCATTTTCACAATGATAAACCTACAGTTAATTATACTAATTAACTACTGATTATGCTAATTAATCATTATAATGCATAGTATATTGTAAGTAGAAACAATATAACTGTTAATAGAATTAATATAATCTTATATTACTTCTACTTACAATATAAAAAGGATAAACCATGAAAATTTCTATACATAAGTGAGCTTAAATTTACATAAAATTACATTTATATAACACTACAACTTGGTATTATACAAATCTATTACCACATCTAACATTTGTGACGAACCTGTGACCTAGACAAAAGTGGAATTCTTTTTGCATATATGCAGGCTCAGAGACAAGTGATTTACCCCAGCACTTACAAGCTACTTCAACATAGTATATTACATATAAATTTTAAAAATCAGAGACAGAAACAAGTCAGATACTTATCCTATATGGCTAGAACAAACCAAGCCAAATAAAAGTTAAATTTCACAATAAAAATAAGACAGTTTAGAGGAATTAATAAACAGTTAATGCTTGACACATAAAATTATGGGCTCAAAACAAAAGTGAAACTTATCTCCATACCTGGACCATACAATATAAAAACCCCAATGACCCTTCTCAGTCATCTAGAAAAGGCACACTCAACAGCACAGAACTGGGTGCCCTTACCCACATCTAACACCTAAACATCAATAGTCTCATTTTAAGGCCTAGTAAACTGGAATTAAATAGACCAAAGTACAATTTCTGTCAATTTGCAAAATGCCTCCTTTGCTCAGAGAAGTGGCTGTAAATACATTTTAAAATACTGTTCCCATCGTGAGTAGTGTTAATAAAAATTCCAGCCATAAACCCTGCCAGTACGAGGTGAGATTGGAACTTGTCCTCACCCAGCTTCACAATTAACCAACGCACATACACTGACACGC
The DNA here is from genome assembly GCF_030028045.1 of Hippopotamus amphibius kiboko. NCBI lineage: Eukaryota > Metazoa > Chordata > Mammalia > Artiodactyla > Hippopotamidae > Hippopotamus > Hippopotamus amphibius. The sequence continues at coordinate 101,505,171 of NC_080191.1, forward strand.
ACTTCAGGGGCTGCCAATATGTAATTTTTAAAGTAGAGTAATTCACTCATTCACTCACTCATTCTTTCAACAAGTTCCTGCTCTATTATACTTAAGAGTATCATGGGAAGAGGGACAGGAGATTTCACCTGAACTAAGAGGTATGGAGCTATGAAAACATGTAACACAGGGCGAGTTCTGGGTGGTCAGCAAAGCTTTTCTGAAGAAATGGGTTGGAAATGAGGTGTAAAGGATGAAGAGGCATTACACTGCCCTAAGTAGTGAGAACAGCAGCAAAGGTCCTTAAGTAGGAGGAATTCTGTCACACTGAAAGAACCACAAAGCCAATGTATTTGGTGTACAGAGAGCAAAGGAGAGATACAGGCTGAGGAAGGAGATGAGGGACAGAACACGCAGGGCCGTGAGCAGCCCCGTTTCAGGACCCTGGTCACAACGGGAAGCCACTAAAGCATCTTCATTTAGAGAGTTCTGAAAGGTCCCTCAGCTGCAGACAGAGCAAGGGCACCCAAAGTGTGGTAAGAGATGGATGCAGGGGAGACTGAAAGAGAGGCATCGAGGGGGATCGATGTTTCTGGACTGCACAACTGGAGTGGGGTCAAGGCTCAGGAAAATCACAAGGGATGGAAAATGCTCAGCTGCTGACTAACTTGCAGCCCTTGTGAAGACACTGGCATGGTTAGGAATGCTAAACGCCAAGACTCCTAAAAAGGAATTTTGCTGTTAAAAAAAAAAATCTAGAGAGTACCTCAGCGCGCAGGCCATCCGAAGTAAATATGTGGGTAACGGTCATTTCATTTTTCGTCAGGGTTCCAGTTTTATCTGAACAAATCACATTACAGCAGCCTAAAGAATAAATCACTACGGGTCACCAAGAGTCAGGGAAATGCAAGTTCACCACACAAACAAATCAAAGACGCTGGAAGCCTGCCCTGCTTCTCTGAATTTTTGTACAAATTGTACAAATCAAGCTCACAGACAATTTTAGATTGTTTTCTCTCATTGTGCTTACTTCACCATAGGTAATTTCTGGAATTAAAATTGACTAGATACTGATAAATGCTGACTTTTCCTTTATTTACAATTGAATTTCTACAAAGCTACTTGATATTAGCTTTATTAATATAGTGACTTTATACATTTTCTAGAAAGCTTCAAAGTTACCTAACTATAAACTCATATAATTTTTTCAGCCATTATTTTAAGGAATTTTCACCTTCTCAATATTAAAATGCAAGCTAGAAGTTAAATTCAACATTTTTGAATTCCTAGTTTCATAACATAGTTACAATTTTCATATCACACATAAAATTATGTTATAGCAATATAATTACTGTATGCTTACTGTTCTCAGTAAATTCAACTCAAGAATGACATTTTAGGATCTATAATTATCAATTACCTTTCCTGAAATGTCAAAAGAAAACAATTCTCTGTCACTCTATGTTTTTGTTACTTTTTTTCTTAACATGATTTAAGCATTAGAACATTCCGTGATGCAGAAAGATTTAAAGTTCCCTGATCTGAGTGATATGAATTTTTAATGACCTGTTTTTGGTTGTTAAAACCACACTGAACATTGCTACAAACCAAACACCACCATGTAAAACCTCTAAGACAAAAACCGTAAAACCTGAAGACCCCTGTGGCTGTAAACTGACAAGTCAATGGATGAGTGTGCTCTAACCAAGACTCACCCAGAGTTTCAACAATTGGCAGTTTCTTTACAATGGCCCTTTTCTTCACCATTCTCATGACACCAAGGGCTAGAGTCACTGTGACCACGATGGGAAGACCTTCAGGAATTGCTGCTACAGCCAAACTGTAACCAATAAAGACACAGCACTGAAGCATAAGTTTAGTACTACCCACAGCAATAATTCTAACCGGCTGTTACTTAAGGTAGAAGCTAAAAAATGTAAAATTAATGCTGTCAAACCCAAAAAATGGCCTTAAAATGAGGGAAAATTGATTAACATTTACTCGACACCTACTAGTTATGAGGTTAAGCGTAGTATTAAGAATATAGGTTCTGACACCAGATTGCCTAGATTTGTACTCAAAGCTTCAACTTTTACCTGTGTGACCTCAAGTCTCCACCTCTGTAGTTTAGTTTCATCTAGATAGTAACAGCTGTTTAGACAAAAATGTGTGTATGAACATTCATGGCAGCATTACTCACAATAGCCGAAAGATGGAAAGAACCCAAATGTTCATCAACTGATGAATGGGAAACTGTGGCGTGCCCATAGTGCTCTTCAGCCACAAAAAAGACTGGAGTACTGGTTCATGCTCTGAATGCAAACCTTGAAAACATCATGCTAAGTGACAGCAGCAGGACACATGTTGCATGATTTCATTTATGAGAGGTAGCAAGATCAAGCAAATCCAGAGAGAGAGAAAGCAGTTCAGTGGTTGCCAGCAGGTAGGGAGAGGGAAGAATGGGGAGTGATCGACTAACGGACACAGGGTTTTCTTTTGGGACTGATCAAAGTTCTGACACTAGATAGTGGTGACGGTAACATTATGAAGGTATTTAACTCCACTGAAGTGTACACTTTAAAATGGAAAATTTTACAGTATGTGTACTTTATCACAGTAAGAAAAAATTAATTACTTCACTATTTCCCTTCGTAATGTTAAAAAAAAAACCCACCTCAAATTAAATCTCTACTTTTGTCCCATTCCAAGGATGATCTCGTGACTCTGCTACAGATAAGGACAGGTACACACCCATCCTTCACGCCAACACTGCTCCCTGAACTCCCCTACTGCCCAATTTCTACAACATAATCTAGATACAATACACTTTTTCATTCTTTTATAGTTAAATCATTTTATAAATAATTTACAGGGGAATAAAATGGATTATGAACTCCACTAGAAATTTTCATATGAATTTTAACCCCAAATTATATTCCTGGATTTGAAACCATATACCTGAAATGGACAACATCCTTTGAATGCAACTGCTAATCCACTGTCATGAATAAACCTGGAACACATTCACCTTATAAAACAGTGATTTCAAATTCAAAAACCATTTCTAACAGGTTGTACGTTTATGAATTCTAGTTCCTCTTTCAGCATCTGTCTCTTCAAAATGCAGCATTTCTCAAAATACTGATATTTCATAACTTTTCAGACAATCATCCTCTTGGTAACACAGCAGCACTGCGTGATGAACTCCTCGCTGCAGAATGACTGACTGTAAGAGAGTGCCTGTCCTTCCCCTTTCATCCTTAAAAACAGTTCAGGGAACTCCCTGGCAGTCCAGTGGTTAGGACTTGGCGCTCCCTCTGCCAAAGGCCCGGGTTCAAGCCCTTGTCAGTGAACTAGGATCCCACAAGCTGTGCAGTATTGGCCAAAAACAACAGCAACAAAAAACCAAAAACCAAAAAACAAACCAAAAAAACCCAGTTCACTCATTAATTTAGGACTTAATGAAATCTAGAGTATTATCATCCATGGATTCAGCATTGAGATTTTACTTATGTGATCCAATTTCACCTTTGTCATTAGAGCCTACAGTGCTTGTCTCCTTGCATTCATCTTCTGATCTGTCTAATAATTACGAAAATTCTTCTGTCAATTCTTCTTTGCCATTATGGTAAAAAAAATTTTAAAATTCTGAATTTCTCAATTTTGTTTAATGAATGCAAAAAAATCAAAAAACCTACTAAGATTCTGTCTCCAGTCTTCCTTTATACCTTTTTAAATGGTAATGAATACTTTGGGCAACATAATAAGAAAATTAAAGGATAACAGAATAATTATGGTTGGAAATAATTGTTAAAACAATTGCTAGGGTAATAAAACAGCAAGATGTTCCAAGACACAGGGAAAATAAGGTCACTGAAGATCCCACATGTATTTTAGCATTTATAAGCATACAACAGACCCATATAGTTATTGCAAAACAGAATGAGTTTTATTCTATTAAAAATTTCTTAAACGTTTGGTCCTTTGGAAGACCTTGAGGTATGAATACAAGTCATGATGTGTTAATCTTCACAAATAGAACTGCTCCAAAACAATACTCAAAAACATATGAGTCCAATAGATAATATACCAATGGTTAATAAAATTCATGCCCCATTTTAAATTCATTTCATATTTAACCCAAGGCTTCTTTACACATATTTAAGCCAAGAGTTTCAAGCTGTATTTTTGCTCCTCCGAGGAAAAACTATATTCCTTCACTATATCACAAATATTTTTTAACTTCTTTTACCTGAATTGATACTTTGGCTAGACCTAGTTATAGATTTAAAATCACTTCCCCCACATACTTTAATTGTACTGCCCCACTGTCTTCTAATTTAATCCAGTATTGCTGTGGATAAAGGTTTAATAAAATCCTTTTTCCCTTCTGTATTTGGTTAAATCTCTAGCTCTGTTCCCTTAGTGATGACAGTATAGCAACTACGTTGCTGGGCAACACTGCTTATGATAAAAGGATCTCCTGATCAATAAATTATCTATGGACAGGGAGAATTATAATTATATGAAGCCACAGCTTCAGGTTTCCTGAGTGTGGTGACTAATAACTGGACGTGTTTCTTGCCAGCATCCTGGAAAGTGCATGCCTCCAGAGACACTGGGTCCTGCAGAATATGAGGCATTTTAACCCAGGACAGCTCCTGCCCTCACATGGTCATCTCATCTGCTTGGACCTAAGCTGAGCTGCTGCAGGGACTGCTGTAGGAACTCTCTCAGATGAGGAAGTTGCCCTGTGGTGCTCAGGACACAGGTATGACCTTATGAAAGTCTTGTGAGTTGAAATCTTAGTAGAGCCTAAAAGACCCTGTTGTGGAAACTGCATTTGCTAATGAGAAGTACGATACCGGTCTAATCCCCCTTCCTTTACAGATGACCGGATCTGTTTCCTTTAGTTTCACAATGATGTATCTAGGTGGGAGTTTTTTTCGTCCTGCGTGGCATCTGAAGAATCCTTTCAATCTATAAAGATTCAAGTCTCATTTCATTTCTTATATGATTTCTTCTTACCTCTTTTTAAAATTCCTATTACTTAAATATGGCATTTACTGAATTATTCTGTCACTTTTATCTCATTTTCTGTTTTGGACTTTTTACTCTATTTTGAGGAAGAGACTACTATGACTTTATACTGAATTTTTAATTTTTTATTACTGAATTTTATTACTGAATTTTAATAATCTTAATTTCTAAAAAAAATATTTTGGTTCTGTGATCGTTTTCTACAGCAATCTGTCCATCTATTCTGAATGCAGTTTCTTCACAAATCTCTGAAAATATGAACACTTTATTTTTAATTTTTCTTCTATTCTTGCATATCTGGTTCTCCTCTGAGATTGATTATTCACTTTCTATACTGTGGTCTTTCTTTCTTATGCTCCTAGTTTTCAGTTTGGCAATCCTTAATTGTCTATTTAAGTATAAAAATGCAATATTGGGTTGACAATACCAGACGTGTAGCATGGGGTTTAGTGTGGGGTTTCTCTGCTGCATACACGTAGGTATTCATTTTGCTAGAGCTCTTTTCAATATATGAATTCTGAACTATTTAAGTACAGTTAATACACTCTTATGTGCTCTTATAATACCTCCATAATGGAACATAAGCTATGCCTAACAAAGAAATAAGAGAGGCAGGGCTTCCTAGGTGGCGCAGCGGTTGAGAATCCGCCTGCCAATGTGGGGGACACGGGTTCGATCCCTGCTCCAGGAAGATCCCACATGCCGCGGAGCAGCTGGGCCCGTGCGCCGCAACTATTGAGCCTGCGCTTTGGAGCCCGTGAGCCATGGCTGTTGAGTCCATGTGCTGCAACTACTGAAGCCCACGCACCTAGAGCCCATGCTCCACAACAAGAGAAGCCACGGCAATGAGGAGCCCGAGCACCACAACAAAGAGTAGCCCCCACGCACCGCAACTAAAAAGATAGCCCGTGCACAGCAAAAAAGACCCAACACAGCCAATAAAACAAATAAATTAAAAAAAAAAAAAAAAAAGAAATGAAAGGCAAAAGAGACTTCACATTATAAACAAACTATTAGAACTTACCTTACACTAATAGTAAACATTTCCAGGATATCTTTTCCTAGTAACCAGCCAACCAGCATGATAATACCTGTAACAAAATCAAACAGCTATTTTTGCCTTTTATATAAAATCACCTGGGCATAGAAGGGATAGAACAGAAAGCTGAGGGCAGCAAAAGTCCCTGAATATAAAAGGGAAAGTTTATCAGATCACGATTATAAGATTTTATAAAAATCCATTAAGCAAGGGAGATTAACTTAAGGTTAAAGCTGTGTATGCATGCACACACCTACTGTTCATCTTTTGTGGCCACTGCTACCACCCATCCCTTAAAGTAGGAATATCTGAGAGTTCCCAATACAAAAGGACATTACCAGTATTTTCGTACAATGGGGAAAAAAAGGAGGCAACATATACATATGAGTTTTCTATTAACTATGAGGTTTGCAAAAATAAACCCTGGAACTGTACTTCTCATAACAATATCCAGACATCGCACGTTAGTTTGTACTGCAAACCAAGGAGTACTTTGGATTCGGCTCAAAGAATGATGTATCCATTGTAAGACAGCTAAAAACTGTAATTAACATTTAAAAATTACTACCTTAATGAATTTAAAAGTTAAAAACCAATTAACATAAGCCAAACAACTGATTCTTTAGTCTCTTCTTTAGTCTTTATCTTTGAAAAGAAGGTGGGGGCAAGGGATGTAACCACTAGTTTTGTGAGGAAAAACATAGTATCAGGGTTTTAATAAAGTAATTTCAAGACTGTATGTTAGGTTAATATGGACATTTAAAACAAAGTTTTCTTCATCTTTCTGCAACTACAAAGTAATGATCCAGGTTGTGATCCTCTTAGATCCCATCCCAAATACTATCCTGACAAAAGAAATTATGTCCAATGAATTATACCAGGGTCAAGCAAACTACAACCTACGGCCCTCCCATGTGTTTTTGCACGTAGTTGGTTGGAAAACAGCCACACCCATTTGTTTGTAAATTGTCTATGGTTGTTTTTGTGCTGATGGCAGAGCTGAGTATTTTCAACAGAGAATGTATGAACCAAAGGCTAAAATATTTACCACCTGGCCCTTTACCAAAAAGTCTGCTGACCCTTGATTTCGATCCTTCTCCTATTCTATATACTATCCTAACAAGAAAAATTATGTCTAATGCACTGTATTAAAACCATGTAATCAAAAAGTTGAAAACTTTTTATCACTAAATTTGGGGTGGATTCATGATACAGTGTTAATATAAACTGGAAAGATTTAACTGGCTAAACTGCCCTTCAATTTACCAAATTCATTATAAATTCTAAAAAATAAACAGCAATAACCAAATGAAGGGAGCTATGAGAACATACACATCATTTAAACAAAAAGAACGAAAAACCTTCCCAGCTTCTACTTTATGTTTACGATAATGAGAAATTGCTCAACAGAGGATTAATATTTACGGAATTATTTCACTGAAACTGTTCAGTACAAGTGTTGTCCTAAAACTGCATTGTGATTTTAAAAACCAGCAAGAAAAATTAAAATAACATCATGAAAGAAAAAAAGACTCCAAAACTGATGTAAGTGTTTAATGTTATGATAAAGACATTGTTTCAACTCAGTGAATACAGAATGGACTGCAGAACTGATGGTATTAGGATAATTAACTTTTGAGTAAAAAATAACTCTACCTTAAGTCTTGTACTAAAATAAATTCTAAATAAAATAGTAAAATTAAGTGTCAAAAGTAAAAACTAAAGTAGTAGAGTGATGTTTAAGTAAATATAAACATTTTCCCACATGGAGTTGGGAGAGCCTTTATGAATAGAACACAGAAACCAAACTGCAAGATTACCGACAGGAGAGTGCAAATAGAATCTCAGGGATGAGACTGTTTCATCACACACCTCTCTCCCCTCCTTACCAAGTTCATTACACAGCACTCAAAAGCAATTTAAAAATCAGGAGAAAAAAATACTTGTAACTAAAACAACAAAAGGATTAATATCCTAATTATACAAAGAGCTGTGACCAATCTAAGATTTAAGCCACAAGAGAAGAAGGGGCAAAAGAAATAGACTGGCAGGTCATAAAATAAAATTAAATTAAATTAAAATAAAATAAAATAAAATAAATAAAATAAAATAAATAAATAAAATAAAATAAAATAAAATGGACTAACCCACATGACAAAGTGTTCACTTTCTTGAATAATGAATTTTGAAATAAAATAATGAGAAGTCTTTTCTTCACCTGTTAATGACAAAAAAAGTTGGCAAGGGTGCTGGAAGAGAAACACTTCTACCTTGTTGATGGAGAGTATTATTTGGCAATGTGAAACAAAAGTCTTTAAAAACATGCCAAAAGTTTTAAAATCACATAGATTCTCTTTGACCCAATAATTTCACTTTCAGGAATGTATCCTAAGGAAATGAGAGGTGTTTATAATAAGACACGTGCACTAAAGAATCACACAATTTTTTTTCTTTTTACAATTTTGCAATATCCTTTCATTTTTAAAAATATTTACTGTTTATTTTATTTATTTCTTAATTGAAGTATAGTTGATGCACAATATTACATAAGTTACAGGTATACAATAAAGTGATTCACAATTTTTGAAGGTTATACTCCATTTATAGTTATTATATATATATATTTTTTGGAGTACAGTTGCTTTACAATATTGTGTTAGTTCACTTACATAATTTTTAAAAACTTTAAAAACCTATACATATGTCTAAAAGAGTACTGGATTTTTATATATGTATACATACACACTTATATTCACACAATGGAATACTATACAATCTTTAAATGTGTTTTAGGTGAGCACCTATTTAATGACAAGATGTTTATGATGGGATACATGAAACAAAAAAAGAAAAGTAGTCATAACACAATACTATCATATTTTATTGAAGACTAGAAAGACAAATACTAAAATGTTTATAGAAATGCTCTTTGTTATAGGCATTACAGAGTTCTGTTTTATCTTTGTAGAAAAGGACAACAGCTGAGGATTAGTTTTATAATTTAAAAAGTAACACTAGCCTAATGAATGAATGGATGGATTTTTGTATGTATGTATCTAACTCCCCCCTTCCCACTCAAAAAAGAAAACCTAAATAAATATATGAGATATACATACTCACTCTTCTCTTACCTATTATACCAAAGGAGTAAAAGGAAAGTTGTTTTCCTAAGAGGTCCATGCTCTTCTGCAGAGGGGTTTTTGGTGCCTTGACAAATTGGAGAAGAGTGTCACCACAATTGCCTAAATTTAGTGAACTTTACTAGGTGCCAGGGACTCTAAGTGCTTGACACACACATGCTCGTGCTTAACACACCCATGACATATACAACTCTCCCAGTAAGTACTGGCTCCTGCACTGAGAAAACTGTGAAGCCTAGACTTTTAAAAAACCATTTATTTGAAAAGGTCGGTGTTCTCTATGCCTCCGAGGGAAAATTCATCTAGCAGCTTCCCCTGGACTTCATTATCATCAGCTGCCCCTCGCTTATCTACCCTTAATCCTTTCTGGATCCACAAACATGACTGTAACCCAGGTCTTTTTATCCTGTTGGCTCCCTGATCTCTGGCGGTCCCTTCACCACCAAGCTTGGGATGGTTTTACACACTGCATCACATATGGGAGTCTTGGCAGGCTACCTGAGAAATCCAGATGATTTGAGGAGAAAATGATATGTGTAGAATGCAACTTCTTTTTTACATATAAGAAGGTATTTTAAATGAGAGAACTAATCTTCAATATCCTTAAACAAGGATATCTTCCAAGTTATTTCACTTTGCAATCTTTTTTGCTCCAGATACTTGGAATTATGTAAAGCTAGGAGTTTTGGTAGAAGATATGTTCTAAAGTATACATATACTATTTAGTAATCTTTAAAATTAATATGATAAAGTTAATTTCTAAAAATAATAACTGGCTTGTTAATAACTGGCTATAAACCTTTTTCTCCTATGAACAATGAATAAACATCAGAATGTTTCAGAATATTAACAATGTTAATTCAAGCCCTTCCAATTACAGGCTTTCCAAATATGCTTTTAAGCACAGACAACTCAGTGGTATTCTGAACAAAATTATTTATTTCAAAAGTAATAAAATAATCTCCAATATTCTCTTTTTGTCTACTTACAATGCAGAATATTTCAGATTTGAAACTGAAACATCATTAACAAACCAAGTACTCACTTCTTCTGCTTGCATCATTTTAAAAACCTCTCCGAATTCAGAATTTTCTCCTGTTCCAATGACAATACCCTAAAGGGAAAAACAAGAAAATATATTTACATTCCAATGGAATCACCGCTCTCAACCAAAAACCAAACTCTTTCATTCCCTTTCTCCAAAACCACTCAAGACAAGGTGTCTGACACATGTATCTAAGGTTCCCTTAGCAAATTTACTTTTGATGTTACTATAGAGCCTTGAAAACAAACATCTCATTAAACTTATTACCGACTCAATTCTGAGGCCCATTTTTGGTCAATATTCATATTTCTGAAATCTGAACCTTTCTTATATGCAGCAGAGACATTTAAAGTAGTTTCCCTTTCAAATGCTATTGAATGATGCCTTTTATAGCTGTGTAATATAAAAAATAAAATATTTGAAATCAGTAGGTGAGTGATATGTAGTCAGAACATCATAGCTAGTACCACATCAACTGAATTGAAACTTTATTTAACTAATGGTGAAAATATCCACAAGCCACTGTTTCTATCTGGAAGAAAAAAAAAAACAAAAGAACAGGTACTGAGGACTATGCTTTTACAGGATTCATTATTACCCAGTAAATGGCAGAACTATGGATGTATTATACCTCAGGGACACGGCTTCTCCTTAGTCTCACAAATAGCTGCCAAGGATTAGCTTCAATTCTATCATTTCTTCGTCATATATTTTTAAAAGATCCTCATAAAATTAGCCAAAAACGAACTGAGAAAATGGCTGAAAACAAAATCTTTAAAATAAGAAAGAAAATTTACCTTTGCTTTGCCACATCTGACCAGTGTTCCCATGAAGGCAATGTTACTTCTTGATGCAAGATCTCCATTAGTTGCAGCAAGCTGAGGAGCTGTCACCTTAGAACAAGGTGTTGTCTCTCCTGTCAAGCTAGACTCATCAATGGAAAGATCCACAGCCTTGGGGAACATAAAGCACTCCAGTAAGTTCAAGTCTGAAGACTCCCTGTGTTAAACTCAACATCTAAAGAGTCTATAACCATCACTGTTTCCATAAATATCCTCCCTCTTCTATAAATTAACCAAATCTTCTACCATACCCATTACTTTAAGACAGTAGACCAGACTAAATACAATCATACTTAAAAATGAAGCTAAGTCAACAAAATCTGACATGCAAAGCAGACAGACCCATGAGACTAAAACTAGCATAAACTTCAAAATACAGCTTGGGAAAAGGAGACACTAGCTGAGACAATCTTTATCTATAGAAAACTCGACTCATGAGTTCTCTAAAATTATTTCCTAATTTTGCCGTATCCTAAAGTCCTAGAAACGGGTTTGGCAGATTTAAACCAACCATAACAGAAGAGAAATACAACTAAAAGGTATAAAAGGTACTGAGAAATAAATAACTTCATCATTTTCAGTTTAATTTTCATGAAATTCTTCTTGCTCTACATTCCTACATTAATTCTAAATTTATGTTAGCAAGAAACAAACATGTATATAAGTGTTTCCATGCAGACCATATATAATATCATATCCTCATCCAACTTTACAATGGGGTTCAATACTGAAGGCTGAAAAGGATCATACACCATGATCAAGTGGGGTTTATCCCATGGATGCAAACATTCTAAAATATATGCAAATCAATCAATGTGATACACCATATTAACAAACTGAGGAATAAAAACCATACAATCATCTCAAGAGATGTAGTAAAAGCCTTTGACAAAATTCAACACCCATTTATGATAAAAACTCTCCAGAAAGTGAGCATAGAGGGAACCTACCTTAACATAATAAAGGCCATATATGACAAACCCACAGCAAACATCATTCTCAGTGGTGAAAAACTGAAAGAATTCCCTCTAAGATCAGGAACAAGACAAGAATGTCCACTCTCACCACTACTACTCAACACAGTTTTGGAAGTCCTTGCCACAGCAATCAGAGAAGAAAAAGAAATAAAAGGAATCCAAATTGGAAGAAAAGAAGTAAAACTGTCACTGTCAGCAGATGACATGACACTATACATAGAAAATGCTAAAGACACCACCAGAAAATGACTTAAACTAATCAATGAATTCAGTAAAGTTGCAGGATACAAAATTAACACACAGATATCTCTTGCATTCCTATACACAAACAACGAAAGAGTGGAAAGAGAAATTAAGGAAACAATCTCACTCAGCATTGCAACAAAAAGAATAAAATACCTAGGAATAAACCTAACTAAGGAGGTGAAAGACCTGTACTCAGAAAACTATAGGACAATGATGAAAGAAATCAAAGTTGACACAAACAGATGGAGAGACATACCAAGTTCTTGGACTGGAAGAATCAACATTGTGAAAATGACTACACTACCTACAGCTTCAATGCAATCCCTATCAAATTACCAATGGCATTTTTCACAGAACTAGAGCAAAAAGTCCTAAAATTTATATGGAGACACAAAAGACCCCCAACAGCCAAAGCAATCTTGAGGGGAAAAAAAGGAGCTGGAGGAATCAGATTCCCTGACTTCAGACTATACTACAAAGCTACAGTAATCAAGACAATATGGTACTGGCACAAAAACAGAAATACAGATCAATGGAACAGGAGAGAAAGCCCAGAGATAAACTACAGTCAACTAATCTATGACAAAGGAGGCAAGAATATACAATGGAGAAAAGGCAGCCTCTTCATTAAGTGGTGCTGGGAAAACTGGACAGCTACATGTAAAAGAATGAAACTAGAACACTTCCTAACAGCATACACAAAAATAAACTCAAAATGGATCAAAGACCTAAATGTAAGGCCAGACACTATAAAACTCTCAGAGGAAAACATAGGCAGAATATTCTTTGACATAAATCACAGCAGGATCTTTTTTGACCCACCTCTTAGAGTGATGGAAATAAACAAGTGGGACCTAATGAAACTTAAAAGCTTTTGCACAGCAAAGGAAACTATACGCAAGACGAAAAGACAACCCCCAGAATGGGAGAAAATATTTGCAAACGAATCAACAGACAAAGGAGTAATCTCCAAAATATATGAACAGTTCATCCAGCTCAATATCAAAAAAACAAACAACCCAATCAAAAAGTGGGCAGAAGACCTAAATAGGCATTTCTCCAAAGAAGACATACAGATGGCCAAGAGGCACATGAAAAGCTGCTCAACATCACTAATTATTAGAGAAATGCAAATCAAAACTACAATGAGGTATCACCTCACATCAGACAGAATGGGCATCATCAGAAAATCTATGAACAATAAATGCTGGAGAGGATGTGGAGAAAAGGGAACCCTCTTACACTGTTGGTGGGGATATAAATTGATACAGCCACTATGGAGAACAGTATGGACGGTCCTTAAAAAACTAAAAATAGAATTACCATCTGACTGAGCAATCCCACTGCTGGGCATATACCCAGAGAAAACTATAATTCAAAAAGACACATGCACCCCAGTGTTCACTGCAGCACTATTTACAACAACCAGGACATGGAAGCAACCTAAATGTCCATCAACAGATGAATGGATAAAGAAGATGTGGCACATATATGCAATGGAATATTGCTCGGCTGTAAAAAAGGAACGAAACTGGCACATTTGTAGAGACATGGATGAACCTAGAGACTGTCATACAGAGTGAAGTAAGTGAGAAAGAGAAAAACAAGTATCGTATATTAATGCATATATGCAGAATACAGAAAAATGGTAAGGATCAACCTGTTTGCAAGGCAGAAATAGAGACACAGATGTAGAGAACAAACATATGGACACCCACGGAAGAAAACACAGGAAATGGGGTGGGGAGGGGGGGTTGGGATGGGATGAATTGGGAGACTGGGGTTGCCACATATACATTACTGATAAGAAAAAAATATCAAATTGTACACTTTATAAACATTTGAAGTTTATTGTATGTCAATTATATCAACAAAAGTTCTTTAAAAAAATACTGAGGGCTGCACTCCTAACAGAATTAAGAACTCACCTACCGAAGCATGAAAAACAATAATTATTTTATACGCAGAAAATACTGCAGATGTGACCTGGCTGTGTTTGTAAGTACGGCCCACAGAACAACAGTTCCAAGGATGTTAACAGGCACTGTGTGTAATGTTATAGATGGATGATCGCTGATAAACTGACACACACATATAAACACATACACATAAGGGAGGAGTACTATGGACAAGTAAGTTTTAGAAACTGTGTTAAGAGTTAAACAGCTTCAGAGATAGGATTAAAATGGCGGAGTAGGAGGACATGTGCTCACTCCCTCTTGCAAGAGCACCAGAATTACAACTAAATGCTGAACAATCATTAACAGAAAGACACTGGAACTCACCAAAAAAGACACCCCACATCCAGAGACAAAGGAGAAGCCGCAATGAGACAGTAGGAAGGGCGCAATTGTGTTAAAATCAAATCCCATAAATGCTGGGTGGGTGTCTCACAAACTGGAGAACAGTTATACTGCAGCAGTCCACCCACTAAAGTGAGGATTCTGAGCCCCATGTTAGGCTTCCCAACCTGGGAGTCCAGCAAAGGGAGGAGGAATCCCGAGAGAATCAGACATTGAAAGCCAGCAGGATTTGATTGCAGGACCTCCACAGGACTGGGGGAAACAGAGACTCCACTCTTGGAGGGCACACAAAAAAGTGTGCTCACCAGGACCCAGGGGGAAGGAGCAGTGACCCCATAGGAGACTGAACCAGACCTGCCTGCTGGTGTTGGAGTGTTGCCTGCAGAGGTGGGGGGCAGCTGTGGCTCACCGAGGAGACAGGGGCACTGGCAGCAGGGGTTCTGGGAAGTGCTCATTGGCGTGAACCCTCCCAGAGTCCACCATTAGCCCCACCAAAGAGCCTGTAAGCTCCAGTGCTAAGTAGCCTCAGGCCAAACATCAAACAAGGTGGGAACACAGCCACACCCATTAGCAGACAAGCAGATTAAAGTCTTACTGAGCTCTGCCCACCCAGCCCTACCTACCATCAGTCCCTCCCATCAGGAAGCACACAGGAGCCTCCTAGATACCTTCCTCCACAAGAGGGCAGACAGCAGCAGTATCAAACAGTATCAGCAGTATTTTGTCTTGTGGAACTGAAAACCACAGCCACAGAAAGATAGAGAAAATGAAAAAGCAGAGGACTTTGTACCAGATGAAGGGACAGGATAAAAACCCAGAAAAACACCTAAATGAAGAGGAGATAGGCACCCTTCCAGAAAAAGAATTCAGAATAATGATGGTGAAGATGATACAGGACTTTGGGAAAAAAAAGAGTTAAACAGCTTCCCCTCCTGGAGCGCTTCTCAAAATTTACAATGCCCCAGTGTGAATCACCTCAACAGGAATACAGATACAGCAGGGGTTGTGGAAGTGTGGTCTTAGCAGAGCCAGCATCATCTTTCACACCTCAGAGCTTGTTAAGAAATTCACTACCCTACTGCAAACAGGGAGGTGTGGAGATTGAACCTAACAGACTGCATTTACAAGCCCTCCAGGTAATTCTGATGCACACTCAGGTTTGAAAATCAATAGAAGAGTGTTTTCCAAACATCTTTGATCCATTTTATTCCCGAAGCTCTTGTTCAAGGATCATTTGGACGTTCTCTGGGAAACTAGAACCTCATTCATGATTCTACTCACTATCCAGGTTCATTCACTCACCCAACCAACATTTACTGACAACCTAAACCATGTGCTGGGCACTGGATTAGATCTTAGAAAGAAAACAAGATAAGAAAAGGAATCCAGTGCAGTTAAATGATTGTGCAGCCACACTGCTCTTATAAACTGATCTGGTATTCTGAATCAGGCCTCCTGATACAAAATTCATACTATGTACAAAGTACTCTGAATTTAAATCTTGCTTTTTTCTTTTTTGGGGGGTGGGGAAGGGGAATAAATCTCATCTTTTTAAATGGTTCATTTTGTTATGAGCATAAATACCTTAAAAAATCTCACATAAAACAATTATTAAAAATTGAGTTCATGGCTTCTTTCTCCACATCTACATAATATTAAAACTTTTGATTTGATCAACACTGATTTACTCACTTAAAAAGTATTTATTAATGCTTATACTGTGCCAGGTCCTGTACTATATCACATACTGGGAATCCGCAGTCAACAAAACAAAGTTCCTGCCCTCAGCTTTTATTCTAAGGAGAAAGTGATTTGAAAAAATAAACAAGCGTGTATAATATAATGCCTGATAGTGGGGGAAAAAACATGATAAGATTGGAGAGTAACATTTTAGGTAGAGAGAGAACATCTCTCAAAAGCAGAGAGCTTTATGGGCTTCCCTGGTGGCACAGTGGTTAAGAATCTGCCTGCCAATACACGGGACATGGGTTCAAGCCCTGGGCTGGGAAGATCCCACAAGCCACGGAGCAACTAAGCCCATACGCCCCAACTACTGAGCCTGTGCTCTAGAGCCCGTGAGCCACAACTACTGAGCCCACACGCCACAACTACTGAAGCTCATGTACCTAGACCCCCTGCTCCACAAGAGAAGCCACTGCAATGAGAAGCCCACACACTGCAACCAAGAGTAGCCCCCACTCTCTGCAACTAGAGAAAGCCCGCAAGCAGCAATGAAGACCCAAAGCAACCAATAAATAAATTAATTAATTAAAAAAAAAAACAGCAGAGAGCTTTTGGAGAGCCCTGATTGGTGAGAGGGCCCCAAGGCTGGGCCACAATCAAGAAGGAAAGGTTCTAGGCAAAGGGAGCACAAGTACAAAGCCCACAGGGGCAGGAACATGCTCGGTGCATTCCTGTGCTAGGCAGGCATATAACACTGCAAATATAACCAAAAGCTTACAACATTAGATCATAAAGTTTAAAAATGTTCAGAATAAAAAATTATATCATACAACTCCAGAGAGACCAAACTGTGTAGCAAGCATTTCCTGAAAGTTTAGTACCAGGTAAATGTGATGAATTTTAGTTTCAAAACAGGCTTATAAATAAAAAGTATTCCTTAAAACACAGATCAATAGTGCTCGTCTGTAGAAGACCTCCCATTTTATATAATTATGCATGCAAAGATGAGCCAGGTAACTTTGCGTTCATTACTTCAACCCAACTACAGATGTTATTAAAAACACCTGCCATGTTCAAAGGCAATGGATTTTTTTTTTGAAGAACCCATTTATTTGACTTTTCTTCCCAAATTAATCTTAGAACTATATAATTTTTCACACTAACACATTTATTACCAAGTAAGATAAAAGTCAGGTCTTTCTTCAAAGGTGATGCTAATACTAAAAACAATCAGTTGGCACCCCGTTGCTTACTACCTGCCAGGCGCCAACGATACACACCTATACTATGTTATCTACTAACAGCTACTTAGCTACTAGCAACTCCAATGAGGCAAGCACTAGCAGTATTATCCCTATTTTACAGACAAACTGAAGGATTAAGTGCCTCACCCAACATCATACAGCTAGTAAGCTATGGAGATGAAATCTAAATGTTGACAAATTAACTCCTATTTTTCTAAATTACAAAAGCTAACAAAAAGTTTACTTTGTTTAGCAAGCTCCTCTTTAATGTTACAAAAATCAGAACCGCTTGTAATTTTCTAAGCTCTTCATTAGAAAAAGCTGCTAATATTTAAAAACAAAAGCTTGTATACAGGCTACAGAACTCCTTTCTCTGTGAGAAAGATGAAATTTATGTTTTCCCACTAAAGACTTTTTTACTTTAAATGTAAATCTTAAACAAGGATAAATACTAACATTAGGTGGTTGTCTATAGGGATAAGGAATATAAAAATAATCTGACTTTTTAAAAAGAGGGGGGGAAGCATGGCTTTATTCACTCTTTCAGGGACCCAGCTCTTCAGTATCAGCCTTAGCAGCGCAATAACCATTTAAGAGAGTAAGAATTTTTGTTCAAATCAGGTTTTTCTACAGGAATGAGGCAAGTAATCTTTTGTACAACAACAATTAGCCCTGTCTTAGTATACAAACTAATGTGGAAGAAAAGGGAGCTTTGGCCCCTTATCTTTTTTCCTATATAATTATAAATTTGTGAACCTTAAAATTATTAACAATGTTATCAATGAAATTTGTCTAAATCATACAATGTAGCATAGCTCTAAGTGATTAAGTTACCCAAATAGGACAAACTCACAGACATCTACACTGAGAGACATTATAACCAAACTGCTGAAAGTCAAAGACAGAATCTTGAAAACAGCAAGAGCAAAGCAACTCAACATCTACAAGGGATTCTCAATTAGATTAGCATCCCATTTCTTATCAGAAACCATGCAGGCGAGGACCAACAGAATGACATATATTTAAAGTGTTGGGAAAAAAAAAATCAAAGAGAATTCTATATCTGTGGGAAGACATTCGGGAACCTTTCTGAAACCTTGAAAATGTTGAAGTATGTGGGCCGAGCGATGGGATTCAGAATGTCCTGCTTGAGCAGTGGAGGAACTGAGGGTGCGGGGCGTGGAGACTAATATCACCCTGTTTGGTCCTGAAGGATGGCTGGTTAGCCAAAGACGGATAAGATTCCTCAGAGGAGGAACAACCTAAGACAGGCACAGCCGCAGAGGGGCCAACAGGGGTGGTGCATAGAACCTTCCTTATATCACCGTGTTTGCCCTGGAGGATGACTGGTTAGCCAGAGACGGGTAAGATTCCTCAAGGGAGGAACAACCTAAGACAGGCACAGTCGCAGAGGGGCCAACACGGGTGGGGCACAGACCCCTAATATCTGAGAGAGGTCTCCTGCCCCCAGGGCTGTTTTGCTCTCCACCCCCTGCTCAAATCCACACCTGCTCAACTCGGATCCAGGAAGTAAACAAAGATAATTGCCTCAGTCATGTGAGGCCCTTGATTGTTTATGAGTGTAACCTGAGAATGTTAGCCCACGAACTCAATAAAAGCAACCTGGGATGAGTCAGCAGGGCTCTTGATCCGAGCCGAGAGGTCTTGAGCCCCCCGGTCCCACTTTTCTCTTCAGTCTGTGTCTGTGTCTTCTTCAAGCTTGCGGCACCCATCACTCACCTCGAGTCGCCGAGCTGGTCTCGGCATATATCCAGCAAAACTATCTTTCAAAAATGAAAAATTAAGAAATTCCCATTTAAACAAAAGCTAAGAGAATTCATCACTAGAAGAAATGTGAACAAGAAATGCTGAGTCCTTCCAGCTAAAATGAAAGGAAGCTTAAAGCCATGTGAAGAAATAAAAATTTCAATAAAAACAATAAGAACAACAACAAAAGAATAAATAAATAAATGAACAGAGGATCTGAACAGACATTTTCTCAAAGAAGACACACTGACGGCCAACAGGTACATGCAAAGATTAACATCACTAATTGTTAGGGAAATGCAAATCAAAACCTCAATGAGATATCACCTCACACCTGTAAGAATGGCTATTCTCAAAAAGACAAGAAATAACAAGTCTTGACAAGGATTCAGGAGACAAGGGAACCCTCATACACTATTAGTGGGAGTGTAAATTGGTGCAGCCACTATAGAAAAATGTATGAAGATTCCTCAAAAAAATAAGAATAGAATTACCACGTGACCCAACTATTCCATTTCTGGTATTTATCCAAAGAATACAAAAACACTAATTTGAAAAGATATCTGCACCCGTATGTGTTCCCTGCATCATTGTTTACAACAGCCAAGATATGGAAATAACCAAAGCATCCACTGATGGGTAAGTGGATAAAGATGATGTGATCCACACACACACAAACCCACACACACACACAGGAATACTACTCAGTCATAAAAAAGAATGAAATCTTGCCATCCGCAACAACATGGATGGTCTCTGAGAGTATTACGTTGTGAAACAAGTCAGAGAAAGACAAATAGCATATAATTTCACTCATATGGAACCTAAAACACACACACACACACACACACACAACAAACAAACAAAAAGGAACTCATAGATACAGAGAGCAGACTGGTGATCACCAGAAGGAAAGGGGGTTTGGGAGTGGGCAAAAGGGGTGAAGGGGCCAACTGTATGGTAATGGATGGTAACTAGACCTTTGGTAGTGACCATTTTGCACTGTATACAGATGTCAAATTATAATGATGCACAGCTGAAACTTATGTAATATTATACACCAACTTTACTTCAAGACACCCCCCCCCCCCCCCCCGCAAAAACATCAATGAAAGCATTTCCTGAAAAGCAATTTGCTATTTGGAATTTACAATAAAGAATACTGTCTATTAAAAGTAAAATGAATGAATGAATGAATGAATCTATGTATTTCTTTCTTTATTTCCAGTAAAGGGAACTGTGTAGATTATTGTTTTTTTGAGTTTTTAACCACTCTATTTCTTCTAATATAAAAGACAAACCCATGTTAATGGGCACACACTGTATAAACATGTAATCTGTGATGACTATATCAAGGTGGTGGAAAAGTGAGCTGTATAAGAGCAAAGTTTTTGTATACTCTTGAAGTAAAGTTGGTATCAATTCAAACTGCAATGTTATAAATTTAGAATTTTAATTGTAATCTCCATCATAACCACTAAGAAAATATGTAAAAAATATACAGAAAAGGGAATTGAGGAGGTAATCAAAACATACATTAAAAAAGTGAATCAAACACAGAAAGGGGGAGATTGGAGGAATTGAGAAACATAAAAAATACAACATATAGAGAAAACAAAGAGCAAAATGGCACAAGAGAGTCTTTCTCTACCAGTAACTCTCTAAATGTAAACAGAGTCACAATTGTGTGGTATATCCACATAACAGAATACTATTATTTGACAATAAAAAGCAATGATGTATTGATACATGCTACATGATGAACCTAGAAAACATTATGTTAACCGAAAGAGGCCAGACACAAAAGACTATACAGTGTATAATGCCATTTATATGAAATGTCCAGAACAGGCACATGTATACAAACAGAGCAAGAAGACTAGCAGCTGCCAGGCTCTGTGGCAAGAGGAGAAATATGGTGAACGCTAAAAAAGGTAAGGGCTTTCTTTTGGAAGTGATGAGAATGTTATACAGTTAGACTGTGGTAATAGTTGCACAACTCTGAAAACCACTAAATGGGTCATTTCAAATGTGTAAATTATTTGGAATGTGAATTATATATCTCAATAAAGCTGTCTTTTAAAAAATATATTTTTATACATGGTGGATGTACCAGTACTTTTGGCACAGACTAAGAGCTAGTCAGGAATGCAGAATCTCAGCCCCACCTCAGACCTGCCGAAACAGAACCCAGATGAGTCCTGCGTATATTAAAAGTTAGGATGCATTGCCCTCAGAAAACTGAGGCCTGAAAATAGTAAGCAGCTTGCCTAAGCTCACATGGTTAATTATTTTCACATGAAGATACATTTTATTCTTTTAATTAATTTGCTGGCAAGTTGGTGTCTCCCAGTAGAAAGGGTATAAAACTCTGTCTTTTTTCACTTCCTAGCCTCAAAGCCTAGTATAATATTCTATACACAGTACTCAAATATTTACTGAATGGCTAAAATGACTTCATGACACAGGCTGATTTCCGAAGAGAGGGATTACATTTTGCCTAAATTAGCATCATTATCATTTTAAAATATCACTATGTGCCTACATGCTGGCAAATGTTGGAAAAAATTCTTTTTTGAAAAAAGAATAGCAAACAAAATTGGAACCTGAGTTTTGTCAGGATATCAAGTTTTCCACTGAGGAAATGGAAAATGTACTTTGTAACTCTGGGAGTCAGAATGCTCTGACAGGAAGACAGCTCCCCTGATGGAACTGCTGCTTGCTAGTGGCTGTTACTGAAGAGTGTGCAAGAACGGAGCCTTACGGAAAGGGATATAGTGCCGAACTGAGGTTTCAGGCAGAGCTCGCCTCTGACTGTAGCCAAAGGGTATCTGTGCTTATCCAATCACACTCAGTACCTCTGTTTTTTACTCGCCCTGGAACTGAGGGACAGAAGGGAACAAACCTAAAGACACCAAAAACTACTCACTGAGCCAAACTACTATCCTATAATAAAGTGCATGGATTCCTAAAGTAAAAAGGGTCGCTATGTAATGCTAACTGGCTTGTTCTAAGTTCAGACTTCTGAACTTGGCCCCAGTAGACCTTGACTCCTAGTGGAAATAACATCTATACCCTGATCTAGTGTCATAAAAATGGCTTCCTGGCTCTCAACTACATAAAAGTGGTACTTGTCTAAGAGGAGTTTGATACATTTAGAAAATCATCGTATCAAAAATTGGGTTTGAAAAAAAAAAATGGCAACTGTACCCTGTGTATAGATCTTGAAGACAGTTTCAAAGAATGATATGGGCTAATAACCCTAAGCACTTGAGCCACCAAAAAAAGTGTCAAGAGAATTACTCACTCAGAACTCCAAGTGGAGGAAAATCTTACATTTCAGGCATGTTTTGGGTTTAGTTAGAAACTTGTAGCTAAGAGGTAAAATATTTTCAACAGCCAAAAGAAATCCTCTTTTCCTCTGACTTTTACACTGTTTTCTCTCACAAAAAATTCTTTGTTCAAATATTGATATAGACTTTATCTGGAACATTATGGAAAATATGTTTCCAAAAAGGCAAACTGTACTATTATATAAGTGTATACAGTCTATAAGATTGCTTCATCTAAAGTCACTGATCAATCCCTTGGCTGCCACCAATTAACTGGCTTTTAAAAAACTACAATAAAATTCCTCAGGGAAAAAAACTGGCAAACATGCCCATAGCTCAATTTCTGTAAGTTTTCCTATCCCAGCTCCATGAATAATTCTAAGGTTCCTATGCTGGTAAGGCTACTGCCACCAACACATATTCGCTCATTCCCCAGCTACGGAAAACTGATTCGGGCAAGAAAACAATATACAGAAATCCTGAAGTTATTAATATTAATCTTCTTCAAAAAGAGTTTTATAAAAGAGAGTCTCAGCTCGCTATGGACTGAATTCTGTCCCCTAAAATTCATGGTGAAGCCCTAAACTCCAATGTGATGTGATGCTAACTGGAGACAGGGCCTTGGGGGGTAATCAGGGTTAGAGAATGTCATGTGGGTAAGGCCCTCATAATGGATCAGTGGCTTTGTAAGAAGAGAGTCACTCTCTCTACCATATGAAGACATAGCAAAAAGGCTGCAAGACAAAAAGAGAGCCCTCACCAACAACCCAATTCTGCCAGGCCCTGACTGTGGACTTCCTAGCACCCAGAACTGTAAGAAACAAACGTCTGTTATTTCTCAGTCTATTTTATTTTATTACAGCCTGAACTGACTTGAGACACAGCTGACAAGATGCGACTACAGGCTCAGGCAAGAATTATAGCCACAATGTGAACCACTGAAATTATGACAGGAACCCTCGAGCTGCAGCCATGACAATGCTGAAGTGGCAGCCTTGGCCATGGGCCATGTTCGCAAGGAAAGAACTACACTGCAGAAGTCCTGGGCTTGCTTTTTCCAAAGTGAAATCCATGTGCTTTATTTGTGAGAAATTAATACTATCCCAAGACTAACTGAGGAGTCTTCTGTTTCCTTTATACTCTAATGAAGAGCTTGTTTCATGTAGGAACATCAAATAGCCAACTAGCCTTACACAATCATTCATCACAACCAAATTCAGCAAACACTCCAATAAGCCAATTTAATTATGAAAAGTTAGTAACCTTTATCCAGAAGGGAAAGTGACCGTATCAGCCTTCTTATTCTTCAGTCAGCATATTTAAATCTAGAAGGAGGAAAGGCTCAACTCTTTCAGGAAAGTTGCCTCAATCTACTGTCAAAGTAGTTGCAGAAACCTGCCTGTTGTACCAGGTAGTAGATGAAGTGAATAGGGGAGAGAAGCGGTAGAAGGAATGAAAGATGTTCAACTATACAGGTAAAGTGGAATCATATCAACCTAAGCACAGCACTGCCAGATAAAACATGTGCTTAAGTGTCTGAAAAGTTAACAAGTAGGGGAAAACAATCACAACTTATCAATTACTCCACAGAGCATGCATTTCTAATGTCTATAGCCTCAAGCTTTAAAATGTCAAAAATCTCCTCGCATTACATTCACAGTAAGTTTTCAATATATATTTGCCAAATGGATAAAATATGTACTAATCCATATTCTGATGAGTTGTTTTTCTATATGCATGATAATTAATTTTAATTATTTGAGCTAATTCTCAATTAACCTTTGTTTAAATGAAGCCCTTAAATACTTTACTAAGTCAAATGATGTTTTGAGGAGGTTTCTATGTCATTATACTGCTCAAATTGTTCAAACAATGGGAAACATCATCCTCTAGCTATGCCACTAAGGAGGTCTGCTTCTGAGTTAGCAGAGAAGCACTCCGGAATAAACGGTGACAAAAACTTCATGGTTTCAAATTAGGGTTCTTTGGGGGAGCAGAATATGACATATCAAGTGACAGGCCTACTACATCTCTAAGGAAGAATAATTCAAGGTCTTGTCATTAACTAAATATTAGGAATAGGAGGAAGGGACAAAAATTAGTAAAAAAAAAAAAAAAAAAAAAAAAAAGATAAAAAGACCTACTAAGGAGAGAAAGAAGGAATAAAGTAAAATTAACATCCCCAATACTTGCTGTATTATTTCCACTCAACAATTAAAGCAATATCTTTCTAAGGATAAATTTTAAGTATCTGGAAGAAAGACCTTTCTTTATTTCAAGATTAAATGAAGCTTGTACTTATTATAATTCCAAATGTTCTGCAGGCTTTCCATAACCTCCACAGGAGAACGCTCACGCTTTGGGACACACCACATATTCAAAGAACGACAGCTCCGTACATGTCAATTCCAACAGCCGATGAGGCTGACGTGCTCATGGGCTATGAGGGCTTCTTATACTAGGTGCCTTCAATACATTCTGCACATGGTGGCAGGATTAAAGGTAACATCATTGCCAACTGGGTATGACCTTCAAAGCTAAATCCAACCAATAAAATCTGAAGCAGAACTTCATACCCAAGGGCCCCCAATTCTGATCACACCTTACATTTTCTACCTTTAACACACTCCAGCTCTGGGTCCCATACCAGCACACTCATAGGGATCTAAATGCTGCTGCTGCTCCACCTCTGTCCAGCCCTACCATTCGATCATCACCACCAGAGCAATGCTGTCAGAGGCATTCTCTCATTTCTCTCAAATCAGAAGCAACCTCTCGCTTCTCTAGATTTTCTATCCCATTCTTTGTACTTCCCTTTCACTTACCCAGTTCTACTTTATGTTATGGTGATCTGTGTACATCACAGTCTGCTCCCTGAGGGCAAGAACTCTATTACACCATCTTTGTGTCTCCCACAATGCCTAACACTCATCTCCATAAAGATCTGGTGATTCACTAAATGGACACCACAAAAGGCTCTATGGGAAAGATAAATACATTTTAAGGGGGAAAAAAAAAAAACATGTTTAGATATGTCATTCTTTTAATTGCATTTGCTTTTTATATGTACTCTGATAATCTGTGTTTTAAGTGACTATTTAATCCACTTACGATTAAAATAAGCACTAACACAGTGAGGTTCTGTAGATTGCCCTACTATGTGTTCTCTATTTGACCCATCTACTTACTCTGTGTTCCCAATTCTGTTCTTTTTTTATTTTTTTGCCTTCTTTTAGATTAAAAAAGTTGTTTCCTTTCTTTATTAAATTAGTTATACATCTGTTACTATTCTTTTTAATTTTTTTATTTTTATTGAAGTATAGTTGATTTACAATGTTGTGTTAATTTCTGCTGTACAGCAAAGTGATTCAGTTACACATATATACATTCTTTTTTTTTGAATATTCTTTTCCATTGTGGTTTATCACAGGATATTGAACACAGTTCTCTGCACTATACAGTAGGACCTTGTTGTAAGCATCTGCTAACCCCAACCTCCCATTCCACCCCTACCCCAATCCCTGCCCCCTTGTCAACCCCAAGTCTGTTCTCTATGTTTGTGAGTCCGTATGTTTTGTAGATAGGTTCGTTTGTGTCATATTTTAGATTCCACATATAAACAATATCATATGGTCATTTATCTTTCTCTTTCTGACTTACTTCACTTAGCATGATAATATCTAGGTCCACTGCTGCAAGTGGAATTCTTTCTTTTTTATGGCTAAGTAGTGTTCCATTGTATATATGCACCACATCTTTTTCCATTCACCTGTGGATGCATATTTAGGTTGCTTCCATGTCCTGGCTATTGTGAAGAGTGCTGCTATGAACGTAGGGGTGCATGTGTCTTTCGGAATTAGAGTTTTGTCTGAATATATTCTCTCGCCCCTTCCACCATGTGAGGACACAGCAAGAAGGCCCAGATATGAAACAGAAAGAGGGTCCTAACCAGGATGCAACCATGCTGGTGCCTTGATCTTGGACTTTCAGCTGCCAGAACTGTGAGAAGTACGTTTCTGTGTTATTTTGTTACAGCTGCTCAAACAGACTAAGACATCAAACTCACCTCAAACAAGCGCAAGTCAGCAGGAACTCTGTCCCCAACAGAAAGGCAAACTGTATCACCTGGAACCAAGTCTCGTGCAAGTGTATGTTCCAATTTTCCTTCACGCACACTGTAACATGAAACAGAAACAATCACGGCTGAAGACAGCAAGCCAGGCCACTTATTTTAAGAAATTCCTCCCAGTGGGCTTGCCTAAGGGAAAATACATTGCATTACCACCACTTCTAAGGGGATAAGTCAAATACAGAAACCAAGATAAGACTTATTTTTGTGCTCTTGGTAATTAAGATGCACAGATGATTTTAAAAAATGGGATTGAAAAAGCTGACCAGTTGTTCAAACTTAAAATGTGAAAATTGTAGCAACCTTCTCAATCACCTGGGTCTGTCTGAATACACATCACTGCACTCACAACAGTGCTTGACACACAGTCACACACAAAAAGCGTCTGTTGAATAAATTCGTCTCAAGACTCTCAAAATTAGAAGTAACGAAAGTTTTAATAGTATAACTGGCTATACTGAATAGAGCATGAATTTTTCATGTCAGATTAATGGTTTCTACCTTATGTTTCAACAAATATTGGGCCACAATGTGTACTGTACTAGTCACACTTAATTTCTACTTTTAAGAGCAGAAATCCATATCAGAAACAAGGATCATACCAATGGCATTCTGGTGGCATAAGTTTACTCAGTTCTTCAAGAGATTTTTCTGAACGATATTCCTATTTAAAAAAAAAGAATATTAAGATATTTATAAAGAAATGCAAATATGTACGTTCTGAAGACCATATGCTAGTTAGACTTAATTAAATATTGACCACAATCATTATTTTAACATTTCTCCCAATTTTTATCTTTTTCTTTACTTGCATTTATATTCCTACCCGTCAAAGCTTGCCCCTTATTAAATAATGTTAAATTATAGTGACCAATTTTTGATAATTAAGTATTCTCAATTATATAAATATATATATTTTGGCTGCGCCAGGCAGCACGTGGGATCTTAGTTCCCCAACCAGGGATCAAACCCACGGCCCCTGCATTGGAAGTGCAGAGTCTTAACCACTGAACTGCCAGGGAAATCCCTCAGTTTCATATTTTTATATTCAATGTGCAAACCTAAGGTCAAGTTACTTATAAGAAAGTGAAGAAAACTGATTAGGGAGTCCAAAGAATATATAATTTTCAGTCATTAAAAATTAAGATCACTGAGCCTCATAATTAAGATAATTTTACTTTTAGTGTTTAATGACCAAGGAAAGTCAAAGACAATTAACTGCAAACAACACTGGCATTGAGGATTCAAACCCATAGCAACTGCAAAGGTTTGTGAAATCAGTCTGTGTGGGAAGAACATGTGTTAAATAAGGAGTGAGATGTGGCTGCCCTACCCTGACAGACACCTTTCCTGTAACTGTGAATTACCCAGAAGGGGAAATTCTTAGGAGCCCTAACTGTGAGGCTCTGGCCGTCCTCCATCCATGCAATCACAGCTGACAGTCAGAGGCATCCTTCACCTCACTATACTATTTGGTTCAGTAACATGGCCTGTCTTGCTTCATGCAACATCACTGCTATTTTTGTCTCATGTCTGCACTAAGTACACCAATCTTTTGATCTAAGGTTAAAAAGGGAGAAGAAGGGATTGGGAGAGTAGTGGGAGCAACAGTTGGGGGGTGTTTTGAAATGACTGCAGTGCTAGCACTAATCAAAATTGCACACCCATCACAAACATTTTCAAATAGAAAATGCAAAGCTGTATAAGAATAACTTAGAACTAAATCTGTCTTTACTAGTTAGGCAAGAGGAACAAATGTGAGAGTAAGGTAAATCTGTAAATATAAAAATCACAAGACACCCAGTATAATATACAGCATAAGGAACATTACAATAACTTTGTATGGGGACAGATGGTTCCTAGACTTACCATGGTGATCATTTCATAAGGCATGCAAATATCAAATCACCGTGTAATGTACCTGAAACTAACACTACTGTACATCAACTCACTCTACTTCAATTTAAAAGAGAGAAATTAAAAAAAATTATCCCCCAAACATAACAAGGATATTAAGGAATTTGGAAGTTTTACCCCAAAATTCCACAGAAGGTTAGAAAACACTCACCAATCCTAGATCCTAATAATAAATGTCATAGAAGCAGAGCGATCTTTACCTCCCTCTTCAGACTTCTTAGCCTTTACTCCCTAAACTACAAAGATATCTCTATATCAAAATGATCCTTCAGTACATCACCAAAAACTTGACAGCCATCTCAAATGAACACCCACAAGTTATGTTTTAAATTTACTGTAAGGTGGCATCAATATATGACTATACAGAACAATTAGCCATTTTTATGGCTGCAAGGGCATACAATGGGGAAGGAAAATGGAGATTAGAAAAGTGGGGGAAGGCAGACATAAATAATAAAAGACTATACAATGCACTCTCCTAAAACACAGGTAAAAACACAAAAATAAATAATCCTAAAACATTAAGACTTTCTGATCGTTTTTTACAGTTTTTTGACAAAGCACTATGGTAAGTTCAACTGACAGTAAAGAGGATCTTTGCAGAGAGGGTTTTTAATTGCTGTTTATAGAAAATTTTGTTGTCTCCTAAGCACATTTGGGGAAAAGGCTCACGTCTGTGGAAGAAACCAGACCTACCAATCTGAAACTGGGCTTTTCATAAATGTTTGGATTCTTTCTTGAATTTTCCTTCAAATGAACCTACCATAAAGATACTTGGCAGATGATTTCAGCCATTACATTTAAGACGTGTAACATGCTATCTCTGTGTAAAAGTCCACACTGAGTACGTTAAAAGAGCAGTTTTGTGGGATTTCTCTGAGTGTGGGGCGATTTAGCAAGCCACTAAGGTCTCCCACCCAGAGTGAGAACACTGTAAGAACCCTTCTGAAGCAAGCCGTGCCATACACCTGCAGCATCACTCAAGATGCAAAGGGTTGCAGGTTACTGGTCCAGTGGGTCTTTCCACCCACAGGACCCAAAAAATAGTGTTGAATGAGGCCCAGTCCGGAACGCCCTCTGCTAAACTGAGCCCGCTGCCTGCCCTAAGGCAACTCTGATCTGCTCTAAGCAAGAGGATTCCCTAGATACAGGATCTCTGATGGTGTACTAATGCAACTCACAAACTTGCTGCAGATAATCTAATTCCAACCAGCTTTTCTACACTGGGTTACCATAAAACAAATTACTAAATTAGAGATTACCATAGGACTTTTAGATGATGACAGGAAATACCCAAGGATGGGAAAATAACCACAGCCACTTAAAATACAGTCTTACGATTCAAAACAACGTGAACTTCATATAACATGTTACATTTTTCCCTAAACTAGAATAATTCTGCTAGTTTTATTAACCATGCTTTAAAGCTTTTAACTAATCAAATGACACCTGTCAACTTTGTTCTAAAACCTGTAGAAGTTATCAGATTTTAAATTACATAAAACTAAGCCCACATTTTTATTTATGTCTTGTCAATAGAAATCCAGACATTATCTCCACATTATTCACATTAATTTTTTAAATGGGGTTCCTTTTCATATATTTTCTTTACTGTTTCAATGTCTATGCTGAACAGGGAGTTCGATCCAGATCAGAACACCCCTTCCATGGAGGAATGAGGAATTTGAAATCTGGCCCAATTTTTTAAATGGAAAAAAATTGAAAGCCTATTGCTAGGGACTTTCCTGGTGGCTCAGTGGTTGAGAATCCATCTGCTAATGCAGGGGACACAGGTTCGAGCCCTGGTCCAGGAGGATCCTACATGCCATGGAGCAACTAAGCCTGTGTACCACAACTGCTGAGCCTGCGCTCTAGAGCCCGCAAGTCACAACTACTGAGCCCATGAGCCACAACTACTGAAGCCTGCGCACCTAGAGTCTGTGCTCCAAAACAAAAGAGAAGCCACTGCAATGAGAGGCCTGCGCGCCACAACAAAGAGTAGCCCCTGTTCACTGCAACTGGAGAAAGCCCTCCCGCAGCAACAAAGACCCAACGCAGCCAAACAAGTAAATTAAATAAATAAAAAGCTTTAAAAAAAAAAAAAAAAGCCTATTGCTAGATTTTATTTCTATTACTGTACTTCTTGTTTCCATCTGCTTCAGTTACCTTTAACACCATTAAATAAACAACTAGATTCTCTTCATGCCATTGCCTAAATCAAAGCAGTTGAGGTGGTTCCACAGACTTCCTCGGAGAGGTACTGTTACTGTAAATTATTTCAAAAACAAAGAATAAATTGTTCTCACCAACATACCTATCCTCCAATAACATTTTAATATAAGCCACCTTGATTTTTTTAAGCAATTAACTAAAATACCATTTTTATGCTGTCAACATAGGCTACTTACTCACCTGAACAAAGGCAACTGTGACGACAATAAGTATTGCCTAAACAAAACAAAGAAACAAGCTTTTTAAATTAGACATTGTAACTTCTGAAGCAACTGTTAATCATCTTTTATTTTTCTGACTCTGTCTGCACTGTCAAGACACCAGACATTAAGCACAGAACAGCCAGGGAAAGAATCACAACTCTGCCTTGAGGCCTGTGGGAAAAACCCAACAGGGACAAGGGTCTGCCTCCCTAGGACGGCTTCTCAGACTCTTTGATCTCAGGATTCCTTTCTGTGCTTACAAACTGAGGACAAGCTTTTGTTTATGTGACTTACAGCTATTGATATTTACCATATTAAATATTTCTTCAATTACTCAGTTTTTATTTCTACTTATTAATTCATCTAAAAAAAGCCCATTACATATTAACACATACATTTTTTATGAAAAATATATCCCCCCCCAAAATTGTGAGAAAAGTGGCAGTGTTTTCAATTTTTCTATCTTTAGTGCCTGCTTTAATACAAAGCCGGATTCTCATATCTGCTTCTGCATTCAATCTGTTGATATATGTTGAGTAGGCTGAAGTATATGAAGAAAATTCAGCCTCATACAGATATTGCTGGAAAAGGGAGGAGTATTTTAAAAGCCTTTTCAGATGGTTGTGGACAGTATTCTTAGCTACTACACCAAAATTAGACAACTGTTAGTTACTTTAAAAGTAATGGACAATGCAGAATCTAAAACTATACCAAAGAACTTTTCATAATCTGTTACATTAAAATCTGTTGATCTCTTGCATTTTGAATGCATCTTTTGTCACTGAATATTTTGTGTCATCATGCACTGGTCATTTAGAAAAGATCGATTCACTTGGTTATTCAAATCTTTTAAGTGTTGACACATTTCATAACAGTAAAAAAAAAAAAATCACTTTCACTGAAATCACTACTGATCTCATCAGAATAAGGTCTTAAATACTGGGAAGCTATCCAGCATAAAGTAATGCATACAATTTTTTAAAAATTCTAATTATCACTGAAAGCTTGACTTTTACCACTGGTAACAAATTCTGTCAGTTTTTTTCTTATAGTTATAGGTTCATTTCACTCACTTTCAAAAAAAAGCATGCCAGTTATCCAAGTCTGTCTACCAGTCATTCTTTAGAGTAAAAGGCACACAGCCTTTCCTTGAAACAACCATCATACTTCAATGAGCACTTCCCATTTCATCACACAGAACATTAAAAAGGTACATACTTAAGGATCAAGATTTAATAAAATGAATTTTTACTGTTTTATGAAAAATATTGCTAAGAGAAACAAAGAAAACAATAACTAGTAGACAATCTGGTGCCATTATTTTGATTCAAGCCAAAGCTTTAAACAATTTTACCCGCCATCACTTTTGAGCCACTGATGCAAATGTCTATAGCAAAAAGACAAATAATGTTTTAGTTTTATGAAAGTAGTTTTGACCTCACATGCTCCCTAAAAGAATCTCAGAGACTCCTGAGAGGCTGCAACCAAGAGCTGGAGAATCACAGCTCTATGTTCATTTCTACTATGTTCTTAAGCATAGCACACTTTCTTTAATCAATGCTTGTACTTACTATAAATTTCTATACTACAATGAAACAGAGGGGCAAGAAAAAAGAAAAGATGATGATGAAAGCCAGAATAACCTAGCTGGAAAGAATAAAATCTTTCACAGTAAATATAGAGTGCGTTGTTAAATAATATTTTTAATTTCAAAAATGTCAGGCTTTAGTTCACAATTAGTCAAACATATTCTCAACTGGAAAGTAAAATAAATTCGATATTTAACTGGAAAATTATTATAAAATATTTCATATCTGTGAAATTATCAGATTGTTAAATAATTCTCAGAGGTGCCAATCACAGACCCTTGAACATTACCTGAGATCATTGCAACTAAAATCAGAATTTGGATTTTAACAAAAAAACCTGAAGAAACTCTAAGACATGTTTCCATTCATTTTCTAGAGTAAAAGCCAATCCTAATTTATATGATTAACTAACAATTTAAAAATATATATAAGTTTTTCTTACCACAGTGATACTGACAGCATCATCAAACTGATGCATTAAAA
This sequence comes from Hippopotamus amphibius kiboko, assembly GCF_030028045.1. NCBI lineage: Eukaryota > Metazoa > Chordata > Mammalia > Artiodactyla > Hippopotamidae > Hippopotamus > Hippopotamus amphibius. Next base: position 101,538,361 of record NC_080191.1, read on the forward strand.
CACTGATGACTGCAGAAGCCAGGAGCAGCATGATAAGGGGATTCTTAAACTGAAAGTGAAAACAAACAGCAATTCAACAGTTTTGTATGAATGACAGTTGTGTACCATCACAGCAAAAGCCTAAAAAAAAAAAAAGAAGCCATCAGGGCACTATTACTTACAACTAAGAATTTACCAATTCCTTACACTACACGTGTATTTTCAGCATATTGATTTAATAAATAAGCTGTTCTGAATTTCTACTGGGGCTAGTATAAATGGAGAACTTTTAAGCTAAAGGTTTACATTAAGCACTGGGTAGGACACCTAAATTATGAATTTCAAACATTCCTATACTAGAAGTAAATGGGTGTAGATTACAATTCTGTGGTTAACCCACCTATCATAGGAATAACCAACCTTCCTGGGGCTACAGCTAAGAGCAGACAGTAAGATCCTCACCACAGAAGAAGCTGAAGATTTTCCCAACACTGCTTTTCCTGACACATAGCTAGCAGAGACAAAAGTATCTAAAGAAACAAAACCACAGTACCAGTTCAATCAGGCAGCTCTTAAATGACCTAGTACCAGAGCCACCCCAAGTTCCTCCAGTTGGACATCCTAGTTAAACGTAAGAGCTCTGTTGCCAGAGTGCCTTTCTCTGATGAAACGGTGCCAATCGCTGTCAAAGTCCCAAAGTAACTTTGCAAAGAATCCACCCTAGCAGAGGGCCTCAGCCCCTAGATATCATACTCTGAAGGTAGATGCCGCCACCACCTCCTCTTCCCTGTATGGCTCCTTTCCTTGGCACAGTGGCTGCAACCCTGCTTCACATCAGAATCATGTGAAGAACTTCCAACAAATGCCCAGGTTCACACCAAAGCAATCAAATCAGAATCTCTGGGCACAGGGCCCGGGCTTCAGCATATTTAAAGCACTCCCCAAGTGATTCTAATGCACAGAGGGTTGAAAATCATTGCTCTAGCAAAATAAAACTACAACGTGGTTCAGGCTTGACAAGCCACACGCAAACTGAGTCAGAGTAGCTGGGTTCGAATCCAGCTCTACTTTTGTGTGACCTTAATTTTTTAAGCCCCAGGGGTGCTTCATCTACTAAAATACTACCTTGTACCAAGAACTGTGGCAAGGATTCACCAAGAACGTATATTAAATCACTCTGTAAACTACAAAACCCTCAAACATTAGCTGTTACCACCACACTTTGAGAGCAAGGCCCACGATCTTTTATCTCCCCCTATAAAAAAGCTGTGCCATGGTACCAAGGACACCGCCTGATAGATGGCAGGCTCCAGACAAATGTCTGCAAAACAACAAATTCAGCGTTCTCTCAGGGGAGTGAAGAGTCGCCCAGTGCTTTATGATTAACCATTGATATTTATTGCTAATTATTGCTTGCACTTAGCTACATTACAGGCACTATCTCATTCCGTTCTCACAGCAATCCCACGATGCAGGTACTCTAGCTATGAAAAAGGATCAAGAAAGCAAAACATTAAATCATTATTGCCTAGTGATAAGTCAAATCACTGTAATTTATAAACCCAGAGTAAACTTCCTGACGTTTTAGGTAATGTGGAAATGTGTTAAATGTGAGAATACAAATATACAAGTAAAATATATTCCATTAAAAATAAGACTGATACAAGGTTCTTCTCTAAAACTTCAGTTTTTCTACTTCAGACAAACTCATTTAACAAAGCTAAAACTGGTAAATTTTGGTTCATTAACAGGGAAGGCCCTTTAGAAAAGATAAGCATAGATCTTTTTAAAAAAAAACCTGCAGGTGTTAAGGCATTAGAAAGTTTCTATACTAAAAAGAATTTGTTTGGCAAACTAACCCTACTAACTGAAAACTGCCCATAGGAGTTTTGTAGCTTTTCACTAATATACTTGTTAAGATTAAAAAAAAACCCTACAGTAAATCTTTCTGAAAAGATTAGGATATTAATAAAATACAATTAAAAGTAGCTATCATCCACTGATGGCTTACTATCTAAGATTATTATCCCCATATTACAGATAAGGCTCAAAGCATAATAAAGAGCACACAGCTAGTACGAAATGAAGGTGGAATTTGTACCCAGGCAGTCTGGATTCCAATGACCTAACTTTTACTAATTTTCTAAGCTAGCCATATTACTTTAAAAAAAATTAGCATTTCTACAATAAAAAATATGTAAGTTAAGATACCTGCAAAGTAAACTACTGTTAATAGTATCACCTCCATGTGATATAAGCCCTTAAAGATTTGCACACTAAAAATTACAGAAATTTCAACCTAACAGTAAACTCTAAAAAACAAAAAAATTTAGGTAAAAAAACATTTAAAAAATTATTTCCTTTCTCCATAAATAACTTCACAAAAGTAAACAACTACATTACAAAAACACATGCAAGTTACACAGCAGGAGAAAATAAAAATATCTCACCTGAGAAATATACTTCTTCCAAAGTGGCTCATCTTCACTGATATCAAACTCATTCCAACCATGGAAGGCTCTCCTATGATTTACTTCACATTTGTTTAGACCATTCTGAAGATCAGCCTATGAGATTTTACATACAAAAGTTATTGAAAATATTAGCAGAGAACAAAATAAGAAATCACAAAAAAAGTACATAATGTATGATCACATTTATAGGAACTTCTACGACAGTCAAAACAAATCCATAAGGACAGAAGCACTGGGAGGGATTAACTGCAAAAAACATGCAGAAGCTTTCTGGAGTGATGAAAATTTTCTGCATCTTAATTGTGGTGATGGTTACATTTGCCAAAATGCAAACTGTACATTTAATATGGGTACACTGTTTTATATAAATTATACCTCAATAAAAGTTTTTTAATGTAAGCAACAAGAGTTTAATAAACAAAAAAATTATGATTTTCTATTGAGGAAAGAGGAATAACACAAACCAGTCACGACATACAGAACGCAAAATATCACTATATTTTACCTAGTTTTCTTCATTTTCACTGCTCTCTTGTTTTTTAAAATTAGCTTCTCCAAAATATCGTGCATCTTTCTTGTTCTCTGAGCCTATCACAACTCTGAGGTTTGTATTAGCTTTTGTTCTTGGACTGTGTATTTATTTCAAGAAGAAATTCTGGTTCCTAAATTACTCCAAATAATGAAGTTAAGATGAACTGATTCTTGGGACATTTTATATCCTATAAACACCACTTACATTCTTCAGTCACTGACTCTCATGATTTATTATTTTAACTATCACTAAAGAAACTACTTTCATCTCTAAAATAGTTTCTCTGCCCAAAAGCTTTATAATAGAGTTCAGTAACAGAGTCTTGCATCACATATATATTTAGAGTAAGTGGTTTTAAAATGGAGTAAAATACAAACCTCACTCCAAAACAAAACCTCAAAAAAAGATATCCAATGTTTTTAATGCCATCGTTAAAATATGCAACTTCTGAAGGGAAAATTTTAAATATTCTTTTCATGTTTCATTAGATTGTGCTTTCTAAAACTAGGAAGAGATTAAATTACACAAGCAAAGTTTACTTGCAGTTCTGAACTTGTACTTAACTTTTACATTAGAAAACACACACAAAAGAGATAAACTCCCAACTCTATGTATGTTAATAATTAAATTGATTATTTTCCTAATCCTACTAATCCTCACACAGCACTAACAGTCCCCAGCAATGCTAATGATCTAGAGCTGCACGTTTCAACTAGGTACCCACTAGCCACACACACCTATTTAAATTTCAGTGAATAAAAACTACATTAAATTAAATTCAGTTCCTCCCTTAAACCATCCACACTTTAAATCCTCAACTGCTGTGTTCAACTAGTGGCTACTGCACTGGGCAGTGCAGAACAGAATATTTCTCTCATCACAGAAAATTCTACTAGATCGCACTTATCTATGGAGTCTAAGTGACTCATTCTACTATCCACTCCCTTCCTCCCCACCAAGCACTTACTTGGAGAATGCTTGCAACTTCACTGACGGGTAATTCACTTGCTTTTTTTGATGTCAATACAGGAATCATTGTCTCATTTTCAGCATTAGGAATTTTTTGAAAACGTGCAACCTATGAAATAAAACCAAACGAAAAATATTTGAATATACTAAACAATTCTAATGTCATTTAGAATAAATGAAAATCCAAATGTCCCCAGAAACCTTTTTTTTAAGTTAAAAAACAAATATTTTCAGAATAATGAGTATCCACTCCTATTAAGATAATTTTATACTAACCATCTGCTACTCCAGAAGAACATTTCAAAAATTAAGTCACCAGTGCTAGCTAGAACACAAAACAATTTTCACATTTTAAAAAAAAAAAAAAAAAGATGCTATTTCTACACCAATGTAATGAGTAAAAAGTAAAACAGATGTCCTGTCTAGCAGATCCCAATGATTACATGGAGTCATAATCCTCTAAACTCATTATGTTTAACACGAAGGACAGGAAACAGCTAAGCTTGCTCCATTTTAACTACTCCTGTCCATCAGCTCATTTTTTAACTATCCAGAAAGGACACCAGGCTACTCTATCGAAGCACCATGACAGAACATCAGACTTGCAAACCCATTTCCAAACAAGGGGAAAGGGAAAGCAGAGAGACCAGACAAACAGAGGACACACAGGTGAGTGAAGGGGCTGTGAACAAGCAGAGGGAATCGCAGTGATGATGATAACCATGGCACCTACTTGATGCAGCTTTATAAGCAAATATCTACACAAAAGTGCTTAACACACTTCTAGAAATAAATCCCCAATCCAGACTTGATTCTTTACAGACAAAAAGTTTTGAAAAAGTATGAGAAAGGGAGACAAAAGCTCCGCACTGAAACTTTAGAGAAGGAAACACTCCAGCTGCCACACACCCACTGATTTAAGCAATACTGAAACTGAAGTGATCATCTTATGGTCCACATACAAATCTTTAGGCTTTCAGGTGAAATGTTTCAACCTTGAATAATCAACATATTTAGGAAAAAATATTCCCCTAAAATATTTTTTGAAGCACTTCTTTAAGACAACAAATAAGGTCAAAAAAAAATTTAAGTTTCTATTATTATTAAAGTGTCATTATAGAGGCCTACATTCATTTAAAACAACAACAACAAAACTTTGTACTTATTCCAAAAAATGGTAAACAGCTACGGAAAAAAAATTTCCTCAGTGAAAATAAGTTCTGGAACAATCAAATACATGTCTTCTAATCTCATCTGTTACAAAGGCATTGTTAAATATTTAAGTATTTTAAAGAAAAGAGCATAAGTATTTTTCTTTTAATGAGAAGATATTAGTGACCAAAAATTCTCAGGAAACTGGAAACATTATCTTTCTTGACATGATTATTTTATCTTGTGAGATCATTAAGAAGGATCAAATGTGTTTATAATGCCTGCAGTGACAATGCAATTAAGAAAATCTTTTATTTCTAAGATTCACACACAAGTTTCTTCATATATAATATGTGGATAAACAGTGCCTAAAGTTGTTTGAGGGTTATATCCATTAATATAGCATTTGACCCACTAGTATTAAGCACTGAAATACCTATTTTCTCCCAAAACTATTTAATATTTATATGTACCTACTCAATAAAATAAGTTCAATAAAGAACTAAATTAAGGTTAGTAAAGCTAGATTTGCAATAACTCTTCTATTAAACATACTTCTATTAAATGTATCACTAATATATTGAAAATTGCCATCACCAGTACAAGAACCTTACTCATAAAAGTCTTTTTTAAAAGTTATCCTTTGGTAGTTGATACAGAAATAGGGTCTATGTTGGAACACACTTTACATAAAATCCCTCAGGATCATTACATGGGCTCAAAAGAGCTCAAAAATCTCAACAGAAGGAAGTGAGACTATTTCATTTAATAAAGGATAAGATAAACTCTAAATATATGAAGGGCAAGAGGGCAGCCCCAAAACCAAAGGGTGAGTTTACAGTAGCCCACCTTGAGGACTCAGAATGAAGAGTGCCCAATGCTAGGGACGGGGGCAGAGGCTGGATGGCCATCCGCAATGAGGACCGGTTTCTACAACACAGGAGGCCACAGCACAGTACATTCTTGGCCAAAGGCAGTGATGTTAACTGTATTTATGCTTACTAGACTCAATGTGAACTTAAAATTATGAAATCATTAAGTTTTAATCCTCTTTTCTTTTTAAGTAAATGTTACAGAGATTTACCAACTCAAATGGGTTGTTAGTTATGTAAATCATAAGAATATTTTAATTTGTTCATTCATCTACTCTTTCAACAAACACCTGCATTTATTGAGAATCTGACTCTGTCCTAGGCCCTTAGGATTTAACAAAGAGCAAAATGGGGGTGGGGGGGCAGTTGGAGGAAAACAAAAGACAGATTAACAAAGAACAGCACAAATGAATTGAAACTGAAATGATCACTACTATGAAGAAGTGCATGGCTAAGGGCGCTTGCAATCAGAGACTACAAGCAGGACAGGAAAGGTCTGATGAGGAAGTGATGCTTATGAAAGTGAGAGGCAAGAAGCTGCCTAAGGGAGGGGATGGAAAAACAGAGGGAACTGAACGTGTGAGGAAGGGGCAGCATGGCGAGAGTGAAGCACTAAAGAAGGCCGACATTCATCCACTCACTCACTCACTCACTCAGTCCTCTGACATATAATCAATGCTTCTTATCCTTGGTACTGGGGACACAAAAGTGACCAACAGCTAAGAACTCTAGCCTCATAGAGCCACATACTGATAGGGAGCAAAAGACCATAAACAATACTTTATATTCACAATTGAAAATATTCAAAAGTGGAGGAGTCTACAAGTGTGGGCAGGCACAGTATATATGGGAACTTTCTCTACTTTTCACTCAACTTTTCTGTGAACCTAAAACTGCTCCAAAATAAAGTTTGTAAGTAAAATAAATGATAAGCAAACAAAAGAATAATAATACGTTATGTAATAAATGTTCTAGAAAACAATTAAGAAAAGGATAAGCAAGGGAGGAGTTGCATTATTTTATATTTGGGGGGGGGGGACAGGATGGCAAGGAGGACCTCTCCAGTAAAGCAACATTTGGGCAGAGACCTGAAAGAAGCAAGGGAACCAGCTATGAGCCATCTAGGTAGAAATGTCCAGGAGGAAGGTGCGTATGTGTGCATCCAGGAGAGGTCCAGGTTGAAGCAAGTACGTGCTGTCATGAGCATACAAACGGTATTAAATCTAAGAATAAACATGTACACCAGCACAGAAGAAAGGGAAGAGGTCTGCAGGCTGACCCTAGGGCATCCTCCCAACAGACAGAAATCCAAGATGAGCAGTGACCAAGAGAAAAGACCAAGAAGGAGCAACCAGTGAGGTAAAAGGAGAACCAAAAGAGAAGTATTTCAAGGAGAGTGTACAGGGCTGGGCCAAATGTTACTGAAAAGTTAAGATAAGAACTGAGAACTGACCTGATGACAAGGAGATAAAGAGATGAGTTTCTACATAGTAGAATAGGGGAGGCCAAAAATCAGATAGGAGTGGGTTCAGAGGAAACAGCAGAAGAGAAGTTAGAGACAGCAAATATAAATAATTCTTTCCCAAAAGAGGAGCAGGGAAATGGGATTATAGACAGAATGAAATATAGTGTCAAGAGTGGGTTTGTTTTTTTTATTTAAGATGGAAGAGATAACATCATGTTTGTATGTTGATTAGAATGATAACTGACAACACAGGAGAGAAACAGCACAACTGATAAAGCGCTGTTCTGGACTAAATGAGAGGGGTGGAATCCAGCCAGTTTGGAGTAGGGCTGGGCTTAGATTAGGCAGTGGACAGCTCATTCAGTTACAGGTGAGAAGGCAGGGTAACACAGGTAGGATGCAGGCACGTTGGTAGCTATGGTGGAGGGAACATATTGACAACTCCTGAGAAGTATCTTAATTGAAGAAATCAAGACAACATACAAAACAAAAACAGCCTAGAAGAGTGCGTGGGGAACCTACAGGGTCCTATGGACATACTGTAGAATTTCTATAGTGATCTTAGGAGCAAAAGGAAGACCTTGAACTGTGGTCTGAAAATAATAATAAATGAAAGCCACAAGTTGGAAAATAAAAGGAGTGGAGGATAAGAGTGATGAGAATACACCAGTCTGGACTCTATTACGTAAGTCTAAACAACAGCTAAATGTAGCTTGGACAGGGGAATGGGGTGCAGAAATAGTAGAGGTAGAGGTGAAAATAACAGGGCATGATGATGAACTAGGTTTCTAGCTTCTCGTATATGCTAAACAATAACACTATTCACCCTAGTAAAGAATACTTGGAGACTCTTCAACAAATGGTGCTGGGACAACTGGATAACCACACAAAAAAGAATAAAGCTGTACCCCTCCCTCACAGCACATATAAAAATCAACCCAAAATGGATCAAAGACCTAAATGTAACAGCTTAAACAATAAAACTCTTAGAAGACATGGGCTTAAATCTTCTTGACCATGGTATCCTAGACATAACACCAAAAGTACAAGAAACAAAAGAAAAAAGGATTGAACATCATCAATATTTTAAAACTTCGTGCTGCAAAGGACGCCATCAAGAAAGTTAAAAAGATAACCCACAGAATGGGAAAAAAATATCTGCAAGTCATTTATCTGATAAGGGGCTTATATCTATAATATATAAACTCTACAATATATAAACAATTCAGTAATAAAAGGAACCAATAACCCCGTTACAAATGAGTAAAAGATTTGAACATATATGCCTATAAAGAAGATATATAAATGAGCAATAAGCACATGAGAAGCTCCTTAACATCACTAGTCATGAGGCAAATACATATTGAAATCACAATGGGATAATACCTCACAACCACTAGGATGTCTAAACTTAAAAAGACTGACAGTAAGAAATGTTGGAGAGAATGCAGAAAAACTAGAACCCTCATATACTGCTGGTGAACTGTTAAAAGCTGCAACCACTATGGAAAAGTTTGGCAGTGACTACATATTATTATGCTATTACAACATTTCAGCTTAAAAACAATCTTTGAGTGATTTAGTAATGCTTCAATTTTGAGAATTACAAAATACAAGCAAATCCACACAAGTTTAGTTGAAGGTAACCATCTTAACCGTATGAAAGTAAATCATTTTAAGAGATAATATGTCTTTCACATGTCATTTAAGAGTTCACTGTCTGCAGATTCAGGTTTCAGGGAAAACCTTCCTGAGCGAAGCCGTGAAGAATGGATGGCAGAGAATGGCTAAGATATGCCAAGGAAGTATTCCAAACAAGAGATGAACACTACTAAAAGTCACAGCAGTAGAAAATTAATTTGTATGTAACTAGGCCAATCTGGTTAAAATGAAAGAACTGTTTTATTGTGTACCTCTACTAAATGACTCAGATCTACCCAGACAGAAAGACAAGCTGTAAGTTTCTAATTGGATGCATTTAAAAACAGCAGAAACTTTCAGATCTTTAGGATGATGTAATTCAGTTATATATGGGTCCTATATACATAAGGCCCCATAGCAGACCTAATGAACCCAAATTTCCATTTTACCAAGATTCCCAGGTGTTTCACTCATATTTTTGAGTCTAAGCACTGTTATCTATCAGTTTCCAATTCTGATACAAATCAGAATTACATGGGGGTTGCTACAGACTGAATTGTGTCCCCCTTATTCATAAATTGAAGTCCTAACCCCCTGTGTAATGGTGTTCAGACATGAGGTCTTTGGGAGGTAATAAGGTTATGAGGGTGGAACCCTCATGATGGGATTAGGGCCCTTATAATAAATACAAGAGCTTGCACATGCATGAACGGGCAGGCAGGCAGACTCTCCCCACCCCTACACCACCCCCACCATGTGAGGACACACAAAAAGATGACCAGCTGCAAGCCAGGAAGAGGACCCTCACCAACACCTTGATCTTTGACTCCCCAAGCCTCCAGAACAATGAGCAGTAAATGCCTGCTGTTTAAACCACCCAGTCTATGATGTTTTATGATAGCAGTCAGAGCAGACTGACAGAGGAGTCTTCTTTTTTTATTTTAATCCAAGTGTCCAGGCCCCATCCTAGACAGTGTGAATTATTAGGTCTGGGGTGAAGCCAAAATATTTATTTTTAAAAGCTCACCAGGGTGGATCTAACATGCAGGCAAAGTTGATAATCCCTGGCCTAGAGGATGGGGCTGAAAGGCATGATTAGATTAAATACAAACATTATAATATTTTATTTTTGAAAGGTAAATACCTTCTAACACGAGCTACCACCAGAAGTTTATAGGCTATCCCTGGAGAAAAATCAGTTTTACAAATTCTTTTATTTCATTCAGCACGTGGACAGAAATCTGATTTTTAAAAGAAAATCACCAAAGGTAGCCCACATTACCCGACAGAAGTCAAGCCAGGCAGGAAAACACTTCATCTCTGACAAGTTGGGAAGTATTAAACAGAGTTGTTGAAAGTTTTCAGGTCAACTCTTTGACAGTAAGTTTTCCAAGTTTCACTTGCAAGTAATCAAAAAGACCTCTGAGGCCCAAGAAAATCTAGTGTGCCAGGCATTAAACTTGAATGAACGAGGCACCCCCACACAGTTGTTTAATAGCTATAGCATGGGAAAGCAGGGTTACCCTGGGAGCTCTAAGGGCCAAACCACACAATGCCATTATAAAAATGTGAAGAAGGCACAGACAGGCAGAAGAAAAAACAAGAGTGACAAAGCAGTTCCAACAAGACAACACTGAGGACAGCAGTTTCAAGAACTGCAGGTTCACAGTGATTTACAGAAATCAAGTAGACCTGCTCAACTACTTGCTGATTAAAGCCGAAAGTGAATGACACTAAATAATCCCACCTAGATGTGGTTGTAATTACTAACACAGAGAAGCTCACATGCATAAAACACACTCCAAGTAGAAGGGAGAATTTGCACTTTTGGTACCTATCTGCAAGTCATATTTGTAAGAAAGGCCTATGACACTATCACGCTAGTCAATTTTGGTCCCAAAGGTATCGACCAAATGCCTCCAAGTGTCTTTGACCTTTTGGTTGAGAACAAGGCAGCCAATATTCTTCCATAACCCTGTGTAAGTGCATCTATATCTACACCACACCACACTCAGCTGAGGGGGTAATAGTAGAGTGCGGAAGGCATCAAACCAAACATCCCCTTTGAATTGGGAAGACAGGACAAGTTCCCATGCCCACTCCTACTTCAAATACAATAGTTTTGTTTTTATGTATTTTATGTTCTAGCTTCAGGGGGAAAAACAGTATTTAAACAAAAAGTTTTACAGCTCTAAGGGGGGTTGGGGGAGGGGGTGAAACATTCCAGTACAGTGATTCTCAAACTTACTAGTTTCAGGTCAACTCTTGACAATAAAAATTTTCCAAGAATCACTTGCAAGTAAACAGAAAGATGCTAGTGATCAGAAAGATTACTAGTGAACATCAGAATCATCCGCAGAGCTTGTTAAAACACAGGTTACTGGGCCCCAACCTGAGTTTCTGAATCAGTGGATCCTGGGTAGGTCCAGAAAGCACACTTCTAACAAGTTCTCAGGGAATGCTGATGCTGCTGGTCCAGGGACCAAGGCTCTAGCCAAGGTCAGACCTGACTAGATCCCAATCTGTAATCCCAATTCCATGTCCCAGAACAAGGTACTTAACGTCTCTGCGTCTTTTTTCTCAGTGGAAAGTCGGAATATTACCTATTTTAATTTCAACAAGAACTAAAAGAAACACCATTTATACAAGTGTGGCACGGTGCCTAGTGTGTGGTGGGCACTCAAACAGTGGCTCCCTTCCTCTAAGGTAACACTAGTGATCCAACACTCACGCACTTGTCTCACCCCTACTCTAAAGCTACACAAGGATATGACCTGGTTTTTGTCATCTTGGTACCCTCTTCAAAGTTCTTAATAATATCTAGCATCAGAAGTACTATTAGTAAAAAAGAAAATACTGGGATTTTGTCTTAATGGACAATTACTTAGCAACAGAATACCGTTATCCTGAGACATACCTATGTCTCTTAAATGATCTTTCACTCAAAGTAAAAGTGACAGAACTCATCAGAAAAAGAGTTTATGTAACCATCCACAAATTTAATCTACTATCTTCTACAAGGACTAGGCAAGTTCATGTATTTTACCTTTGAAAGTGTTGTGATTACAGTTTCCAATTGCCAGACATGGTATTTTACTGGCAAATGTAGCAGCCATCCAAGCAGGAAAAGTCAGTCTGTCCCTGATGAAGCTCTCCAGGGATCAGACTGCTCACAGGGAGCAGAGCAGAAGCTGGCAAGTGTCTCCAAGTGGGCAAGTCTTATTAATAAGTGAGGTGTTTATCAAGAATACAGGTTCTATGATGTAATGTTGACAAAAAAAATTAAAGCTGCACCTGACCAGTGGTAACTAGGTCAGAACAATGGTTCTCAACCCCAACTGTATGTTAAAATCAGTTGGGGAGCTTTTAAAAATTCCTACAGCCAGAACTCCAGACCAGTTAAATCAGAATCCACAGGAATGGTGGTTCCCCAGGATGGGTGGCTACCAGGGATAGTTCTTTTTTAAAAATCTCCTGAAGTGATAACATACAGTCAGTGCTCTAACCCATCCATCAATTTACAAGAAATACAGAATACAGAGAAGCACATTAAATTAACCTCAAAAGAATATACTCAGCAAATTTCAGGCTGTGAGAAATTCTACAGAACAAACAACCTGATTCTGTAAATAAACTACAAGGAAAAGTAAAGAGGGGACATTTTTAGACTAAGATATTAAGAGTTAGGTCAACCAATTACAGTGTATGGGCCTCATTTCAATCTTGATTTGAACAAACAAACTCAGAAAAAACTAAATCAATCCGAGATAACAGCTGCATTTAACTTTTACATCTCTTTAGTCTCCTTAAATCTGGAACAGTTCTTCACTCTCCCTGTCTTTCATGACCTTGACACTCTGGAAAAGTACAAGAAGGGAGTACTATAGGGATATTCTACAAACTACAACTTGAGTTTGTTTGATTTTTCTAATTGGATACAAGTGATGCATTTTTGGGGAAAAGGGAAATATCACAGAAGTAACGTTGTATCTTCCTCAAAACATCATACCAAGAGGCATATGATGTTTGTGAGAAATGGAGTACTGCCTGCCATATCAGTAAACAAAGGCTGTCACAGTCATCAGCAATTGGATTGCAGCCACCACCGTGAGCTGGTGAGCCCTGAGGGAATTCCGGATATGAAAACACAGAATACTGGCTCTGGGTAGCTGAGGTGCATATCAAAGGAATGATTTCAGTGAGCCCAGACTCTTGCATCTTCCCATACACAGAAAAGCTCTAAATTCCTTAACTTGGGATATATGGTTTTCTTTAACAATAATCTTTTGACGGTCAGACTACCTGCCCTTTGTTGCAAAACTTCTACATAACCTGGCTCCCCGCCTCACCTTCTTGGAGGAGCTCTCTCAGGGTTACCTGAGATGCTGCCTCCCCGGCTTGAAGTCCTAAAATTTCCAGCTGAATAAAATATAACTGTCAACTTGTAGGCTGTGAATAATTTTTCAGTTGACATTTATTATATATGTCTCCCCAGAATTCATATGTTGAAGCCCTAACCCCCATGATGTGACTATACTTGAGACAGGGCCTGTAAGGAGACAATGAACATTAAATAAAGTTGTAAGAGTGGGGCCCTAATTCAAGAGGAAAAGGAAGACCAGAAGCAGGCACACACAGAAGAAGGAGGTGAGAAGGCAGCTGCCTGCTGCCAGGAGGCCTCATCAGAAACCAAGCCTGCCAACACTTTGATTTTAGGCTTCTAGTCCCTAGAACTGTGAGAAAATGAGTTTCTGTTGAGCCACCTAGTCTGTGGTATCTTTGAGTACTTCCTAACTTTCTGGCACCGGAAGATGCTCCAAGTTTATCTTTGTATCTTCCCTATCCCTACATCAGAATCAACCATTTCTCCAGGGAGCCTTAGTTCCTTTCATTGACAAATATTATTTGGAAGTGTCATGGCTTTAAGGCCATCACCACAGACTGAGTTAAGGAATATACACATACATGCACACACATCTGTATCTATTTTTATGTTTATCTGTGAGTATGTTAAAAACCGTAAGTACATACTGAAGCTGGCAATGCCATCCAACTCTGCAGAACTTCATTTCAGCCCTTCCCTTTCCTTATCTGGAACACTTTTCTCCTACAGTGAAAAACCTGACTTTCATTATCACCATTATATATATTTATTTCTCTAATCTACAGTACACAGAGTAGTTTTGGAGTTCTAACCACATCACTGTAAAAAAAATAAATCTACTAACTCGAGTACAATATTTGTATACAGTTCTTTTTGTCTTTAGTGTCAGGTTTGTTTATAGTTCTTTGGTCAACAGCCTTAGTCAAAACCCTGTACTCCTAAATTACTTAAACTAGCTCTTCCCATTTAAGTACTTATGTTATTTATCTGAAATATAGTTAGATTCACTTGTTCCTGTTTGTATTATTCCATTTGGGATTTGGGGGGTATTTTTTTCCTAGTCCTCTCCACCATCTTTGTTAACCTTGTTTATTTGAGTATATGAAACATTAATTTAGTTCTAACACTTAAAACAACTCAAAACAGGTAAAATCAGACAAGTGTCAAGCCCTCTCCATCCTTTCAATCTCTCTCTACCCCACGCTCTTTACATAACCAAGCTCGTTTCTAGTGTATCTTTCCTTTGCTTCCTTCTGTTCAAATGAGCACGTGTGTATATTTTATTTCCTCTTCTTTTGTTTAGAGTAACGTAACCAATAGATACTCTCTTTTTCACTTAACAATATATCCTGGAGATCAATTCATCAGTCAGTTCAGTTCCGATATCTTCCTCATTCTTCTTATAGCTTCACAGCACCTTGTTTGTTTACACACCCCCCCCATACATACACCAAAGGTTATTCAACCACTCTCCCATGTAGAAGGTTGCAAACAATGAGCCATAAATAACACTGCATATGGATTTTCATATGGTTGGAGCTGCACTTCAAAGAAAATTCCTACAATTGAAACTGACAGGTCAAAAGGCAAATGCAAATACAGGGTTCTGTTGGATATTGCCAAATTCTCAAAAAGAGTTGTACAGTTTGCCTTGTCAGGAATGTATGTGTGTTTCCTCATGCCCTTGCCAAAAGGACGGACTGTTATACTTTAATTTTTGTCAATCTAACAGCCAAAAAATGGTATCTCAGTGCACTTAAATTTGCATTTCTCTAATTATGAGTTTAAAATCATTTCATATGTTTAGGGGCCACTTTCATATGTTTTGCAAGGGATTATCCTTAATGTATTTTGATCATTTTTCTATCAGGTTACTGTAGTCTATTCTCTCAGTTTTTAAGAGTTATTTATATATTAGAGATCTCAGCCCTTTATCTTGATATATTACAGATATTTTCTTTTAGCCTGTCAGCTGTCTTGACTATATGTTTTTTGCCATGCAAAAAAAGTCTCATTTTTATGTAATAAAATTTATCAATCCTATCTCTTACTGTCTTTATATTTTGAGCCATTCTTGAAAACTCAATATTAAGAATATATCTTACGAACTAAAATACCCAGTTCCATGTACTACCTGGTACTCAATAAGAGTATAATGACAATATTATACAAGGTAGAACTTAGAAAGTAATTGCCAAACTTAATACAGAATCTTTAAAGAAAAAAAAAAACAAAACAGTATGTCTTAGTCATAACTACAAAATTAAAAGATCTACCTTTACAGATATTAGCTGAAAATGGATCAACTACCTAATATAAGCACTAAAAGCCCTAAAACTCTAAGAAGAAAAGAGGATGAATCTTCATGACCTTGGATTCTTGACAATGGACTCTTAAATATGACTCCAAAAGCAAAAGCAACAAAAAGAGAAAAAACAGATAAACTGGACTTCAGCAAATTTTAAAACTTTTGTGCATCAAAAGACATTATCAAAAGAAAGAAAAAACTTACAGAATATAAATTACAGATTATTTATTAATAAGGATTTAACATCCAGAATATATAACAACTCCTGAAACTAAACAACAAATATACAAAAAACCCAACTGGGATATGGTCAAAGGACCTGAATAGACATTTCTCCACCTGTGTATGTACAAATGGCGAATAAGCACATGAAAAGATGTTCAACGTCAGTAGTCATAATGGAATGCAAATCAAAATTATAATGACATACTACTTCATATATACTAAGGTGGCCAGGATTTTTTTCTTAATTAAAAAAAAAGGGAAAATGAGAAGTGCTGGTGAGGATGCAGAGAAATCGAAACTCTTGTTTATTGCTGGTGGGACTATAAAATAGTGCAGCTACTGTGGAAAACAGTTCGATGATTCCTCAAAAAGCTACACATAGAAAAATCACATGACCCAGCAACTCTACTCTCAGATATATACCCAATATAATTAAAAACAGAGACTCAGATATTTGTAGGCCAATGTCCAATGCAATATTATTCACAGCAGCCCAAAGGCTGAAACAACCCAAGCATCCATCCACAGATAAACGGATACACAAAATGTCATATATACATACAATGGATTATTATTCGGCCACAAAGAGAAATGAAATTCTGATACATATACAACATGGATAAACCTTGAAAATATGCTAAGTGAAATAAGCCAGAAACAAAAGTACAAATACTGTATGAGTCCACTCAAGAGAAATATCTAGAATAGGCAAATTCATAAAGGCAGAAGGTAGATTAGTGATAACCAGGGGTAGGAATAAAGAGAAAATAGGAAGTTATTATTTAACAGGTACAGACTTTCTGTTTAAGGTGAGGAAAAAGTTTTGAAAAACACAGTGGTGATGATTGTAAAACGCTGTAAATATAATTAATGCCACTGAATTGTAGACTTAAAAGGGTTAAAATAGCAAATTTTACATTAAATATATTTCACAACTTAAAAAATTCTTCCAATGATGCACATAAAAATATTCCAATGATGTTACCATCCCTTTCAACCTAAAGAACTAGATTACAACATTTACAAATTAACCAAGTGAATCTAGTTTATTACTCTGGCACACATTATTACAAATGTTTCAAATCAGGGTCACCACTATACAAGCAACAGAGAATGTGATGGTTTGGTCAACTCCCTATAGCTGAAACCCTGAAATATAGACTTCCCACACCATGGTCACTGAAACATACTCAAAATACCTAAGAACCCAAGGGTAAATGTTTGTTCTTCATGCATTCTTAGACCTCAGTCAAAACGCAAAGATGAAGATTGTTCTCCAAAATGAAAGCACAATCTGAAACAGTGATTTCCATCAAAGTCCTGGTTATTTCCTCCCCTAGCTCTGTTCCCTCTGATTAAGTGTTCTACTGATAATTTAAATCTATCCTCTCAATCTCAGTTTCTGCCCCACACATTACAACTTTCTCCCTCTCCCAAGGTAGACATTTTCATTGCCATGCTTATCT
Source organism: Hippopotamus amphibius kiboko (assembly GCF_030028045.1). Classification (NCBI taxonomy): domain Eukaryota; kingdom Metazoa; phylum Chordata; class Mammalia; order Artiodactyla; family Hippopotamidae; genus Hippopotamus; species Hippopotamus amphibius. The sequence continues at coordinate 101,555,828 of NC_080191.1, forward strand.
ACTAATTCATGCTTACCAGACTGCTAAGTACTTTTCCTGAAATAAAAAAAGTAAAAATAGTAAAGAATGTGACGGCTCCAAGCCCACCAACCTCCCTTGCTATATATCTTGTTCATTATACATTCAATAATGTTTTACACAGTGGCAACTGTACTTTTTTCTGAGCCATTTAGTCAATGTTTAACTCTGGTATTAATGCTGGCAGCCCTGTGGCAATTTCTCTAACCCACCAGACAGAATTCTTCTTGGTTCTTCCCTCCTTCCGTTAGCAAATATTGCTTACCCCATAATGACACACACAGGTAAAGAACAGGATCACTGACCTTCTCAAGTTTACCTATATTAGCCATATTACCTTGAACTTGAAAAAAAAAAAAACCTCCAATATACACACTTCTTTGAACAAAAGTCCTTCTTAAAGAGCTTTATGAGGTATATTTGCAGTTTTTTTTTCCTTCTGCAACAATGCCATATAAAAAAAAATCAGTCATACAGATTCTCTTGCCAAATTTCATCCATCTGATTCCAAGTTTCAGTAGACTTTTTTTTAAGGGTCCAAGTAAAATAAAAGCAAAAGTGTTTCATTCTAATTTTCAGCATACAGAACTCTGTAAGCAAGATTCAGAAATAGACTCTGGCATTCATTCCCAACTGCTATAGTCTGTTGAATACAGTGGTAAACCACCTGTAATCCAACTGACACTAAAGTCTTACATAAAATGAACAAACCAATCCAAAAAAGCTCACATTTTTAATATGCTGTCCTTAAAAAGAAAAGACAAGTTCAGACAGTCTCCCACTTCATTAGCCAGACAACTAGAATTCTGCACTGCTATCAGCTGCTTCTTTTCTAAGCCAAAACAAACTGGTATTGCACTAATACACTATGGCTTTTAAAAGCAAAGAAAAAACAGTAATAATAATAATAATACAAGTCTTTGACTAACTCTATTAAACAATCACATTCTAAGCCCAACCCCCAAGGAAACTATAGTTCCTACCTCACTCTAAACACTCACAACCCACGTGTATCTCTAAAAGGAATGTGACCCTACCGGAAACCATAAGAATCCTATTAGCTATACTTAAATATTTCATTGCTTGACACAAATAAGTTTGCTTTACATGTCCTAACAATGCCGCCCCATACAAGGATGGTATATCCTCTATTATTAGTAAGATATATAACTGATTTATTTAGTGACAAGTGAATCTGGACCAACTCAAAAAGCCTTAGAGATGGCTAGCTAAATAAAAAGTCCAAACACACACCTTTGTAAGTGGCCTATGTAGGCCAAGAAGTCTACCACTTAGTCCTGCCTGAAATGCATGCTCCACACCTCACTAAGCTTCAGGTCTCGTTCATTCCATGAGACGTTCTGTGACATCTCACAACTCTGAACTAAATTACTCACCCCTGGTAGCCTACTTAGCTACCACAGTTCCTCCAAGTATGTCTTTATCCCTCCACTACAACGTGACTTCAATGGCTTCCAGAACTGCAGGCCACACAAACCAGTGCTGGCCATGCCTGGCACACATCTGGTTCTCAGTAACTGTTAAAAGCATAAATGAATAAATTACCAGACTTCTTCCTAACCATTTCAACTAACACTATGTCCCTAAACAAAAACTGGGCACCCTTATAATTAAGAACTAATTAATCCCATTAAGTTCATACTTAAACAACTTTCTCTTTCCAGATCTATATGGGGGGGACCTCTTGTCATCCAAAGCAGCTAATGAGTCAAAGGAAGGTTCAATGATCCAACTGGTTTCACTTAAATGTTAATGCTCTATTTGCTCTGTATTATAAATAGCTGCAGAATATTTAAATAGTTTTTACATTTGTTTATGAATAACTGGGTTTCTTTCTATTGAAATACATGTTCTCATGCCCTGGAGAAGAAAGGTGAAAGATAAAAAAGCAATCAAGTCTCAAGTTACTCATTCCACAGCATCTACTTACACAAAACTTTTATAACTTCATCAGGAATTCCCATGTACGTTTTTAATTCCTTGCTTCGATTTTCAATTCTTTTATTAAGGTATAATCAAAGACACTCCAAAACGATACCACTGAACCCAAAGTGGCAAAAAGTAACTTGGCATGAATCAGTAATTTGAATGAATTTTTAGTTGTAAACCTAATGACTTCAAACCTAAACTATAAAGAACAAAACTTTCCAGCCATAAGTGCACTTTCATGTTAAAAGATGAATTATCTGTCCTTAAAAGACTCACAAGAAATATGGTATTTTTGTTATTTTGAAGCTTTGAGTTTAAAAAAACTCGTGATTCTGCATAATAGTAGTTTACAAATGTATCACAGTAGTAGTTGGGAGAGATATAACAGAAAGAAAAACTAGTAGTAGTAAGAATAAGGCGATACAATACATAGAAACCAAGAGGAAATCCTGGAGCTGAAAAGCACAATAACTGAAATTAAAAATTCATTAAGGGGACTTGGGCTTCCCTGGTGGCACAGTGGTTAAGAATCCGCCTGCCAATGCAGGCGACACGGATTCGAGCCCTGGTCTGGGGAGATTCCATATGCTGCAGAGCAACTAAGCCTGTGCGCCACAACTACTGAGCCTGTGTGCGTAGAACCCGTGCTCTGTAACAAGAGAAGCCACTGCACTGAGAAGCCCGCACACCAAAATGAAGAGTAGCCCCCATCTGCCACAACTAGAGAAAGCCCACACACAGCAATGGCGATCCAATGCAGCCAAAAATAAATAAATAAATAAATAAATAAATAAATAAATAAATAAATAATTTTTAAAAAATTCATTACTGGGACTCAAAAGCTGATTTGAACTGGCAGAAGGAACCAGCAAACTTGAAGATATGACAAAGGAAATTTAGCATTTGGAGAACAGAAAGAAAAAAATTGAAGTGAACAGAGATAAAGGACCTGTGGGATGCCAATAAGGAGGAAAAGGTAGAGAGAATATCTGAAGATATAATGGCCAGAAACTTCCCAAATTTGATGAAACATGTCAATATAAACATCCAAGACACTCAACAACCTCCAAGTAGAAGGAACTCAAATGGACCCACACTAAGACATTATAGTCAAAAGACAAGATGAAGAATCTTGAAAACAGCAAGAGAGAAGTGATTCATCACATAAAAGGGACCATCAATAATACAATTAGATTTCTCATCACAAACTATGGAGGCCAGAAAAAAGAAGACTGATGTATTTAAAGTGTTAAAAGAAAAAAACTAAACTAAGAATCCTATATCTGGAAAAACTGTCCTTCAAAAGTGAGAAAGAAATTAAGACACTCCCAGATAAAAGTTGAGAGAGTTCATTACCACTAGACTTGCCCTACAAGAAATGCTAAACACAGTCCTGCAGACTGAAATAAAACGACACTTGACAATAACTTGAAGTCATATGAAGAAATAACGATCTCAGTAAACACACAGAAAATTATAAAACCTAGTATTGCTGAAACTTTGGTTTGTAACTCCACATTTTGTTTCCTACATGATTTTTTTAATTAGGTTTTCAGACACACGATGTATAAAAGGTAACTTGGGAACATTAACAACTGAAAGGAGTGAGGGTGGAAACGTAGAAGGGCAGAGTTTGTTTCTGTTATTGAAGTTAAATTGGTATAAATCCAAATTACAGTGTTGTAACTTTAGAATATTAAATGCAACACTCATGACAACAACAAAGAAAATAGCTAAAAAGTAAACACGAAAGTCAGTAAGATAGGAACTTAAATATTTCACTACAAAAAAATCAACTAAACACTGGCAGTAGAGCAGGAAATAAGGGACAAAAAAAAAAAACAACAACTATGTGGCATACAGAAAACTATAGGAAAATAACAGAAGTCACTCATCAGTCAGCCTTAAAAAAGAAGTTCTGAAGTATGCTACAATATAGATGAACTTTGAGGATGTTACCCTAAGTGGAGTAAGCCAGCCACGATGAATGATTCCACTTACATGATGTACCTAAAATAAGCAAATTCATAACAACACAAAGTAGAGTGGAGGTTACCAGCGGCTGGAAGGAGTGGGGAATAGGGAGTTACTGTTTAATGGGTACAAAGTTTCACTCTGGGGTGATGAAAAGTTTCGAAAATGGTGGTGATGGTTACACAACACTGCAAATGTACTTAATGCCACCAAATTGCACACTTAAAATGGTTAAAATAGCAAATTTTGTTATTACTTACAATTTTAAGAAAATGTAATACCAAAAACTACTGACTTGTACACTTTTGGGGGGGGAGTTGTCACTCAGCATAATTATTTTTTTTTTTTTTAACTTTTTATTTTACATTGGAGTATAGCCAATTAATGTTGTGATAGTTTCAGGTGCACAGCAAAGTGATTCAGCCATACATATGCATGTATCCATTCTCCCCCAAACTCCCCTCCCATCCAGGCTGCCACATAACATTGAGCAGAGTTCCCTGTGCTATACAGTAGGTCACTGCTGGTTATCTATTTTAAACACAGCAGTGCATAGTACATGTAGATTCCAAACTCCCTGACTGACTATCCTTCCCCAAAGTCTGAGTCTGTTTCTGTTTTGTAAATAAGCTCATTTGTATCATTTCTTTTTAGATTCTGCATCTAAGGGATATCAAACAACATTTCTCTTTCTCTGTCCGATATGTTTCATTCAGTATGACAATTCTAGGCCCATCCATGTTGCTGTAAGTGGCATTATTTCATTCTTTTTAATAGTTGACTGATATTCTATTGTATATGTATACCACATCTTCTTTATCCATTCCTCTGTTGATGGACATTTAGGTTGCTTCCATGTCTTGGCTATCGTAAACATTGCTGCAATGAACATTGAGGTTGCATGTATCCTTTCAAGCCATGTTTTTCTCTGGATATATGCCCAGAAGTGGGATTGCAAGGTCATATGGTAGCTCTGTTTTTTAAGGAATTTCCATACTGTTCTCCACAGTGGCTGTACCAATTTACATTCCCAACAACAATGTAAGAGGGTTCCCTTCTCTCCCCACCCTCTCCAGCACTTATTATTTCTGGATTTTTTGATGATGGCCATTTTGACTGATGTGAGGTGGTATCTCACTTTAGTTCTGATTTGCATTTCTCTAATAATTAGTGATGTTGAACATCTTTCCATGTACCTCTTGGCCATCTGTATGTCTTCTTTGGAGAAATGTATATTTAGGTCTTCTGCCCATTTTTTGATTGGGTTGTTTGTTTTCATGGTACTGAGCCTTGTGAGCTGTTTGTAAATTTTGGAGACTAGTCCCTGTCAGTCACATCATTTGCAAATATTTTCTCCCAATCTCTGGGTTGTCTTTTCACTTTGTTTACAGTTTCCTTTGCTGTGTAAAAGCTTTTAACTCTCATTAGATCACATTTATTTATTTTTGTTTTTATTTCTATTATTCTGGAATATGGATAGAAAAAGATATTGCTGCAATTTATGTCAGAGAGTGTTCCACCTATGTTTTCCTCTAGAAGTTTTATAATGTCCAGTCTCACATTTAGGTGTTTAATCCATTTTGAGCTTATTTTTGTGCATGGTGTTAAAGAATAATCTAATTTCATTTTTTTTTTTACATGTAGCTATCCAGTTTTCCCAGCAGCATTTGTTGAAAAGACTGTTTTTCCATCATTGTGTAGTCTTGCCTCCTTGTCCTAGATTAACTGGCCATAGATGCATGGGTTTGTTCCTGGACTTTCTATCCTGTTCCAGTGATCTATATTTCTATTTTTGTGCCAGTACCATACTGCTTTGATAACTACAGCTTTGCAGTATAGTCTGAAGTCAGGGAGCCTGATTCCTCCAGCTACGTTTTCCTTTCTCAAGAGTACTTTGGCTATTCGAGGTCTTCTGGGTCTCCATATAAATTTTAACATTTTTTGTTCTAGTTTTATGAAAAATGCCATTGATAACTGAATTTGCCTTGAGTAATGTAGTCATTTTGACAATATTGTGTCTTACAATCCATGAACATGGTATATCTTTCCATCTGTTAATGTCTTCTTTGATCTCTTTCATCAGCATCTTACAGTTTTTGCAATACAGGTCTTTTGCCTCCTTAGGTAGTTTTATTCCTAGGTGTTTTATTCTTTCTGACGCAATTGTAAATGAGATTGTTTCTTGAATTTCTCTTTCTGATCTTTTATTGCTACTACATAGAAATGCAACAGATTTCTGTGTATTGCTTTTGTAACCTGTGACTTTACCAAATTCACTGATGAGCTCTAGTAGTTTTCTGGTAGTGTCTTTAGGCTCTTCTATGTATAGTATCATGTCATCTACAAAGTGACAGTTTAACTTTTTCTTTTCCAATTTGTGTTGCTTTTATTTCTTTTTCTACTCTGATTGCTGTAGCTAAGACTTCCAAAACTACATTGAATAAAAGTGGTGAGAGTGGACATCCTTGTCTTGTTCCTAATCTTAGAGGAAATGCTTTCAGTTTTCCACCACTAAGAATGATGTTTGCTGTAGGTTTGTCATATATGGCCTTTATTATGTTGAGGCAGGTTCCCTCTATGCCCACTTTCTGGAGACTTTTTATCATAAATGGGTGCTGAATTTGTCAAAAGCTTTTTCTGCATCTATTGAGATAATAATATGGTTTTTATTCTTTGATTTGTTGACGTGGTGTATCAAATGATTGATTTGTGGATACTGAAAACTCCTTGCATCCCTGGGATAAATCCCACTTGATCATGGTGTATGAACCTTCTAATGTGTTGTTGGATTCGGACTGCTAGTATTTTGTTGAGGATTTTTGTGTCTATGTTCATCAGCGATATTGGCCTGTAATATTTTTTTGCAGTATCTTTGTCTGGTTTTGGAATCAAGGTGATGGTGGCCTCATAAAATGAGTTTGGAAGTGTTCCTTCCTCTGCAATTAAGGATAGGTGTTAGTTCTTCTCTAAATGTTTGACAGAATTTGCCCAGAAGCCATCAGGTCCTGGACTTTTGTTTGTTGGGAGTTTTTTAGTCACAGTTTCAATTTCAGTGCTTGGGACTGGTCTGTTTATATTTTGTATTTCTTCCTGGTTCAGTCTTGGTAGATTGTACCTTTCTAAGAATTTGTCCATTTCTTCCAGGTTGTCCATTTTATTGGCATATAGTTGCTTGCAGTAGTCTCTTATGATCCTTTGTATTTCTGTGGTGTCAGCTGTAAACTCTCCTTTTTCATTTCTAATTGTATTGATTTGAGTCCTCACCCTTTTTTTCTTGATAAGTCTAGCTAAACGTTTATCAATTTTGTTTTATCATTTCAAAGGACCAGCTTTTAGTGTCATTGATCTTTGCTATTGTTCTCTTTGTCGCTATTTCATTTTTTTCTGCTCTGATCTTTGATTTCTTTCCTTCTACTAACTTTAGGTTTTGTTTGGTGTAAGGCTACGTTATTTGAGATCTTTCTTATTTCCTGAGGTAAAATTGTAGTGCCATAAACGTCCCTCTTAGAACTGTTTTTACTGCATCCCATAGGTTTTGGATCATTGTGCTTTCATTTTTATTCCTCTCTAGGTTTTTTTCATCTCCTTATTAATTCCTTCAGTGATCCATCAGTTGTTTAGTAGCATATTGTTTAGCCTCCACATACTTGTTTTTTATAGTTTTTTTCCTATAGTTTATTCCTAATCTCATAGCATTGCAATCAAATAAGATGCTTGATGTGATTTCAATTTTCTTAAATTCGCTGAGGCTAACCTTGTGGCCCAGCATGTGGTCAATCCTGGAGAATGTTCCATATGCACTTGAGAAGAACGTGTATTCTGCTGCTTTTGGATGGAAATCTATATAAATATATCAATTAAGTCCATCAGGTCTAATATGTGTCATTTAAGGCCTATGTTTCCATACTGATTTTCTGCCTCTATGCTCTGTTCATTGATGAAAGTGGGATGTTGAAGTCCCCCACTACCATTGTGTTACTGTCGATTTCTCTCCTTCTGGCTGTTAGTACTTACCTTATATGTTAAAGTGCTCCTATGCTGGCTGCATATATATTTACAATTGTTATGTCTTCTTTTTAGAGTGACCCCTTGATCATTATGTAGTATCCTTCTTTTTCTCTTATAACAGTCTTTATTTTAAAGTCTATTTTGTCTATTGCTACTCCAGCTTTCTGGTGATTTCCATTTGCGTGGAATACCTTCTTCCATCCCCTCACTTTCAGTCTGTGTGTTCCTAGGTCTGAAGTGGGTCTCCTGCAGACAGCACGTATACTGGTCTTGTTTTTGCATCCACTCAGCCAGTCTATTTCTTTTGGTTGGTGCATTTAATCCATTTACATTTAAGGTAATTATTGATATGTATGGTCCTATTACCATTTTCTTAACTGTTCTGCATTTGTTCTTGCAGGTTTTTTTCCTTCTCTTGTGTTTCCCACCTAAAGAAGATCCTTTAGCATTTACTGCAAAGCTGGTCTGGTGTTGCTGAATTCTCTTAGCTTTTGCTTATCTGTAAAGTCTTTTTGATTTCGCCATCAAATCTGAATGAGAACCTGCTGGGTAGAATATCCTTGGTTGTAGGTTCTTCCCTTTCATCACCTTAAATATATCTTGCCATTCCCTCTGGCTTGCAGAGTTTCTGCTGAAAAAGCAGCTGATAACCTTGTGGGAGTTCCCTTATATATTGTTTGTCATTTTTCCCTTGTTGCTTTTAATAGTTTCTGTCTTTAATTTTTGTCAATTTGATTACTATGTGTCTCCACGTGTTCCTCCTTGGGTTTATCCTGCCTGGGACTCTCTGCACTTCCTGGACTTGGCTGACTGTTTCCTTTCCCATGTTAAGGAAGTTTTCAGCTATTATCTCTTCAAATGTTTTCTCGAGTCCTTTCTCTCTCTCTTCTCCTTCTGGGACCCCTATAATGAGAATGTTGGTGCATTTAATGTTGTCCCAGAGGTGTCTTAGGTTGTCTTCAATTCTTTTCATTCTTTTTTCTTTATTCTGTTCTGCAGCACTGATTTATTCCATTCTGTCTTTCAGGCCACTTTACCCATTCTTCTGCCTCAGTTATTCTGCTATTGATTCCTTCTACTGTAGTTTTCATTTCAGTTATTATATTGTTCATCTCTGTTTGTTCTTTAATTTTTCTAAGTCTTTGTTAATAATTTCTTGCATCTTCTCAATCCTTGCATGCATTCTTTTTATGAGGTCCTGGATCATCTTCACTATCATTATTCTGAAATCTTTTTCTGGAAGGTTGCCTATCTCCACTTCATTCAGTTGTTTTTCTGGGGTTCTTATTCCTTCATCTGGGACATATTCCTCTGCCATTTCATTCTATCTAACTTTCTGTGATTATCGTTTCCATTCCGCAGGTTGCAGAATTGCAGTTCCTCTTGCTTCTGCTGTCTGCCCACTGGTGGAAAAGACTACCTAAGAGGCTTGTGCAGGCTTCTTGATGGGAGAGACTGGTGGTGGGTAGAGCTAGGTCTTGCCCCTGGCGGGCAGGGCCATATTCAGTAAAACTTTAATCTGCCTGTCTGACAAACAGTGGGGCTGTTTTCCCTCCCTGTTAGTTGTTTGGCCTGGGGTGACCCAGTACTGGAACCTACAGGCTATACGGTGGGGCTAGTGGCGGCCTCCGGGAAGGCTCATGCCAATAGGTGCTTCCCAGAACCACTGCTGACAGTGCCCTTGTCCCTGCGGTGAGCCACAGCCACCTCCCACCTCTGCAGGAGACCCTCCAACACTAGCAGGTAGGTTTGGTTCAGTCTCCTATGGGGTCACTGCTCCTCTCCCCAGGTCCCGGTGCACACAAGATTTTGTGTGTGCCCTCCAAATGTGGAGTCTCTGTTTCTCCTAGTCCTGTGGAAGTCCTGCAATCAAATCCCAGTGGCCTTCAAAGTCAGATTCCTTGGGGATTCCTAGTCCCATTGCCAGACCCCCAGTCTGGGAAGCCTGACGTGGAGCTCAGAACCTTCACTCCAGTGGGAGAACTTCTATGGTTTAACTGTCCTCCAGTTTGTGAGTCACCTACCCAGCAGGTATGGGATTTGATTTTACTGTGACCATACCCCTCCTACTGTCTCACTGTGGTTTCTCCTTTGTCTTTGGATGCGGGGTATCTTTTTTGGTGAGTTCCAGGGTCTTTCTGCTAATGGCTGTTCAGCTGTTAGCTGTGATATTGGTGCTCTCTCAAAAGGAGGTGAGTGTATGTCCTTCTACTCTGCCATCTTGAACCAATCTCTGACTTGTACATTTAAAATGGGTGACTTTGTATCTGAATTTATAGCTCGATAAAGCAGTTTTTTAAAAAAACCTAAGAACAAAACTTTTTTTAACTAAAAATCTTGGTGCAAAGAAGCTTATCTTCCACCTTCCATCATGCACCCCAAAAAATCTTGAACAGATACAGACATTATTTTTGAAAATTGTGGAAAAGAGAAAACAATGACCACTTAAAACCAGTACATATCTGAGAACTTCTCACAAGGTTAGAATACTAAGATTGTATAATCTCCTGATACCAAAGCATGATTTAAATTCCGTCATGTGACAAAAACAGAAATCACATGGGCTAACCTGGGTAGATTTCTGGCTAGGTGGGCCAAAAGTATTAATAATTCAGTGCCACTGGGTTTGCTACTTGGCTCTATTCTGTTTAATAATCTAGGAACAACTCAAATACCTAAATAACATGCTTATCCAAGATGACTTCAACTCAAGCCAGAGAGGCACAGCCACCTGGCCTCATAATTCAAACAAGCTTATCAGGCTAAACCAATGGGTAAAGACAATATACCACTACCTTCACATTTACAAAGGCATATATATATACTTTATTAGAGATAAACGTAAAAACCAAAATTCAAAAACCAACTACTACAGCACCAGATGCTAAGGCTCTATACTGCTGAAAAGGTAAACAACATTTTAAACTGCATTATGAGAAGCACAATTTTTAAGCCAAGAGAGTAATGGCCCCAGAGCACTATCTGATCCAACCACACTGAGGATTCTACATTCAGCACAGAGCATCATCAGGGTCTGCCCCAAAGCGTGGCATACAATGGTGATATACTATGGAAATGAGGTCTTAAGAAGGTTGGTGGAATAAGTTAGGAATATTTGGCCTAGGGAAGAGAATCATGAAGGGCAGTGCATGACCATTAACTGGACTTCAATAAAAGTTTCTAAATAAAGGATATGACAGGCACCTTCAAATGTTTTAAGGCTATTAGATGAAATACAACATTCTGCTGAGATTAAAGAACTAGTATCAACAGACAAATGTGTAGAGTTTCCAATCACCAAAAACTTTCTAGGAGAGAATACTGGTGATTTTTATATGGGGTGGGAAGTTGGTCCCCTCAAATTCTAAAATTCAAGGGTTTAGAAAAGTGCAGGGAGATACCATTGCCTATAGCCTGTGGTACTAGGGCTCCCAACAATGAATTAGTAACTTCAGTTAAGGAAGATACTGTGAGATGGTTACCTTCTACACTGAAGTTCCAGAACATGGACCCAAAGAACAGTGGCACACTCAGCCTCCAATGTAGACTGACACTTAAATATTCTTCATTTGACAAAATAAAAACTAGCACAATAGCAACTCCTATTTTTCTCCCATACTTAGAATACTTGGTAATGAAACAGTAAGTTCTAAATGCTATTAAATATTTGTATCCAAGAGCTAATCCACTTTCAGTAAAGCTATACAAATTGCAAAAAAAAACCCACAAAACATTTACCTCTGCAGACCAACAGGGATCATACACAAAATAATCAACTTAAGAGCAAAAACAAAATCTTTTATTCCTAAAGTAATGTAAGTTCTTAATTATATTACTAAGTCATTTTTAATGATTTTAAAAAGTAAAAATAAAAACCCGCTCATTGTATTTTAAGAATCAAGTAGTAAAAAAAGGGTTTAATGTAAAAAGTGCATCTCTCCAATCCTACTGCCCAGAAGTAACCTCTGTTAACTCTGCTTATACTGCCAGCCATGTCTATGCCGATATAAGTTTTGTTTTGTTTTAATTACAAATGGAATCACATAACTATGACTTGCTTTTTTCACTCAATACATCTTGGACTTCTTTCTATTTCACCACACATACTGATCTGCCCCATTTTTTTTAATGGCTCACAAATCACTTCATTATACAGTAGTGCCCTAGTTTCACTAGTCCTCCTGATGAGAGACATTTAGGTTATTTCTATCTTTTACTATTATATATGATGCTATTATATTTATATGATAAATAAGTCTTTACACAAGTATCTTTATATGCTTAAGCAAGTACATACACAAGATGCATTCCTGAATGTGGAACTGTTGGATCCATTTTTCATTCTGACAGCTATCACTAAGTTGCTCTCCAAAGGAATTGTGTCAAATGAACTCCCAACATCTGTCAGGAACTTCTATTTTCCCTGTAATCTAGCCAGATTAAGCATAACCACATTTTTTTAATCTTTGACAGTTTGATGAATGAAAAATGTTACTTTAATTCACATTTCTTCATTACTGAAATTGGGGACGCTTTCATATATTTTTTGGCCTTCTGCAAGCTTTTCAGTGAAACACTTGTGCATATCATTTGGCCATTTTCCCCTACAAGTTACTGGCTATTTCTTACAGATTTAAAGAGCATTCTGTAGGAAGCAGACTTTTGTCATTTGTTTCAAGTGTTTTTATCACTGGTTTATAATTTATCTACCTACTTCTTTTTTCTTTTTTCAAATTCTGTATGATCAATCTTTTGCATTATGATCTTGGGGTTTCATCTCATGCTTGGTTTTGAGAAAAAGCCTTTCTCATTCCAGCTTTTTTTTTTTTCTTTTAACCAGAAGTTAGCTAACTGTCCCTACACCATTTATTGAATAATACAGCCCCCCCCCCCCAACCCCCACCAACCACTAAGTTATTCTCTGGAGAAGAGGGCAAAGAGGGGAGGAATAAAATACTGCTAACTCGAACTTTTAAAGCCATTTTGTACAGTTACCTAGAATAAAATGACACCCAAATGTTCAAAAACATCTTCTTATGTTTGTACCTATGTAAGAACATTACATCTTCAAAGTAAAGAACAATTCAGGGCAATGCCTGTGAAAATTCCAACTGCCTTTTGTACAGAAATGGACAAGCTGATTCTAAAATTCATATGGAAGGGGCTCAGAATAGACAAAACAATCTTGAAAAAAAAAAGAAGAAAGCTGGCAGACTCAAATCCTTACTTTCAAAACTTACTGTTACAAAAGCTACAGCAATCCAAACAGTGTGGTACGGGCATCAACACAGACACATAGATCAATGCAACAGGATTGAGAGTCTAGAAATAAAACCATACACCCATGGTCAACTGATTTTTAACAAGGGTGCCAAGACAATTCAATGGAGAAAAAAATAGTCTTCAACAAATAGTGCTGGGATAACTGGATATTCCATGCAAAAGAATGAAGTAGGACCTTCACCTAACACTTTTCATATATATGAAAATTAAAATGGATGAAGAGTGAAAGCTATAAACTATAAAATTCCTAGGAGAAAACACAGATCTTTGTCACCTTAAGCTGGCAATGGTTTCTTAGATATAACATCTAAAGCACAACAGAAGAAAAAAATAGATAAACTGAACTTGATCAAAATTTTAACAGGTTGTGCTGCAAGACACTAAAGACACCAAAGAAAGTGAGAAGACAATCTAAAATGAGAGAAATATTTACAAATCTTATGTCTGATAAGGGTCTTATAAATACTGCAGTAAACACCTTTGCACAAACCTGTTGGTATGCTTGTGCAAGTACAGGTATACTACATATTGTTATCCAGGATCCAGAATACTGAGAGAATCTTTCAACTCAACAACAGAAAGCCAAATAACAAAATCATGAAAGGGGCAAAGGATTTGAATAAACACTTCTCCAAAGATACACAAATAGGCAAAAAGCACATGAAAGGGTGCTTGATATCATTAGTCATTAGGGAAATACAAATCGAAGCCACAACATGATACCACTTCATACCCTATGGGATAGCAATTTTTTTAAAGAAGGAAGAAAATAAGTGTTGGAGACGATGTGGAGCAATTAGAACCCTCATACACTGCTGGTGGTAATGATATAACCTCTGTAGGGGTTCCTCAATAAGTTAAACATATAATTACCATATAACCCAGCATTCCACTCCCAAGAATACACCCAAAAGAACTGAAAACATATATTCACACAAAAACTTGCACAAGAATGTTTACAGCATTATTATTCATATTAGCCAAAAAAGTAGAAACAACCCAAATGTCCATCAACTGATAAATGGATAAACAAAACGTGTCACATCTATACAACAGAACATTACTTAACAACAACAACAAAAAATGAAATGATATATGCTATAACATGGCTGAATATTGGAAACATGCTAAAATGAAAAAAGTCAGGCACAAAAGGTCATATACTGTATGACTACATTTACATGAAATATTCAGAATAGGCAAATCCAGAGACAGAAAGTGGATTAGTAGCTGCCAGGGGTTAGGGAAAGGAGAGAACAGCAAGTGACTGCTAATGCGTAAGGGGTTTCTTCTGGGGGTGATGGAAATGTTCTGGAATTACATTAATGCATAACCTTGTGAGTACACTAAAGAGCAATGAATTGTGTACTTTAAAATGTGAAATTTTACAGTACGTGAATTATCTTCTCAAAAAAAAAAAAAGGGTAAAGGACAGGATCTGCAAAATAATTTAAGTCATGATTTACCCCAGCAGTAACAGAATTAGTATTCAGTCTGCAGGTAACTTTGGGTCTAAAACTATGCATCCAGGATAAAGACTAACTGGGGGACTGATTTAAGCACTTATAGTCATGGGACCATAGATGGAACAACCTTCCAAGTGCAGAAGATGTAGAAATGAGAGCTGTAACTAAAGAACCAGATAAGCAAGCCCAAGAGAATGGTGTCCAGAGCACAGTTCCTTTCAAGTAAACTGCTATGAGCCAAAACACACTATAGCTGTATCTAACTTTAATCAAATCCAGTCCTTTATGAATATATCTTCATTACTGATAAATGGAGGAGGGATATAATCACCATTTACTTCAAGAAGATTTAAAAAATTAAAAATCAAACGGGATGTGGAAAGAAACTAAAAGAGAATATAAACAGTTAATAAACAAACCTAATTTTATTACAAATGAGTAACATAAACTTACAGAAGTAGGTAGGGAAGAATAGAACTAGCCTAAGTAACTTGGAAAACAAATTTAGGCTGTGTACTGTAAAGCTGAACACCAATATTGTACTCTAGTTTAAAAATGTGTTTCCCAGACATCAACTACATGGCAGAATGAATAACTACCTTTGTGTCTCCCTTTCAACCTACAGCCAGTAAAACAGCCACAACGCAATAAAATATGCCTCTGCCCAACACACCAGGATGCCGAATTCCACACATTAGTACATCTAAAGGTGAGTGGGCTGGAACACACAGGAGGCACTGCCTGCAGTCCCCACCCTACCACCTCAGCAGCTGAGCCCTCAGCCCCAGAGAACCCAGTAGTAGCAGGAGAGATGGTACACACAATATCAGCCTCCAGCCTCAGCGGCCCCCAGACTAACACTGTACCACAAAAAGAAAATGACAATTCTCCAGAAACCAAACTTAATGTCACAGAATACTGCAATCTGATAGAGAATTCCAAGTAACTGGTCATGAAGAAACTCAATGAGCTACAAGAAAACTCGAAGCAGTTCAATGAGCTCAGGAATAAAATTAATGAGCAGAAAGAACACTTTACCAAAGAGACTGGAACTCTTAAGAAGGAACCAAACAGAAATTCTGGAGCTGAAGAACCCAATAAACAAGATAAAGAATGAATTATAAAGGCACTGGAAACAGAGCAGACCATATGGAAGAGAGAATTAGCCAGCTCAAAGACAGAAATCTAGAAATGATACAAGCAGAAGAGGAAAGAGAAATAAGATAACTTTTTTTTTTTTTTAAGATTTATTTATTTACTTTTGGCTGTGTTGGGTCTTTGTTGCTACACATGGCTTTCTCTAGTTGCAGCAAGCAGAGGCTACTCTTCATTGTGGTGCAAGGATTTCTCATTGCAGTGGCTCCTCTTGTTGCAGAGCACAGGCTCTAGGCACGTGGGCTCAGTAGTTGTGGCTCGCAGGCTCAGTAGTTGTGGTGCATGGGCTTAGTTGCTCCCTGGCATGTGGGATCTTCCTGGACCAGGGATCGAACCCATGGTCCCCTGCATTGGCAGGCGGATTGTTAACCACTGTGCCACCAGGGAAGCCCTAAGATACTTTAAAAATGAGAAAAATTCTACAAGAGCTAACAGACTCTTTTAGGAAGGGCAACATTAGGGTAACAGGTATCCCAGAAGAAGAGAGGGAAAAGAAATAATAGCTGAGAACTTCCCAAGTTTGGGAAAGGAACTGGATATACAAGTCCATGAAGCTAAGAAAACACCTGATGACCTCAAGGCAAAAAGACCCTCTCCAAGACACATTATATTAAAATTGTGAAAAGCCAATGACAAAGAAAGAATTTTAAAAGCAGCCAGGGATAAAAGGATGGTAACCTACGAAGGAACCCCACTCAGGCTACCAACAGATTTCTCAGCAGAAACTCTACAGGCCAGGAGGGAGTGGAATGACATTCTCAAAACACTGAAAGATAAAAACTGTCACCCAAGAGTACTCTAGCCAGTAAAGTTATCATTCACATATGAAGAAGAAATACTTTCCCAGACAAGCAAAAGCTGAGGGAGTTCTTCAACACTACACCTGTCATCAACCAGAAACAAAAAGGCAGAAGTACACAAAACTCTGAGTAAGGTGACAGACTCAGAACACTTTATAAAAGTACTTAAGAACCTATTCTGATAAAGGTTAAAGGGAGAAAAAAAGTAGAAAAAATAACTACAGCAACTTCCATTTGGTAACAAACTCAACATAAAAAGGGAAAACTAATTTGAGACAACAAAAACACAAAAGAAAAAAAGGATAAAAATTGTATAGGTAATTACTTCATCTCATCTGAAAAAAAAATTTTTAATGTGTTTCTCACAGGGGAAAAGGTTAGCAATTCTGAAACTACTTTTGTGTGTGTGCGCAAGGATTGAACAAATAAGTAAGCACACTGTGAATGAGAACTAAATTTCTTACCTTTGGAGAAGGAAATAAAAGGAAAGGGAAAAAGCTGGGGCCAAGGGGGAGACTAGAATGAACCTTGAGGTGTGGGATGGGAACTGTCAGCATCAGTATGAACTTATGGTTTTTAATTTACATATAGATGGA
Source organism: Hippopotamus amphibius kiboko (assembly GCF_030028045.1). Taxonomy (NCBI): domain Eukaryota; kingdom Metazoa; phylum Chordata; class Mammalia; order Artiodactyla; family Hippopotamidae; genus Hippopotamus; species Hippopotamus amphibius. Next base: position 101,573,078 of record NC_080191.1, read on the forward strand.
TAGGTAAGGAAATAAAAATGTTTGTATGTATATTGCAAATGTGAATTACTAAACATATATTTGCTAGCTCTACTGAGAGGACCTAGAAACAGTAACACCCCAACAGTACTGAGCACACCTGGCACCCAGATCTTGGTTTCTAGATACCATTCTCCAATAAAATGAATCTGCCTCCTTCGGAAAAATGGTTGATTGCATGGCTGGTGCAAACAGGAAAAACATGAGATGCACCTGGAACATACTGTGGTACCAGAAAGTGAATTAGCACTCACAAAATGATGGGTGCATTATAGAAAGGACACAGCAGGCAAATTTGAAAGTGCTCTCAATAACCAGAACCAGAAGATTTGAGCAACAAAACATTGGGTTTTAACCCATGTGGTAAAAAAAAAATCCACAGATCCATGTAAATAAACAATTGGACAATTAGTAAATGGAGGAAAAAGGATGATTCTTCCTTAACAGCAGAACTGCAATTAATAACTATACAAGGAATGAGGGTGTAGGAGTTCAGAACAGGTCTCCCCAAGATGTGCCACTTTTGCATGTGGATTATTTTGAGCTAAAGGCAACAGAGATCCAGTAGGCTCAAGTGAAACTACTGTTCCTCCCTTTACAACCTACTGTAGAATTTGAACTGGGGATTTTACCCAGAAAAAGAATTATAACCAAAGATAAATTTTATGTAAGTGGCTCCATCTATATGGCAGGGAAAACATCTAATTACCAAACATAATTCTCTTGTCCTTGAAAGCCCCAGACACCTAATCCCATTCCTTATCTCAGAATGGCATATACATCTCATTTTACCTTTCTGTCTTTGAACCTCTCATCTATGTGGGGTCTCTGACTCTTTCATGACTGTGGAATACAAACTGAAACTACATACAAATTAAAATTTGATTTTCTCCTGCTCATTTGTCTCAGGCCATTCTAACTCCTAGACCAGACAGAAAAACCTAGAAGGGTAAAGTTTTCTTCCTCCCTGACAAAAGAAACAGAAAATCACCATTAAGCAAACACTACAGTATTAACTGCTGCCACCAAGAACCACTGATAGATGCAAAAACTAGCCTGTGAAAAGTGTGATGAGATAAAAAGGATGTTTGAAGTTTCACAGTACCTCCCCACAAGAGGAAAGTATTAATTACAAATGAATTATTACATTACAAAGGAAAAATTATTTATTATTAAGCATGCAACTATTGTTTTTCAAAGCCTTCAGCTGGCAACAATTATTTTACCAGTAATATCAGAGTTTAAAAGAGACTGTGGTCCTTGGGACTTCCCTGGTGGCACAGTGGTTAAGAATCCACCTGCCAATATAGGGGACATGGGTTCCATCCCCGGTCCAGGAAGATCCCACATGCCATGGAGCAACTAAGTGTGTGCGCCACAACTACTGAGCCTGCACTCTAGAGCCCGTGAGCCACAACTACTGAGCCCATGTGCTGCAACTACTGAAGCCCACATGCCTAGAGCCTGTGCTCTGCAACAAGAGAAGCCAGCACAATGAGAAGCCCGCACACCACAATGAAGAGCAGCCCCCGCTCACAACAACTAGGGAAAGCCCACCCACAGCAATGAAGACCCAATGTAGTAAGAAATTAATTAATTAAATTAAAAATAAAAAAAAGACTGTGGTCCTCCATCGTTAAATCACTTTCCTTGAAATCTATGGACTAGCCAGTAATTCAACCATACAAACAAATGGTAGATTCTTTCATTCCTTCTCCTACTTCCTCCTATGCCAATGGCATTCATTTCATGCAGCAGTTAATTGGTGGACTTAATTTTACAGGCCAAGGCAAACCAACCCCTTATGAAATCAAAGACATGACTGTGGCCTTCGCTGCACCCTAAACTTACCTGACCTAAACGGCTAAAGGTACAACAGGGAGCTGTGTAAACCATTCCAGCAATTCATGTACAGATACAACTTAATAGCATCAAAAGCTACCAACTTTGAATCCTCTAGATTTAAGCAGAATGAGAATTTCTTTGCTGCCCAAAATCACCTTTACTTTATTAATCTCATGTGACAGATGGGGAAATTAATGTTTAGGGAGACAGAACTGGTTTTTTCCCCTAAAGGAAAGAGATACCAGCAAAGCACTCCTCAAAAATGAGAATGCCACACAACTATGCACATGTAAATAAACATTAAACACACTGAGACTATGATGAGAACGCATTTCCAAGGGAAGGGTCCCTTGTATTAGAATTGAAAATACATGTGTCCTGTCCCTAACATGAGTGGAACAGCTGGTGGTAATGTCTACACTTTACAAAAGAGAATAAAAAGGTACTTGACAAGCAAAAGACACCTATCCACACCCTAAATAAGTCAATCTGAAGGAAAGTGCTGACTTCTGAGAGGAGCCTCCTTGAAATTTTGTAAATGGATAAAAAGGGAAAGGACATCACAGACATAGGAGGTCTGGCATTTTCCAAAACAACGCAGAACATTTCAGTCTTAATTTCAGAGAACAGTAATACTGCTTTCAAACAGTAAAAGTTCTGAAAGCAAGTTAAATAATGAATTTAACCTACATGATTAGTAGGTAAAAACTTTTAATCTAGATTTTAACATTTTTGCCTACTGACAGAAACAAATCATAAAATTCTCAAACCCCAAGCCAAAGTAGAGTCAAAAACATAATCTGATGAAACCATGAGAAAAGCATTATGATAATAAAAGCTACTAGTTTTCCTAGGCAGCCCACTCATTTTTCAGAAAAATATGTGAAGCCTTGAAATTAGAAGCAGTTTAAAAGACCAAAGACAAAAATAATTTCCTCAAATCTATTCATCAACCAAGGTAAAGGAAATTAGTATTTCCTGAGCCGCTTTTTCGTGCCAGGCACTTACACATCTCGACCTATTTGATTCCAACGAGTCTGAGGTATAGCCATCATTTATCCCTTTACAAGTGAGAAAATCAAGGCTTAGAAGAGCTAACTTTCACGCCTTTGGCTAGAACAATGTTTCTCAGTCTCAGCACCACGGACATTTGGAGCCAGGTTATTCTTTGTTTTGATGGGGACAGGAGACTGTCTTGTAAATCATAGGATATTTACCAAAATCACTGGCCTCTACCCACTGGATGGCAGAAGCATCCTTCCACAGCTGTGATGAACAAAAACCTCTGTAGACATTGCCAAATGTCCCACAGAGGGCAACAGTGCCCCCAGCTGAGAGCCACTGAGTTAGAGTGAAGAAGTATTTTCATTCAATGGACAAAGGCTACATGCCAGACCCTATGCAAACTGAATCAGGGACAACTGAGGGTTTTTGCCCTCAAGAGCTTGCTTTGAGCTCTGGTATTCTAGCTCAAGCAGTCTCCACACACAGTGTGACCTTCAGCACCCTGCCTCTGACTCACCCCCACATCAGCTAACTCCTCCAGCGAAGTCAGCGGCACCTCCACTCACCCACTTGTGCTGGTTCAGCAGCTTGTAGTTACTTCTGACTCAACCCTCCCTTTCATTCCCTGTGATCAAGATACTGCCCAAGTTCTGCTAGTTTCTCCTAGGAGTAAAATGTCTCTCTCATCCATCCCTACCCTCCATTCCCATCATTCTAATGTAGATACAAGGCCAATTCCCCGCCTTTTTTTTCTACTACCAGTAGAAATCAGAAGATACTCACCTCTCTCGGTTTCTCAAATGAATTAGGGATATCAAGATATCATCAAGATATCATGACTGAGGGCTTCCTGGGTGGCGCAGTGGTTGAGAATCTGCCTGCCAATGCAGGGTACACGGGTTCGATCCCGGGTCCAGGAAGATTGCACACGCCACAGAGCAACTAAGCCCGTGCACCACAACTACTGAGTCTGCGCTTTAGAGCCCGTGAGCCACAAATATTGAGCCCATGTGCTGCAACTACTGAAGCCCATGTGCCTACAGCCCGTGCTCCACAACAAGAGAAGCCATGGCAATGAGGAGCCCGCGCACCACAACGAATGGTAGCCCCCACTCGCCGCAGCTAAAGAGTCCAACTCGAGGATGGAAGATGCCTTTGAGGACTGGGGTGGGGAGGGTGGGGGGGGCTTGGGGGGGGCGTCAAGGAAGGGAGGGAAGATGGGGATATGTGTATAAAAACGGGTGATTGAACCTGGTGTACCCCCCAAAAAAATAAATAAATAAATTAAAAAAAAAAAAAAAAAGAAAGCCCATGCACAGCAAAAAAAGACCCAACACGGCCAATAAAATAAGTTAATTAATTTTTAAAAAATTAAAAAAAAAGATATCATGACTAAACTACCAACCTCTAGGGTACGGGGCTGGCAGATATCAAAGAGTCAGCAAAGACCACAGCCTCTTTTTCTGGAGTGGGAAACCCATCCCATCACAGACACTTGCACTCAGATGTTAACTCTCAGTAAACAGCAGCCCTGACAAGCATTAAGAAAAGGACACAGGAGAGATTAGTTCACATGCCATTAAAAAGCGGCTCGCATGCTATTTCTGGCACTTGTGCCATGAACCTCTTTTGCCTGCTCCAAGGGAATGTATAACTGACACTCAAGAGGGAAGTGAGGTAAGATTCCCAAAGAAAGCTTGAACCAACTTGCATTTCTGCCCCTCTCAATGTATAAACCCAGAGGTAGGTACAGCAAACATGCCCCCAGGGAAATTCTAAAACAGAAGGTCAGACAAAATCTAGTGAAATAACTGCATACAAAGGCATTTATATATATGAAACATATTCATAACATGATATACAGCACCAAAACGTTAATTAATTTATACTGCAAATGAGAGGCTTAAAGATGAGAAAAAATCCAGGATCTGTTTTAAAGCTGATCTCTCTCCTAGGCAGAGAACAGAACTTCATTTTATTAATGGTTCTTAGGAAATGCTTTATCCTTTTTGACTTTAAGACACCACAATCAAGGTAACTTTAAATCCAGTATCTGAAATCCACAATCTAATTAAAAGTTTTAATTTATACTTCACAGTTTTAAAAAACAATGATCAAGAAAAGTATTACAGGTAACATTCTAAATATTTCTGCCTTATTATTTCTGAGTTCTCCTGTAAAGAGCTGAACATCAAATACCAGTACAGAGTAGCAAACATATTCAGTGTCAGGGTCCTACTGCTATTCCAACTGCATTCGTTTTATGTAAGTAAATAAGTGAAAATAATTTCTACAAGGATCCTACAATGTCTTAGAATTTTCTGAAAGAATAAAGAATGTGTTGTGATAAATTGCTATTATTTGCTCTTGGGGAACACAAGTTTAGGTCAGTAATTTTATGAAATGATCAAAAGTCAAGCCAAAAGACCTCCCTTAAGCAAGAAATTATTAACAGGAATATTAAAGACAGAATTCCAATCCACACATTCTCTAATATCTGATGCAGAAAGAAAGAGACTGAAGTTCAATCAGAGGCCCAGTTACAACCATCTTAAAGTGATGTTTCTGACCCCTGCTATTACTGTCTTTCTCTGTCCATAACCTATGATAAATTTGTAACATTTCATTCAATTTTTTCTAAGTGTATCCAATAAGCTTAGCCTAAACTAATCTAATGGAACACAATTCAAATAACTGCCTTGTACAGTTTGCCCTCCTTAGCCACAGGTTCTTCATGGCAGATTCTACCAATTGCAGATCAAAAATTAAAAATAAATAAATAAATAAATTCCAGAAAGTTTCAAGAAGCAAAACTTGAATTTGGTGCACAATAGCAACTATTTACATAGTTTTTAAAACTATTTAGATTGCATTAGGTATTATAAGTAATCTAGAGATGATGTGCACAAGGCTATATGTAAATTACGACACCATTTTCTATAAGGGACTTGAGCATCCTCAGATTTTGATATCCATGGGGTTCCCAGAAGCAATCTCCCAATACTAAGGAATGATTGTAATTCTAAGACGTATAGTTTTGTCAACATTAACTGCACACCTTGAAGATGGAAGACATATTAACCAATGCATATAAACACCAGCCATATAAATTCAAGAGGAAACTGCACCGGTGGCCTGATATTTTTTTCCTTGAGAAATCCTTTCTTGTATGAAATGAATGATGGCATTAACCTAGAGTTCTTTACTTTACTGCCTTTAGTAAAAGGCAGTAAAGTAAAAACTGGTTGTCCATATGAAAATTGTAAAAATAATCTTGTCACGACTGATGCCTGAAATCACTAAAAAAAGAATTTGTCATTTAACAAAGTAAACGTGGGAGGAACTTTTGAACTTATAAAGAGATCTTTAAGATGTTACATGTAACAACGGTGTAATTTAAAGCTATCCCAGCTAACTTTACCATCAAGCTAAGGTGTTCTTTCCAGCTTTAAAACAAAATTTTACCTTGTTAAACAAATTACAGTTAACCAAGATCTCCAAAGAAAATCAGCCTTAAGCTCCAAAGGGAATGTTCCCTAGGACACAATTTTGATTGATATTGCTTCAGTTAACAGAGTTCTGCTGACATTAAATGAATAATAAAAACATTAAGACAAATCATGTACTTAGGACTCAACTGTCAGAAGACTACTGCTTACAAATATTCTCTGCAGCATTCTTCCTCTGGGTTAAATTACTACAATTTATAAATGCTATCACACAATTTCCTTTAGTTTCAACTCTTTTCTACAAATACTGATTAAGAATGTTATTTTATCAACAAAATTGCGAACATAATAAATTACATTTTCCACATCTAAGGATATAAAATATTTTATAACCTGGTTGCCTATTTCTAGTTAAAGAAATACAATTAATATGGTTTCTCATCCCTTTTTCTTTACAGTTCCTCCAACTACCTTAACACAATCTTTTCTTAACACATTTCTAGTGATTAACAATTTGAACCTGAATAAGAAACTATTTTAAAAAGTAAAGTGTAAAGAAACATACTATTACCTTCAAATGCTCTCCAAAAAGACTGGGGGAAATTATTCTAGATGCAGTAGCCCTGCCTCTAACCTTAAATTAAGCATGTCCTAAAATCTGGAAGATTATTACATTTCTATATTTAAGTCTATGTTAACTAGTCTCATGTGCATTAAATTTACACTGGTTTTTCTACGGAAAAGACCAAATTTATTCCAAAGAAAAAAATCCATTACTGGGAAGGAGAAATTATTTGCAAAATTCTCCAGCTAGAAGTATCTTTTCTAATAAGCCATCCCTTTAAACATACAAATGATTAATTTTCTAAAAATCAGAAAAAGAGCCATTTACTTGTGCATCTCTGATTCCTAAATGGTATCTTTTTAGATCTGTGGTAAACCTGCAAAAAGGAGTTCAAAGGACGTGGCTAAAATCCTAACCCACCAATGGAAGTCTAGGACCAGTCCCTGAAATTCCAGGAAACTAACATTTCAGATACTTCTAGTGACTGACTGGAAGTATTCATGATGCATCCTAGAGGCTAAGGTTAAAAACTGGTGAAGGTTTTCCAAGAATGTTTAAGTGGGCCATGGGAGAAAAGTCCAGAAGAACAGAAACTGAAGCACCAAAAGAAATGAGCACCGTGGCTGAAAGGAGCCATAAGGATGAAGTTGTAGACATGGCACTCTCCCTAAGGACCTCCAGGATCCCACACCCGGGACCATGAGCAATTTCATCCTGTGCACACCTAGAGGTAGGCAGAACTTATCTACACACCAGCTGGAGGAGTGTCTTTTTCTGGTAAACAGTAGCAATCACTCAGTCACTCAGCAAGCTAACTGTGTGTCAACCACTGTTCTGGGTACTTTACAAACCAGGCTTCATCCTTCCTCACACTCACCCTCCAAAAGAGGGCATCATCTCATTTACAGACGGGAAAACTTAGCAGCAAGGAAAGCTTAGAAACGTAGTAACTCATGAGATTTTTAGAAGAGAAAAAAAATTACCTGTTAGGATTCAAATCCAAGCCTGTCTCTTTCTACACTGTCCCCTGGTTTGCTGGCAGGGCCCCAACTTTCTCTATGGGCTTAAAGCCTTAACACTATAGAAAACTGCACTTTAACTCCACCACATACAGAGCATTCTAGCCACTACTGTACCCCCATCAACATTCAATGTCGTAACAGCATTAATGGTAGGTGGCATATTAGTATGCAAACACTGGGCTAGGCTATACAGAATTAACATTTACTAAGCACTACTATCTGCCAGATACTATTCTAAATGCTAACAACCTAAATGTTACTCATAAGGTACGTTCTATCAATATCTTTATTTCACAGATAAAGAAACTGAAGTACAATAAAGCTCTCATGTGCACAAGGTCAAATGATGGTAAGTGGGGATCCAGCATTCAAATCCCAAGAGAATTTATACAGGGTTTCTCATCTAACCCTCCTAACCCTGATGTAAGCTCAGTACTTACTATCAATTCCAACTTATAGATGAAGAAACAGGCTCAAAAAGATGAATTTGCTTAAAGTCACACAACTTCTAGTGATTAAGGTATAATCCCAACCCGTTTTTGTTTCACACCCCTAAGATGCTAATATACCTTATACAAAACAGAATACTAACTATAAAAAGGAAAGCAATAGTAATCTATTTCAAAATGGCCAACTAGTTTTGAAAACTTCTAGGCTACATACAAGTCCTTTAAAATGTTCAAGAAAGGAAAAAAAAAAAAGTGTCATGGTAATGAGAATGACAAAAATGGCCTCTTCATAATTATGAGGCAGAAAACCCCCACCAGTTTTTAAGAATTGTATAATCTTTTACTGTGAGTCCAAATCGTTATCTAGTCATAAAGTAGGGAGGCTCAGTCAGACACAGGCGTGCACCAAGCTCCCTTCTCACAACCACTCCCTCCCACCTAAACAGACAATGAGAGTCAGCTGTATTAGTCACGCTCCTTTTCCTAAGTGACCAAGAAACAGAAAAGCAACATCTAACAATCCATGGACTTGGCTACACTCTTAAATCTGGTAACATTCTAAAAGCAGAGGCTCCAGTTCTACATGTTAAGATGCAACTACCAAAAAACAGGTATATGAATGCATTTAATATTCTTCGTCTCGAGTGCAGAAAGAACCTGCCTTCCTCAAATCTATCTAAGAGACAAAGCGGAAAAAAAATTCAGAAAAATGATTTTCCATACTACCAGACAAAAATGACTGCTTTCTAATGCTGTTTCTAAAGATCCAATTAAGACAGTTAAAGTCCTCTGCAGTTATACACACCAGTATTTCAGAAAATGTCTTCCACCAATTATCCAACCGGAGTAAAATTAAGCAAGATAACCATGCGCCTCATCATGTTTCTCTCCTATCCCGGGGGGCTCAGATAGCAAAACACATTAGCGCATACGTAAGAAATGTCTATTTTAAAATAACTAGTCCTACTTAGGACAATCAAGCTTACATTTTCAACAACGGAAAAAAGGATTAGAAAGCAGCCAGCAACCCCAATTACAGCTCCTTTGTACCAGATATAGATTTTAAAAACCAAAGATACACGAGGACAAAATATAATCTGTAAATATCTTTAATGGCATCTTGCTGCCCCACTTAAAAAAAAAAAAAAGGAATAAGTGAAAAAAGATTATCACACACAAGTCAGATGTCAGTCCAAAGAATAAGCGTGGTTGTTTCCGGAGAAAAAAACAACATTTACTCATAGCTGTTCAACGCTTTTAAAAGATAATCAGAGCTGTGTATGAAATGCATTAAGTATTTTATAAAGCCAAAAGAGGCAAGTAACATGTGAATGATAACCCAGTGCATTTGCAGCGTACAGTGGACAAACAGGTTCCACTGTCAACCTCCTAAAGCACGTTGTGAATACGCGGAGGAACTTTAAGAACGGAAATCACCTCATAATATTTCGTTAAAATCAGAGTTGATTTCTGTGAACTAAAAAACTATTTTTCCCCCAAAGCTTCATTTAATAAAAAAAAAAAAATCGTTTTCTTGCTTGTAAACGAATCCAGGTAAACCAAATCAAGGCTTGATATGCAAACATACAGGGATGCAGTGCAGAGCCTTCCCTCCCCATCTCCACTTCCCCTCGAGCGATCCCTCTCCGAGACTACGGAAACATGCAGAGATGCCGTCTGAAATGAAAACTTCCCTTTCATCCCCTAAGCTAAAGAAAGCAGGTTCCTCGGGAAAGCAGAATCAAGCTCAGTCACCCTACAGAACCTTCGTTCCGAAACGCTCTATGTTACCAAAATAAAAGCTAGACATCCTAGGAAAGCAATTCCTTGGACACTTCACAATCAAATGAAAAACGAAAATCAGAGAATTAAAAAGGTGGAGAAAGACAGACAACTTAAAAGCCAACCACCACACCCTCAACTCCGCGCTGCAACCCGCCTGCCTTTACCTTCATCTTCCATCGAAACTGCACTTGGGTTGATGGCTACAAAGTCTTTAGTGTCAGCCGCGGCCACACTGGGAAGAGGGAGAAGAGGAGGAGGACAAGAGGAGAAGCCCCCGGAATCCCAGGCCGTCACCCCCGCTCCCGGCCACGCGGCCCGCGGCTGCGCCCACCACCCCTAGCAGCAGCATCTGCAAGAGAAACCGGAGAAGCGACGCTGACGCGGGCGGGGAGGGACCGCCGCCCCCCGGAGCCCCAGGCCCCGCGCCCCGGCCGCCCGCATCCCCCACCTCACGCCGGCGGGGCGGGGCGGCGCCCGGGAGACGCCCCTGACCGGGCACCCCGGACGCGCCCCCGAGACCCGGGAAGTTTCTGGAAACGGGGGACAGGCGGGAACCCCGGCGCCGCCCCACAGCCCCAGACCCCTCCTCTGGGCTGCCAGGGACTCACCCGCGGCTTCGCGGGAGCGGCTCGCCGAGCGGCGGCGCCGGACGCGCGCCTCTCCCGGCGTGAGGGCGGCGACCAGGAAGGCGGGCGGGGCGGGAAGCGGAGCAGGTGAGGGACCGGTTTCGGGCGGCCGGGCGGCTCGCTGCGGCCGCGCCGGTCTGCTCCCGCCTCCGCCTCCTGGGCTCCGCCCTCCCTGCCGCCCGCCGCCCCGGCGCGCCCCGCACCCGCGCCCGCCCCGCACGGCCGGGCCCCCGCGGACCGAGCTTTGTCGCCGCCACTTCCGCCGCGAGGGGCACGCGCAGGCGCACCAGCACGCCCGGCCGGGGACGGCGGAAGTGAGCGGAGGCCCGGCCAGGCCGCCCGTCCGCCGCGGGCTCCGGCTGGGGGCCCACCCCCCGCACGCCGGGTCCCCACCTGCCCCGCAGCGGCTCCTCGCCCACCGCGGAGACGTGCGCCGCGTGTGTACGCAGCCTCCGGGCGCGAGCGTGGGAGCGCCGGCCGCGCGTCCTCGGGAGGCAGCCGCGGGGTCGCACCGAGCGGGCAGGCGCAGCCATGTTCGGGGCCCTGGGCGTCTGAACGGTGCGGCGGGGAGCCCCTCCTGCCGGGCGGCCGTCACAATCTCGGCGGGCGACGCGGGGACCCCGCGGCCTCACCTGCGGGCCCGTCACGGCTGCTCAGCCCTGGCCGCGGGGCCGGTCCCCGCGGGGCCACCTCCCGGGGTTCCATCCCGACGGGGTCTGCGTCGGCGCCCGCGTGCGAAGAGAGCCAAGACCAGCTCCGAGAGCTCAGGGGAGGGCTTGGCACCCGTTCCAGGGTGGAACCCGAGAGGCTCCAACAGCGAAAAGCCTCGCGTGCCCGGATGGAAGCTGAAGAACGGGCATCACCTTCAGTCGCTGGCTCTCTTTTGCCACTTGAACTTTTCACTTGCTCGGCACCTAACCCAGACCCCCAACAAGTCGCTTTTGACAGACGGTTGAGTTTAATAATCCTTGTCAAGCCAGACACAACAGACGTTGAACCTGAGTCCTCTCGCACCCAAATCCACTAGAGGGCAGGTCGACACCTGCTCAGTCCCGGCGCATCTTGCAAAGAACTCGGGAGACGGTAAAAGAAACGTCCTTCCTTATATGCTGAGAGGTATTTCTCTCCATCAACACTTAACACCTGTTGAAAATTTTGCCTCTTACCTCAGATCCTGTAACGTATCCCATTGTGCCCCCTTACCACGTGTTCAATATCAAAATAAACAAACGGACCGGGTTACCTGTTCTGTTTGGTCTCAGTTTAAGTGGAACTCGTCTAGAATTAAAAGTCCTGGGCAGCTTTCTAGATTGAAGAAACATGGAGATTTTATTCAGCGAGGTCACTTTTAAATTTCAGAAGTGAAACCACAAAAAGCAAGATGAAACATTTCTAGTCTCGGACTTACTATATGTTTGACCATCTTTGGCTTGAATGCTTAATAATGTGTGTCTACCTAGTGGTGATGCACATAAGCCTATGACTGGTACAACAGTGAAAGCCTATATCTCTTGCTCACTGTTGTATCAATTTGTAATGATTATTACTATACTTGTTAGAGCTTGACACCACAGCATCACATTAAAAACATAAGGAAGCATCTAAAGTAGGAAATGTACAGGTATATACATTATTTGTATTAACATATGATCTTATAAAAGAAAAAAGAGGGTAATTTTCTATTGGATTGCTTTAATGAGCTCAGACATTTTATCTAAGGCAGCTTTCCAGAATTATCTGTTGTGAACTGCAATACTCCTGCATTAACACTAAATTTCTAATTCACCACCACCCCCAAAAAAAGAAATTTATTACTCCATGGCTTATCTGTAAAGTAACTTACACTGGAATTTTGCTCTTTGGTTGCCTAAATTGTGAAAGTCATATTCCTGTTGCCAAGCCAATAAAGAAACTGGGTAACACCAGCTGTGTCCAGAAGGGTTCTTACATACTTCGTTCTTAATCCGCTGTCAGTCATCTCACAAATTCCAAGGCCTGGGAGCAGCAAAAACCCATAAAGAATAGCTTTCGACCACTTAGCAGCTCCTTAAGTTTCATCAACACATCTCTACAGAGTGGACCTCTATACTATGCCTGTACACCTCCTCCACCAAGCTAGCCAATATCAATAGCACAAACTTTGACTTCCCATGTATATGAAAGGTAGCATTTATTAGCAATATTCAAGCCAGAGCAGTGGGGAGTGCTTGGACCACAAGCTTTAGAAATCTTCCTTCTCCCAGCATCTCCTCCTCTGACCAGCTGACCTACCATGAAACTTTTGTGTAGCAATGTCCACCTCCTCATCTCAGGGGAAGGGGACTAAAATATAGGTACACTGCATTACGTACATACACAAACGTGTGTATGTACTTTTACATATATACATACATGCATATATATTATGAGACTTTATATGTAGGTCTAGGCATAATAACTATCCTTTTATCCCTCAGAAGATCATTGTGAGGATCTGATAAAATGAAGACAGGTTGTGAATTATAAGCACTATAAAAGCTTAAGATTATCATACACAGAAACAAGCAAAAGTATGGACTATTAAGAGGTAGAATGAGATTGATGGCAATGAAATGTGTTCAAATTTCCTCTTAGTTCTTCTTTACAAATCAACGCTCTAAAAATCTACTCCCATTTTGTTCTGAATATTTAGCCTACAAAATTAAATGTATCTGATGCAAAAAGTGGTCATACACAAGCAATAGAGGGGAAATTTGTCAGGCATCTCTGCTTGGGGGAATATTAACAAATAAGGAAGACAGAAAGGGCACACATGATGTTCTAATTTTATTTATATTGTGCCTTATTACGCAAAAGTTGTGAGGCATCTTGTTTTTAATATAAAATTCGATAGCTGGCATTTTTAGAAACCTGGATGATAAAGATATATGTGGCTTTTAGGATTTAAAAATTAACTTAGAAAAGATCATTTTAAATCTTTCCTCAATGTCTTAAAGACTATTTTAACATGGTTTTAAGTACCAAAGGTTAATAATTAAGGAATTTTACATAGCCACTAAGAAAAAAAGTCATATTTTAAGTTGAATATTTTAAAAGCATATAGACAATATTTTTTGTAAGTCAACCTACTCCAACAGAACAACAGAAGTATTTTTCTTCTTATAGCATAAAGGACATACTAGGGGTCAAGTTTGGGGAAATGCAGTCCTATTGCAAGAAGTGGCCTATGAAATGAGTGTCATAACAACCACCTGCCCGAATTGCTGAGAATCTTCTATGTCTTAGCAGTACTGGAAGAGTTAAAAACTGGAAGCAAGAATTAAAATCAAATGGGCTCAGGACATGGAAGCAACCTAAATGTCCATCAACAGATGAATGGATAAAGAAGATGTGGTACAGATATACAATGGAATATTACTCAGCTGTAAAAAGAAATGAAATTGGGACATTTGTAGAGACATGGGTAGACCTAGAGACTGTCATACAGAGTGAAGTGAGTCAGAAAGAGGAAAACAAATATCATGTATTAATACATATATGTGGAATATAGAAAAATGGTACAAATCAACTGGTTTGCAAGGCAGAAATAGAGACATGTAGAGAACAAACATATGGACAGCAAGTGGAGAAAGCGGGAGGGTGTTTGGGGGGATGGAATTGGGAGATTGGGATTGCCATATATACATTACTAATAAGAAAAAATAATCAAATTCTGCACTTTAAATATATGCAGTTTATTGTATGTGAATTGTATCAATAAAAGTTCTTAAAGAAAAAAATTTAAAAATAAAAATACACATTAAAAAAAAAGTCAAATGGCCTCAAAAATGAGCAGAAGAAACAAAGAATCTTATTCCAAGTATGACTGTTTCCACATTCAAGGGTTCTGAGCAGGCAGTGATATTTAGGATCTTTGTTATGTAGTCCTACAAATCTTCTGGGTTGGAGATGAGGGCAGGTCGGGGTGCAGGTGAATGAGGGTAAGAAAGGGAAGGAGGAAAAGTGAGTATGAGTTCATGTCTAAGAGCCAACTCTGCACTTCATTATTTCCATGGAAAATAGACGTAGAATATTCCATATTACATAGACCCCAAGATTTGAGATAAAAACGTACCCATCAAAAACTTTCAAAACTGGCGTCATTCATCTCGGGCCCAAAATATTTTGTCTGTAGTAAATATATAATAAAAGACCTATTGAATAAATGGATAATCTGGAAAATGGTCATCATAAAAAAAATTTGTTGTTGAATTAATAAACATAATCCCAACTTTACTTTGCTTCTTGCTTTCTATGATCAAACTAAAACATGAGCTTCTACTTTCCTTTAAAGCAAAGAAAAATTAAGGGATTTTCAAAGGTTTAAAAGTGAACTCACATCTCCAGACCATAAAGGGGTTAGCTAGGACAACCTGATCTGAAGGGGAATAGGTATTAATCATTACAAGAAGTGTTAAATATTAAGCACCGCCCAGAACAAGTGCAATTTCACACTTCAATTTTGAACTCAGGTAACCATTTGAAATTAAAAGACAGCAATGTTGAGGTAGCTGCTTCTATGCAAGTAGAAAATTTCAGCTTAGCTTGTGCTTTGAATCTTGATAGCATATATATCAATGCCTGACAAAGTCAAAAACACTGGAATTCCCAGCACAGTCTTGAGTAATTTCCTTAGGGACCACAGTATCTACTCTTAATTCTTAAGACAAGACCACTAGCAGACTAGGTGTAGGCCACAGGTCTTAGAATAACCAAGTAATTTAAATTGCGATTGGCTGGTACCTTCTACTAACTTTGAAAGCCTTGCTAATGGGTTGGTTGTCATAAATAGTTGAAATTATTGGACAGATTCCATAGTGTGTCTGCTGGCCCCCTGCTGTGTTTGCAGTAATAGCCTAGGCCTCCTCCCTTCATTTAAAGGCTTTCTCAATTTCACATCAGAAACATCTTAAATCTCTTTTTACTCTGCTGCAGGCTGGGTCTGAGAGAGCCTTGGGAAAGGTTGCATTTCCTCAGACCTCCGAAATGCTTCATTTTTCACTTAAAAGTTTTCCACCCAGCCATTTTCTAGAAGTCAAATATTTTTGCAAAGCTTGCATCTTTGCCCGAACTTGTCCCATGTTCTTCCAGGCCCCCTGCAGAAATCATTTCTCTCCACTGTGCTTCCTATTGTGAGAACAAATGAGGAAAAAAGGCACAAAAATGCCATTATGATAATAAATGAGAGGGAAATCCACAGCCCAGAAATTGCCCAAGGCTTTATGAAGATGCTGAAGTTTAGCCCTGGACAATCGAGCGAACAGACCATACTCCTGTTGAGCATCCTACACAAAATAGGAAAACCTGCACCAAAGAGATGGTTTGTGAGGTAGATGATAGAGAAGGGGAATTACAAATTGGCAGGAAGGAGCTTGTGCAACAGAAGCAAATTGTAAAAACTTCAGGTTAGAAAATCCATCACTACAAATAAAGATCAGGTGGAAAATTAGATTAGCAGCATTTACAGTATGCCCTCAGACTTTATTTTTGTTTTTTTGATTATAAAAGACAATGATTATGTAGCCTATTTCAGAAGATATTTAAAATAATTTAATATTGCCAAATGTCCTTTATTTGGGGGTCTAGGAAAATGAGGATTCTGGAAAGAAGAAAAGCTTTCTACAAGCCAGAAACAAGTATGCTGAAGTGCGAACTGGCGGCTTAAACCAGTCCAACCAGTCTGCGGCTCAAAAAGTTGAGTGCAAAACTATTTCCAAAGAAATATATTTCACAACTACTGGGATTACTGGTATTCTAGATGGGCAGTGTCCCACTCTAGAATGTATAACAGGAAGCTGACAAACTAGAAATGGCATCAGGCCCTATGAAGAGAGTAAAGGCAACTCTGTTCTATTCCAAATGATAAAGTGCATCTTGTAATGTACGTTACAGTGATCTGCAAATATCCCCCTCCAGAATCCTTAGTCTAAGCTGGTATTTCTCAAAGTGTGTCCCTCCCCCGCCAACTAGCAACTTCAGTATCACTTGGAGACATAAGAAATGCAGACTCTCAGATCCTACCCAGACCTACTGGGTCAGAAATTCTGGGGATTGGACTCAGCAATATATGGTTTAACAAGCCTTCCTTTTTTCTCCATGATTCTCAATTCTGGGAAGCACTGCAGCCTTCTTGTTCACCCTCTTCTTCATGGAAGAGCCAGTACCAAGGATGGCAGAGAAGTCATGAGAGGAAGCCAAGTCCTTTAATATATAATTAAGCCATCAATCAACCAACACTGGAGCTGGTCCTACTACAGGACTTCTGATACTGTGAGATAGTAAACATTTTTTGTTACTTGCAGCTAGAAGCATCCTAACTGATAGAATCTTAAATGAAAAAAATAGTTTACTTTAGATAAATAGGTTAAAATGTTAGTTGGTGGATACTTAGGCTGCTCCTATAAAGTTAAAAGAATTCAATATAATATGATATGTCCAAATGATAAAATAAATTACTTAAAATGCTAAAGGCAATGTTAATCAGTAGGTAGTTAGAGAATAAGATGTAAGGCAAAAACACTGAACAAGAGAGTATTATCTGTTTTTTAACAGATTTCCATCCTAGCATAGAAAGTAAAAAATTGGCTATTGGTTGCAGAAGCTGCTTTGACAAGTTTTCTTATTACTAATTAGGAGTACTTTAAAATTATGTAGCTGCACATTATACTTGGAAACTCACTAGATTTTAGAATTTTTATTTTCTTATGTAGTTGTGTGCCCTAGCACCAGACTTTTTCTTATTTAATTCTTCAGCCAATGACTACTTAGTGATAGATTCTACTATGAAATTGTTAAAATAAAAATTAAGTTTATGGCCTCCTAAAGCATCACAGTCTTTTTTTTTTTTTGACACTTGACAAAGATATTTATTATTTTGAACATCAACTTGCTTCTATTTTTTGACTCAAAGCATTAAAAGTTAAAAAGCTATGACTTTTGTTTAAAATCTATGTGTATTCTTCTCTAGTTTAAATGATTAAATTGCTCGTTTTAACCCTGGAAAATTGCTGCATAGGTAAAGATGCCAATGTTGCACATTTGATTAGCGAATTTAAATTACTTTTAGGAAACTGAGAATCAAGTTTCACTGAACAGCCAGCAAAACTACACATTTGTTTAGGGCTTTTTAGTTGACATAATACTTCCATGTACATAATTAAGTTTAATTCTCACAACCTTATGAAGTTAGCAGACTAGATCGTATTAATTGCTTTCTATAGCTGACAAGGCTGAGACTCAGGTGAAGCTCCTTTCATAAAGAATTTCTCACTATTTAAAGTCAAAGCCAGGAGTCAAATATCCATCTTGGCTTCAATTTCCTTAATGCTTCCACAATGACCATTAGAGAATATAGAAGAAGCCGCCCTCTGAATTACATTTTATACTTTGTCATTTTGTTTTGTTAAATTCTTGCATCTTTAAACTCCATGGGCACCTTGCAACCTTGATAGTTATTAATTCCTGAGCCTAGAGTATCTGCACCGTAGCTCATTTGATGACATTCAAGAATGTATTAATTAATGACTTGATTTTAGAACAGCCTTGGTCATTGTCTGCATCTATTCGTTTGTTCTTATTTAACCTTTGGACACCATCCATGGGGAAGTCATGCTCCAACCGGAAGATGTTATAGAATCCCTTGGATTTATCTTCTCAGAGTTGAAAATTACTGTTAAAATGGGGGCGTTATCTTATGAGTAAGTAATCACAGACAGGCATTTTAGAGAGATTAATCAATAAGTGAGACGTTCATTAACATGCTTTATTGAAAAATCAACAGAATACATATTAAGCACGTGTTCTAAGTATCTAAATAAGAGCCACTAAACAGCATTAGGAATACTCATTCCATCTTTCCAAGTTGTAAAATGTTTCTTTGTTCTGAGTCTTTATAATTATATCTACATATTTACTAGAGTAGGGACAAGGGGAAAATTGAGAGGTTTGTTTTTAATGCTAAGACCTCATAATGGCTTTAGATAGTAGGGAGGACATAACAACTATTCCACCTTTTTATATTCCATAATTTAAATCAACAATTAAAATGGTCAGTTCTGCCTCAGTTTAATCAGTAAACAGCTACAAAAGAACTAAAGAGATAAGAACATATTTTCGATTCTATTCTTATAGCATAGACACTGTTTCATGATTTCTTGCATTACTAAGCTTTCTGTCATGCTACCAAGGCTGGGGCCGCTGTGGCTGGAAAAGGTCAATAAAAACCTGTGAAGCTGTACGTCGTTGTCACCACCCCCCTGACTTCAGCAACGACTGTCCACCTTCTAAAGGGCACGTGTGCTATTCTTGAGAAGGTACAGCAACCCCGTCAGCTTTGATTTTCAAAATGTTCATCATCAAATGACCTACATCAGTAGTTCTCAAACAATGGTCCCCGCCACCTTAGAACTTTTTAGAAATGCAAATGTGGGGCTCCACCTCAGACCTACTGAATTAGCAACTCTGCAGGTAGGGCCCTGCAGTCTGTAGGTTAGTACTTCAGGTGCTAATCTAAGTGCTGATTTACGAGAAACATAAAACTTTCATGTAAAAATATTTCAATTGTGCTAACAGTCCTCAATTCTGAAGAACGACTGACAGTGTATATCGGAGCTTTACACTTCCTCCGGCATTCTTAAATCATAAAGGGCTTTGAACTTGGAGTCACCTGTTGGCTTAAGACCAGTTATTTTAAAAGAGCAAGGGAAAGGCATTAAGACCATAAAGAGATCATACTTCTCCCCTCTTAAGTAACTCTGGAGCATCACATCCGTATAGCCATGCTTTCGTACGGAAGAGAACAAAAGTGCAGTGCAGTGGCGGTGGAGCTAGGGTTGTGTCCCCAGCTATGAAGTCAGCCTTTGTTTTCCTATATCAGGTCAGGACTTTTGAAACAATGCTTCTTTGACCAGGTGTATCAGGCTTTGGCAATACCAGTTAGATGAAAGAAGGGGGAAAAAAGCTTCATAAGTAAAAAAATGCCATTCTTTTGAAACAGTGTATTCCTCAGAGAAATAGTTTCATCCCTCAAAAAGAAAACCATAGCTATGTAACATTTCAGAGGCTATAAAAAATTGTAAATGTATTAACAGAAATTGTATGTTGGACACAGAGCAAAAGGGTAGTTTTTCAACATTAGTGAAATAGAATTTTACGTTAATCAATCGCTTTAAACAATTTGATTATATACGACCATATGCACTCATATAATAAGACCAAAATACGGGGGGTGAAGGGGAAACTGAGACGAAGCGAGAGAGTAGCACAGACATATATATACTACCAACTGTAAAATAGTCAGTGGGAAGTTGTTGTATAACAAAGGGAGTCCAACTCGAGGATGGAAGATGCCTTAGAGGACTGGGGCAGGGAGGGTGGGGGGGACTTGAGGGGGGGAGTCAAGGAAGGGAGGGAATACAGGGATATGTGTATAAAAACAGATGATTGAACCTGGTGTACCCCCCAAAAAATAAATTAAAAAAAATAAAAAATAAAAAAAAATAAAAAAAATAAAAATAAAAAGACCAAAATACTTCTATAATATGCTTTACTTATTTTGAGGTGTACTTATAGGCCATAGTCTAGTTTAGTGGTAAATATTATAGTAGAGTTAATGGTACAGGACACAACTATAAGGACAGTTACTCAAAGAACAAAGGAAGAGAAGATGAATTAAGGATTTCCACTAAGAGGAAAATATACACAAGAAAGCTGGGTATTCAAATACATTACCAGTAAGAACAATTCAATAAAGAAATCCAACATAAAGGTGATTTTACCCAGAGATAAGTTGTAGTAACTATGTTATAACTGCAATAACATATGAGTTTACAAAAGCTTGATTACATCTCAATGAAATCTTAAAGATTTCTTTTCGTGCTGCTATAATTTTTCTACTGTGTAGTCTTTAACAGCAATAACATGCCCTTTCTCTATGTGTGTTAACTGGCCTGCTTGGAAGGATAATAAATTGTGTATTTAATATTAATTAGACCAATATAGGAGTTTTGAGATTTTCTGTATTTGCAAATAATCCCATTACAAATAATGTCTTTTGCAAATATAAATGGGGGTGGGGGACCTTTGAGTTTTAGCAGCACCAGAACATCTTCATCTCCATGGTACTACTTACTATAGAACCAAATACACTGAAGGGATATCCTCTGCTTCATTTAATGGATTTGGAAGCTCAAGCTGCTTAGAAGAGGATCTCATTCATTACTTTGGAAGCTGCCCTAAGGCATGGACTCTTGCATATTGTAGTAAAAAACCTTTTTCTTTGTTTTTTGTTTGTTTGCATACCATTCCCAGAGCTGGATTTTCTTGGAAACCAAGGAAAATTGTTTCAGGGCCCCTCACTTACAGGTGACCCTTTTAAGGTCCTAAAAGAGACCCTAGCAATGGTCTCATGGTTTGGGAAAATTCGCAAAAGATATTTTAACTGCACTTGGTTTTAGGGTACTTTTTCTGCTGACTCTTCCCCCTACACACCTCTCCTGGCGTGTGCCACTGGAGCAGCCAAGGGCAGAATTCTGGATCTGGCTTAAGGGAAGTTGAGATGGGGATACATTTAGATTTTATTTGGATTTAGTGATATATAAAGCTGGTTCATAGTCACGTCTCTGTATGGCTAGGTCATTGCTAGCTGTCCGGGTAGAGAAAGGACATCTAGGAATATTTCCACTACCTACAGTACTAAATCACAAGCCCTGAAATCTTTGTATAAATGTGTCCAGTGGTACCCAGCACCTGAAGTGCGCGGGTAGTAAAGGAGAAACAAAGCCATGAGCTAGTCTATGGAACTATTCTAGACTCTAATAAAAAACAAATATATTAACTATTCTAGGAGTATGTGAATTATCTTTCAATTATCTCTTTCGAAAATATTAGAAAGTCATGTTCACATGAAGTGGTGACTAAAGACTCTGCAGTCCAAAAATGTAGGAACAAGACATCTTAGGATGCATCTGTGAATTAGTAAAAATTCTTATCTATTTTTAGATTTTATGATGCTTACTGTATTTGTCACCCAAATTTGTAAATTGTTTTGATTTCATTCTCAGTCTTCACTTTGTATCCAATTAATATTTATAATTTTGTGTTCTTTTTCTTGTTTCCTCAAATTGAATAACCTTCAAACCTTTCAAAAATGTGGATCTCCACCTAAAAAGATTTAAGGTGTCTTTCCTGCACAGTAGTTATGGTGGTTTTATTTTTAACCCCTTTATCCTCAATTAATGAGAGAACACACCAAGGAAAAAGGGAGGAAAAGAAAGGAAGAGGCAAGGGAAAGAAGCGGGAGAAAGGGAACCTACCTGTGGGAGGCATCTCATTATGAGGGAATGAATCAGGCTGTAGAGTCAGACGGGCAAACCCGCAGCTAAAAGCTTCCTGCCATCACCTATAAGCTATGTGCTAAGTTGCCTCACCTCTTAAAAGCTCAGTTTTCTCATCCATAAAGTGGGGATAATACCAATTTTGTAAGGTTATTATGAAGATTAAATGACAACATATATAAAGGATGTCGCCAAGTACACATGTAAGACATTTAGTAAAACTTTTAAATTCCTTATTCTTGAATGCATAATCCAAGTTGTATTTCTTGAAATAACCTTACTAATATGTTGCCTTGAGGATGAACAGGAAAGAGAGAATTCCAGCATTTTTCCTGCTCTCTTCACAGCAAATTATGAGCAGTACAACATACGTGGGAAGCTCATTTCTTTTTCTGTTAAGACATGGAACTATTTGTACAAGGTGAGAAAATATGTCATCTTCCATTCCGAACAAAAGTTAGCAAGTAAAATGTTACAAACTGTCTAAGAAATGTGATAGGATAGCAAATTTAGAAGTCTGCATAAAAAGCTACACTGTGGTTCACAAAAAAAGAGTTACATTCGAATTAATGTGATTATTTCAAAGACAAAGGTTTTGGTGTTCATCCATTCCATCCTGTGTTTCAAAGGCGTTTGAGCACAGTAGATTAGGAAAGTTGAGGAGCAGATAACAAGATTAGAAGTAGCTCAGAAGTTAACTCAGGGTCCAGGTGTCTCCCAGGCGTGTCTAACACTTCACAGCTATAACAATTTGGACAAGAAGGGGGTGGGGGGGGGGGGCCACCTTCAGAAGAGATCCTAATAAGCAATTAGTTGTCAGCGCTACATGAGGAAAAAAAGAAGGTAAAAGAGGCTTGATATTAAGAAAAAAAAAGTAGTTAAAATGTCACAAAATAACCTGAAATTTCTCCATGTACCTGTTTATCAATGACTTTATAAGGATACTTAGCTATTTATCTTTATATTGGAGGGGGTTATAAAATCTATAAAAGTATGGGTACAGGTAGTTCAGTGGTGGTCAGCCTCAGAAAAGCTAGTCAGTGGTGCATAAGCTTTTCACCTGAGGTGTTTTCTGGATGTAGCTATATTTCCCTTCCTTGATGGAAGATGACATGCTACTTGAGTCTCCAGAGATGTTTGATTCTGTCTTGTTTGGCCTTAGACTCCAGAGCAACATGCTCAGTTTGCGGAGTATTTACCACTAACCGAATAAAACTAATGAACTCTATCTAGCTGGTGCACCTGTGCCCTCTCCTTGTTCCTAAGGTGTCTGAACTGTCCATCTTTCCGTTGCTCACTGCATCAGAATCTTGGGGCTGAAAGGGGCCTCGTGAGTCATTCAGTCTTTTCTCTCCTGGTGCAGAAACCATCACTACGACGTCCCCTGAAGAGGGTCATGTACCCTGCCCTCTGCAAAAGGGGGCCCATTGCTGTACCTCTCCTTTTTAGAAAGTCCATCTTTATTGTTGTATCACAGCCTCTCCCTGCAATTCTGCCCAATAGTTACGGTCATTTCCTCCAGAACCTCCCACATGCATCTCCATTTCCCTCTACAAATTAGCCCTGTGTGTCTTGTGAAGCACACAAGAAACAAATACATACACAGAACAATCCGCCCTTAAATTTCTTCCTCACGGAGCCTAACATTCAGGATTCCTTCAGACACCTCTGTCTCGGACTAGCATTCATTACCCCCTAGTCCCCTCCCCACTGCCACCTGCACCACCCAGCCCCTGAGAGCCAATTCCACAAACTTGTTCTCAGTGCCTTCCATCCAACACGCACTTTGCTTGTCCTCCAGGACATACTGGGAATCAAACAGCCCCACAAAGAGGTGTGCCGTTTCTACTGGGCTAAGGACAGCAATGAGAGTTATAAGGTGCCTCCAAAGTATGTGCTGAGAGAGAGGACCAAGGTGGGAAGGTCAGAAAAGGCTGCCCTCAGGGACCTCATATTGAGTTAAGATCTCAAGGAAGAGTAGGTATTAACTAGGGGAAGTTACTGAGGGGACAATTGACCAGCACCTGGCAGGGAAGCAGGGAGAGGAGAAGGGGACTATAGTTGGGGTGCAGAGAGCAGAGGGAGGCCAGGCGAGCTTGCAGCAGAAGTGTGCATTGAGGCGCTCCATGATGGGGAACTCTGTCTTTATCCTAAGAACAAGTAGAAGCCAGTGAAAGATCGGAAGCGTGGGGCTGGGGAGCTTCATGGTCAGGTGTGTCTCTAGAAGACCCTCCCTGGCTGCAGTGTGAAGAACCCATTAGGCAGGACAGCAGTGGCTGGAGGGAGACCAACGAAAAGGCTATCACAGTACTGCAGACAAGAAGGGAGACGGCCTCTTAGGCTGGGGTGGCAAGAGGGAGAAGTAGACTGAATGACTTGGAGGCATATTTGAGAATAAAATTGAAAGGATCTGCGGATAAATTAGATACTGACTGAGGGAGCAGAAAGTGCCAAAAATGACTCCTAGGTCTCTGCCTGAGTGACAGGATGGGTGGGGGTGCATTTTCTCAGACAGAGAAGAGAGGTTTGGGAGAGAGGAAGAGTATGAGAGTGGGTGCTGTGACCAGAAGGCCCTTAATCTTCACGCAAGCCATCAACTACAGTCCTCGGGCTGTGGAGTCCTGCAGACTGAATGTTTGCGTCCTCCGCACTCGTAGGTTGAAATCCTAACCCCGGTGTGACGGTATTAGGAGAGGGGCCTTCGGTAGGTGGCAGGTCATGCGGACAGAAGCCTCATGAGTGGCATCCATGACCTCATGGAAGAGAAGCCGGAGAGCTCCCTCCTCCCCTTCTGCCACGTGAGGACACAGCCAAGTCAGCATCTGCAACCGGGAAATGGGTCTCACCAGACACCAAATCTGCCAGCACCTTGATCTTGGGCTTTCAGCCTCCAGAACTGTGAGAAATGAATTTCTGTTGTTTATAAGCCACCCAGTCTATGGTATTGGTTACAGCAGCCTGAACAAACTCAGGCATGGAGAAAACCATCGGAGACTTTTTTTTGGTGAATAAACAGCTCTCTCTTTTTAAAAAAAAAAAATTCTCTCTTCAGATAGAGGAGACTGTTGCATTTACCATGATAAAATAGTTCAACTTTTAATGTCATATTTAATAGTCACAAATATTGAGGTTCAGCTTCATATTATCACAGCAATTTAACCGTCAGCGTTACCTTTATATAATCACACAAATTCCTCCACAGAGAAGGGGTAGAATCTCTGCCCTGTATCTTAAATTCTACAATACAAGGATCATCTTTTCATCCTGCTTCTAAAGATTTAAAGCTTTTTCCCTACCCAAGTGCAAGGACATGGGGCAAAAGCCTTTAGTTTTCCCCTGAGATATCATTTGAGCTATCAGTAGCATTTCATGACTTTTTTTAGAGGTTTTTTAAAATGGATAACTTTGGTATACTCTCAAGATAGAACCAACACACTTACTTTAAGAAGCTAAAAGCTCTTAATGTTTGTTAAACCAAGCCATAGTGGCATTCCTATCATCTTACCCTGAGGGGAAAGCCTGCTTAAGCAACCCTACACCCTATGCAATGTTCCAAATCTCAACAGAGCTTTTTGGGTGTGGATGATGGGAGTCAATTTTTATATGGTTATTCAGGGCAGGTACAAGAGGCACAATGAAGAACTACATTTCTAAGCTCCAAATTAAATCCAAATATTTATTTAACAACCCAGCATTGAGGTTAGCATTCACTAAGAAACAAAGCAAGAAATAAAACTTCAGTGATCCTGTTTGAACTGGAAAATGCTTCTTAAGCCATTGGAGAGCAACTTTAGAACAGTCTCCAAAACAAAATCTGGTTCTGATCCTTAATTAAAGTGTAGCTACCATACACGACCAACCCCCAAAGACCACTCTCCTCATTTTAAACAGACGAATCAGGGCAGGTCTTGAACCAGAAATACCTGCTATGACTGTAGTGTATGGTTTTTGCCTCATAAACACTTGAGCACAGCTCTTTCCACTAATTAAGACTGGAAGCACCACAGAAGGGCTACACTACATCAGATCCACTTTTACAACCTCAAATGAAAAAACTTGCTTAATCATCAAACAAATTCCACAAAAGAAGATGACAAAGCAGAGCTCTGGTTAGCACAGCATTCAATCCTAGCTCGGTCAACATTTGTGTCGGTATTTGTATGTAAGGACATCAATGGTAACATGATTGCATTTTCAGATAACAAGAATATGGAGAGATAGTAAAAAAAATTGTGTCTATTAATTTTGTTGGAAGATGATATTATACTAGTTCGAGGGTCTAATTCCAAAAATATATATTTATCTATAGCTATTGTATTGAATACGTGCCCCTGGCCCCCAAGGCCACCCTCCTCCACCTAAGCAGATTTACCATTAAATAGGCAAGACATGCCAGGTCAGCTCTTAGATCTTATTTCTTGTTCAGAAAGAAGTCTTTCTGTTCAAGAGACAGCAAGGCACCAGACCATCCCAAGCTCTTGTCTAAGAACTAGGCATCCTGTATTTTCTGATCCCTCATCTGCAGGACACATGGAGGAAGAGAGTCCAGTTGATGAGGACGCCGCAGGGCGGTATGAGCTGTGTGGCTGTCACTGGATTATAAGAGATCAGGCATGGTAGAATGGGTCCAGTATAAGTCAGGCAGACGGGAGTTCAAATTTGTCTGCAGTACTTTCTGGCTGGGTGGCCTTGGGCGAGGCCTCTTATAGTCTCAAAGTCTACCGCCCCTCTCCTTTGTAATGAGGATCCAGCCTCTGGGAATATAAAGATTAGAGACAGCCAACGCAGGCCCTAGAGCTATAGACATTACTAACCTCCTTTCTAACTTTCCAGTGAGCTTCCCAAGGTTAGCCAGGATTGACTCTGACCTCATTTCTCTAATTCTGTGAGACACTATGCCGCAGAGCTGTTAATTGGTTTCACAAAGGAATTGAGTATGTTATTTTTCTTATTTTCTCTGTTAGTTTATATAGCAAGTTAAGAAATCAGCACAATGCTCATAGCTGCTCCAGGTCATCCCAAATGGTTGTCAGCTGGGGAGGGGACCACCACTCAGTCCAAGTCAGAGGATCCTGTTAAATTCTAAGTCTTCTATATGCATTTGGTAACACTTTAAAAATAAACTTAAAAAAATAAACTGTACAAGCAATATAGCCACATCTCTGAAAATGTATAATACTGAGAAAAGGGGGTGGGGGGTGGGGAGGAAATCACTTAATCCACATTCCATACTTCTAGCCCCATCCTTTTAGCCTCCTTCCCCTCCCCACGGCTCCCTCCCCTCCCCCCATCATGAGGCCTGAAGAAACCCGTGGATGTGGACTTAGCCAGGGTGGCCAACCCAGAACAAGCACCTGGGTCTCTGGCTTTCCGCTTCCAAGGTAAGCGCATGCTGAGACTTGGAAACCAGGAGATCTCCTTGTAATCATGACATCTTGCCTAAATAAGAGACCATCTGGACCAGCCTAGCCCCCTTTGTGAGCACAGTCTGCATTTCCAGCGCTCGTAAAATCATTAAAGCATTGAGTAAGAGCAGTCTCCCCTCAAACAGTAATAATAATTCTCATTTCCCAAATTATGCATCGACTTTTGGGAAAACCTGTCATTAGAAGATTTTCTGTCTGCTGATCTTTGCTTTCCTGTCTTAAAAGTGTTTTATTAAGTAGGGCATCTTGTTCAAATACAGGACACTGCTACTGCCGCCCTCCCATGCAGTTCTGCAGTTCTAGTTACAAGCATGATGTACATGCAAGACTCTTTTGTGTCTTTGATGTGGCCACATTTGTCCTTCGCCACTGCCATCCTTTTTCCTCAGTGAACCACCAGATTTAAGTGGATCAGATACAGCTATTTCTTCTTACAATTTGCTACAGTTCAGAAAAGCAGTTTTTAGAAATGTCTTTTTCATAGATTGTAAGGGATAGAATGATATAAATCTCAAAACAATAAAATGAATGCACGGTTTTTAAAAAGAAGTGATCAAACATTTCAGCAGGTTTTTTAATGTTTAAACTCCCACATGCTAGGATCTACTACTAAAATCCTAACTTTTGATTGGCTAAAAAAGACTAAAACTAGCAGTGCTCCATCCCCTAACTTTCCCCCAAAAAGTGACTAATTACTGCTGAAAGATCTTCACAGCTCATTAGTAATCTTTTTAAGGCTATCATACTTACAGTCGACGCAACGTTTTTTTGTTTGGCAAATTAACGTGGCCATAAATATATACAAAAAGACAAGTGTATTTCTATTGCCTGATATTATTCCTTGTCGAGATATTAATAGTTTAAAAATTTGTATTTGAGGCCCTAGAAAATTATCAAGGAATCCACACAATTTAACTCTGATAGAGTAGTTTAGTCTAGCTTGCAGAAGAAAAGGGAAGCACGAGGTTTTTTTGGTCGTGTTGTTGTTGCTGTTGTTTTTTTACAGAACTTGAGCTTAATCTCAAGATCCAAATGTTCCAAGTTCAAATAAATCCCCCACACGCCTGCTTGCTCCTCTGCCAAGTCTGAACAACTGAAAGCAAATGCCGACTTGTGCCTGCAAACAGGTAAACTCGCAGAAAATAATCACTAAGCCACATAAAAGCAACACCCAGAAGCAAACCCCCATCACCCTTAAAGGTAACACAAACAAAATGGTACCTGCTCTTCGTCTCTTTGGTTTCTCAGCATCGATAGATATTTTCTAATTGCCTGGAGAGGATATTGTTTGAAATAGGAGAATCTTGACTGAGGCAACAGACTGTCCATGGTGGGGAAGGCACGGAGACCCTTACTTGCCCCTCCCTGTCCGCAGCCACATGAAATCTAGAAGCTGCACAATTCCTCAGATGCCTAGAGATACGCTTGCAGCCTGACCACTTTCCTGCAGACAAAGCAGATGGTCTTCTCCGTGCTGCTTCCTCTTTGCTGAAAGCAGACAGCCACGTCCCAGCACCGCCCTAAAAGCGTCCAGAAATGCAACGCTCCGAGGGCAGCAGGAGCCAGGACAAATCCAGGGGCTGGTCCGCCGCATGCAAATTGCTTAGTGGTAGTGATGTGACTGTCCTATTTCTAGCAACAGCGTTTGGTTGCAAGCTATGTTAATATTAGGTAGCTGGTGACTTTCCACACCCACAGAGTCTCATGAGCTTTCATCTTAATTCTTCTGACAGCTTTTCTAGCTCTTAAAGAGGACATGACATGTGTTTTTTCCTGTTTCCTTCCAGAATTCTTATCAGCATGAGCACACACAGACAACCCTCAGCTGCCTCTCAGCTCTAAAGTGTTGAATCATTCAGCCTTGAGAAGCATTGTTTTAGGGGATTTCTAAAAATAAATTTAACAAATTACTTCATTCTTCACTATTATTGGGGAGCTCAGTGTCAGCACTTAAGACAGTTGGTTTACACTGTCATGCATTATGCAACATGCCCAGTAACCAGATACTTGACGTCAGCTGAACAATAGCTGCAAACAGACTCCGCTCTGAGTTAAAAGGCTTCTCTCCAAGAATCCTTATCGCAAATCCACACGCTGAATCCGGGAACATTAAATTTCCCCAGGCTTTATTCTGAGCTTAAGGAAGAAAAAATATTATACATTTACTTTCTAACTATGCTTAAAAAAGAACACATGGTAAGAGGTCTGTGGTCTTAGAGGACATGAAATCATAAAATTTGAAAGTTCAATATTTCCTTAATACTCCATAGAAGTCACAGGGTTCCTGGACAAAGTCCCCAAGTAGGCTCTGCTATTTTATTACCCTTTTCAACTTCATGGTAGCTGGTTTATTTGATGAAACGTTTGGCCACTGCTGTGAGGGGCTGTCATGCAGTGACCAGGGTACACATCAGTCAAAAATCATGAGGCCCAGAGATTTGCTTCCAATGGAAAAGGAGAGCCAGTCTTTCCCTCTTCAGAGAGGGCACTGCAGGTGGGTTGTGGGGGGCACGCAGAGCTTGAGGAACCCATGTTGCAGCCTGGGCCGCCCCCTGCCCCCTGGACAGCCTCCCTGACACCCTGGCTGGGCCACTTGTCTTCAGGGAACACGCTTGATTGGCTCACGTGGGCTGTGCTGCGAGCGGCCCCAGCCATCTGTCAGGCTGGCGACAGCCCACTTGCAAGGTGATCTTCCAGCCTCACCAGAGCCAGGCTGGCAATTCCAAGAAGTCCTGAGCATAAGGCTGTTGGGCGGGCTGCTCAGACGAGGCCCTGCCCTCCCGCCCCTCTCCAGGGCGCTGCTGCCTGCTGCCCCATAGATGCTCTTGCATCCTCCTCCCCATAGGCTGGCAGCTCTAAGGAGGGTCCCAGAGAAGCCCCAGAATGCTAAGGGCACGGGTCATGCGCTGCCTGGCAGCTCCCGGGAAGAGGGGTGGCCCTCAGGGCATTGGGAGCAGGCAGAGTTCCATTTATATACACACTCCAGGAAGCCACAAGCTGCTCCATGGATTCTCTTTGTGAAAATATCTAAAATTCAGAGCCGCCTCTGATCGTGGGCAGAGCCACACCCCCACAGCACAGCTGGTGATCAAAGCTTCTTCCAAATGCAGCAGCGTGAGGCAGACCTCATTTCAAATGGTTGTTTCACAATCACTTTTCCTAGGTTGAGGAGAGTGATGAAAAGAGATGGGGAGGGAGAAAAAAAACCCAAACCAAAAACTTTACCCCGTCTAGCATAAAAAGCATAAAAAGCAAAGCTGGTGAAACAAATGCAACTAAAATTCCCTTAGGTGTTTAGTTGGTGATACATACAAATTGTGTCTAATATTTCCTGGGCCTTTGGGCCAGGCATTGTGTTAGATTCCTTACATGTATTATGTCATGTAATCCTGTAGCACCCTATGGGGCAACTGAGGCTCAGAGAGGGTAAACAACTTGCCAAGGTCACACAGCTACAAAGCAGAGAAGGAATTTCAACCAAACAAGCTGACCCCAAAGTCTCAGTTCCCAATCAGTACAATACACAGCCTCTCAGCCCACATCCAGAAATGGATTCCTAAGGACCCCTCTAAGGATTAACCTGAAGAAGGAAAGGTGTAGAGATGCTTTGCTAAAGGAAAATACAAATGTCGAAGATGGGATTTTACAGACCAAGATGATTAGGTTAGAGGCCAGATGCATCTTTATGAAAAATCATACAGCTTCCTATCCTAGATTCTCTATACATAAGGCTAATACTCTTAAAGAGTCCTTTATATGTAGTGAGAGAGTAGCATGGATGTATATACACTACCAAATGTAAAATAGATAGCTAGTGGAAAGCTGCTGCATAGCACAGGGAGACTAGCTCAGTGCTTTGTGAGGACCTGGGGTGGGGTGGGGGGCTGGGGAGGGTGGGAGGGAAACTCAAGAGGGAGGGGATATGGGGATATATGTATAAATATAGCTGATCCACTTTGTTATACAGCAGGAAACTAACACGACATTGTAAAGCAATTATACTCCAATAAATATGTATTTTACCCACTCCATTTTTCCTTCTCAAGATTGCTTTGGCTATTCGGGGTCTTTTGCGTTTCCATACAAATCGTAAGATTTCTTGCTCTAGTTCCTGACTTCCTGACTTCAAACTATACTACAAGGCCATAGTGATCAAGACAGTATGGTACTGGCACAAAAATAGAAAGGAAGATCAATGGAATAGAATAGAGAACTCAGAAGTAAGCCCAAACACATATGGGCACCTTATCTTTGACAAAGGAGGCAAGAATATACAATGGAAAAAAGACAGCCTCTTCCATAAGTGGTGCTGGGAGAACTGGGCAGCAACATGCAAAAGAATGAAATTAGAACACTTCCTAACACCATACACAAAAGTAAACTCCAAATGGATTAAAGACCTACATGTAAGGCCAGACACTATCAAACTCCTAGAGGAAAACATAGGCAGAACACTATATGACATCCATCAAAGCGCCATCCTTTTTGACCCACCTCCTAGAATCATGGAAATAAAATCAAGAATAAATGAATGGGACCTCATGAAACTTAAAAGCTTTTGCACAGCAAAAGAAACCATAAACAAGACTAAAAGGCAACCCTCAGAGTGGGAAAAAATAATTGCCTATGAAACAACGGACAAAGGATTAACCTCCAAAATATACAAGCAGCTCATGAAGCTTAATACCAAAAAAGCAAATAACCCAATCCACAAATGGGCAGAAGACCTAAATAGACATTTCTCCAAAGAAGACATACAGATGGCCAACAAACACATGAAAAGATGCTCCACATCACTAATCATCAGAGAAATGCAAGTCAAAGCCACAATGAGGTATCACCTCACACCAGTCAGAATGGCCATCATCACAAAGTCTGGAAACAACAAATGTTGGAGAGGGTGTGGGGAAAAAGGAACTCTCCTGCACTGTTGGTGGGACTGTAAATTGGTACAGCCACTATGGAAAACAATTTGGAGGTTCCTTAAAAAACTACAAATAGAACTACCATATGATCCAGTAATCCCACTCCTGGGCATATACCCAAAGAAAACCATAATCCCAAAAGAAACTTGTACCATAATGTTTATTGCAGCACTATTTACAATAGCCAGGACATGGAAGCAACCTAAATGCCCATCAACAAATGAATGGATACAGAAGATGTGGCATATATATACAATGGAATATTACTCAGCTATAAAAAGGGATGAGATGGAGCTATATGTAATGAGGTGGATAGACCTACATTCTGTCACACAGAGTGAAGTAAGTCAGAAAGAGAAGGACAAATATTGTATGCTAACTCACATATACGGAATCTAAAAATGGTACTGTTGGACTCAGTGACCAGAACAAGGATGCAGATACAGAGAATGGACTGGAGAACTCGAGGTATGGGAGGGGGCGGGGGGTGAAGGGGAAACTGAGACGAAGCGAGAGAGTAACACAGACATATATATACCACCAACTGTAAAATAGTCAGTGGGAAGTTGTTGTAAAACAAAGGGAGTCCAACTCGAGGATGGAAGATGCCTTTGAGGACTGGGGCGGGGAGGGTGGGGGGGGCTTGGGGGGGGCGTCAAGGAAGGGAGGGAAGATGGGGATATGTGTATAAAAACGGATGATTGAACCTGGTGTACCCCCCCAAAAAAAAAATAAATAAATAAATAAATAAATAAAAAAAGTGGAAAAAAAAAATATGTATTTTAAAAAAGAGTCCCTTATGAGATGATTCTAGTGATCTTGAAGAGTTTGTATCCATAGATACAGGTTTTCTGCTTCCCAAACTTTGAAAACTGCTGTAATCTGTTTCTGTTTGACATAGGTTGCAGTGGTCCATTTCTCTCAATATTTAACACAAACATGATGTGGGGTTTTACACACCTGGTTTCTCAGGCGAGTGTCATCATCCCTTTATGTTCACAGTGTGACCACCTCTGGTGCCTCCGCCTGGAGGGGTGCTGTGTGGATTGCCGCTGTGACTCAGCTGCCTTGGTGAAAGGCAGTCGGCCAGAGTGCTGGCGTCTGCAGTGTGCGTCTGCAAGAACCAGAAGGGCTCAGGGTAGCTGCCACCTCAGGCAATAAGAGGTTTATTCTGCCCCCTGCAAAGTACACAGTAAAGAGCAGAGTGATGACGTATTATTTGTACAGCTCCCTCCCACATTTTGTCCTCTCTTCAACAGAAAAATAACCAGCAGAAACCACAAACCCAGGAAAGCCATTGATGGAGGCAGCAGTCCCACTGGGAAAGAATATTCATGTGTTCTCTTTGATTCCTAAGAATCATCTGCTTTTTCACAAGTAGCTTAGAACATGAGGAATCTCAATCTCTTCACTTGAAGAGCAATATAAAGAGGCAAAACCAAAGGCAGAAAAAATAGTGACAAGGGGGTGAAGAGAGACATTTCAGAGTTTACTTTTTCAAATGTTGCAGAAGATGATATGAAAATGTGGGTTTGTGAAGCCACCTAGCACCATATGTTGCACACAGTAGGTATTTCATTAATGCATGCCAATGTATATTTATTAAAGGAGAAAGGCAGAGAGGAAAGAATGCCACTTAAGTGTTAAAGTTAGGTTGAGAAACAGGAAGGGAAAACAGAAAACATGTCTCCAGGATACCTTTAAGTTGGCAGAGGTTCCAAATTGCATCAGGACAAAAACTACAACCCCATTAATCCCCTTCTCTTTTTCTTTCCCATCAGAGCTGAGAGTTTCCATCAGGAAAATGGTTCCACTCTCTGGGAATTAATCCAGGCCAGATATCAAGTGAAGGGCAGGCAGTTAAGATGATGGAGAAATAGCTAGCCCAGGAAAGAAACCATTTTTACATTATAAATCCCACTGAGAAATCACTCTCTTCCCACTAGGTCTGTGGAAACTGGCCCAGCCTTCCAACCCTGCAAGGACAGTTTTAAATGAAATCAGGAGAGAGGAGAAGGAGACATTTACTGTTGGTCATCAGGACAAGTTCACACGGCACCAACATTCTGCTTTTTTGCGCAATGAAAGCACTTGTGCTACTTCCTCTGACATTTTCTCAGTGACCCCACCACGTAGGGGGTAATTATATCTGCATGTGGTGCATTTTTACTTTCCCAGAATGCATGTTCAACCCCCCACCCATGTTCCTACTATAACCACAGTTAGTTCAACCATCGTTGATGTTCTAGCTGCTCTATGAGCTACACAACTTTTATGCCATCTGCGTCCCAGTTCCAAGGATTGATTTCTCAAAGTTAACAACTGGGAATTCCCTGGAGGTCCAGTGGTTAGGACTTGGAGCTTTCACAGCTGTGGCCCGAGTTCAAGCCCTGGTCAGGGAACTAAGATCCCACAAGCCACACGCCTCAGCCAAAAAAAAAAAAAAAAAACAAACAAACCAATAACTGCACCCATGGGACACATGCCCTGTACCAAAAAAAAAGTTCTTTTCTGCATCGTTTAGGGCAAACTTGAACATGCATGAGAATCACCTGGAGGGCTTGTGTAAAGCCAAGATTGCTGGCCCCACCCTCAGAGTGTCTGAGACAGTAGGTCTGGGGTGAGAAGCAAGAGTCTGCATCTGTAACAACTTCCCCAGGGAAGCTGATGCTGCTGGTCTGGGGCCCTCACCTTGAGAACCATTGGTCTGGGCACTGTCGGGTAGACACCACTGCAGCAGGATTCTCAGGTGGTTTGAAGGACAGATGCCCTGTTTGCCAGAGCACTTTGAAAGCTCCCATCAGATCTACATCTTAAAATGCACTTCCCCAGCGGTGGTGGTTTTTTCTGGAGTCATCTTTTTTCTTGAAGCTGCTCTTCCACGAGGGAGCCCCTGCACATGGCACCTTCCAAATGGGCCTCCAACCAACTTCTGTCTTCTCAGCCATATCTTGACTTGATGTCTGGTTTCTCTTAGACTCTCTCACTCAGCTCCTCTTACCAACTCGTGGGGGTGCTAACAGTATTCTCAGCTCAGAGATCAACTCTCTCTAAGCCCAGGGCCAGAAACCACAGCCAGCGCTACCTAACCCTCCCTCCCTCCCTCCTCTGCCCCTGACACCTTGTTCTCTTCCAGCTAGGGGAGGAGGCATCTCACTTGGATCAGGAGCCCCTTCCACCAAGAACCTCCCAAACCTCAATTCTCCTCAAACCCACCCCAACTCTGTCTTCAGTGCAACTCTGTTTTGGGATGGATCCTCCACTACCCCTGTCTCCTCTCATCCAGTCTTGAGTTTCCTCTCAGGATTTAACTGAAACCCATTCCTTTGACAGAAACCTAACACGTCCCCAGGCTGGGTCTCTGGAGCTGACGCCTTCCATACTTTGCTGCTTTTGAGAAGGTGAGCACCAACCTGGGAGAAGAAGAAAGAGGTGGGCAGGGATGGTTCAACCCTGAGGAACTACCAAATCGGCAGTTGTGCTACTGATACCAATTTAGCAGTAATATGGCTAAAACCATACTATTAGTTTTGCAATTGTGTATAAAACTAATAATGTGGTTTTAGAAATAAGGAAAATACGTGTTTCCCTTAAGTAAAAGAGCTCTGCCTAAGTAGGAGGCTGGAGGGAGGGGTGGGTGGGGCAGGTTGATGTGTTCCCCTCTAATGCCTGGTGGTTGAAAAATTAAGGATGTAACTGAAAGCAGATGTAAGATTGACATTTGCCTCCCTTGGCAGGTGATGGCCCTTGGGATAAAGAAGTGATCTAACCCCCTTTTCCCATTTCTGTGACCCCATTGCCTAGGAAAAAGCTAAGGGGCCAGAGAGCATGGTACCTTGGAAAGCATGATACTTACAGTTGTCCTGGTTCTGATGGGGAGGCCCAGGCCTGAGGTGCTTATTTGGTCACTCACCCAATTTGGTCGGGGAGTCTGCAGGAGGTCGCAGGCAATGTTACCTAAAAGAAAGATAGTGCGCAGGCAATGTGGGGTAGAGGAGGCATACAAAGTCCTGTTCTTCCACACTATTATCCTTGAATTTTTTAAATACAACAGGCAGTTACCCTCCACCTGTAAATGATATGTGTCTTTCCTGAGTTGGATCACCAGAGAGCATTGGTGCTGGTGCAACCCAGACTGTAGATAGGTAACAGTAACCTGAGTGACTATGACCAGGTAAAAACCTGGGTGTAAATTTGTCTTTATTGCTAAAATCTCAGGTGTCAAAGTCAGAGGTATATGGGATTATTTATTTATTTTTGCAAGATTTGTTGTGTTCTTTTTTTTATTTTTTTTGCCTCACCATGTGGCTTATGGGATCTTAGTGCCCCCACCAGGAATCAAACCCAGGCCCCGGGCAGTGGAAGCACAGAGTGCCAGTCACCGGACCTCCAGGGAACTTCCAGGTGTTCTGTAAAAATTTGCTAATCCTGTGGTCCACACAGCAGCATTGGCATCGTTCAGTCCCAGAAGCTTGTTGGGAATGCAGAATCTCAGGACCACCCTACATCTCCTGAATCAGAATCTGAATTTTGACAAGATCCCCAGGTGACTCAAATGCACACGAAAGTCTGAGACCACTGCCTGGGAATAAACACAGAACTCCTACACACACGAATTGCACCCTGCACATAACTCGATCCCACCACTTAACTCTCCAAGATGCCTGTTTCTTGTCTGTAGACCCTTGTCTAGGAACTTCTTCACCAGTCTCCTCCAGGGCAGTGACTGTGTCTTGTCCATTGTTACATCACAGGGGCTTAATAGGGTTTTTTTAAAAAGATGAATGACTCATTGTGCATATAGTGTAGCATTTGGTTATGAGCTGCCTTGAATTTTCTCAGATCCTGTTGGCCTCTGAAACCAGACTGGTTAAGAGTAACAGCCCACTGGTTCACGTCTTCATCTGTTCATGTAGGACCTCCTGTTGCTGCACACTGCCACCTGAGTATTTCTGGGTATTTTCAAATGTCTCATACAGTTTCAAGCAAATTCTGGCCAGCTGCCAGGTAGCATTCACTGCTCCCTATTTCTGTTCTGGTCCCCCAACCCTGTTCACATGTCACTGCTGTTGTCACCTGCTGTGTCACTGTGCACCCACAGTGAGGCCTTGAGTCTCTTGAGGTCCAAAGCATCTTCCAGTTTCCTCATTTAACGCACTGCTCTCTGTCCCTGCACTTTGCAGTCTGGAGCTGTCCTCCCAGGGGTGCTCCTGTCCGTACATTCTTGGGAGGGTCTTCAACTGCAGCTCCCAGGACCCCCTTTCAATCTGCCCCCCTTCTGTCTTCAGCACAGCTCAGAGCCCTTACTGTGGATTCCTCACTTCACCAACCACCCTTCTGGGCAGGATGCCCTTTACAATGACTCCAGGCCAGTATTCCAGCCCCAGGTTCCACACCTGGGTCCTGGAATTAAATACCTGTGGCCTGCCACCAAAGGAGAACCAAGTTATTTACTAGATATACTCCTCAGCTGGTTGTTATGGACCACCTCCCCTTTTCTCAGGTGCGAGTCTTATCAACATCTCCAAGTGCTTCCATGAAAGTTTGAAGGGAGGGCCACACACTGCCCCTTTCTCCCATGCTAGGGTATAGACCCGTAGCACTACTAGGGTCTCTCCAAAGAAATAATTCTCACAAAATCATTTCTCTGCTTTTCCACTCGCTTGACTTTTTCTCTTTTAACAAAGACTCTGTCCTTGACCAAACTGGGGTCAGCTCCTTTGAGTTTTCTCTTTAACTATGTCCCAACCTTGTCTGCTTAGTTTAGTTTTGGCAAAGTCCTTCTGGGTCAGTTTAGATTAAATCTTTCACCTTTGATATCTTATCACCATGTCTTCAGCACGAATCCTGTCAAGTTGGTCTAGTAAGAATCCCCTGTTGCAGTGGCCATCATCACAAAATCTGCAAACAACAAATGTTGGAGAGGGTGTGGAGAAAAGGGAACTCTCCTGCACTGTTGGTGGGAATGTAAGTTGGTACAGCCACTATGGAAAACAATTTGGAGGTTCCTTAAAAAACTACAAATAGAACTACCATATGATCCAGTAATCCCACTCCTGGGCATATACCCAAAGAAAACCATAATCCCAAAAGAAACATGTACCATAATGTTTATTGCAGCACTATTTACAATAGCCAGGACATGGAAGCAACCTAAATGCCCATCAACAAATGAATGGATAAAGAAGATGTGGCATATATATACAATGGAATATTACTCAGCTATAAAAAGGGATGAGATGGAGCTATATGTAATGAGGTGGATAGAACTACAGTCTGTCATACAGAGTGAAGTAAGTCAGAAAGAGAAAGACAAATATTGTATGCTAACTCACATATACGGAATCTAAAAATGGTACTGATGAACTCAGTGACAAGAACAAGGATGCAGATACAGAGAATGGACTGGAGAACTCGAGGTTTGGGAGTGGGCGGGGGGTGAAGGGGAAGCTGAGACGAAGTGAGAGAGTAGCACAGACATATACATACTACCAACTGTAAAATAGATAGTCAGTGGGAAGTTGTAGTATAACAAAGGGAGTCCAACTCGAGGATGGAAGATGCCTTAGAGGACTGGGGCAGGGAGGGTGGGGGGGACTCGAGGCGGGGGAGTCAAGGAAGGGAGGGAATACGGGGATATGTGTATAAAAACAGATGATTGAACTTGGTGTACCCCCAAAAAAATAAAAAAAATAAAAAAAATAAAAAAGAATCCCCTGTTGCAGAAATCAGTCCATCGAGAAACCAAGCAT
Organism: Hippopotamus amphibius kiboko; assembly: GCF_030028045.1. Classification (NCBI taxonomy): domain Eukaryota; kingdom Metazoa; phylum Chordata; class Mammalia; order Artiodactyla; family Hippopotamidae; genus Hippopotamus; species Hippopotamus amphibius. The sequence goes on from NC_080191.1 coordinate 101,612,296, forward strand.
CACACTTGGAGGGTTGGAAAGCTCAGGTTTATTAAGCTGGCAGACCCAGACGAGCTAACGCTCCAAAGTTCTGGGCCCCGAACTCAGGGTGAGCTTTACTTTTAGAGTGCACATGTTTACAGAGCATGGAAGTTTCCAAACAGAAACTTACAAGAGCAGGTGCAGAACATTCCATTTTTTAGCAAAACATCTTAAAGTTACATTCGATTTTTAGGTCATTCTGTTTTTCTGTTTTTCTACGCGCAGCAAGCATATTTCACAAAAGCAAAACAAGCATGGAGTTATTCTTAGCTGAGTGTAAGTTTCTAACTTTCCTCTTCACCCTTAGTCTTGATCTTTCTTCTTAGTAATTTTCCACCCAACGACCCCAACCCTGCTCCTTGGCTGTTGTTGGGCTGCACCCCATAGGCCTGCAAGCCTTATAATTGCCCAGCCTCCAGAATGAAGAAAGAGCCCAGAGACAGTGACAGAGACATCAACAGTTTATTGGATAGGTGATCTTACAGGTCCAAAACAAAAGGTCCTGGAGTGACATTCCCACCGTGTGTGGCAGATAAGAGGCAAGACATGACAGCAATCTTCGCTACTGGGGGAGAAGGAAGCCACCATTTATAGGGGCAATTGATGTCAGGTTGACTCATCAGTTACCAGGGAAACCAGCAGCTGGGGCAGGGGGCAAGCACATAGGCAGTTACTGATTAATAAGTCCTGTAATTAAGAGGACTGGATAGTCATGTGAGTGAAGCAGGGGCTGGTCGGGCAGGGGATATAGAGAAAGCAAGAGAACAGCCATCTTGAGTAGCCTGACCATACAGCAATCCATCTCCGCTTATCCTTGGTATTTTCAGAGTTGAGCCCAATCTCTCTTCCCCACTGCCAGACCTCCCTTGCAGTAGTCCCTCTGGAATAAAGTCTCCTTTACCATCTTTAACAAGTGTCATGAATAATTTCTTCTTTAACACAATGTGGGTAAGAGGCTCAAGCGGTTGTAAAACATGTTTGGGTTAAATAAAGTCTTTGAAACTTTTTGTATGATTCTAGTACAGTGCTTCTCAATCTTTCATGTGCATATAGATCACCTGGTAGGTGTGGCATGGGCACGAGATTCTAGACTTCTGACAAGTTCCAGGGCGATGCTGAGCTTCCGTGCACCCCACCCTGATTAGCAACAGTCCAGCACCTCATGTGGAATGCAAAATCAACAGCATCTCAGAGCCTCCGGGGAAACTTCAATTTTAATGTCCTGTCACATGAGTGTCCCCCATAACGTTCTTCACAATTTGCTCTTTTTCTATTGACTTTCGTCTCTTCCCCTAATGTAAGCTCCATGAGGACGGGAAACACACCTACATATCTATCATCATTTTATTTCTAACACCAGAACAAACAACAGCAAAATTAGAAGCCAGAGAGCAAGTGGCACCTGACGTAGCAGAACAGAGGCGCCGAAGCCTGAGGCAGCAGCACAGAAAGCTGAGAAGAAATCCAATGGGTCGTGCAGAATTCCCCAGAGGCTCAGGAATTGGCAGAGCCAGTAACTCGGGAAGTGAGGGTGGACACAGGAAGGTTGGTTGAAAAGCTTTAAGAAGCATTTGGACCAGATCCCTCCCCACTCCATTAAGGAGCGGATGGAAATTTCCTTGCAGAGGATGGGTGTTTATCTTCTCTCCTGTTCATTTGGTTCTTTGGGTTTGTGCTCCTCCTCCCTTTTTTTTTTTTTTTTTAAATACATTGTTATTTGAGAGGACTCAGAGGTGATGATGAATCCGCCCTGTGTGCAGCTGCCTCCTTCTTCATTCTTTATGTCTCAGCTTAAATAACACCTCCTTGGAGAGGGTTTCCATAGAATACCTGGTTTTATCTAGAATTGGTTCCCCCTGACTTTTTTTCTCACTAGCCGAGGCCTTTCTGGTGTAACTGGTTCATTGAACACAGGGAACTCATAGAGTGAAATAAAAAGAAGCATTATTTTAGATGCCTACTGTCCCTTTAAATGTGCTGTGTATGTGCCTGCGCGCGTGTCCGTGTGTGTGCGCATGCACGCGCGCGTGTGTGTGTGTGTGTGTGTGTGTGTGTGTGTGTGTGTGTGTGTGTGCGCGTGCATATGTGTGTCCCTCACCTTCCCCTATACAGGAGTAAACTTTTGGGCACTCCTGATGACTTTTTTAATTGCTCCAAGGAACTAGAAAATCCTACAGTAACTTTAAGTTGTGAGCACAGTTTCAATTTGATACTGCCTAGTCTCAGAGAAAAGTTTTCAACCTGATTTACCTGTAAGTCTAGTCCCTTCCCTTTAGCTGAGACCTGCTATGCACTGACCACTTGCAGCAGAAGAGAGAGGAGTGGTCCTCCTGCTCTCTTTCCCAGTCTCGTATTTCTCCTCATCCCCTAGCTTGCTAACTGAGATTTCTGGATCTGCCAGTGCAAAGGCAGGGGGTAGGGAGAGAAGTAATAGGATGGACAGTTCTCTCTTGGCTGGTGCTACTATAAGATGTCCTCATTCCTCATTCTCTCTGGGCCTGGCAGATGCTTAGAACTTAATCTTTCCCTGGTGGCTCTCCATTTATTAAAGCCTTTAGCCCCTGGCTCAAGTTATCCTCTCCACTCAGGCCTGCCATCGTCCTGTAGTGCATGTCAAACCTGTCAATGTTTGGCTTTTGGGTTTTCTAACTTGCTCAGTGAGACTTCCCTAGCCCTGAAGTTATAAAAGTATTTCTATATATTTTATAATGTGTTTTATTTTTTTACATTTAGATACTTAATACCATTTAAATTTTATTTTTGTACATTCGTCCCATGGCATCTATGGGGGACTGGTTCCAGGACCCCTCTCAGATACCAAAATTTGTGGATGCCAAGTGCCTCATATACAATAGTGTAGTGCAGTCACCCTCTGTATCCACGCACTCAGCATCTGCGTATTCAACCAACTGTGGATCGAAAACATTTGGGGAAAAAATTCTGGAAAGTTTGAAAACTCAGAACATGAATTTGACATGCACTGGCAACTATTTGCATAGCATTTGTGTTGTATTAGGAATTGTAAGTAACCTAGAGACTATTTAAAACATATGGGAGCATGTATGTAGGTTATATGCAAATACTATGCCATTTTATATAAAGACTTGGGCATCTTCGGATTTTGGTCTCTGCATGGTCCTGGAAACAGTCCCCTGTGGATCCTGAGGGACAACTGCATTCAGTTCTAATTTACACTGTGTATTAGTTTTCTAGATCTGCCATAACAAAGTACCACAGACCAAGTGTCTTAATAGAAAACTATTTTCTCACACCTCTGGAGGCTAGAATTTTGGGATCAAGATGTCAGCAGGGCTGGGTTTTTTTGAGCCCTTTCTCTTTGGCTTGTAGACGGCCATCTTCACCCTGTGTCTTCACATGGGTTTCCCTCTATACATTATCCGTGTCTAAATATCCTCTTTTATAAAGATCCCAGTCTACATTGGATTAGTGCATAACCTAATGATCTCATTGTAACCTAACTACCACTTTAAAGTACTTATCTGCAAATAAAGCCACATTCTGAGGGACGGGGATTAGGACTCTAACATATGAATTTGAGCAGGGCTGGAGGAGGGGAAGGAGGACACAGTTCAGTCCATAACAACTTGGACCGGTTTTCAGATGCCCTATTTGTCCATTTCTGTGTTATTGTTACCAAGTCCAAGCTCGCTCTGCTTGTCGCACGACAGGCCAATGAATCGGAGACAAGGTGTTGAGGCAAGGAATACGACTTTATTCGGAAAGCCGGCAGACCGAGGAGATGGCAGACTGGTGTCTCCAAAAAACCATCTTATTGGGGTCTGGATGCCAGTTTCTTTTACAGAATCAGGGAGGGAGAGGTGTGAAAGTAAAGTAAAAAGGGTTATCAGTCTTGCAAAACATCTCCGGGAATGACTAGCCTTGGGGAAGGGGTGTGTTAATTTCACAGGTGGGTAGGGTTCCCTGAGGCAGGCCATTGTGTATGATTAAAGTGACAAAAAGCAAAGGTTAAAGTCAAAGATACAGATCCAACATGGAGTCCAATTTAGCTCTTCCCTGTTACATTATCACAGGTACAAATTTATAGATTACTTAGAAGACAATCTACTACTTAGAAATTAATTTTTCTTAATAGTTTGTTACATCCTTTGTAAAACTTTCCCCAACCTCTTCTTTCTCCTACTAGAAACAAATATCTCCCATTGTTTTTTTTTTTGTTGTTGTTGTTGTTGTTGTTGTGGACCATTTTTAAAGTCTTTATTGAATGTGTTACAATATTGTTTCTGTTTTATGTTTTGGTTTTTTGGCCAAGAGGCATGTGGGATCTTAGCTCCTCAACCAGGGATCGAATCACACCCCCCGCATTGGAAGGCAAAGTCCCAACCACTGGACCACAGGGGAAGTCCCCTCCCATTGTATTTTATATGAACCTCTATTATAATAATGTTCCCTTTATAAAGAGGTGTGTTCTAGCTTCAGACTAGATTGCAAGTTCTTAGGGCTCAAATAATTACAATTTTAAAATTATTAATTAAATATTCATATTTGACATTATTAACAGCAGTTTGTTGATGACTTACTATGCTTCAAACACTGTGTTGTGAGTTTTGCTTGCACCGACTCATGAGTACCCTGTGGAGTAGGAATAAGTCTCAAAAAGTAACGTTTATGTAACAGGGAAAAGCTAAATTGGACTCCATGTTGGATCTGTTTATTTTACATTAACCACTGTATTCTATTGCTTTTGCTACAAGTTTGGAATGTTGCTTTACAGCCTGAAATGTACAGGGTAGCCCATTCTCAAGCCTCTGACCTTCAAAGGTATAAGACTTTTCCACTCATATAAAGTTGCAGAACAGAGAATAACATTTGCCTTGTTGGAGGTTTACAGATCCTGACTCCGCCTACGCGGACAGCTGCAAGAACAAAGGATTCTGGCATCAAGAAGCCTGCAACAACCAACAACACCCCCCTTTGCTTTTTAGTATAAAAGAAGCCTGAATTCTAACTCATGCAAGGTGGTTTTTAGGAGACACTAGTCTGCCATCTTCTTGGTCTGCCAGCTTTCCGAATAAAGTGGCATTCCTAGCCTCATCTGCAATTCACTGGCCTGTCGTGCAGCAAGCAGAGTGAGTTTGTACTTGGTAACAGTTACTTACCTGAGGGAACACAGCATGTAAGTGAACAATTGACAGTTTCAATCCAGTTCTATTTGAATCCAAATCCCAAACTCTTCACCATTGCTCAGTGTTGCCTTCATGGCTATTTTGTATCCTCCTCCATCTCCAAGCAGAATGCCTGGCGCACAGTTGGTCCTAATATATGTGCTTATAAAATGAACTAAGCTGAAAAGCACACCAATCAATGTTTATGTTGTCATTCTTTACAATTAAAGTCCTGTGACTAGTGAGCTATTTTAGGTCTGGTTAAAGTAACAGATACGTGACCAGGGTCCTCTCTATGCCCATGACACATGGAGCCTGTACTTCCAAATAAGGACAGTCACCTTTTCCTGCCTGTGCACTCCTGGTCTTTAACAAAACTCTGGGCTCAAACCAAGCTCCATTACAGCCGTTTATTTAATGCTACGATTTCTCAGCACGTCAAGCCAATGCCATAAAATTAGATATCAAGCCAATGCTATATCATTTAGATATCAAAAATGAAACAACTTTTATGAAAGAGATTAGCACACAGACAGTCAACAAATGATAATTCTCCGTCATCACTGGAGAATTTACACACTGGTTTACCTATGAGCAGTATACTATATAACAACGTATATGATCTGGTGAATATCTTAGTCAGCTTGGGCTGCTGTAACAAAATACCACAGACTGGGTAGTTTAAACAACAGAAATTTATTTTCTCACATATCTGTAGGCTGGGAAATCCAAGATCAAGGTGACAGCCAGTCTGGTTTCTGGTAAAAACTCTCTTCCTGGCTTGTCAACAGCCGCCTTCTCACTGTGTCCTGATGTGGTCTTTCCTCGGTGGGTGCACACGAAAATGGAAAGACATGGGGACCACTCTAGTGTCTCTTCTTAAAAGGATGCTAATCCTACTGGCTTTTGTTCCCACCTTTCTGACCTCCTCGAAAATTATTTACTTCCTTAGTGACCTCATCCTGAGGTTAGGCCTTCAACTCGTGAATTTTGGGGGGACACAAACATGGAGTCCATAGCGATGGGTCAAGTGACCTGAGGGTGGAAACAGGCCCTTGAAGATCTTAGCACACTGCTGGGCTCAGGAAGGATGACCAGAACAATGCTTCCACATAACCGTTTCATCCTTCCTACATGCGAGGACCACAGCTGTATGAAGTTTTCAACAATGCTGCCTATTCAGGGTTTATTTATAATGCTTGAGTTCCCTGGATGAAAGTCCTCTGTATTATTTAATGTTGTGAAAATTTATTCAAAATGAGTAAAGTCTCTGTTACTCTCTATCTTCAGCATTAAAATATTGATATAGTTCTCACCCTCCTTCATAGTTGCTTTATTTAAAATTGGTTTTGTTGGAGTTATTTCCTTGAACTATCCCAAACAATTGAGATGGGCTGGGACCTGGCACCCTTTGCTGCAGTGCTAGCACCTGGACAAACGTCTCCTTGAGCAACAAAATACAAAGAAACTATAAGGGACTAAAAAAAAGTTGCATGCATGTGGGGGCAAAGTATGAACAAACAGATACAAAAAGACCAGAAATCCCCCCAAAACAGGGTGTCAGGAGCAAAAGCAGGGTACTGCACATGCACCCTGCACATAGCACCACCAAGGGGGTGGGCAGACCACCTAAGCCACCCCTCTGGCCTGACCCCTGGACCCACCCCTACCCTCACCCCATATAAGGGACCAACTCACATCCCCTCAAGGAGCGAGCAAGGGCACCCGTTACATGTTCTTGCCCCCCCTGCTGCAGCAGGGGCCCCATTAAAGCCTTGCCTGAATTTCTTGTCTGGCCTCTGATCAATTTCTATTGATTAAGGAGGCCAAGAACCCTGGTCGGTGACATACTCTGTGGCAACCATGAAGGGACATTGTCCCCTTCCTGGGAGAGGACCTGGGCAAACTCCAGGACCATCGAATGCAGCTTCCCTGTGGGTGATAAGTGGCCACCTGAACCTCTTGTTTCAGTGTCACCACATTTGGTAAGTCTGCCTTCCTTGCCCCTGGGGGCCTCAGGACCCTCATTCAGGCAATGCTTTCCCCCTCCCCTTTGTCCCTTTCCCTCTTAATCTCTCAACTTCTCTCTCTGTCCTCTCCTCCGTCTGTCCTCTCTTACTTCTGCCCTATCCTTCTGAGAGAGTGGACATCAGGTGGCTACAGCATTATTCCTCTCAGCTTGTGAGACCTGTTCCCTCTGGCTGGCAATGGCTCACCTCATACCGTGCAGACCTTGGTCCAGTGGGCGTTCCCTGATGGGAGGTTTCTGAGAGTGAAACAGAGGTTCGAACCTCATAACGTGTAGTGGCTGGAAGTCTGATCATCCAATATTCTCACCTTTATCTTCCTGCTGCCAAGAGAAGTCTCATCGAGAACAGGCTAAGCAGCAGATTTCTATATGCTAGTGTATGCATGGGTGAGAGTCCCACCTGCGGGTTGCAGTCCCACAGATGATGTATTGGGTGGGCTAAAAGGTTTGTTCTTTTTTTTCCGTAAGATGGCTCTAGTAGCACTTAGTTGTCTTTAATTTCATTCAAAACAATTTTGTTAGATTGTATGTGACAGCTGTCATATCAGTGTGCATTTAAAAAAAGACAACAAAATTGGTGAATTTTAGTGTAGCCATTTTAATATTGAAGATGGAAGGATAAAAAGCAACATTTTTAGCATGTTTATGCTTTATTATTTCAAAAAAGGTAAAAATGCAACTGAAATGCACAAAAAGATTTGTGCAGTGTATGGAGAAGGTGCTGTGAGTGATCGAATGTGTCAAAGGTGGTTTACGAAGTTTCATGCTGAAGGTTTCTTGCTGGGTGATGCTCCACGGTCGGGCAGACCAGTCGAAGTTGATAGCTATCAAATCGAGACATTAATTGAGAACAATAAACGTTATACCACGTGGGGGAGAGCTGACATACTCAAAACATCCAAATCAAGCAATGAAAATCATTTGCACCAGCTTGGTTATGTGAATCACTCTGATGTTCGGGTTCCACATAAGGTAAGTGAAAAAAAAAAAACTTCTTGACCATATTTCCACATGGGATTCTTTACTGAAACATAAATAAAATGCTCCATTTTTAAAACAAATTGTGATAGGCGATGAAAAGTGCATATTTTACAATAATGTGGAAGAGATCATGGGCCAAGTGAAATAAACCGCCACCAACCACACCAAAGACCGTTCTTCATCCAAAGAAGGTGATGTTGTGTATATGGTGGTATTGGAAGCTCTATTATGAGCTCTCCTTCTGGAAAACCAAATGATTAACTCCAACAAGTACTGCTCCCAATTAGACCAACTGAAAGCAACACTTGATGAAAAGCATCCAGAATTAGACAACAGAAAACGCATAATCTTCCATCAGGATAACGCAAGACTGCATGTTTCTTTGATGACTGGACAAAAACCGTCACAGCTTGGCTGGGAAGTTCTGATTCATCTGCCGTATTCACTAGACGTTGCAACTTCGGATTTCCATTTATTTTGGTCTTTACAAAATTCCCTTAATGGAAAAAACTTCAATTCCCTGGAAGACTGTAAAAGGCACCTGGAACAGTTTTTTGCTCAAAAAAAATAAAACGTTTTGGGAAGATGGAATTATGAAGTTGCCTGGGAAATGGCAGAAGGAAATGAAACAAAAGGGTGAATACGTTGTTCGATAGCGTTCTTGGTGAAAATGCAAAATGTGTCTTTTATTTTTACCTAAAAAACCGAAGGCACTTTTTGGCCCATCCGATACAACTGGCTCATTTCTGGCTTGATCACCCCGGTGGGCAGTGGACAGGGGGCTCCCTGCTTCACTGGCCTTTCTGGAAGCATGCGATTGGTACCTGAACAGTCACCCACAGGGGGTGCATTGAAATGGCAATCTCTCTCTTTCTGTCTCTTTCTCTTCTTCAGTCTCTTCTGTCCCCCCTGCCTTGACCTGTCCCTTGGTCCTCACCCCTACACCCCCATCCCCTTCATCCTGAAGACTACTTGTTTGTCTCTTTGAGTTTCTGTCATTGGTACAGGTTGCGTCTTAGTGAAATTAAGAGGCTCTTTGTTCTATAAAGTTTTGTTTGTCCAACTGCCCCTGCACGTCTCTGCTAAAATTGTGGGCCCAGTAGAGTACTGAAGCCTTGAAATGCAAACACAGCCCACATTGTCTGAGACTCCAGACTTGGGTTACTTAGTAGAACTTTAAAGAACAGACAAAAAGAAAAAAAAAAAAGGGAGACAGAGAGAGAGGGAGAGAGAAAAGCTTGCATTTCTCTCCCCTGCCTTTAAAGAACAGCTGTTCTGCCAGGGCTCTCAGGAACTCTGATCCTCCTATAGTCCCCCAGACTGAGGGAAAAAAAAAAGGTTTCTTTAAACTCAGGCAGGAAAACTATGAGATCTCTGGTTCTGTCCTTCTTTATGTAAAAGTTAACTTGTAAGTGAGCTTAATTGGCTTTAAGGAAATTTAACTGGCTTAAAGGAAATTGAGCACTTGTATACATTCTCAGAAATATAAATGAAACTCACCAGAGTACATTTCAGATTAATGTAAACATGGGAAACGCCCAGCGAATCCCCAAAGATTCTCCTTTGGGTTGCAATCTTAATAACTGGAGACCGTTTAAATTAGACGGTTTAAAAAGAAATAAGTTGATTTTTGTTTGCAATGCAGCCTGGCCCCAGTATGCCCCTGCCCCAAAATGAGGAGGGGTCCCATATGTGCAGGCCTTCATGAAATCTTATCGAGACTCTGGTGTGACGGATTCCTGTCATGTGTTGAGCCTCTATTCCTGTGTTGCCCCCGAAAGAGTCAGAGCCAGACCTCCTCACTGACCCACTCTTCCAACCGCCAGCTCTCCATCTGCTCACCAAGCCTGCCTCAGGCCCCTGTTTCTTCCCCTTCTCCGTCTTCTTCAGCCCTCGGACTCCCATCTTACCCTGTCAAATCAGAAACCCCCAAATCAGAGCACCAGTGTTTTCCCCGACGGGGCTCCGATCAAGTTCAACATTAGCCCCTGCTTTTGCCCCACAAGGCCTTTACCCGCTCCAGGAAGCAGCTGATGCAAATGGAGGGATCACTGGAATGCCTGTCCCCTTCTCAATGGGAGACTTAGTGAGGTTTGGCAGGTTCTCAGTGAACCCTGGCAAGTTTAGGGACGAATTTATCAGGCTGGGGTTGGCATTTCTCCCATCTGGCAGGACATCATGGTTATTCTGGCCCACTGTTTCACCCTGCATGAAGAGGAGTGTATACTGAGAAAGGCCAGGGAACATGCAGATGGCCTACTGGCCACCAATCCCCACCACCGCATTTACCAAGGCGGGGGGGGGGGATGCAATCCCAGAGCACAACCCACCCTGGGACTATGAAGATCGCGTGGGCCAGGCTAGGAGGAGACATGACATCACTTGTCTATCATAGGGAATGAAAGGGGTATGGTGAAGCCTGTACATTTTGATAAGATTGGAGAGGTCATGCAGGAAAAAGATGAAAACCCGGAAGTCTTCCTGAACTGGGGGCAGAGGCATTCAGGAAGTACACCAATACAGACCTGAGCTTGCAGAGGGGAGGGCACTATTAGCCATGCATTTTATCACCCGGGCTATTCCTGATACCCGGAAAAAGTGACGAAAGCTTGAGGCTGGGCCCCAAACCCCATAGTCAACTCTGGTAGAGGGGGCCTTCAAGGTCTGAAACAACAGAGACTCAACGGAGGAGGCCCATGCGGATAAGAGGCTAATATAGAAGATGCAGCTCTTGGCTGCTCTGATCCATCCACCACCTCGAGGGGACCCTGGAGGGCCGAGAAGGCTGGATAGACAGCCAAAAATCCACTAGGGCCTGAACCAATGTGCCTTTGTCAGAAGGGGGGCCACTGGAGCGGGGTATGCCCTGGCCCCCTCCTGTGGGATGCCTGAGGGGCAATCCCACCTGTCCCCAGTTCCTTGTGAATCTCTCCAGTCTCTCAGATGAGAGATTCCCACACGCCGGGCCCGGGCGCCTGCCCGGCTGCGGACCCCATTCGAACCATCCTCATGACTCCAGCCTCAGGTCCCTCAATGTGGCAGGTGGGAGACCTGAATTTCTTGTGGACACGGGAGCTGCCTGCTCTGTTCTGACTTGGCCAGCTGCCCCCTCTCCAGCCGTGACTGTACAGCGATGGGAGCTGATGAACAGCCAAAGGTAAGGCGTTTTACCTGCTGAAACGGGTCCACTATGATTACTCACTCCTTTTTGTGTATGGCAGAACGCCCTGTGCCCCTCCTTGAAGACATTTGCTCAATAAGTTAGGCGCCAGTATATTTTTAGGACAGGTGTAGTCCAAGGAGGTAGAGAATTCAGACAGAGAATGCATCTATTAGTAGCCCCAGATGACACACCTGCTGGTCATCAAAATAGTCCCCAAGATCTCCCCCAAGAAATTAGGGAACAAGCAGATCCTGTAGTTTGGGATACCTCAGTGCCAGGAAGGGCAAAATGTGTTCCCCAATAGAAACAAGATTAAGGCCTGGGGAAAATACCCTGGCAAAGACAGTATCCTTTAGAGCCTGAGGCCCTGAAGGGGTCCAACTGCTCTTCAGCAAATTCCTAAACCATGACTCACTAGGCCCTTCCAATCTCCTTGCAACACCCCGATCCTCCCTGTTCAGAAGCCTAACGGGAAGTATCTGTTTGTGCAAGACTTACGAGCAGTGAATGAGGCCGTCATCCCTATCTGCCCATTGGTACCAAACCCATACACCCTCCTCACCCAAGTGCAGGGAGTGCCCAGTATTTCTCTGTTTTGGACCTCAGAGATGCATTTTCCTGTATTCCCCTACATCCAGACTCTCAATACCCTTTTGCCTTTGAATGGAGGGACCCTGACACCCTGGAGGCTACCCAATACACCTGGACAGTGATTCCACAGGACAGGACAGTGTTTTCAGGACAGGCCTCATCATTTTGAAAATGCATTAGCAAGGAAACTGAGGTGACTGAGTCTTGAGATGGGAACTCTGCTACAATATGTTGATGATTTATTGATGGGAGACAAAACAAGATTTAGATGAAAATACTCTTAGGGTCCTAAATCTTCTGGCAAAAGGGGAATATAAAGTTTCCCCAACCAAGGCTCAGATCTCACAGCAACAGCTTCAGTATTTAGGATTTTTTTAGACCCCAGGGGCATGAGCCTTGGCCATAGATGGAAAAACAGCAATGAGGGCATTACCATCTCCAACCATAAAGAGGCAACACCAAGGCTTTCTCAGGATGGCTGGGTTCTGTCCTATCTGGATTCCAAATTATGGCCTTATAGCAAAACCCTATATAAGGCTCTAAAGGGAGGAGAATGGGAACCCCTTCTATGGAATAAGGACCAAGAGTGGACTGTTGAGACTTCTAAAGACTGAGTTGAGTAGGGCACCAGCACTGGGGCCTCCAAATTTGGACAAGCCCTTTACTCTATACCTTCATGAGAGATCAGGGATAGCACTAGGAGTCCTGACCCAAAAACTGGGACCAGATCAGAGACCAGGGGCTTACTTTTCAAAACAACTAGACTCAGCAGCCCTAGGATGGCCATACTGTCTGCGGGCAGTAGCAGCCACAGCCCTGTTGGTTAATGAGGCTTCCAGGCTCACCCTGGGGCAACACTTAGATGGGTTAACCCCTCATCAGGTACAATCTGTGCTGGAGGTCAAAGGACATCACTGGTTGACTGGAGGAAGGTTAATGAAATATTAGGCCCTCCTAATGAACACCCCCGATATTATCTTAAAGGTGTGACAAACTCTGAACCCGGCAACTGTGCTTCCAGTGGTCGAGAGTGGAGACTTATTGCATCAGTGTATAGAGACCATAGAACAGACTTACTCCAGCAGGCCTGATCTTCTAGATGAGCCTCTTGACAGCCCTGAGGTCGAATGCTTTACCGATGGGAGCAGTTTTGTTGAAATGGGAACCTGAAAGGTGAGGTACGCCATAGTTAGTCTAGATGAAGTCACAGAAGTCAAGGCCCTGCCACACCAGATATCAGCCTGGAAGACTGAACTAATTGCATTAATGAGAGCTTTGTAATTAGGGAAGGATAAGAAATTAAATATTTTTATGGACTCTAAATATGGATTCCAGAGACTTCCCTGGTGGTGCCGTGGTTAAGAATCCGCCTGCCAATGCAGGGGACATGGGTTATCCCTGGTCCGGGAAGATCCCTGCTCACATGCCTCAGAGCAATGAAGCCCATGAACCACAACTACAGGACCCACACTCTAGAGCCCGTGAGCCACAACTACTGAGCCTGTGTGCCACAACTACTGAAGCCTGCGCACCTAGAGCCCGTGCTCTGCAACAAGAGAAGCCGGAATGAGAAGCCTATGAACCGCAACAAAGAGTAGCCCCTACCTGCCGCAACGAGAGAAAGCCCGTGCATGGCAATGAAGAGCCAAAGCAGGCAATCAATCAATCAACCAGTTTAAAATATGGATTCCATGTGCTGCATGCTTATGCTGCCATTTGTTAAGAAAGAGGAATGTTAACAGCTAGATTTGATTCTGCCTCTTTTAGAAGCAGTGCAGCTTCCAACCCAGGTGGCAGTAATCCACCCTAGGGGCCATCAGAGGGAACCAGCCGAGGGAACAGCAAAGCTGACCACATTGCAAAACAGGCAGCTCGATTGCCAGGGCCTCAGCAAGTTATAGCCCTCGTGATTGGCCCCCATGAACTCCCTAGCCTCCCCCCGTATTCCCCACAGGAACAAGAAAACACTGGGCCTATGGGAAAGGAAGCACAGGCTGGTATGAAAAGGAGGATAAGGTTCTAATCCCTGAGGTCCAACCGTGGAAACTCACTAAGAGCCTGCATGATGCCATGCACAGTGGGACTTGACTCAAAAGGCTTTTTCAGGGAAGAGGCTCAAAAGAACAGTAAAACAGTAACACTTACCTGTGATTTGTGTGCCCATAATAACCCACAGCTCCATGTAATCCCCCTTTGTTACTCAGGCCAGTTCTACATTGAGGGACATATGTATCTCGGGGGTGACTGGCAGTTAAATTTCACCCAAATGCCCCTCGATCATGATATAAATATCTTCTGATATTTGTTGATACTTCCACAGGATGGGGTGAAGCCTTCCCCACCCAATCTGAAAAGGCTATGGAAGTCTGTGAGTCCCTTTTAAAAGAAATAATTCCTCGGTCTGGACTCCCAAAGTCCCTCCAGAGTGATAATGTGCCCTCTTTTATGGCCAAAAGCACACAGGGACTCACAAGGGCCCTAGGGATAGACTACAAGCTACACACCTCTTGGCACCCCCAGTCTTCAGCCGAGGTAGAGAAAATGAACCATCCTTTAAAGAAAACCTTAGCAAAGCTCTGCCAAGAGACTCATGAGCCCTGGACCAACTTGCTTCCTACTGTACTCCTCAGGGTCCGTGTAGCCCCTGGGGTGGTCTGAGACTTAGTCCATTTGAAGTGAGCTATGGGAGGCCTTTTCTTACCACTGTCATTCTACTAGATGAGGACATGAACTAGGCCCTGAAATATACTATTAATCTAGGACAAGTTCAGAAGGCAATCCGGGACTATTCCCACAAGGCACTGTCAGCTCCCACAAAAATACAGATGAACGATCAGTTCTGTCACAAGCAAACCCTGGGAACCAAGTTCTTCTTAAAACCTGGAAAGAGGGATCTCCCCAAGACCAACTACTGCAAAAATGGAAGGGTCCCTATAGAGTACTTTTAGCTACCCCCACTGCTGTCAAACTGCAAGGGATATCTATTTGGGTACATTTGTCCAGACTAAAGCTTTTACCTCCAGAAACCCCGCAGGTCACAACAGAAGAACAATACACCTGTGAGCCAGTGGAAAATCGGAGATACCTATTCAGAAGACAGGCACCACTGACAGGTAAGAAAAATGATGTAGTGGCTTAGCTCCTACTTGCCATTCTTGCTATTGTGTGCTTGCTTGCATTTGCTGATTTGCTCAGCCTCCCCTGCCAGGGAAGGGGGTCCTTTGTGCTGGGTTTAAGGGAAACACTCCACATAGAAATGCTCCTCCTGTTGACTCTGTCCATCTTATTGGGTCCTGTAACTAGGGGACAATGGCAAGAAAATACACTTATCAACATTTCCAGAATCATATCCAAAGGGAAACATTTAAAAGAATGCTGGGAGCAGTATCAAGCAGTATCAGCAGTATTTCGTTCTGTGGAACTGAAAACCACAGCCACAGAAAGATAGAGAAAATGAAAAGGCAGAAGCCTTTGTACCAGATGAAGGGACAAGATAAAACCCCAGAAAAACAACTAAATGAAGTGGAGATAGGCAACCTTCCAGAAAAAGAATTCAGAATAATGATAGTGAAGATGATCCAGGACTTTGAAAAAAGACTGGATGCAAAGACCAAAAAGATGCAAGGACAAAAACACAACAATCCAAAATGTATGGGATGCAGTAAAATCAGTTCTAAGAGGGAAGTTGATAGCAATACAATCCTACCTCAAGAAACAATCAAAATCCCAAATAAACAATCTAACCTTACACCTAAAGAAACAAGAGAAAGAAGAGCAAACAAAATCCAGTTAGTAGGAGAGATATAAAGATCAGAGAAGAAATAAATGAAATAGAAACAAAGAAAACAATAGCAAAAATCAATAAAACTAAAAGCTGGTTCTTTGAGAAAATAAACAAAATTGATAAACCTTTAGCAAGACTCATCAAGAGAAAGAGGGAGAGGACTCAAATCAATAAAATTAGAAATGAAACAGGAGAAGTTACAATGGGCACCACAGAAACAAAAAGCACCATAAGAGACTACTGCAAGCAACTATATACCAATAAAATGCATAACCTGGAAGAAATGGACAGATTCTTAGAAAGGTATACCCTTCCAAGACTGAAACAGGAAGACATAAAAAATATGAACAGACCAATCACAAGTAATGACATTGAAACTGTGATTAAAAATCTCCCAACAAACAAAAGTCCAGGACTGGATGGTTTCACAGGTGAATTCTATCAAACATTTAGAGACGAGCTAATACCCATCCTTCTCAAACTCTTCCAAAACATTGCAGAGGAAGGAACACTCCCAAACTCATTCTATGAGGCCGCCATCACCCTGATACCAAAACCAGACAAAGATACTACAAAAAAAGAAAATTACAGACCAGTATCACTGATGAATTTAGATGCAAAAATCCTCAACAAAATACTAGCAAGCAGAATCTAACAACACATTAAAAGGATCACACACCATGATCAAGTGGGGTTTATCCCTGGAATGCAAGGATTCTTCAATATATGCAAATCAATCAATGTTCTACACCATATTAAAAAATTGAAGGATAAAAACCACATGATCATCTCAATAGATGCAGAAAACGATTTTGACAAAATTCAACACCCATTGATGATAAAAACTCTCCAGAAGGTGGGCATAGAGGGAACCTACCTCAACATAATAAAAGCCATATATGACAAACCCACAGCAAACATCATCCTCAGTGGTGAAAAACTGAAAGAATTCCCTCTAAGATCAGGAATAAGATAAGGATGTCCACTCTCACCACTAGTATTCAACACAGTTTTGGAAGTCCTTGCCACAGCAATCAGGGAAGAAAAAGAAATAAAAGGAATCCAAATTGGAAAAGAAGTAAAACTGTCACTGTGCACAGATGACATGATACTATACATAGAAAATCCTACAGATGCCACCAGAAAACTACTTGAGCTAATCAATGAATTTGGTAAAGTAGCAGGATACAAAATTAACACACAGAAATCTCTTGCATTTCTATACACTAACAATGAAAGATCAGAAAGGGAAATTAATGAAACAATCCCATTCACCATTGCAACAAAAAGAATAAAATACCTAGGAATAAAGCTACCTAAGGAGGCAAAAGACCTGTATGCAGAAAACTATAAGACACCAATGAAAGAAATCAAAGATGACACAAATAGGTGGAGAGATATGCCATGTTGTTGGATTGGAAGCATCAACATTGTGAAAATGACTATACTACCCAAAGCAATCTACATATTCAATGCAATCCCTATCAAATTACCAATGGCATTGTTCACAGAACAAGAACAAAAAAATCGTAAAATTTGTATGGAGACACAGAAGACCCTGAATAGCAAAGACAGTCTTGAGGGAAAAAAAAAAACAGAGGTGGAGGAATCAGGCTCCCTGACTTCAAATTATACTACAAAGCTACAGTAATCAAGACAATATGGTACTGGCACAAAAACAGAAATATAGATCAATGGAACAGAATAGAAAGCCCAGAGATAAACTATTGTCAACTAATCTATGACAAAGGAGGCAAGGATATACAACGGAGAAAAGACAGCCTCTTCAATAAGTGGTGCTGGGAAAACTGGACAGCCACATGTAAAAGAATGAAATCAGAACACTTCCTAACACCATACACAAAAATAAACTCAAAATGGATTAAAGGCCTAAATGAAAGGCCAGACACTATTAAACCTTAGCAGAAAACATAGGAAGAACATTCTTCGACATAAATCACAGCAAGATCTTTTTTGACCCACCTCTTAGAGTGATGGAAATAAAAACAAAAATAAATAAGTGGGACCTAATGAAACTTCAAAGCTTCTGCACAGCAAAAGAAACTATAAACAAGACAAAAAGACAACCCTCCAAATGGGAGAAAATATTTGCAAATGAATCAGCAGACAAAGGATTAATCTCCCAAATATATAAACAGTTCATCCAGCTCAATATCAAAAAAAACAAACAATCCAATAAAAAAATGAGCAGAAGACCTAAATAGGCATTTCTCCAAAGAAGACATACAGATGGCCAAGAAGCACATGAAAAGCTGCTCAACATCACTAATTATTAGAGAAATGTAAATAAAAAACACAATCAGGTATCACCTCACACCAGTTAGAATGGGCATCATCAGAAAATCTACAAACAGTAAATGCTGGAGAGGGTGTGGAGAAAAGGGAATGCTCTTGCACTGTGGTGGGAATGTAAATTGATACAACCACTATGGAGAACAGTATGGAGGCTCCTTGCAAAACTAAAAACAGAATTACCATATGACCCAGCAATCCCACTGCTGGGCATATATCCAGAGAAAACCATAATTCAAAAAGACACATGCACCCCAATGTTCATTGCAGCACTATTTACAATAGCCAGGACATGGAAGCAATCTAAATGTCCATCAACAGGTGAATGGATAAAGATGTGGCACATATATACAATGGAATATTGCTCAGCTGTAAAAAAGGAACAAAATTGGGACATTTGTAGAGACATGGTGACCTAGAGACTGTCATACAGAGTGAAGTGAGTCAGAAAGAGAAAAACAAATATTTCATATTAATGCATATATGTGGAGTATAGAATAATGGTACAGATCAACCAGTTTGCAAGGCAGAAATAGAGACACAGATGTAGAAAACAAACATATGGACACCAAGTGGGGAAAGCGGGCAGGGGGTTGGTGTGGGATGAATTGAGAGATTGGGATAAATAAAAAGGAAAGAAAAGAAAAGAATGCTGGATATGCCATCAACACCTCCATCTGGCTACTGATTCTTGCATTTCCCCTGAACCTGCCAGGTACAATGGTAATAACTGCCATCCCCTCGACCTCTGCTGGTCACACTTGCACCTTCCAGAGGGCCATTCCAGTGCTTTAATCTGACTCCCCCATACAACTGGACCCAAGGTGTGGGACAAGCTCTGTTAAACTGCACAAACAGCATTTGTCTCACAGGCCCCGAGAACCCCCTGAGGCATAATCACACCAGACACCCTGCCTCTTATATAGGAATAAACTGTACCTACAACCTTACCCACAGATGCCTTGCTTCAACTTATGGCCCCATATCCCTAAACAACACAAAAGCAGAATGCGAGTGGTGGGAAGGAAACATCCCATCCACCTGGTCAACCCAATTCAACCCACCTGTGGAACTCCAGGCAAACAGCGATCTGGCCTATGGAGCACAATCTTCTGATGGTGTCAGCAGGATCATACATGAGCATCTTTTGAAAAATGTTGTAGAGCTTTATATGCTTAATTATCAACATAATGGTCTGCTGTCTCCTGTTTAAGTACTCACAACAGTTATGTCCTTCAAAGACTATCCGCTCTTAACAACAATGAGAGAGACATTCAGGTCTGCACCCCTGAAGGATTTGTTTTCCTCTGCAGACACCCAAATATCGTATGTTATGGACTGATGGTCAGGCCCTGTTCTTTTTCCAACCAAGTTATGACCTATAACTGTATTGATAATGTCCATTGCATTGCATAGAAGAGTGCACTATAGGGACTATAGGTATAAGAAGGATTTCATGTGTAATAGGGCCACTTTGGCTAACCACCAAACCCAGAGAGCACCCCCCTCTGTGGGGAGGCTTTACCTGTCATGAAGCAACCCTGAGAAATCTCACCAGACAATTTGATTTTCCGACGGAACAGATGGGACAAGCTTAACGGAACATAAGACCTCCCTTGTTTCTTTGGCTAATGTATTGATAGTTCTTGACAATCGCCTAGCTCTTAAGTACCTTCTGGCAGAGCAAGGTAGAGTTTATGGAATCACTAGTACTTCCTGCTGCACCTGGATCAATGTGACAGGACAGGTAGAGTTAATATTAAGGAAACACACAGCCAGGCAGAATTTTGGCAATAATTTTGGCACGGGTGATATTGCCTCCACTGTCTGGTCTACAATGAAGGTAGCCCTCCCAAAGTTCACCTGGTTCCTTCTCTTTCTAGGCCCTTTAGTGGCTATTACTATTTTTCTCCTTTTTGCCCCTTGTTTATTTAACCTTCTGCTTAAGTTTGTGTCTCCTAGGCTCCAACAGTTTCAAGGAAGACTCGTGATGACTCAAGGAATTCAATCCATTCCAGAGAAGGTGGCCCAGGTCCCTACAGGTCCTTGGAACAGTCGGTGAGGGACTTCTTTTTTTTTTTTTTTTTTTTTTGGAGTATCTGATCTTTTTCTTTTTTAATTTTATTTATTTATTTATTTATTATTTTTTGGGGGGTACACCAAGTTCAATCATCTGTTTTTATACACATATCCCCATATTCCCTCCCTCCCTCGAGTCCCCCCCCACCCTCCCTCGAGTCCCCCCCCCACCCCAGTGAGGGATTTCTATGCCTCTAGGATAGGCTGGGGTCTGTGGTCCCTGTCCAGCAGGAAAAAGTTTCAGAAGAGACCTTAAGAATAAGGGTATAGAATCCCTCAGTGGGGAATGAGACACACTGGGACCTGGGACTCTTTGTTGCAGTGCTTGCACTTGAACAAATGTTTCCTTGAGCAACGAAATACAAGGAAACTATAAGGGACTAAAAATAGCTTTGTGCGTGGCAGTTGAGGCCAATTACGAACAAGAAGTTACAAAAAGACCAAAAGCCCCCCAAAACAGGGTGTCGGGAGCAAAAGCAGGGTACTGCACATGCATCCTGCACACAGCACCACCAAAGGGGTCGGCAGACCACCTAAGCCACACCTCTTGCCCAACTCCTGGACACACCCCTACCCTCACCCCATATAAGGAACAAGCTTGCCCCACCCCCTCAGCGAGTAAGCAAGCAAGGAAACCTGTTACTTGTTTTCGCTCCCCCCTGCTGCAGCAGGGGCCCCACTAAAGCCTTACCTGAATTTCTTGTCTGGCCTCTGATCAATTTCTATTGATTAAGGAGGCCAAGGACCCTGGTCGGTAACACAATCTCATTCCTTCCTTAATATTAGTTTTAAGACACTTATATATAACTCTATCTCTCTAGAGGTCTTTGTTTATTATAAGATTTTTATTGCTATAGAATTCCTTTCGGCTCTTTATGATTTCTCTTGCTCTGAGGTCCCATCTGGATCTGACATCCTAGGATTCTGAGATGCTCTGTGATGAAAGCCATGTTTTAAACTCAAAGCTTGTCAAGCGCACAAAGAATATAAGGATGGAGCAACAAAAGAGCAACAGAAGTGCTGTTACTGTTACTGTTCTGCAGAATTGTAAAAGTAACTCAAAATGACAGTACAGTCGAGTCCCCTTCCTTCACACAGCTGTAAATTCATAAACAAGTTGTTTTCCAAGAGCATGTCAAGGTTTTCTCCTTCCCAAGAATTTTCCCCCAAGTGTTTTTAATGGCTTTCTACCATGCATATCTTATCCCATAAAACTGACTCCCCGCCCCCTTTACAGCAGGTGCTCAACTCTCCACTTCCATCTGCCTTGTTTCTTACAATTCTATCCTTGTTAGGAGTTTCCCTCCTTTGTTTTCCAAAGAGGCAAACTTGTAACAGGTGCCTTCACTTTACAGGCTAACCTTGCCAGGGCTGCTAAGTCCCCTGCAGCCTGTGGCTGGGTGTGAGAGATAACAGATGTCTGATGACTCATTTCCAATGAATGCAGTAAAAGTTTGTGGTAAAAGTTTGTGGAGGTGACCAAAGGCTTGTACAAAAAGTAAAGGGCAAAGGTTCCCACCAAAAGTAACAGAACAAAGGGAGGCGTGGTAACAGTCACCTCAACGTGAGGGAAGTCTAAGCCCTCCAATCAAATAGTAACAAAGTACACATTGTAACCTCTTTGGTAGGTGATGTTCAGGAAAAGGTGTGAACCTGTAGTACTCAACCAATGAGGAACCAGGGGAGGGATTTGTGAACCAGGGGGTAAAATGCTTGCCATGGCCATCCTGGGGTGTGTCTACCCCAGACACCCACTCTTGCAAGACTTTTATTAAAGTCTCGCTTTGCTGTGCTCCGAGCTTCCATGTCCTTTCTTTGGTTATTGGACAGGTGAACTTTGTTTCCCACACTGGGTGTCTTGCTATGGGTGGAAACAAATGCAATGCTGAGACTACCATTTGAAATTCAATATGCATCAGACTGGCTATAACATCTGAATGAAGAATTTCATTTTGCTAATTTTAAACATGGAAGAGCTAAATAACACACAAAATTTTTTACTGGACAATATATTTTCAGTATTGTCCTAGCTTGAGTGCTCTGTCCCTTCCTACCTCCAAATGCACAAAGTTCACTTTGTCCTTAGAAGAGAAGGGGTCACTATGACAGAAGTCACATTCTGCCTTCTTTTCTGAACATTTTACCAAAGCAAACCTGGGTCTGCTTGGCCTTGCATGGTAAAGTCCAATCTACTGATCTCAGATTGTGGTGAAGGAAACTGGAGCATCTTTTGCAGGGCACCAAGCAAGGAGTCCAGGTAGCTAGTGCTTAAAAGGCCCTAACTCTGCAAAGGCTTTCAGGGAAAGGTTTTTAAAGACAAGGTGAGGGAGGAGCATTGTGGGGTGTGTGATCAGCTTGTGGACAATTTTCTGATTGGTTGGTGGTGAGGTAATCAGTAGTCAACGACATCAACCTTCTGGTTCCCATTGGTCTAGGGTCAATGTTCTTGTGGGCAGCATACAGTTAACTTTTTCCACCTGGTGGGGGTTTCAGTATCTGCAAAACAGCTCAAAGGACATGACTTAGAATATTATCTACAGCCCTTGAGGAGGAGCTTGAGGTCCTTGACTTTGTTTAATGGCTAAATTGTTATTATTTTGTTTTGCTTGCTGTTTTCCTTTCTTTCTGCATTTTCTCACTTCTGTGATTGAATTTACTCTTTGGAACTCAGGGAAAGCATAGGAGTCTAAAGTTTTTCTACAGACAAAAGGCAGGCAGAGGACATGGGGGTGGGGGGTGGGGGTCTGTTCCAGGGAGGCCCCATAGGGTCCTGCTTGGTTACAAATGCACAACCAGGTCCATAAGCTCACCAGGCAAAATTTAACACAACCATTCCTCTGGGACCGCAATTCCTGATCAGAGCCACAGGGAAAGAGAAATAAGATATCCCCTTCCTCCCAGGCAGAGTGTGCCAGTTATTAAGTAGTTGTGTCCCAATGCCAAACACGTCATTCTATATTTTACCTAGTGATGCTCGGTTTCTACAAATCATTTTACCCCTTTGCCAGCTACTCCGCCACTAGGCTCTGCCAGCGGAGGGCAACTGCAAGGCTGAAGGAGTGAAAAGGGACTTGCTCCTTTCTGTTCCAGTTTTGCTTCCTGTTCTGGAGAATCACAGCAGTGGTGGTCCTTCACCCAGGCAGCAGCCTCTGGCAGCAGCATTTATTTCTATCATTTCTGCAGTGGAGGTTAATCCAGATGCAGATTTCCAGCACTCAGAATCAGCATCACTGTCCCTCTCAAAGGCACCAGCACAGCCAGCCAGCACCCACTCCTCAGAGGCCTGGGTCCCAGCCTCTTTCCCAACATGGTATTAAGAATATTCGGTGGGCTCAGACTTCTTGCGTTTGCACCCATAGGATTGACGTTCAGGTCATTTTATTTGAATGTTAAGGGTGAGGACATCATGAGAGGGCTGGAGGACTTGGGGACATTCAGATTACATGTTAAGGACTCACAAAACTGTATCTATAAGCCAAACATCTTTCCTGGGTCTATTTTTTTGTTTTTATTTTTTCTCAGCTGCATTGGGTCTTCATTGATGTGTGTGGGCTTCTCATTGCGGTAGCTTCTTTTGTTGCAGAGCGTGGGCTCTCGGCATGCGGGCTTTGGTAGTTGCAGCACACGCCAGGCTCAGTCTCACTGGACTCAGTAGTTGTAGCAGGCAGGCTCTAAGGCACACAGGCTTCAGTAGTTGTGATAGGGGCAGGAGGGACTCAGTAGTTATGGCCCACGGGGTTAGTTGCTCCATGGCATGTGGGATCTCCCTGGACCAGGGCTCGAATCCATGTCCCCTGCATTGGCAGGCAGATTCTTAATCACTGCGCCACCAGGGAGACTCTTTCCTTGGGTTAAACGGAGAGCCTTTGTGTGCCTCAAACTCAGAATGTCTGCAATTAAATCATTGTCCTCCCCCTTAACTCAGTGAATGTTGACACCATCTACCACTTCCCAGCAAGAACTACTTTTTACCTTTACAAACAGCCTCCAAGTATCGTCAATTTTACTTCCTAAATGTCTCCTACTTTCCATCTCTACTTCACCACCCTGATTCAGGTCCACTGATCTCACTGCGTTACTGTAAAACCCTCCTAGTGTCTCTTTGCTTTCAACTCTTTCCCTTCTAATCTCTCTAGAGTGAGTATGGCTTTTACAAGATCTAAAATGATAATAAAAACTTATCACTTCAAGGGCATAATCCCAGATCTGTCCAGGGACTCTGAAAGACTCTCTTACCACTCCAAATCATTTAAGATTGTTTTAATCACTGGCTCTGAGCAATGCGATCATCTGTCTTGTGTTGGTTACTTCATGTTTCTTGGCCTATTGTTCATTGAGCTTGGATCTGTGGGTTTATAGTTTTCATAGTTTGGAAATTTCGGGGCCACCATTTCTTCCAATATTTCTTCTGTGCCTACAATCAGCAACCCCAGTAACAGGTATATTGGGCCACTTAAAATGGTCCCACAGCACACTGATTCACCCTTTTTGCATTCTCTTTTCTTCTTGTTTCACTTTCTATACCTTCTAGTGCTGTGTTTTGAATTCTCTAGT
The DNA here is from genome assembly GCF_030028045.1 of Hippopotamus amphibius kiboko. NCBI lineage: Eukaryota > Metazoa > Chordata > Mammalia > Artiodactyla > Hippopotamidae > Hippopotamus > Hippopotamus amphibius. Next base: position 101,636,955 of record NC_080191.1, read on the forward strand.
CTTTTCTTTTGTCGTATCTAATCAGTCCTTAATCTCAGTGTATTTTTCATCTCAGTCATTATAGTTTTCCTCTCTAGAAGTTCTACTTTTATTACATTTTTATATTTTCCATGTCTCTACTTAACATTTTGAGCATGTGGAATACAGTTATAACAGCTGTTTAAATGCCCTCATCTTCCAGTTCTAAGGTCTATGTTAATTCTGTGTGAGTTTCACTTAATTGATCATTCTCCTCGTTCTGGATCGTGTTTTCCTACTTCTTTGCCCGGTAATCTTTGGATACCAGAAGTTGTAAAATGTACCTTGTTGGAAGCTGAATATTTTTGTATTCCCAGTTATTCTTTTGACTACCTGGCACCTGTACCTTCTAATGAGGCAGGGCTTGTATCCCATCATAGAAACTGAAAATGCCAGACCCATTTTTTTCCAGCATCCATGCAGTGAGGATGAAAGCCATGACCATGACCAATACCAGTTCTTGTTCTATACTTTAAGGAAGGAGCAAGTGCAGCAAAGAAACTGAGACCACACTGAGTTCATTCTAGTGACAGGAAGCAGCAGCAGCAGTGAGGGCAGCTACATCCATTCTTTAGAGGCTATATTCCTAGTGGCCATAGTAACAATGGCCTAGCAGATGGCCAGCTGGCACCCAGCAGCGTAGCAGTGGGGTTTTCATTAGACCTGTTCCGTGGTAAGATTTTTGGAATCTTTTCCAGCTGTGTAGTCTGCCAGCCTGGTTGTCCAGTTTTTCTAGAGATGCTGCGTGCCACCCAATATTCTTTAACATTTTTTATTATTGTGTGGACAAAGAATGTCTTTTTTGTAACATGTCTGATTTTCTTTAATTAACAGTAATCTTTTGATGTTCTGACTACCTGGGTTTTTTTTGTTTTTTTTTTTTTTTTTATAAAAGACCCCTATATATCCTGGCTCCTACCTCTTCAGAGCAGTCCCTCAGAGCTATCTGAGAGGCTTCTTCCTGGGATTAAGTCCTCAGCAGGCCTGCCAAATAAAACATGACTCTCAAATTTTAGGTTATGCATTTTTTTCAGTAGACAATTGAAGTGCATTTGTGTGTGTGTGGGGGGGTGTGTATAGTTATATATTTGTGTTTATATATGCATAAGTGTGTATATATCCCTCTCACATAAGTGATAATTTTTCACAAACTGAATTTTCATGAACTGAGCACATGCTTATAACCAGTGCCCAAATCAAGAAACAGAGTATTACCAACATCCTAGGAGCTTCCTTATTTCCCTCCAGTCATTACCCTCTGCCATCCAAGGATAATCATAATCGACTCCTAACATCAAAGATTAGTTGTGCCTGTTTTTTTTTAACTTTATACAAATTGAATCATATCACATATTCTTTTGTGTATGTCCACCATTGTATTTATAAATTCATTCTTATTGTTTTGTGTATTTGTGTCTTGTTTATTCTTGTTGCAATAGTAAAGCATTCCATTTTATAAGTATACTAGAATGCATTTATAAATTTGTGTTGAGGGTCTTGTGAACTAAAAATGCCACCTGCCGTATCAGTAAACAAAGGATGTTACAGCCATCAGCCACTACAGCTGCCCCTGATGGTGAGCCCTGAGTGAAAAGCTGAGGTGCATATCGAAGGAATGATTTCAATAAGGCCAGACTCTTGCATCTTCCCATACATAGAAAAGCGCTAAATTCAATGTTCTGGCCACCTGGCCTTTGTTGCAAAAGCTCCTGTGTATCCTAGCCCTGAGGTATGCTATATATCTGAGATGCTGTGTCCTGGGCTTAAGTCCTCAGTTTTGTCCACCAAATAAAACATAACTCTCAACTTTCAGGTTGTGCATTTTTTTTTTTCAGTCTCCAAGACCACACTTGGGTTCAATGATTTGCTAGGAAGACTGACAGAACTCAGAAAAGTAACCGTTATATTACAGTTAAGGCTTGTTACAGTTAAAGCAATCAGATTGAAATCAGCAAAGGGAAAAGGTGCGTAGGGCTGAGTCCAGAGAAAAACAGGCACAAGCTCTAGGTGTCCTATTCCAGTGGAATCGCATGGATAGCACTTAATTTTTCCAGCAAGTATGGGTGACAACAGGTACAAAGTGTTGCCAATCAGGGAAGCTCTTTCAAACCTTGATGGTTTTGGTTTGATTTTTTTTTTTTTTTGGAGATCAGTCACTGCAGGCATGTGGTGCCCACGTGACAGACCTCAGCTACTCAGTCTCACCCTCACCCATAGGTCAAACTGATACATCACGACCTAAAGGCTCAGGCATACAGAAACTGGCATTCACAAGTCACATTATTAGCTTAACATAATTGGCATAGCCCACGGCTTTAGGCACACAAAGACACTCTTTTCAGGCAGGATATTCCATGGGCTCAGAGATCTTCTCCCAGGACCCAAGCCAGGGGCTATTTCTGAAGACTTTGGGAATATACAGGGTTTGAGCAATCCAGGCTTTCAGAAGTAACCCTTTCTGCATACTATCATACCATTTAGGCAGTTTACATTTTTATTAATATGAATAGTGCTGCTATGAACATTCTTGTACATATTTTTGGTGAAGATTTGGGTGCATTTATATTGGGTGGTCCCTCAGTAGTGGAGATAATAGATCACAGGACATGTATTCAGTTTTCATAGACATTGCTAAATCGTTTTCCAAAGTGACTATGCCAATTTAAACTCCCACATCAGTGTATGAAAGTTTTCAATATTCTTTTTTTTTGGGGGGGGGGGTGGGGGGCTGCCTCATGGCTTGCTGGATCTTAGCTCCCCGACCAGGGATTGAACCTGGGTCACGGCAGTGAAAGCTCCAAGTCCTAACCACTGGACCAACAGGGAACTTACACAATATCCTTTTTTTATAAACAGTTTTACTGAGGTAGTACAACTGACACAATAAAATGCATACTAAAGTGTACAATTTGATAACTTTCGACATATGTATACGTCTGTAAAACCACCACCAAAAGCAGGATAGTGAATCTATCATTCACCTCCAAATCTTTCCTTGTAAGCCCAATATTCTCTTTTTCTTTTTTAGAAATCACTTTTTATTTTTAAAAAAATTTTTTATTGAAATACACTTGATTTACAATGTTATGTTAGTTTCAGGTGTAAAGCAAAGTGATTCAGTTATACTGGGTTGGCCAAAAATTTCTTTCTTTTGAAAAAATCTCAGTGAACTTTTTGGTCAACCCAATAAAGATATTCTTTTTTAGATTCTTTCCCATTATAGGTTATTACAAGATATTGAGTGTAGCTCCCTGTGTTATACAGTAGGTCCTTGTTGGTTATCTTTTCTTTTTTTCTTTTTTTTTTTTTTCAGGCCGTGCCAAGTGGCATATGGAATCTTAGTTCCCTGACTAGGGATTGAACCCATGCCCCCTGCTTTGGGAGCAAGGTGTCTTAACCACTGGACTGCCCGGGAAGTTCCTGGTCATCTATTTTGTATATAGTAGTGTGTGTATGTTAATCCCAAACTCATAATTTATCCCTCCCCCACCCCTTCCTCCTTTGGTAACAAGTTTGTGTCGTGTGTTTGTGAGTCTATTTCTGTTTTGTAAATAAGTTCATTTGTGTCATTTTTCTTTAGATTCCACATATAAGCAATATTATATGATATTTGTCTTTCTCTTTCTGACTTACTTCACTTAGTAGGATAATCTCTAGGTTCCAATGGTCTCGCTCCTTTTTTTTTTAAAGATTATTTTTTTTGACGTGGACTATTTTTAGTCTTTATTGAATTTGTTACAATATTGTTTCTATTTTCTTTTTTTTTTCTTTTTTCTTTTTGTTTTAATGTTTTTTGGTTTTTTGGCCCCAAGGCATATGAGATCTTAGCTCCCCGATCAGGGATCAAACTCTTGCCCCCACTACACTGGGAGGTGAAGTCTTAACCACTGGACTTCCAGGGAAGTCCCTCAATATTTTATTAATGAATCTGTTTTCTGTTTAAATTATCCAAAGTCAGTTTCTGTTGTTCACAAATGAGACTTCCTAGTTTATATAATCCCATTGTACATTTTTTTGCCTTTGTGTCCAGCTTGGTCTTCTGCATTTCTTTTCATTTTGACAGATACTTGCTGAATATATACACTGTGTGCTAGGAACATCGACCCTGATCTTTGTCTATGTGAGTCAGTCTGGCTGGACTCCAGGTCCTTTGATTGCAGCTTTGTCCTCAGAACTCCTGGTAATTCCATGCTTCCTTTTATTCCCTATTCTCTGCACAATCTATTTCTTGAACTCTTATAGTTCTGTTCCTAGTCCTTCCTGATTGACATAGAACCAAACTCCCGGAGGCCCAACACTAGCAGAGGGTTTCCTGGTGTTAAGAAGAAAAGGGGCTCTCCCTCAGGTCTTAATTAAGTTGCATAGACCAGTGTTATGGGTTCAATTGTGTCCTCCCGGCGAAAAGATATGTTGGAGCCCTAAACTCCAGTTCCTCAGAATGTGACTGTATTTGGAGGTAGGGCCTTTGTGGAAGTAATTGAGTTAAAATGTCATCATTAAGGGTCGGCCCTAATCCAACAGAATGAGTGTTCTTATAAAACGGGAAATTTGGACACAAAGACACAAATGAAGAGTTGATGATGCAAAGAGAAACGGGGAGAAGATGGCCGTATATAAGCCAGGGAGAGAGTCCTGGAGCAGACCCTTTCCCCACAGCCCTCAGGAGGAATCGTCTCTGCTGATGCCTTGATCTTGGACTTCCAGCCTCGGGAACTGTGAGACAATACATTTCTGTTTAAGCCACTCAGTTTGTGCTACTTTGTTATGGCAGCCCTAGCAAACTAACACCCAGGTGAGACTCATCAGCTTTTCTTACTTGTTTTCAGATCACGTGTGTACAATAGCCGGTCAGAGCATAGTGGCTGCACTTTTGGAAACACTGCTATAAAAACTGAGGTTGGAGAGAAGAACTTGGGAGGAACAATCTTAAATCTAGCTCCAGGTTATCTGGCCATTCACAAGACCTTGAACAAGGCCTGGCTGAATTGTGGAGTTCTGTACTCCTTGTTCTTACTGTTCTCATAAACTGATAAGCGATTCACTTCTAAAAAGCCATCTGTGGGGACACATGGACTGCTTCACTTAGTGGCTGTTATGATCTGTTCACAGTCTCCAGGGGCAACTTGGCAATGTTTCTCCCCCAGGTTCTTTTCTGGGGAACTTTTCTGAAACCAGAAGATTAATAAAATTTTGATAGAGGCAGGTACAGCATGTCTTGAAAACTCCCTGAAATATCCTCATCACCTTTAATCGGGTGATCTGGCAGGTTACCTGCCTTCAAAGACCTGACTTCAAGCTGAGTCCTTGTGAGGACTGGATTTTGCTTTATTTGTAAAATGTTGTGAAGTTTTGGAACTCCTCCTGTTTGTCTTGGTGGTCAAACTTTTGATTAAAGAGGGAAAAGCAGGGGCAAAGAGAATGACATAAACAGAAAATACATTGGGAATATTAAGTGGATTCAGAGCTGATGATTTATTGCCCTTCCAGCTCAACCTGGCAATAAAAATATAGCAAATGTGTCTCACGAGAAACTTCTTTTCTATTTCAAGTCCCTCCTTTGGCTATTTTCACCCTTCAATCTCACCCCCCCCCTTTTTTTTTATCTTTAAGTCTGGATTTGAATATATTTCAGCAAAGCTGCATAAATGACCCTCTTGGCTGAGCCTCAGGGCTCAGATTCTGAATACTGCCTGGAGGTGAACATGGTGACATACCCTCAGGGACTTGTTCTGGTGACATTAAAGAGCGTCTTGGTTTGCTGAGATCGAGAGCCTCTTCCACATCTCTGGTTCACTTTCTCTTGCTTCCAGGGACTAGTGACACTGGTCTGTCCACAGAGCTTGCTTTGTTTCTTCCTCTTTTCAAATTCAGATGAAATTCACATAACTTAAAGCTCACCACTTAAATGTTTTTGAAGCATACATTTTAGTAGTTTTTAGCATGTTCACAATGTTGTGCAGCCATCAGAACTATCTAGTTCCCGAACGTTCCATCACCCCAAAAGAAATCTTTTACCCATCATCTGTCACCTCCTGATTCCTCCATCCCCTCCAGGCCTTGACAACCACTAATCTACTTTCTGTCTTTGTGGATTTGTCTATTCTGGACATTTATATAAATGGAATCATACAATAAATGGACACTGTGACTGGCTTCTTCCTCTTAGCATGCTTTCAAGGTTTATCCATGCTGTACCGTGTATCAGGATCCCATTCCTTTTCATGCCTGAATATTATTGCATTATGTGGATAGACCACATTTCATTTATCCATTCATCAGTTGATGGACATGTGGGTTACTTCCATTTTTTGGCTTTTATGAATAATACTGCTAATGAAAATTCATGTACAAGCTTTTGTTTGGATATGTTTTCAGTTCTCTTGGATATATACCCAAGAGTAGAATTGCTGGATCATATGGTAACTCTATGTTTAACTTTTTAAGGAACTGCCAAATGTTTCGCAGGGTTTTTTTCCAAGAGTAGGATGGTAAGATTGATCTCAGACACACTGTTGTTGAGGGGCGGCTGAACTGTCAGAGAGAAATGCCTACCATGAAGTTGAAGATGCGGGAGTGGTCCCCGATGAGATGCCAAAGTTGCATATTTCCACTTGGGCATAATCTAAATGCAGTGGTCGTTACCACTGCTGGGGGATGCGGGCTCTGAGGGTGATAACAGGTGAAAAGAAGGGAACGCGAGAGACCTATCGCAGGTCAAACACAGCTTGGGATTGTGTGTCAGCTGTGCTGTCAATTTAGTCACCACAACACAGTTCAGTGGCTGCTGTCATTAGCCCAATGTTGTAGATGGGGCAACAGAGGCTCCCCGAGGTTAAGCCTGTGAGCTGGCTCGCATAACTTGTATGTTGCAGGGCCAGGACTTACTGCTGGGCAAAGACCACAGACACAACCCGAAAAAATTTAAGGGATTAGAGGTAGATTTAAAACAAGAGAGTACCATTAGGAGTACCAGGATGAGGGCTTCCTGGTGGCGCAGCAGTTAAGAATCCACCTGCCTCTGCAGGGGACACAGGTTTGATCCTTGGGCTGGGAAGCTCCCACATGGCCCGGAGCAACTAAGCCCAGGTGCCACAACTACTACACGTGTACACAGCAGCTACTGAAGCCCTTGAGCCTAGAGCCCGAGCTCCGCAACAAGAGAAGCCACTGCAAGGAGAAGCCTGTGCACCGCGAAGAAGAGTAGCCCCCACTTGCCGCAACTAGAGAAAGCCCGCGGGGCAACAAAGACCCAAGGCAGCCAAAAATAAATAAGTAAGTAAGTAAGTAAATAAATAAATAAATAGCATACCAGGATGGGATAAGTAACATATAGTCTTCTAGAATAAAAGAGAGATATTTTTCTTGTTACTTGTTGTAGGAGGTTACCAAATATGCCAACTGTTACAAAGAGGTTAATTAAATGCAAAAATATGTGTATAATAATATCCATTTATCTCATTTATGACCCATTCTATTCCACGGGATGTTTCCTGTTCAGACTTTAACGCAGTCTGCGCTATATGCTGCTGGCCTACGTGCATTTCTCTCTGCAGAGCACCAAGGACATCACTGAATCTCTATTATAGGCAATAAGTGCATTTCAGAAGGAGTAAGGAAACCCATTATTTATAGAGAAAACAGTTTCACAAAAGCTGGAGTTTCAAAGCAAAATGAGATTTTCTCACATTAAGCCGTGAATCAAAGTTGGAGCGCATAAGACTAAGTAACTCAGTCCTAGAAGGAAAAAAACTTATATTGCAGTGTTGACATAAAACCGTATTTTATGGGCAATGAGGCGGTACCCTAACCTTTCCTCAGTATTTTATATCTTCAGCTTTTTTCTTTTTCTTCTTCAGATGGTGATGAGTGGACCTGAGATTAAAGTACCATTATTTCAGAGCACTGAAGCACAACCTCGTGATAGTGACTCCAGAAATCTCCAGCGGTTTTAGCCAGCAACCTCTTTTTCATTAGCAAGTCTCGATTTTGTTGGGGCTAGAATCTTTCCCTACTTTGGATTGCTGGTTTACTTGACACTTGAGAATGTTTTCAAGGATAAAACAAGGTTGGAGCCGGATCCATGAAAGCCTTTCTATGGAAGCCTTTGTGTGGAAAATTTCCATGACAAAATCAGAAACAAATGTTTTTTGAAGAAAATTAAGGTAAAAATAAAATGAGGTCGATGCCAGAGTCAGTCTGTATTACTCACGAGCCAATGGATGAATTGATTCCAGTAGTTGTTTGCTTTGGTTGCTCTCAGATAAAAACAGCTTCTTTATTTTTTTATTGAAGTATAGTTGATTAACAATGTTGTTAATTTCTGCCACACAGCAGTGATTCAGTTATATGTATATATTTGTTCTTTTTGTAAATATTCTTTCCCATTATGTTTTATCACAGCATATTGAATATAGTTCCCTGTGCTATACAATAGGACTTTGTTGTTTATCCATTCTATATATAATAGTTTGCATCTGCTAACCCCAAACTTCCAATCCTTCCCTCCGCCTCTCATCTTCCCCCTTGCCAACCTCAAGTCTGTTCTCTATGTCTGTGATTCTAAAACAGATTAGTTTTTATAGAAAGGATTCTGCTACATATACAGTTTCAAGTGCAGGGATGAAGGAAGCCTCTTTGATCCTTCTCTGAGGTGACCTAGTATCTGCTGAGATGCCCTCCAGAGGATGGCTTGGTTGCTGCTATCACTCAAATTGCAGGTATTGATGCCTAAGAAAGTGGGCCCTTTCCAAACTGAAGTGTGGGAATACAGACCACAGAGGCGTGAGAGAGCACTGGAGGAGAACAGTCATTGCTGTGTGGGGTCCGTGGCCAACAGATGTGCCTAATTAACTCCTGAGAGGCATATACATCCTTTCAGAAGATCTCAGTATTTAGTAGTTGAGAATTTACTGTGCAGAAAGGCTCTAAGGTGGCCTTCCACGATTAGGTCTCCTGGCATTCACAACCTTGTGTAATCCTTTCCTCTTGAGTGAAAATGAGACCTGGGATTTGCTTCTAACCAATATGGTAAAGGTGATGAGATGTCACTCTTGAGATGATGCTCTGTTGCATAAGCCTCTGTCTTGCAAGCAGACTTGCTCTAGAGATGCTCCTTTCTGGCTTGATGAAGTCAATAGCCATGTTGGAAAACTCACATGGCGAAGATCTGCAGGTGACAGTCTCTAGGAGTTGAGGGTGTCCTCCAGTCCATAGCCAGTGAGAAACCAGGACCATCTTCCTTAACAACCACAAGTAAATGAATTCTGCCAACATCTGATTGAAAGTGGATTCTTCCCCAGTTGAGCTTCCAGATGAGATCACAGCCTTACCCAACACCTTGAGTGCAGCTCTGTGACGTCCTGAGTAGAGGACCTAGTTAGCCTGGACTCCTGACCTACAGAAACTATGAGATAAGAAAATTTTTTAAAGGACTTTTATTGAGATATAAGTGACATACAATAAATTGTGTATGTTTAAAGTGAACAAATTTGACATTTTTTCTTATTAGTAATGTATATATGGCAATCCCAGAAATGTGTGCTTTTTTAAGTCATTGAGTTTGTGGCAATTTGTCATGCAACAACAGAAAAAGCATTCACATATTTTACCTATTGATCCATAAGCTTAATTGTAAGTTTAATAAACAATTTCATTCTTAGATAATGGCACTTAATGAGACCCATGGTTGACTTTTTTGAGTAAGCACCATAGTATTTCAGAATGGATAAGCAGATTCTGTCAAAGTGGGGTTTTTTTTTTTTTTTTTTTCCTATGATTTGTTAGTGGCCATGAAAAGGCTCAAGTAACGGGACATTGCTCTATTCTAAATATGAAAGGGATGTTTGTATCAAATTGAACTAAAGGGGATGCTGAAGGAAAAGAGAACAAGTTCATTGAAGCCTTCCCATTTGTGAACATTTCCTAACGTTAATTGCACCTATGTTGATTACTGCTTGTTGGTTATTCGAATTTATTCTTTCTATTTGGTTATCTATAGATGGATTCCAGCTCTTACCCAAAGGGGATTTAGGGAGGAAAAAAGGTCTAGAACCCAGTTTATGTGAACAACAGTAAAAGCTGTTAATGTTCCGTCATCCTGCAAAAAACAGAGACCATGGCTTTGGGCAGCAGAGACACTCTGGTTAGTACAGGAATTCTCAGAAAGACCTGTGTTCACTCTTCATCTCTTCTGCAGTCATCTTACTCTTCATGGTTGTCTGTCTTCCTTGTCACTGGTTCTTTTCTGTCTGTGATCTATTTAATCTCTTCTCTAAGGTTTCATTAGAGTTTTGACACTGCCATTTGATATTCTGAACATTTTGACATCTCTTGAACCTTTTAACTATTTGATTAAGTAAATAATTCTTCAGAATTATACAAGCACATGCAATTCTTTGAGTAATTATTGAGTAACTGCACATTCACATCAGTAGAACATTCTTATAAATACTGCATTAAGTTCAAAATAGAAGACATTTTGACGTACAACTCACAGAGAGTTCAGAACACATTTTTTGAAAGATTAGGTAAAGAAATGTGCAGGAACTAATTTATTTCATATCTGTCACCTGCCAGTGCCTGCAGTTATTAATGACCTAGTGAGATTTTCATTGGATTTGCATGCCTGGGCATGTATTGACCAGAATGTGAAACCACCTCAGCTAAACTTTGGGAGAAATCATGCCTGGCATTTCTGACAAAGAAAGTCACGAGCCTAGGGAGAGAATCAACCATGCTTTTGAGTCTTTTTAAAAAATATTTACTGGGGGAGTTCCCAGGTGGTCAAGTGGTTAAGATTTGGTACTTTCACTGCCATGGCCCAGGTTTAATCCCTGATCAGGGAACTGAGATCCCACAAGCCATGAGGCATGGCCAAAAAAATAAAATAAAATAAAATAAAAAATTTACTGCCTGCCCCCATAGATGAGCTGATATGACTTAGGCCACCTGGACCACACCCCTTAGCACAAGCAATTCCTGGCATTCAAGAAGATTCAAGATGGATATCTGCTTTCCACTCCACTGGAAGGGCTAATGAGACCTAAGCTATGACCCTCAGGAAAGAGAATCATGGTATCATATTACCAATGGGAAAATCAATCTGCTGTCAGCACCACCGCACATGTCAGCTGCTGGGACCACTGTGTGAACTCCCTGCAGCCCTTGCATCTAGTCCAGAATCTTCTTCTTCTTTTTTTTTCTTCAGAATCTTCTTTGTAGTTCATGACAATGACAACTGTTCAGCTCCAAGTCCACAAATAAATGTGTTTTAGCCAGAATTTCCTTTATTAACCAGATTTTCTCTGCTGCCCAAATTTACATACTTTACCTTCTGCAGGAGGATGGGGCACCAACAACTTTGAGGATTCCTCACCCAAATTTGATTCCAAATTTTATTCCTTCCTAAATCCTTATCGGGTGAGAGCTGGAATCCAGCTATTGTTTTGGTGCGTTTCATCTCCACAGCCAGCTGGCTCCTTGTCCCTTCTCCACTTCTATTCTTAGCCCTCCTTCAGCCCCAAGGATTTTTCCCTCCTCTGGACGGAAACCTTTTCTCTTCCATAATGACTGCCTGACTGTCTCCCTTCATCAGAGGGAAATTTGACCACAGAGCACATAGTGGCTAATGCTCCGTCCTCCTACCTGTACAGAGTCAGGTGGCAGCCAAGTCCTTGCCTTTTCCAATAAGAGGGAAATGAGATTAGAGTTCAGCACTTGGGCTATTATTTCATAAAGAGCTCAGTGCTTCAGCACCATTGTCTGATCTTTATCAGCACAATTCAATTTTCAGGATGCAGTGGAGAGAAAAACTATGTTCAAGTTATCTTCCTCCTTGTACAGGAACATCCAACAAGAGCCTCCTCCTCCCAATTCCCAGAAGAGAAGAGCAGCCCCCAAACCTACTGCTTGTCGTCAGAAACATCAAGATGAGTCCCTTCAGTTTTGAGACTTGATGGCTTTGTACTTATTTGCTCACAGAGAATTGACCTGACTTTCCTTCTTCTGACAGCTTTCTGTAGGGCCCTGCAGGATAGCTTTGATTACCTAGTGATTTACAGCCCTTCTCATTTGCTTCTCATATCTTGTTTTCCCAGGGCTTAAGGATCTTCCCTCTTACCCTGTTGCCTCAAAGCATTTTGCCTTCTCATCTTCGAGAATGCCAAGACCCCTCCTTTTTATATCCTTCTGATTCTCCCAAATAATGATCGTCTGTTCTCTTTCTTCCTTCTTAATTTTCTCCCTCCCACCTTCCCTCCCTCCCTCCTTCCTTCCTTTCTTCCTAGCATCAGTGTTTTCATCACAGGGCCAGACTTTTTATAAACACAAATACTTTAATTTTAATACTGATTCCTTAATAGAGAAAGAAAATAGCATTTTCTTATTCTCTGATTTGTTTGGTTAGTCATCTGCAATTGTTTTTGTGTTACAGAGCTTTGTGGTGAGAGTTACCTCAACATTCCTGATATGTTTGCAAAATCGTATGCCAACATTCAGATACAGAGACAAAGACTGAGTGCATCCAGTTTATTTGCAATGTTGGGAGATGGAGAGAGAGAGAGAGAAGTAACATAAGGAAGGGAAGGCAGTCTGTAAGGGGTACACTATTAAGGCATTTACCATAGTGTGCAACTAAAGTTCAGTCAAAACTTTGAAGTTTTGGGAAATGGTGTAAAACATATACTTCATTATGACCCTATTCAAGAGGCAAGGGAGCTGAGGTATTTATACATACAAACCCTGTAAATTATTGGTTAAGGGACGGCCCTGGTGAGTTACAAATTACTCAGGCACTCTGAGCTGGCCTTGCATCCAGGCAGAATGGGTGCCAGCAGACCTAGGACAGCCATCTGATAAAGCTGTAGGTTCTGACTGCTGGAAATCAGTCTGACATGCATAGAAGTGAGGGCACTAATGTATCTGCCATAGGGGACCAAATGCGAGCACTCGGAGGGCTTAATTTATCCCATCACCTACCTGATGAGCCACCACTTTGGTGGTAGCCCCTGTTGTGATCCAAATGTTCTCCACAAATTAGTGACTGAGGTTAGTGGCTGACCAGTATAGTAGACATTTGCCATTCTTCTGGCTGTCCTGCCCCCAGAATCTTTCCTATTTGGAGGACTTCATGTTATTAAGGGACTTGGTAAAATGCTCTCACTCCAGAGGCCAAAAGGTCTGAATAAAGTTTTCTTTCCTTGCCTCCTTGTAGCCAGGGTATAGGCAGGTGATCTGGCCTCAGCCATTCATAGATTCATGCCCAGGATTTTTTTCTTAGTCAGTTCTGGCTGTTGTAATAAAGAACAATGGACTAGATGGCTTATAAACAATAGATTTTTATTTCTCATAGTTCTGGATGCTTGAAACTCCAAGATCAGGGTGCCAGCATGGCTGGGTTCTGGTTAGAACCCTCTTCTGAGTGTCAGACTGCTGTCTTCTTCTTGTACCCTCATATGGTGGAAAACGGGCGGGAGAATTCTTGGGGTCCCTTTAAAGAGCACTGATCCCATTCACTGGGGCTCCACCCTCATGATCTAATCACCCCAAAGGCCTCATCTCCTAATAACATCACATTTGGGGGTTAGGATTTCAACATATGAATTTTGGGGGGATGTAAACATTTAGTTCATTACAGACTTCTAATCTCCTGGAGATGCGGGATGCAGGAGCTGTGGGGAGTTGTTCCTGATGGTGTTTTGCGATGCAGGAGCAGAGGCATCAGTGCAAACGTCATCTGGTCCCTACCCCTGCCCCAGCCTGACTCCCCTGGTTTGTACAGGTTTCTCCAACCAACTCATTTTCTTTCCCTTAGCGAGTATTGGTTACTCTGTCTGCAGAGGAAGAGGCTGAGACATGGAGGAAGTAAGTCATATTCCCAGAATGATGAATTGGAGACCCAGGTGCCATTGTGTCTCCTCTGTCATGTGCCCTTGCCTTTAGAGTTCTGTTTGGGAATACCCAGCTGCACGTGGGCGAAAGTCCAGAGCAGGGGTTGGCAAACTATGGCTCAGGTTCAGCTAGCCAATTCTTTTTGAAAATAATATTTATTCGGAACACAGCCACACCCACTTGCTTCTGTATTGTCTGTGGCTGCTTTTGAGCTGTGACCACGGAGTTGAGTAGTTGCAACACAGACCATATGGCCTGCAAGCCTAAAATATTTACAACCTGGCCTTTTACAGACAAAGTTTGCAAACCTCTGGGCTAAGGGAGAGTTGTAAATAATTTAGCTTCACTGAGCATCCTTTTTTAAAAAAAATAAATTGATTGATTGAGTGACTCTGTTGGGTCTTTGCTGCTGCGTGGGAGCTTTCTCTAGTTGCTGTGAGCAGGGGCTACTCTTCGTTGCGGTGTGCAGGCTTCTTATTGCGGCGGCTTCTCTTGTGGAGCATGGGCTCTAGGCATGCAGGCTTCAATAGTTTTGGCACCCGGGCTCAGTAGTTGTGGCTCACGGGTTCTAGAGCACAGGCACAGTAGATGTGGCTCATGGGCTTAGTTGCTCCAAAGCACGTGAGATATTCCCACACCAGAGATTGAACCTGTGTCCCCTGCATTGGCAGGAGGATTCTTAACCACTGCACCCCCAGGGAAATCTGCAATTTAGCTTCACTGAATCAGGCTTCTGAGAGTCCTCTATCTGGTGTCACTTGGCCTGCACTGTCCCAGAGACAGTAATGATTACACAGTAAACTGAATTCTAAGTACAAAGCAATAGCCATTTTAATGATAATAAGAACTGTCATTAAGGCAGACTCTCTATGTTCGTGTGATGAACGCTTTACTAACATACTTTTGCTAGCCTGATTCCATGTTCACAGAGGTGAGGGCAACTTGTACAGGTCAGTGACAGAGCTGGATTTATCCTGCATTCATCTCTAGAGGCTGGCTCTTCACCACCACACTTTACAGCCTTCACATCCATCACGAAGAAGAAATCAGAAAAAAGACACATTTTCTAAGGCTCTAGGGAGACAGGCAGATAACCAAGGATGCCCTCAAGAAGTTGGTGCCAATGAGACAGTAGACGTCAGGTTCCCCAGAGCAGGAGAGCCAGGTCGTGATGGGCCCTTCCGCCTCCCAGGGTGTCAAGATTCCACTTATAATCACCAGGCTCATTTTTGTCTTCTCCTTGAAACATGATGACAAGCCACTCAAGGCAGCTCTACCTATAGACACCTCACGAAGGGGCAAAGGAAGCCAAAGCTGTTAGCCCCCTCCCACTAACATTTGATTTCCAAGAGTTTCTGAATTTTTATATTGTGCGATATTTTGAATGACCAACCTGCCAGGCCTTTACAACTTCAGCAGTAAGATGGAGAGTACACCTGCTCTTTGCACAAGAGCACAGCAAAGGAGTGGGTCATGAGTCCTCTTAAAGAGGGTTTAAAATAGGCCTGCCTTGTCTTGGAATGTCATTTACACAGTGCCTGCCTTCACTAGGAGGTTCCAGCTGGTTTATGAAGTGGTGCCAAGGTCCTACCTGATCCCCTTGACTTCAGCCCTGACCTGCTCCCTCTAGGTAGGTTACTCATGGTCTACCAGGAAGTTCAGCCTTACCTACCCCAGGTATCAGACAACCAAGGATGCAAGCAGCCTGAAAGGGCCCACTGCAACCCAAATATGCTGGAGCTTGGTGTTGGTTGCCCTCAGATTTTGGCCTCCCAGCACCGAACACAGAACTGCAATGTTAGTCTTGGCGTCTAACTCGTGGCTGCCAGCCTGGGCACTCTCCAGCGCAGGGAGGACCTCCCCCTCCTCTGGGTATTGCCTGTGCCTAGCACACTGCTGGGCACACAGTAGGTGGTCAGAAAAAGACTTAGGGGACCACCATATCAGCCTTAGAGGGAGCTGAATCTGAAGGACAGGTGGCCGTGTTTCTCTTTACTCATGCATGGATTTCCACGGGCGCCTGTGGACTAGAGCCCAGGATGGACTTCAGCTCCTGACACCCAGCCTGGTTCTCTGGGTCTCATTGTTCTGCCCTGGTCTGGCCACAGCTCCCATAACCACCTGCTGCCAGGTTTTTCAGTGGCACCATTTGGAATTCTGACTCAGTGCTTCACCCACGCATTAGGACTCAACCCTTTCCTCCCGGATCTGCAATGCTGACCATTGGCTGTTTGCCCCTCTTCTTTGGTTGGCCCAGGAGTAGGGCAATTTCCTTTAATGCCTGTCCAGCCACGTGGTATGTGGTGTGTCTAGTAGGGCCACGTACCCAGAAAAAAACAAGATTATTAGTAATACAATGAAACGACATGTTATCAACAGCCACTATTCCACTGGATGATCAAATCTACCTATAGGTAGGTTATTTTTATCCCTATTATATAGATGAGGAAACTGAGACTCAGGGGAAAAAAGAGCTTGCTCTAAACCATTAGTATTCTGTTGCTGCATTAAAAAATTACCGCAAACTTAGCGCCTTCATGCAGCACACATTAATGACCTCAAAGTTCCCATGGGAGGCATCTGGGCACAGCTAGGTTGGGTCCTCTACTCAGAGTCTCACAAGGCTGTGTCAGGGTGTCAGATGGGCTACATTCCTGTCTGGATGCTTGGCTGGGGAAGACTTCAATTCCAAGTTCAATCTCTTTGCTGGCAAATTTCACGTCCTTGCAGCTGTGTGACTGAGGACCCGAGTTTCTTCCTGGCCATCAGCTGAAGGCCACCCTCACTCAAGGCTCCACTCAAGGCCACTGCAGTTCCCTGCCACACAGGTGGCTCATAAGGCTGTTTGTTTTTTCAAGGCCTGAAGCAGAATCTAACACTCCCGTCTACTAAGATACAGTCTTATATAAGGTGACATCATATCATCTTTGCTATATAATGTACCATTGTTGAAGGAATCGGTAGAGGTAGGCAGGTCACCGAGGCTGGCAATACAGGAAGCAATGTTTATTGTACCGGTACAGGCCCAGTGGACTCACATCCAAAGGCTGAGCCCCGAAACAAAGAAAAGTTTCCCCTTTTATAAACCAGTTCCCGTGCATTTTTGGGAACCTATAGCTATGTTTATTTAGGCAGGGGAAAGGTTCAGAGGCCAGAGTGCAGAAGTTAGGTTTTCCCTTATCTCCTTGACTCAGATGTCTGGGCTGTTTATGGCAGGATCTTTGTAAAAGAGGCCATAAGTTACTTATTCCCTGAGGCTTGCATTCTCTTTTGTTTGCCTCTTCCTTCCCTGCTTTTGTTATTAACCTGCCTCATTCTCCCCTTTGATGCTTGGATCTGACTTAAGGTCCAATAGCATCATCTTCATCTTGACTTACTGGTTGACATTTCCATAGCATCATTGCCTGGGTGGCCGTTTCATTAGTAATGATTTTAACTACCGCCTGGAGTCGAATAATTTTGTTAAGCATGTAAATTGGGGTTCGGAGCCCCAGGACCCATCTTTTGCCCAAGCCGATGTCACCAAGTAGGGATTTAGTGCTTTTCTAGGTATGAGGAGATGCAAGGGTTGGGCTCATAAAATCAGCTCCTGAAAATATCGAACTATCTAAAGACCTGTTCCACCCGTCCTGCAGAGCACAGAGTGCCTCATTTCTGGTCTCCACCCTGAATTTCCTTCAGGGGATGTGGAAGGTCAGTAGCTGCAGCAGCACAAAGTGATTTAGTCCTTGTACAGGCAGATGGCAAGTTCCAGTTTGTAGTTGACAGGGGCCCCTCAAGGCCATAAATTCGACCACGCTTTGGGAGGCATTTCATGACCATTTTGTCCCACGGTGCTAGGAAGGCTCATTCCTAGGTCTGATGAAGAGCTCGCCGATAGGCCACTCAATGTGCCAGTACTGGGCTAGGTCTTTGTAACAAAAGCCAAAGTTCTCTGGACCACCTGTATTCCTAATCTGTTATGGTCCAGGAAAAATTCCCTCTTGTTGCATCTTCCCATATCCAGAGTTGCATTATTACAATCATTGATCACATACAGAACTATATATTTGATCAACTGCTTCAAGTAGCCTAGTCATCATTATTTTTGTTGGCGGTCAGTCACACATTTGGTAATACGAGAAGCAATAATATTGAAAGGTAGGCAAAATACAAATAATATAGCTAGTAGCTTCAATAGAGTTACAAGTAAATACTTAAGCAACGAGCTTCCCACACCAAATCAGTTTTGAAGAGGTCAAGACTTCACAGTGGGTAGCAGAAATCTGAACAGGTATTATTAATTGGCCAGGTGAGGGGACCCACGAACAGGACTATAGTTTTTTTGTTTTGTTTTGCTTTGTTTTGTTTTTAAGCAAATTTCCTAAGGGTCATCTAATTAGAGCCTTGGAGGGGAGAAACCCACCAAGGCAGCCCAAAAGTACTAGTCATAGATAATTGACCGCAAACCCAACAATTGGATTGATTTTCAAAATTAGCATAGGATTGTGCCCATGATAGAAAAACATGTGATTTATATGTAAAGGTCCAAGAAATCAAGAAAATATTATAAATGCTTATACGAGTCAGGTCCAGCATCTTGGGCTGGCTGTCTACTTCTGATGTCAGCTTCTTCTCGTCCTCGTGTGAGTGTAGTTTCTCCTTTGATAATGTCCTTCCGTCTAGGTTGCAGGTTGTCTTTTATTTTATTTTTATTAATTAATTAATTAATTAATTTATTTTTTGGGGGGGTACACCAGGTTCAATCATCCGTTTTTATACACATATCCCCATCTTCCCTCCCTTCCTTGACTCCCCCCCCCAAGCCCCCCCCACCCTCCCCACCCCAGTCCTCAAAGGCATCTTCCATCCTCGAGTTGGACTCCCTTTGTTATACAACAACTTCCCACTGACTATTTTACAGTTGGTAGTATATATATGTCTGTGTTACTCTCTCGCTTCGTCTCAGGCAGGTTGTCTTTTAAATTACGTCCTTTTAGTATCCATAATCATCCAAAGAGAGATTACTGAGATAAGCTTCAGAAACAAACTTAGAGTGTCCTTTTAAAAACTTAGTTGGATTTTACATTACTATAGCGCAACAGCAAGGAACTTTCCAGGGAGTGAATCTTAGTAAATACAGAGCCCCATCAGCAAAACTGGCATTTAATATTTATTGAAACATAATCTTCTTCTCTCTAAAATTATCCTCATTTTTACCTAATATAACCAGATTAGGGCTAATTTGTTTGCAAAATAAGTCTGGTCTCAAAAGAAACTTGGCCTGATAATTTATGTAACTATAATTGATCATATAGGCTTTTGGCTTTGTTGAAACTTTTATAAGGAGCCTCAGGCTGGACTTTTAAAAGACCTTTCAGGGCTAGGAAAGCCATGCCAGGGGCTTGGGCTTATCACAGATTTTTGTCTAACAAATGTAGCTGAATTCCTCCCTTTTCAAGGTTCCCCAAATACCTTGAGTTTTCTATACCTGTTAGTGAGGTAGCCTTTCTAATTTATCTGATAAAGCTGCTGGGAACCTAAGAGTTTCCAATGTCTGGAGGGAACAGAGAGAGAAAAGATAAATGTTTCAACCCTGCTTGCAAATGTACAATCTAACGAATTATTGTAAATCATAATTAGTTTGAAGCGAAGGTTTTCCTTGCACCTGGATAACAGATTTAAACCAGTATTTTTTAGATAGAAGCCATAAAATTTATAACCATATTCACCAGTTTACTCAGTCCTATGTAACATCCTTTTGTTAACAGCTTATGCAGCCATCACGTTCCTCATTAGGATTCTTTAATTTTTTTTTTTTTTACCCCGTTCAGCATTATGCTCTGAAAGTCAGAAACTTGTATTTATCCAAATGTCCTTTGTATAAATCTTCTTGAAGAGGAAGCATTTTGCAAAGGCATCAGAATAAAACCAGAAGCGTCTTAAGACATAAGGCTTAAGAAGGTGTGTTTAAAATCTGATTGCAAGGTCAATCAATTTGGTTATTGTTGTGTCATACAACATTTTAAGATAATAACTAGAATTATGACTGATAACATTTTACCAGGACATATCAGAATTTTAGGAACTCCATATAATTTCTAGAATATCTATATTAATAACAATTACCATGCACTAAAATCTAACATTTATTCATTTGACAATACTTCCTATATAATTTAATGTACCAAATGAACCTAGTTTATATCTCTCTTTGGGATGTTTCAGGGGCCCTTTGAAGCATCTTAAAGTTAGCTAGAGGTCAAAAGGATTTTATCAGAATTTGTTTTAGGAAGTTTTGTCCAAAATACCCAAAAAAAGGGTTTAGAACACTGTCAGATAGGCTCACAGGTAACTGTGAAACAATAGTTAGTCACTTAGCCAAAGTAACAAGAACAGATCACTTAAAAGGTAAGGAAACTTAAAATCTTTTATCAAAGGGCAGTTCAACATTTTAAGAAAACTTGTCCTCTTAACAGAGAGAAAAGCCAAATTCAAGTTTTGCACCAGCTTACTTTCCAAATTAATTTACTCAGCTGAATCTATCTAAACTTAGTCAGTCCTGATCATGCACAAAACCCTTTTCTCGGAGTCCACTTTCCACAAACCATCTTATCACTTTCTGTATCACTATTTTATTTCCCATTCAGTCACCTGTAAATCAGACCTACTTTCTTTTCCCTCAATAAAGTGTAATTCCACTCCTCAGGTCTTCTTTACTGAAAACACACATCGTACTTTCCTTAAGCAACCATGAACTGTCCCTTTTGACAGCATTCTGTAGATTGGTGAACATAAATACCAGTGATATTTTCTAAAAACATTTGCTTTCTTTACAGAACATGGCACCAAGCATATTTATCAATAGTCCTAAATATCTTTTTGTCTCTCTGTAAAAGGAAGCCAATGTTTAGTAATTTATGTTTTAGTATCTTATTTTATTTGAGAATGATCCAGCTGGTCAATAAGCTTTCATTACTTAATTTAGGGCAACTCCAGAATTTCAAGTTACCAGGATCTGGAGAGACTATTTTAGGTAGATATTCCTAAAGCATAATTCTTCTTCACAGAGTTTATCTAAAAGCTCTTATCTCATTTACATTTTCTTTCCTCAGAAGTTTCTTTACATCAGGTTACTTTCCATGCTGACAAATTTGTAACAGACACAACAAGACCTTATTTAGCTTATATTACATCTAGGCACAAAAAAATTTATATAAAAATTATACTTAATGTTGATGACCCTAAAACATGTCTATATTAATCAAACCAATTAGCTTAAGCCATCTTCAATACCAGATATCAGTTTAACACTAAATTTTTCAGATATCATGAACCTGAAATTCATTCTGGCCAGACTATTTTCTATTTCTGAGTATTTATAAGCGCTTAATAATAATTTTTTTAAAGGCAATTAGAGCTCTTTTATGAATTCTTTTGGCAATACCACACACCTAGAATGAACATATAGATACATATGAACACACATACAAACACAGAGGCCTCATGATTCTCATTCTAAAATTTCAGTACTGAGTCAGGTACAACATAAAAGCCATCAGTCACAAGGGGTTGGATTTAAATTGGCTTCTAGCAGATGGAACAAATCGAGGTCACCTATCTAGATGGCTAAACCCTTTTACTATTTGCAGAAGAGACACTTAGGATTTCTATTTATCTTTGACAAGTCAAGTTTTAAATTATTTTAATTAAAATTTTTTTAATCTGCATTTAAAAAGTTAGCAGAGATACGTGTTCCTTAGATGACCAGATAAGACATTTACCTCTCGAAGGTACAAGCAATTTCCTCCTAAGATGTCCTTGTCTCCCCTTTGTTAACAAGTGTAATCTATTTCTTTGACCAGGAAGGAGAGGGGTCCGCACGGAAAGGGCCCCGTCCTAGGGCCTAATAACCCAGGTAGCGCCGATGTCACCCCTCCCAGAAAGCCCAGTATTCCCAGACAGCACCACTCTGTGCCTCCCTGAAGATGGCCCTGATCATCACATGTCTCAGGGAGATGGGACTGAAAGGAGGCGGCCCCTTGCAGTGGGGTTCGCGGAGGAATAACTTCAGGTGGGGCTCCGGAGGGGGTCTGGGGTGGTTGACCCTCTCGAGGGCACGGAGCAGGCAGAGGAGCAGTATGTGTACTCCTCGCCTACGTGAAGAGCCTGAAATCCTTGGGGGATCAGGGGATTATGAAGGAAAGGTGACAGAGGAAGGCAGCCTCGTAATGAGCATCCAAAAGTATGCCAGAACACGACAGAGTGTGCCGCTCCACACGGACCCGCCTCAGGGACCTAGAGAGAGGTGCAGATCTGTCTGGCAAGAGGGGCAAGTCTTTTTGGGGAAAACCTAATTTCTCAATACGTCGGCTCAAAGAGTCTGCTGATGGAAGGGGAGAGGGAGCCTTAAAATTTTAAGAAAACTTTGGCGAAGGGCCTTAGGGCAAAAGGGCCATTTGGACATGCACAATTGCTAAATCAAATCAGTAACCAATTCCCCCCTGTGTCAATGACGCAAAGACAAACAAGGATGGGTGTCCCCTCCGAAGAGGAGGCCATTCAGGTGCCCACCTGGCCGTGTCCCCCTGGGGAGCTTAAGTGCCTCTTAGGTTTGGTGGGTGGTATAGAGTCCCACTTGAATCTGACTCGTAGAGAGGGACTGGGTCCCCCAGAGACAGATACCGCCCTGAGCCATAGGAGGTCACCACGGAACTACAGGTGAGGGCCCACTCAGACTCCGTAGCCACAAAGGCCGTGGAGCCACACAGTCGCCCTGGAACGAGGACGTACCAGGGCGCTCCCTCACACACATATTCACACCAGAGTTTATCACAGTGCCTCCCCCTCTGGGAAGGCCTCTAACGGGTGGGTGCCCTCCCGGGTGGGTGCCCTCCCCCCGTGGGAAGGCCCCTGCCTGGTGGGCACCGTCTCCCTCTGGGAAGGCCCCTGCCTGGTGGGCACCGTCCCCGTCTGGGAAGGCCCTGCCTGGTGGGCACCGTCCCCGTCTGGGAAGGCCCCGTCCTCATATGAATGGTTCCCTTTCCCCCCCTTTTGTTGCTTCATATAGGGGTTTTGCCATTATAGAGAAGCTGGGTATCCAAATTCTACAAAAGCCTACCGCCCTGAGGAATTCTTGGACCTGGCACCGGGTTGTAGGGACTGGGATTGAGCAAACGGCTTGTTTTCTTTCTGGGCCTAACCGTCGCTGTCCCTGTGAAAGGTGGAACCTGAGATATTTTACACTTTCCTGGCAGATCTGAGCTTTGCTTTTAGACACTTTATAGCCTGCTTCCCATAAGAGGGTAAGGAGGCACCAGGTTCCCTCCATGCATCGTTTTTTTTTTTTTTTTTTTTGTTTTCTTTTTCCAGCTAATAAAAGGTCATCCATATACTGGAGCAAGGTGCAGTCCAGCTAGATAAGCCCTTAAATCATTTGTTAGGGCCGTCCCAAAGATAGTCGGGGAGTTTTTAAACCCCTGTGGCAATCTGGTCCAAGTCAACTGACCCTTATCTCCATTTATAGGGTTTCCCCATTGGAATGCAAAAATGTCCTGATGTGGTGGAGCTAGACAGATGCACTGAAGCCAAGGTGGCTTTATCAGGACTACATCCTGCCAAGAGTCTATATAGGGGAATTGGTCTGGGTCTCCTGGGTCTCCTGTCACTACTTTATATATTTTATTGATTTGTTCCCTATCCAAGGAGCCCTCCAAGGGCCATCCGGCTCTGAATGGTGGCCACTCTATTTCACACAAGGTACAGAGTTTTCTAGGGGTCAATTTAACTCCGTAGTCTCCTGAATATCCCTTTTTAAATTTTTTAATCATGCATTCTAAGGGGTGGGTTTCCTTTGCTTGCCACCCATTTCCTCCGGTCCTAGCATCAGACGACACGCACACACACAAGGGAGGGCAGGAGTAGGAACATCGGGTTTTGGAAATGTGCTTCGCCCATCTCCGGCCGCTTCCCTCGCGGAAATTTCGGGCACCTGTTAGCATGTGGTGAGACGGAATAAGCCCCACGTCAGGATTTCTCCGAAGAGAGTCACCTTAAGCCATATGAGGATTACCATGGAACCAGATCAGGACTCAACACTCGCTTTGGTCTTAATTGATCGTCTCATTCACTCGCATTCATTCAACAAGCTCCAGCCCTCCGCCCAATCCTTTAACCTTAAGAGTCACGGTTTCGTCTCCTCCTCTCCCCCTGAGAGGGTCTTGGAGGTTCCTCGGGTGACTCTTGGGAGGTGATCAGGCTCCCCTTCCGTCACTTAAGGATGGGCCTATTAAACCAAAATGAACCCGGGTTCTTACCAGTCTATCGGGCGGTGCTCCCTGCACTGGTTCCTGCGCCTCTCCGGGTTCCGCTGTGCTCTCGGAAGTCTCACCCCGACACGCCGGGAGGGCTAGTCTCCTACGGATCAATTGGTCCGCGGGCGCCAGGTGATGTCACCACCCCCGGCGTCCCAGGGCTAACACTCCGGAGACAAGGGAGGTGAAAGCACCGTCTCTGTATACCGTCTCCCGATCCCGGACGAGCCCCCAGAAATGTTGAAGGAATCGGTAGAGGTAGGCAGGACACCGAGGCTTGTAATACAGGAAGCAATGTTTATTGTACCGGTACAGGCCCAGTGGACTCACATCCAAAGACTGAGCCCTGAAACAAAGAAAAGTTTCCCCTTTTATAAACCGGTTCCCGTGCTTTTTTGGGAGCCTATAGCTATGTTTATCTAGGCAGGGGCAAGGTACAGAGGCCAGAGTGCAGAAGTTAGGTTTTCCCTTATTTCCTTGACTCAGATGTCTGGGCTGTTTATGGCAGGATCTCTGTAAAAGAGGCCATAAGTGGGGGGGGAGTCAAGGAAGGGAGGGAATATGGGGATATGTGTATAAAAACAGATGATTGAACCTGGTGTACCCCCCCCCAAAAAAAAAAAAAAAAAAAGAGGCCATAAGTTACTTATTCCCTGAGGCTTGCATTCTCTTCTGTTTGCCTCTTCCTTCCCTGCTTTTGTTATTAACCTGCCTCACCATAATTGCAGTATTGACATCTCACCATGTTTACCATATTTAATTGCTTAGAAGTAAATTATAGATTGTACCAGCTCTCAAGGGGAGAGGATTACACAGGGTGTGACCGTGGAGTGTGGCTGCCACCGTCACAAAGCTGCTAAGTGGGAAATGGGGGACTAGAGCCCCTGCCACACTGCCTCCCTGCAGCCCCAGGCTCCTTCCCTTTCCAGCTGCCTCTGCTGTCTCGTGGAATTGTTCTGTCTCATGAATCTCAAGTCATGAAGATTGGAGACACCTTTGACCTTGCCCTGAAGGTCATGCTCACAGGTTTCTATGGCCAAGTCCTTTCAGTTTTCTAGTACAAACCATCTTGAAGAGGGTTTAAAACTGGCCTGCTTAGTTGGGAAGACCATTTACACAGTATTCAGTCTGTTGGGAGATCCAGATGGTTTATGACCATAAAACAGCCAGCAGAGGGCTTCGAGCATACCTGGGCAAGAGGCTATGTGAACTCAAGACTGTGTTACATGGCGCTGAACTCTACTTCTCCTGAGGACTGCTACACATGCAAACAAAGACTGAGCAAACATCCAAAGGAGGAGAAAAAGACTCAATGCTATTTTTCAGTTTAAGTCAATTCAGAAATACTTACATCTGGGTAGAGTTTAACTTCCTTCCTCAAGGAAATGCAAAGGAGATAGATCTGAGCTGTAGCGTCTATGACAAAAATTGCCAATACATTAGACACTTTTTTGTCTCAGCGTCACATTGGCCTTTTATTTCCGAGGAGACAGACCCTGTCTCCAATCCCACAAGATGACTTTATCACAGACACTGCCACATATCTGTGAATGTGCCTGATTTCTTGGCCCTCCTTTATTTTAATTTTCCAAATTATGCTACAGTGGAGATCTGATATGGTGAGCAGATACCACAGAGAGTTTTGTCTACTGTTTATTAGTTTGTGCTGAAAAACAGCTCTGCAGAAACATAAAGTGGGTTCTCCTCCTGAGTCTGAGACAGATTCTAAGTTCATTCAAACTCACTTTTAAAAAGCTCAAGAAAGTAATAGCAACACAAGCCAGTCGTGTCAGAGATTCGGGGTTGCTTTAATAGGCATACTAAGTTTTTTTTTTTTTTCTCACAGGGAGTCAGGCTTCCCAAATACAACTTTTTAATATGCCAGCACATTGCTGGATTCTTCTATCAATCACCACAGAAGAATGTCACCACAATGAAAGAGCATGGGGAAAGCAAGGAATTCAGCTGAACTGAATTTAACAAGTGCCGTAGAAGCAGACATCAGCTGTGCATGCAATGCTCTCGTCTTAAAAACATGTTGTGAGTACGAGAGAAGACAAAATATTTTCATTTTGCCACCCAAACATAAAAAAATATATATTCCATTGACAAAAATGTATTGCTTTTTAAATTGTTTTTGAATTGGAGAAAAATATTTAAGCAGGTTACACCAAGGAAATAAATGACAAAAGAATGTACAGAACTTTACAAAACTAGAAATTGGATTGAATTCCATAAAGAAGGAGAATGAGCGGCTGCTCAGGGCAAGTTGCTGTTACAGTGACCTTGGGCCACAGTGGGAGAATATAGCTGTTATTTTTGAAACTGATTCTTGATTCCTACAGGGTTCTTTGTTTTCTGAGCTCATTGGAGTTAGGGCAGGGCTTGTTTGTTCTGAGAGAGACAGAGAGAGAGAGAATCCAGATGTGGAGAAAATTAGACCTGTAACTGAGGAATTAGACCCCCTGAGATAAGATGAAAGGGGGTAGGGTACAACCTTGAAAAGAATGACATAGCTGTTGAGGATACAATATAAACTGGTTAGAACTGATTGGGCTCAAGATGGCAGAAGACTCAACTTCCAGGAGACCTTGAGACTCAATATAGGCTCATCGTATACATCAACTAAATGACATGACCACAGGCGCCATGACAGTTCCAAGGTTGATCATAAAAGGCCAAAAAGTGGGCGGTTGCCCAATCCCTAAAAATCTCTACTCCCCTTCTCTCAAAATAGTTGGAATCATCCTCCCATTCATTAGCCTATGAAATTACCCAGAGTATAAAACTAACCACCCCATATTTCTGAGATGGCTTGCACTCCGTCTGTGGGGTGCGTTTCTCCCAGGACCTCTCGCCTTCTGAGATGGACTGCATTCTGTCTATGCAGAGTGCATTTTTCTCAATAAACCTGCTTTTCTACTTAGTTCTCGGGGCAGAGCCCGCCCCACCTGCCCACTTGTATCCCACATGAGCGTCCCTGTACTAATAAATCTACTTCTTGCCTATCATTTTGCCTCTCCATGAATTCCTCTGCACTGAGACATAAAGAACCTGAGCTTCAGTAAGTCCTGAGACCAGGTGCATGTGTGGTTCCAGCTGAGAGACTGTGGGTTCAAGTCCCATCTGAGGGTGCGGTTTCATGCCTGCAGCACAGAAAGCCAAACTCTTGACAGCAAGTGTTTGCAGCAAAGTAAGTGTTTATTGCAGGGTGTCAGGTAAGGGAATGGGAGACAAGCCTCAGGTCTACTCTCACTTGGTCTTTGAGCTCTGGGTTTTTTAAAGAGGGAGAACAAAGAAGCTGGAATGAATCATTATCTTGTGATGTTTCTTAATCTTAGTTTTGAGAGTTGGGATGTCTTGGTTTAGGGTTCTCAGGCCAGGTGGTACATGGCTCTGGGGTCTGTTAGCTCATCTTGGCCTGGAAGAACAATCTGAGTTTGTACTGAATGATGATCTCGACACCAGCACTTTGACTCATCTGACTCTGAGTAATTAGTATTCAGTCAGCACAGGACTGAGGTCAGAGGGGACAAGAAAAGGAATAAAGTTTTGGACAGAGTAATCATAAACTCAGTAAGGGAACTTGGTTTCAGACCCACTACGGAAAACGTCCTCTATTCTCATCCCAACCCTTCCCCAGCCCAACACCCGGGAAAAGTTATGGGAGAAAGAAAGAAAGAGGGTGAGATAGGTAATTACTTAATCCCTGAGAATACTTTCTTATCTAGTAGAAAGCTAAATTGAAGTAGTGAAATAATTTAAGCATCTCATGTACGTGTAGAGGAAGAAGTTCCCAGAGTTTCTTCCGAGTGAGTTGGTACTCTGGAATTCTCTTGGCCTATCCCTCCAGCTGCTGCTCTGGGCATCCCATCCTCATGGAGTGGCAGTGGGGGGAAGGTAACAGAGGTGAATCTCACATGATAATGAGAAGCTGAAACACAGAGTGGAATTGGAAATGGAATATCCTCTTTCAAATGGAGAGAGTATGGGTGAGATTTAAAGAGCATACAGGAAAGAGAGGAGAGGAAGGGGGAGTGATGTGCAAATTCTGGGGAAACACTGATCTCTCTTTGATAGGCCCTTGTTTAGAGGAAGCAAAAGAGAAATGAATCACATGCAATTTCCTTCCAATTCAAAAATTTGGATTTATAGAAAACTTGGACTCGGGCCAGCCTGGGGCCAGAATGAGCTGACAAGATTGAAGTCAAGGCATGTCATCAGAACAAGGGGTAAAAGCGACACAATGGCTCGATTCAAACAGCTTTAGAAACAGAAAAGGATTTCACTTCCATTATCTAGGCTTTTAGCAGAACCAAAAATTCCAATTCACAAAGGCTCACAGTATAATCTCACTCTGTGGTACTTGTCAGTTTCTCTTCACGTGACATTTATTCTCTTCTTCCTTGTTAGATAAGTGCCATACTTTTCGGCCTTGATTTTTTCATTCTAATTTTAGGCCTCACCTTTTTTTCTGTCTAGTTCAGTAGTGATGCTGGCTCACTTTTCACGGAAAAAAAATGTTTCCATATTAGTACAGAGTTGTTAGACCAAGCCCCAGGACATTGTTTATCATCAGGAAGAGAAATCTAGCGTGCTGCTGTGGCCTGCATGCTTTTAAATTTTCCACGTGTTTAGGTATAAGAACTGACAACAGGTGAGCTTTCAGAGGCATAGAATAGGCTGAAGAATAAGGGCACAGACTCCAGACCAAGACTGCCTGGGTTTAACTCCCAGCTTTACCACTTATTCCTTATGTGACATTGGAAGCTATGAAATTACAATGTCTTGTTTTCCTCATCAGCAAAGTAGGCGTAATGTTAATAGATACCTCCTTGGGTTATTGTGAGGATTAAATGAATTAATGTCTCCAGAATCCAACTACTTACTATCTCCATTCTTGCCTACCAATGGTGTCTGTGTCACCATCATCTAGTAGGGGAGGAAGAAATTTGCCTCTACCCTTCTAGGTTCTTCTGGCTGCTCTATGAATTAAATTGACATGAGATAGATTAGCAGGAGAAAATCAAACAAAAGTTTAATAACACGTATACAAGGGAGAGACCCAGGAAATCTGTGTAGCTTGCCAAAATGGCCAAAGCCCTTACCTTAGATACCATCCTCGGCTAAAGATCAAAGAGGATGTTGAGGGTGAGGAGAGTCAGAAGAGGTTACCAGGAAAAGTACAGTAAACAAGGGTAAAGTTGTTATTCAGATTCAAGTCAGTGCCTTCTCTATTGTTAAGAGTTTCTAGAGACTTGGTCATCCTACTCTTCATGGTACAGCAAGGGAGACACCCTTACAAACGGGGGTTTCTCTCACAAATGTGAATGTTTCTCACAAAACGGTAAGTCCTACTTGGTTTTTAGAGTTTTCCCCATTTCTGCTCTTTCTTAGAAAATAATCAGCTTATGGTAATAAGCATGCCAAAGAAATATATTTTGGGCTGGCATATTCTGCTCCCTTATAATCTCTTTATGGACTACAGTCTCCGAACTAGACCCTCTGTCTCGACTTTTGCTCTGCCATGCCACAGTCTGTTTCCCGACACAGTATTTGACCTGCAACTCGGTTTGCCTCTTAATTGGAGTTGAGCCAAAAGACATATACAAGCCAGAGACAGGGAGAAGGGATGGTTTATTAAGTGTAGCGAGTAAGGAGAACACCAAGGATCTTTCCCAAAGCAGTGTCTCCCCAACAGCAAACTTGGGGAAGTTTTAGGTTAAGAGTACATGCATATTCATGAAGGGGCTTGGGCAGTTGGCAGAGTCCAAGTTTTAGTTGAGTGAAGTCAGGGTCAGAAAAGAGAGAAAGAAAAGCAGGCATGGCTTTCTTGACATAAGAAAAGCCATTTTGGAATGTAAGCCTGGCCACAGTGCTTGCCCTTGAACAGGTCTCAGTAATTAATGGTCTTAAGGGAACAAAAGAACAAAGAAATGACTTATCAGGCAAGATAAGTAGCAACAGCAAAGATAACACATCAGGTATAAAGACTCCCAGTTCTGTTTCAAAGGTAAAGATTAGTCTGAAGCTCAACCACCACATCTACTGGAGCCTGAGGGATGATGATGTTGATATTTTCTGACCCTTGTGACTTTAATCAACTAAAGCTTGGGGGCTTCCCTGGTGGCACAGCGGTTAAGACTCCATGCTCCCAGTGTGAGGGACCTGGATTTGATCCCTGGTCAGAGAAGTAGATCCCACAGGCTTGCCTCAGCTGAGAGTTCACATGCCACAACTAAGGAGCCCATGTGCTGCAACCCTGGAACCAGCACAACCAAATAAATAAATATATAAATAAATAAATAAAATGAAAAATTATTAAAAAAAACAACTAAACTAAAGCTTGGACTCTGTTGACCTTTGCTCCAATTCTATGCTGATTTCTCCTCTGCTCAAGCCCCCTCATGACTATGCGTACTCCACCCACCCCCCCATGAATATGCATATACCCTTAGCTTAAAACTTCCCCAACTTTCCTGCTTTAGGAAAGATCCCTGGTGTTCTCCTAACTAGCTGCAAATAATCGATCCTTCCTTCTCCTGCTCTTTCGCTTGACTGTGTCTTTTGACTTGACACCCACCAAGAGGCAAGCCCAGTTTTTGGAAACAAGTGTTCTTTTTTCAGGTAACTGCACTGTTCACTCCATCACCCCCTCTCCATTTTTAAACAGCTTTATTGGGATATAATTTACATATGCAGCTGGAGCATGTCAACTGCTATGCCAGTAAACAAAGGATGCTACAGCCATCATGCCATCAGTCTCTGCAGCCAAACCCGACTGTGCACCCTGTGGAGATCTGGGATGGAAAAGAACGGGATACCAGCCCTAGATAGTTAAGGCACAGATCAAAGGAATGACTTCAATGAGCCCAGACCCTTGCGTCTTCCCATACATAGAAAAGTGCTAAATTCATTAACTTGAGATGTCTGGTTTTTCTTTAATTAACAGTAATCTTTTGATGTTCCAACTACCTGGTTTTTGTTGCAAAAACTCCTACATATCCTGGCTCCTCCCTTACCTCTTTGGAGCAGTCCCTCAGAGCTCTCTGAGCGTCTGTCTTCTGGGCTTAAGACCTCAGTACGTCGTCAAATAAAACACAATTCTCAACTTTTGTGCATTATTTTTTTCAGTTGACAGTTTTGGAGACCATGGAGAGACCTGGAGCAGACTTCCCTCCTTTGCCTGAACTCTATGAGGATCTGGAGCCTGGTACCAACAGAGGCCTCTTGTGCCCTTCCATCTCCTCTGACAAGTCTGAGTCAATCTTT